>NC_141382.1:40223559-40854167 GCF_017979445.1 Akebia trifoliata
TGTATTTCATTGTCACATGAGACATACTAGCCTTACTTAGTAAGATCTTACTACGAGTCATTTGCCCACATTAATATATTAGGAATCAAACACTATCCTCTAGATTTCAATGAAAAAAACTAGATTAAAAAAATATAAATATAAATAAATAAGTACATTTGGAAGGAAAATATTTTTTATTTTCAAACTAAAAGCTTAACCATTAATTATTTGAAAAGTATCTTAAAACACCCTCTATAGTTTATTTATTTATTATAAGGGTATCTAGGCCAGCTTGCGCGCACTAACTATTCCCTCCTCCCCGAACAAGGCTTGTGAAACAGGGTTTTAATCCTGCAATCTGTGGCCACTGATATTAATAGCCGGTGGGAATCAAACTTGAGACCACAAGGGGAGCACACCCCTTGATCCTGAAGTGCTACCACTCGGCCACCCATCTGGTGGTTCACCCTCTATAGTTTATAGAGTTAGAAGAAAAAAATGTACTATGAAAAAGTTCTAAGAAATCTAACAAAAAAAAATGGGTAATTTAAAAAATTCTAAAATAAGTGTTGATATATTTAAAACTACACGTTAATGAAAGAATAACTAAACGTGTCAAAACAAGTTAAGCAGGTTGACGCCCCTAACCCAGACCCAACCCATTTAATAATCGTGTAAGATGGGTTGACACTATTATGACCGAAACCTAATTAGGCTCGACCTAAACCCACTAATTTTGTGTCGTTTTCAAGTCATGTCTGGAGGTCGTGTTAAGATTGCCACCCCTAATATATCCTATACAAGAATGCTTTCAACTCTAATGTAGTGTACTAACTTTGTGAAATAAATCGAATGGACCACCCGAAATCTCCTCAATGGCTTATAGTAAGAAATGACCAAAAGTTGAGCGGGGTTGTTGCTTAACACTTTCCAAATAATTAACCTGGTCTCTAGATTGTAAATGTATTTTGAAGTCATACCCATATTTGTGAATCAAAATCAAATTTTGATTTCTATATCGTAAAAATAGGTGGTAACTACATTCTAGCCCACATATTTTTAAAAAAAAAAAAAAAGACTAGATTCAATCTGATACAGGATCCTAGACACCAAAGAGGGGAACAAACCAATCTAACAAGCGTTGAATCGTAAGTTAGGCCCATTTGGGATCCTGATTGAGACTCCCCAGCCTAATGGAAGAACACATATCAACATACACAGGGGATCAGCCCAACCTCAAGAGTTGACTTGATTTGATGAACCTAATTTATTATGTTCTCAAAGGAAATGGTGGGATGTTCCAAGTATGGGAGGTATGTGTTAGAGACTCATCGGGACTTTGTTCAAGAAGAAGAAACAAAGTGGGTTGTGCGATTCCATTATGAAACTTCTAACCCCATCAAAAGTAATTTACAAAAAATATACGATCTACGATTCTTCAACTCGTAAACATGGGGTTCGAAATTTTAGAATGGGCTGGATTTTTTTTTTTTTTTTTTTTTTGTGAGGATGACCTCCTCATCATAGAGATCATATTCACCAAAAATTAGCCAATTCCGAAACTTCCAACCCATGTAGGACAAAATGTGTTGGCCAAATAGTTGGCACCCAAACGGGACCAAGCCATATATATAAATGTAAAAAAAAATATAATAAAACACAACAATAGGGCCTACTTTATTTCATTTACTCTTCACTCATCTAACTTTATTATATTTCTTATTTTAGAACTTTAACTCACTTTATTGTTTTTCATCTTTTACCTTTTTAACCTCAAATTTATTTTATAATACTCCTCCAATTTTATTTAGTTTTTCACTTTTACCCCCCTAACCCTAAAGAGGATGCATGTATCGCACGGGTGAACTCTATTATATATATAGGGTAACGTTCGGCTAACAATCTTAGAACGACAATGTTAGTTGACAAAATTTGTTCTATATGACTTGAGGATGATCTTTATGGTGAAGAGATCATCCTCATAAAAAAAAAACACCCCAATATGAAACTTCTAACCTCATCAAAAGTGGTTTACAAAGTTGAAGAATTGTGGACTTTTTATTGTAAATTTGTATATCACTTTTGATGGGGTTAGAAGCTTCGGATTGGGTTGATTTTTTGTGAAGATAATCTCTCTGTTAGTTGAACGCTCCCCATATATATTTATTTGAACCTCCATTCAACTTTCTAGGTTACCCAACCCCCAACAAACTAAGAAAATTTCTATAATAAGTCCATCAGAAAAACAAAAAAACCAATCTAATATCCTTGTGATCAAACATTTATAACATTTTCATTTGAGAAAATCTAATCGCACCACCAGAATTCTTAGCATGAAACGATAGCTTTGGGGATGATTTTGACATACCCCCTACTTCAACAAAAAAAAAAAATCTATTTTTCACCATAAATTTTAATTTTAAATTTGGAAGGTTGGTAACAATCTATTTTCAACACTATTGATCAGTCCAAAAAGATCAATTTTTTAATTAAGTTTTTTTTTTTATCAAATTTTTCCCATGAAATCTAGAGTGTTGTGGTGTTGGAATGCCAATGTGGTGATTCATGTGGGCCCAACAACCCTTGATAAGATTTGAAATCTTTCTAGGTAGTCTTGTTAGCCTACACTATCATCTATGTGTTTTAATTGTGTTTCTATTGAAACATAAACTTAGTTTATATTTTAAAAAAATGTTTTGTGATTATCTGGCATAGGATGATTGTTTGCCAACTAGCTTAGTTGAAAGGAGAATTATTAAAGCACCCCATAAATTAATAAGGGCAACCTACACCATAGCCAAATTGTTTTGTCTTATATGGGTTAAAAGTTTCGAAATAAGCTAAGTTTTGGTGAGGATGATCTCCAGACCATAGAAATCATCCTCACCAAAAATCACCTCATTCCAAAACTTTTAACCCATATAAGACAAAAAGAATTTGACTATGGTGTGGGTTGCCCTTATTAATTCGTGGGATGCTTTTATAATTACCCTAGTTGAAAAGAATCATTATTTCATTTTATGTTTCAGATTCTTTTTGATGCATTAGGTGATATTTCAATTATTCAATTTCTTTTATATGTTTTTATTACTATAATTGACATTTTTTTGGTGAGGATATTTCAATAAATTTAAAAGGCATTGATTGATTCACGGATGAATTTAGTGTGAGGGTTTTTAAGTCTTTTGACAAGTACTTATTCACCTAAAGGCCATGTTTTGTTGGTCCCTCATTAATGACAACGGTCAATGGATCTATGCCATCAATTTGAAAATGTGTATGTAGGGTTTTGGGTGGGGGGGTATGTCAAAATCACCCTTACTTTGGGCACCCACTAGGTTTCCATCCGTCTTGGAATTTTGTTTTTACCCACCTGATTTAAACACTATTCTTCTTCTCTGAAATCAAATTCGAATAGGCGCGAACGAAGAACAAGAGGTGAAGCTATTCTCCCTTGGAAATTCAATGAGTCATCCATTGTATTCCTTCTTGTTGTTTGTGAGATCTATTTAGTCAAAGCTTCATTAATGTTGTTTTTATGTTGCTTTGAATCCGCATATAATCAAACTAGTTTGAATACTTGTTCAAACTTTTTATATGACTTGTTTAATGTTCTAGTTGTGCTATAATGGAACCACAGAACCTCCAAGCTTCCTAGCTTCTACCTTTAATTTTCTTTTTTAGTTATTGGCTTAGTGAACCTCCAACAATTGAGTGTGCCATTATCATCTCTGAAGATTTAAATTGAGTTTTTTCAAATATTTAATAGCTAGAAATCACAACTAGAATGATTTTTGGTGTGAGGATTCACTGAGTTGCTGGCCAAACATTTGTGGGGTCAAAATAATATTACATAGGTAAGGAGTATTCACATGGTACACAAACAAGTGAGTGAATAATGAATTGGGCAGCTGGAATTCTGAATCTAGCCAAAATGTACAAAATTATAGTATACAGTTGCGGTGCATGTGTATTCATTCTTGAGTCCTGACAATATGAGTCGTTGGCATACTCAATCGACTCCCTGACATGGACAAGTTTGGGAACCATAGATATGTACGCCTCGGGATACACATTTTTAAATGGGGAAGTGCAATTGTGTTACCTGAGGCGAATAGATCTATGCTTCCCGAACTTGTCACATCTATGAGTCGATTGAGTATGCCACCTGGCGAGTCATATTATCAAGCCTCTTCATTCTTTTATCAAAAAAAAAAAAATTTATACTTGTTTGGCTATCATTCTCTCAAGATTGATTATTTGTGGATTTTGTTATCTATTTTTTCCTCTACGAATGCAACCCATTTTATTTGTTTTAGCCTTCAAACTGAGTAGGTTTTTGTAAAGCATAAAAAATGTACTTGCTACCACTTCGTCGTCTTCAAGTTCCCAACGAAATGCTCCAAGGACTTCTGAGAGGAGGCGATTTACTAAATAACCAGAGTATAATTTCTAAAGAAGAAGATACAACAACAACAACAACAACGAAAAGAAGAGTGTTTCCCTAGAGGTCCTCAAGATCCACCACGTAACATCCGCCATTTGGAAAAATGAATAAACACTGATACTTACAATCTATCTTAGGTTTTTGACATTTTTTTGATAATGTCTAGCATATTTGATTATTGCATTTTATTATTTGGAGGAACGCCCACCTCCAAAATGGAATTTTGAAGCTAAGAGTACCCATTTTAAGATGGCGGTGAAACAGTTGGGATTATAGTATACTGTACTGTAGAGTCATTAATCGAGTATTGGTGTCTTCACTTATGGAGAGGTAGCAACCTGAGACGAATACCTTCCATCTCCCTTCTTTCTTATGGTGAGACGACCATCACCCTTGACGACATTGCTCAAATTCTAAGCCTCGTAGTTATTGGGAAAACAATTAATGGGTATGCCATCAACTTTGTTACTAATAGGTTAGAATTGGAAATTAATAGAAGTGGAGGCTTTCAACTCGTCCAAGACCGAGACGTATTGCCCGAGTTAACTCGGTATCCGAGCTGAAAGAGACCAACTCACAAAGTCATTTTTTGACTGAAATTTAGGACTCACATTCAATTTTTTTATTTGTCTCACAAGACGTCTGAAACATATTGGAAAACTTGTCGGAGACGACTCGGTATCAGACTTGGAATAGACGAGACGTGAAACTAAGTTTTAAAACCATGTTTCAAATAGGCTTCACAAACAAGAGGTTGAGAATTACTTGTATTGTACCTTCAATTATTGATGAACCTCGACAAGGTCATTGATTATGCTTGGGGGGCAGCTTCACTCACCTATCTTCATAGACAATTGGGTCAAGGGTCGTGGGGTATATCCCTTCTTAGAGGTATATTCCTTCTTAGAGGTATACAAATTTATATTTTAAACAAATTATATAGCAATACTCCCTGTTGTTCGGGCATGGGTTTATGAACATTTCCCGCCTTAAGGCCGATTCAAAATATGGTTTTCAATGCAGGTCTTCCACGTATACATGTTGGAAGCCACAGACATACAAGGGATTCAAGAAGAAAACTTGTGCTTTTTGCGAGAGACCATGGACACAATTCTGGCGAGAGAGGTGAGAAGGAATGTAATATCTAACTATAATCTACATATTTTAAGTTCTTAGCATTGATGTTCCTTTATTTTACAGGTCATTTGGGATCCATACCGAGACATTAGGCCTCATGATCTCTTCAACGAGGTTGCCTTCTTCTACAGTTGTTTGAGGCATGGTTTAAAATATCAGTCAATATGTATTTGTATCAGCCAAGACGGACACAAAACATTGGCCTCGAAACATTGAATGTTGAGGAAATGTATTGGGTTTGTATCAGAATATATCAATTTGTATCGAACATATCGGTTGATACCATACCACTTTTTTTAATTAACTGAAACATTCAATCGATATGATATTTTAAATCATGGTTTGAGAGACTCTACATTATTGAACCGTATCATCTAGTTTTGTCAATTAAGACACGTTCAGTGCATCAGTCCAGCTCCAAGAGCCCCACGTCAAGCATGGTCGAAACACAGGTTTAAAACGGCAAGGGAAAACTTCGGAAAAAAAAAATGGGAAAGAAATGAGAATAAAACGAAAAAAAAAAAAAAACTGATAAATATAAAATATATAGAATTTGTATTTTAAAAAAATGGAATAAATATAATACATTAGACATTTATTCTAAGTTTTCAATATATTTTTTAGGGAAAAAAAACTATTGAATATCCTTGAATGATAACATGTTTCCACACGTACTTATACATTCTATGATGCTGAAAAATAATTAACCATCAGCAAATCTTTTGAGCAGACTAAGACTATTGAAATTTAAAAAAAAAAAATCATAACATCGAAACATTATCATTAAATCTCACATTGAACAACATTTATGAATCAAATCACAAACAAACATAAGGCTATAGAAATAAATCATAAACGTAAAAAAAACAAGGTTTTATTATTTTTATTATTTAATAAAAGTGTTTAAAACATAAGAAAAAAAAACTCATTCATTTAAAACACAAAAAATTAGTTTAAAGCATAAGAACATGTTTTTTTTTATTGTTTTAATAGTTGAAGTTTCAAAATGCAAATAAAATGAGAATTTTTTATTTTTTAAATGGATTTTTTTGTTACTATGACATCAAGTAGGAAGAAGAGCTACCATCAATGCCTATAAAGTCTTGAAATGCACTCTCCCTTTCTTCTAAGATTATACAATTCCTCTCATTCTTTATAGACCCCCAACAAATTGTGAAGTGGACCTCTAAAGAATCCTCTTTGTCAATCCCAGCTATGAACATTTTTAGAGCACAACTGCTTTTTCATCTAGTGGTATATTTCACTAGTGCATACACATGCATGAGTGCCAAACCCCAGATAAAACTACAAAGGAAATAAAATAAAAGAACATGACAAGATTTACGTGGTTTTGCAATTTGCCTACACTCACAAATGAGATGAGAGGTCCACTCACGAAGAAATTACAGCCCAGGATTTTTCCCTATACCACTCTCAGACCTCTTGAACACTGAAACCCTAATATCCCTTATTGATTCACTCTCCCATACCTGTAAAACAAGTGCATTGTACGCATACCAGAAATACAAAAATTGCCCGTGACCCCTAACTAGGGCACAAGTGCACAGTACACTAACAATGTAGGTAATAATTTAGAGTAAACAGGTATAATAGAAAGAAAGAAATCAATAGAAGTTATCGAATTCCTGAAAAAAATGAAATGCAGAAGTATAGAAGGAAACTTGGCTATGTTAAGCATCATTGCGTGAGCATTGAAAATAGAAACCAACACTAAGGTTTATAGTAAAGAACATGCCTCCGTGGAGCTATGGATAGGCTAGTAAGTATAATACAAGCAGAGACACTAAAATGAAACTAGAAAAAGAATGTGATCTGAGGCATAAATAACTATAAGATGAGCGATTGAAAGAGAAATTCACAAAAGCATTCTCTGAAGACAGCATGAACTTGTGTTGTATTCAAGCAATGTAATTGGGTATAAAAAGCTGCCACAAGGTTACAAGAAGCTTATCCACAAACATGCCTAATATGAAACTCACCAAAAGCACTTCGGCAATAATGTTGCAAAATAGATAAACCCTTATCTCTTGGAGTCATAACCCAACACCACACTTCACAACAGATACTCACCGCAGCCCACTCAGCAGTGAATTTCACTCTAGTATTCTTCAGAATTTTTTTTTTTTTTGTTGTTGTGGTTTGGGGGTGCAACCCTTCTTTTTAAGGTCCCTGGGTAGCCCTCTTTCCAGGTTGCCCCTTCCAAGAATCAAAACTTGAGACATGGTGCGGACTCTGATACCATTTGACACGAACCTAACCACTACACAAGCACCTAGGTGATAATAGTGCCGAAAGTAAATTCTTCTCTCTTGGGGTCATAACAATACCACATCGAATAGATATAATGCGAGAAGAAACTATTGAAAATATCCAACAATTGTAGCTTCATAAAAAGATTGCAAAGCAGTATAATCTGTTTCCAAACACCCAAACAAAATCATGCATGAACGAGGAACGGAAAATTGGAAATTACTAAAATCAAAAGAAATAAAGAAAAATAGTAACTAGAGATGAACCAACAAGGCCTTGCAGAGAACACAAATCTCACTTGCACTCAACAACACCAGCTTCGGCAGCTCGCCGAGGCTTACTCTTACGTCTGCTCCCATTCTGTCGAAATCCATTAGACTTTGTTGAATTCTCGGTGCTTGATCTCGTTCCAACACTGTTCTCGTTAACAGAATCCGTATTCTCTTTGATCTGTGAGTATCTCTTCCTCTTCTTCCCATTCTCCGTTGAAACCGGACCCTTCATCTCTTTTTTGGAGAAAACAGATTTTGAATTCTCCCCATCTTCATCTTCTACCTTCTCGGTCTCTTCTTCTTCATCGATGTCATCCTTCAATGGTTTCTGTGGTCTTCCCCTTCTCTTGTGCACTAGAGGTGATTCTTCCCCATCACTTCCGGGATCCTCATGAGTGGTAACAGCCAACTTCTTACCCTTTCCTCTACCTCTACCCATTATCCCAAACAGCCCGAACGAAAAGCTCAAATGGTTAAAGAAGATTTCTGCAAAAACAATAACATGGGTTCAAATGGTTCAATTGAAATGAAATGAAAGAATTGCATAATCTCCAACAAAGTCTGTATAAAATACAACCAAAAAAATGTAAAATTTTAACCATAAACAAGATGATAGGGGAACTGAGCCCAATACAAACCAATTGAAACTGAGAAAAAAGATCCAGAAAACAAATCAAGAATAGCAACACATAGGAAAACCTCATTTTATCACTAAAACATGTAAATTTATGATCTTTGATCCTACAGATCATCTTTTGTGAAGAACATAATGATTCCCAAAACCCCATTTAAGAGAAATTCCATTTCATCATCAAAACAACTACAATTTGAGAAGATGAAAATATGCTAATTTTTATCCCACAGATCTTTTGTGAAGAAGAACACAATGATTCCAAAAGGCCCATTTAAGATAAATTCCATTTTCGTCACTAAAACAACTACAATTCGAGAACATAATTTCCACAACAAACAAGATGATAGAGGAACTGAGCCCAATTCAAATCAATTGGATAACATCTAGAAAAACTTCATTATATCACCTAAACATGCAAATCTATGCGATCTTTGATCCTACAGGTCATCTTTTGTGAAGAACATAATGATTCCCAAAACTCCATTTAAGAGAAATTCCATTTCATCGTCAAACAACTACAATTTGAGAAGATGAAAATATGCTAATTTTGATCCCACAGATCTTTTGTGAAGAAGAACACAATGATTCCAAAAAAACCCATTTAAGATAAATTCCATTTTCATCGCCAAAACAACTACAATTTGAGAACATGAAAAATCCTAAAACCCCACAAAGATGAAATCCATAAAAAACTAAACAAAACATCCAATTTATCAAATAAAAAACTACAAATTCATTCTAGCTTCAATCTCAACGCTTACAAAGAAACCCAACAACTTCTTTTAAATCTTTAACTCACCAGAGAGGAGAAAAAAACAGACTAAAACAGATAAATGAAACTGCTTGAAATGAAAAAGAAGCTACCTTTCTCTACGTCTCCCACATAAAACCCATTTCTCTGAATCTTTCAAAGGAGGCAAAGAAAAATAAATCAAATCATCCAAAACGGGGAGGTCTTGTATCTGTTAATGGGATTTAACAAGAAAATAAGAGAAATAGTGATTTAATGAAGAAATCTGTGATCTGGGTACAAACTAATGAGAACCCAGATCAGGAAACAATCCAAAAGATGAAAACTTTCAACAAGAACACAGATATTCAAATTTCAAAGAAGTAAATCTCTGCCATTGGAGGAGCTTCAAGAGCTACACCAGCCAGAAAAGAAGAGAACAGAAGAGAAGTGATATTTGTTGATTGGTTTTGCGGAATAATAAAATGAGTTTTTGGACTAACATCCCCATGATATTTTTAAAATTGATATTAAGTCCTCTTAAATTTCATTATAACATTGAGGTCCCCACAACTTACTTTAATATATAATGGGTCCTCATGGTCAACGTGGAAATGATTCCACCTATTTTTTGAAAAATCGTAAACTCGACTCGAGTCGAGTCGGAGGCTCTGTAGTCGAGTAAACTCGATGACCCAGGAATCAACTCGGAGTAAAATATAAAAATAACTTAAAGATACTCAATATTAAAATAATAATAATAAGTAATTATAAAAGCACCCCATGAATTAATAAGGGCAACCCATACATAACTGAATAGTTTGTCTTATATGGGTTTAAAATTTCAGAATGAGCTGATTTTTTATGAGGATAATCTCTATGATGTGTAAATCATCCTCACAAAAAATCAACCCATTTCAAAACTTCTAACTCAATCAAAACTAATTTATGAACTTTTGAACAATTTATGATTCTTGAACTTGTTTTGATGGAGTTAAAAGTTTTGGAATGAACTGATTTTTGGTGAAGATGATATCTACGATCTCTATGATGTAGAGATCATCCTCATAAAAAAATCAACTCATTCTGAAACTTTTAACCCATATAAGACAAAACAATTCAACTATAATGTAAGTTGTCTTTATTAATTCATGGGATGCTTTTATAATTATCCAAACAAACAAAAAAAACTTAAACATTTTAAAATGACTACGTAAAGTAGTCATTTAAGCTGATTGTTTTTTAAAGTTATTATTGTTATACCAACTTTTACTAATGCCACACCAATTTCTATATAAATCACCAAAGAATTATAGGGTTGGTGTGGCGTTATCGAAAGTTATAGTGGCAATAACAATTCTCTTATTTTTCTATAGGAATAGACAATAAGATAATTAGGCACAAAGAAAAGGGTGACATCGACAAAAATGACATCATAATTTATGAATAGTATCATCTAATGTTTTGGTTCACTCACTTTGTTTGAAGGCTACAACTTAGTTCGATTCAAACCGTTTCACATTTCGCTTCATGTGCAACAAATGAGGTAATCCTATCTCCAACAAGTTTAAACATAAAATCCAATGGTTGAGATTTATTCTCATCAAGTTGAGGTGTGTGGATACATATAACTCTCAATCATTGGATTTTGTGTTTAAACGATTGGGATCATGTGTTCTCTCATGAGTTTCTCGAACTCAACCATTTTAAAAATATCAATGAGAGTTTTCTTTTCCCCTCCAAAATTTTATTATTTTTTAATGTTAATTAAAAATATTCAATATTGATCTCATATTAAAAGTATTGATGGTATCTTTTCAATGATACCAATTTTATAAAAATTGAATTTGTAGATTGAAAGTTACACTATTTTATAAAAATAAAGTTGAAAATTATAAATGATGTAACGGTATCAACTTTAAATATAATATCTAAGGAAGGGTAGAAGAGGAATTATAACAAAAATTAATAATGCTAGAGATGGTTTAGAAAGTGAATAGTTGGTCTTCAAATTTGGAGATTCAAAATAGAAAACTTTTTTGAATAATGATTTTCTTACACCCCCTCTAGTACTAGGGGTACAACTGAAAGCGCCCTCGATCCGCGGGGTGCGCGGATCCGCTTTTGACCCTTGAGGTTTGGGAGTTGCCACCTAGTTATTACGGTCTAGGAACCGATCAATGACTCTAAACGGATAAAAACTAATCTAAAACCAAGAAAATGAATTCGGGGATCATGTTACGGGATTGGAAGGTGTTAGGCACCAATCCCGCCCAGCCAAAGCGGTCTCTACTAAATTCCCAAGTAAATTACATTGCTAAAACCTAGATAAAAATAAATAAAAAAAATACCTTTCCGATGCAAGGACTTTATTCCCTCAGATCTGACAAAAAGAGCTCATTGTACCGTGCTCCCTTGCTTCGTTCTGTTTCCGGATTTGACTTCGGATCTCTGAGGCAAGGTATCTCCTTGTTTTTGAATAAAACTCTTCAAGTTCGTTGAGGATTGGGAGTGTTTTTAGAAGGCTTTTGGGTGTTTTCTAGACTAAATTGAAGGGGGGATGTTAGCTAAGGAGTTGGGACTCCAAAACTAGGGTTTATGGGGGGTTGGGGGGCTAGGGGGGCTTCTAAACCTACTTCTCTTAGGGTTTATGAGTTGATACGAAAATAGGGTGTGAGCACCTCTATTTATAGATGTTTTTTTAGGGTTGATTTGGATAGAGTTAGTGTTTAATTAGAGATCTTTTAATTAGAGTTGTGTTTTAGTTAAAATGTTTTAGGTAGAATTGTGTTTTAATTAGAATTGTTTTAGGTAGAATTGTTTTTAAGTTAGAACTCTATTAGATAGAGTTATTATTTAATTAGAATTCTATTATGACTTTTGGTCTTATTTAATTGACTTTTAATGTTTTGACTTTAGTCTTAATTGATTGACTTTTAATATCTTGACTTCAGTCTTGCTTAATTGACTTTAATTTTGACTTCAGTCTCACTTAATTGACTTTACTACCTTGACTTCAGTCTTGCTTGATTTACTTTTAATTTTTGGAGAACCCCCTTCCATTATTTCTTTAATTCTTTGGACCCCCAAATGGAGGGGTCCTTAAAGAAATATCTCACGACCCTCAACAATTTTGCCTGAGAGTCTGATTAATCGATTTTTTTTGGTTCAAAATTTTAAATTAATTTCATTAATGTTTCACTTTAATTATTTAATGTTTTATTTATTAATTTCGAATTTTTTAATTATGAAAATTGTGAAATTACCGTTTTGCCCCCGGAGAGGACTTTTCACATTTTAAGTCGGTTTTTAATGTTCTAGGATATTTTAGAATCGATTTTTCGTAAGGAATTCAATGAAAATATTATTTTGTGTTATTTATGAAATTTTTTGTGAAATGATTGTGAACTTTATGAGGGGCATTTTCGTAATTTTGTCGAATTCTGTGAAAATTGGCTAAACGATTTATTTGGTTTCGATTTATTATTTTATGTGTTTGAATGGGTTTTCCTAAGCATAATGTAGGCTCTAGGATTATTTTGATGTTAGGAGTATTTTGATAATTTGATAGTTTTTAGTGATTTTTATCGTAAAATTTCTTTTTGTCTGAAAAATGATGATTTCTATGTTTCTGGAGTCGTATTTTCCTAGCGTAGCGTGGTTTCTAAGGTTTTGTCAATTCGAGATACCTCATTCAGATTTCTGAAACATATCTGGTAACAAAGTAAAGCAATGGAATACACATCCATCATTGGGAATCATTGCAATCGGGTTGACGAGTTGATTAATCAGGCGGATGCAAAAATGGGGTGTCTACAGCAACTTAATTCAGTTCAAACCGAGAACCGAACCAATCCATGAATTTTGGATTGGATTGGGTCGGTTTTAGTTAAATGCGGGTCGATTTCGGATTAAAGAAAATAAGAACCGATGAGTTCGATTCGATTTTCGATTCAGGGTTGATAAATAACCGAATCAA
Organism: Akebia trifoliata; assembly: GCF_017979445.1. Classification (NCBI taxonomy): domain Eukaryota; kingdom Viridiplantae; phylum Streptophyta; class Magnoliopsida; order Ranunculales; family Lardizabalaceae; genus Akebia; species Akebia trifoliata. The sequence goes on from NC_141382.1 coordinate 40,237,012, forward strand.
CCCGAAAATTGATACTATATATAAAAACAAAAATGTAATTTTTTTTTTAAAAATAAAAACCCTCTTCGTCTCCCTCATCTCCCTCTTCGTCTCTCGTCTCTCGTCTCTCGTCTCTCGTCTCTATCTCCATGGCTGCGACTGCAGCTGTGACTACAACCTGCGCTGCCACCGGCTACAACCGTCTCTCTCTCTCAATCGTTGTCTCTGTGGCTGCGACGGTGCGACCTGCAACCTGCGGCTGCCATCGGCACATCTCTCTCTCTCTCTCTCTCTCTCTCTCTCTCTCTCTCTCTCTCTCTCTCTCTCTCTCTCTCTCTCTGCGGCTGCGACCTCCGATTTGCAACTGCGGCCAGTGATATACGATCTGCGATAGGTTTTTTTCTCTTTTTTATTTTATTTTTTACTCCTTTTTATATTGTGCTGATATTTAGTAATTATAGGGTTTGAAATTCAAACTTTAAATCGAAGAACTGGGGATCAATTTTGTGTAGAATTCGAATGTTCTCTCTCTTTTGACAATCCATCGAACCGAACCGAACCAGACCGAATTAAGGTCGGTTTGGGTTGGTTCGATTCTAGACCAATTCGGTTCGGTTTTGGTTCTCATATAATAGAACCGATCTTGGTCGGTTCGGTTCTGATTTTACTCTAAACCGAACCAAGTTGCACCCCTAGTACGCGCGCACACACACACACAACATAGTATGTGCTAGATCATATTATTTTTCTCGAGATACACAATTGCATATATATATATATATATGCAATTGTGTATCCCAAAGCAAAAAAAAATCTATGGTTCTAACCCATGCCACTTCACGAGGCATGTGTCAAAGGGGGAGTTAGAAAATCACGACTCAACTTTTTTAGAGCACGATTGGCATGTTGTAAGGGGACAAAATACTCATAATTTATCATTTTTTCTAATTAAACAATTACTTTACCAAAAATAATCCTAGTATTTTTGTCGTAAATGAAAATCATAGGCCGAATCAAAAAGTTAGCTTGATGAATTGACTCGGGAGGAATCCCAAAGTGTGTTTGATTGGACATGAAAAAGGGGTTGAAAGACCATTTTACATGAAAAATGAAATTTTCAATGTGTTTGATTGCATTTTTCTATGAAAAATGGATTTTCACCCTCTTCCAAAAATCCAATAAGGTGAGATTTCATTTTTTTACTTATACCCATGGAAAATATATAGGTGAAAAAATAAAATTTACTGTATAGGTGAATAAATGAAATCCAATCTCAATTTCTATTTCCAAATCAAAATTCTAATTTTTTTCTATTTTTTTTTCTTCTCCGCCACCATTATCGTCACATTTGACACACACCCTCTACTTTGTCGTCAGCGGTCTCTCTCTCTCTCTCCTTCACTATTGCCATTGTCATCGCTGCCCCAACCCTCTTTCTTTTACTCTTATCCTTCTGCTTTCTCCTCCTCTTTAAGCATCTGCTTAACTCTCTCTCTCTCTCTTCTCATATTCTTTTTCCCAATTTTTTTTAGATGCAATCAAACAATAGAAATTGATTTTCCAACCCTAACCATTTTCCACCACCATTTTTTTTTATGACTTTTTTAAATTCTTGAAAATTGACTTTCCATTCAGTCAAACTGACCCTAAGTACAAAGTGACTTTTAAATTTAAAACATAACTTTTAACAGTCTAAAAGATACTATTTCAATGGTGCATTTGGAGTACTAATGTCATTTCTTTGCTATTATAATTTGAGAAGAGTAAGTATCGTTGTCAATCCAATATTGTCGATTGATGACAAAATTTAATTTGGTAGAATTAGGATAGAATTGAATTGGTTTAACGAAGTTCAAAGTAAACAATTGGGTAGAGGGAATAGGGGTCTAGCATGAGAGCGGGCCGAAACTATAAATTAGAGAAAGTAAGAAAATGATAGCTTCTTTGTCTTTGTTTTTTTTAATGTAAGAGTATTTTTTTATGTTAAAATGAAAGATTAATTAAGTTGATTAAAATTTGGTTTATGTTGACCTATGACACGGAGATAAGAAGCAAGGTCAAGGATGTGTAATATTAAAATTTTAATACATTAATCATGCTTTTGATAATTTTAGAATGAAAATTTTCATCAACTAAAATAGGAAGAAATTCCCAAGGGATTCAAAAAAGAAACCAACACTTATGCTATGTTTGAATTGAGAGAAATGAAGAGAAGAGAAGATAATAAATGAGTTTCTCTCCATTTCTCTTATTTGGATTGTTAAGTGGGGAGAAGAGAAAAAAATTGGAGAGAAAAAAATGTTAGGTTTCTTTCTTTCTAAAAGTGGAGAGAAGATGAGAGAAATGGAGAGAAACCCTTATAAATATTTTACAATTCCAACTTTGCCCCTAGATCTCTTTTATGATATTTTAAAATTTTAAAGTTATCCCAAGTTCTCTCCTATCAATCCAAACATGGTGGAGAGAAATTGAGTTTCCTTTCTCTTCTCTTCTTTTAATAAGTTTCTCTTCTCTCCACTTCTCTCAATTCAAACATAACCTTTAAAGATTCATGTATTTTTTCCCCCTAGAAACCTGGGGAATCTCTTTCCTATCTTAACCATTATTTGGAGACTAAAGTGATCAGATCATCCTAGAAAAGTCAATTTGAAAAATGTGCTCAAAAATAAATTTTGAATTTAAATGTTTGAATGTTAACTTCAAACTTAAAAGACTGAAGTACCAATATTATTTGTATTTGAAAATATTTTAAAAAAATAATTTGACAAAATGCTCTTACAACTTGTTACGATAATCATTATTTACTACTATTTATTAATAAAATGCAACAAATCATTATCTTTGAATAGTGGAATCGATTGAAGTCAATATTGTTATCATGCTATTGTTTCTATCTTGTCCTTATTTTAGGGGAAATTTTCTTAATACATCCTAACATAAGATTTTCTTATTAAGCAACTTAATATATATTTTCAACTAAATTCTCCAGATTTTAAAAAGTGTAAATATAAACTACCATTTTAGTATATATGAAGATCATTTTTCTTAAAAATACAACTTTTTACATACAAAAAGGCCATCTTTCTTAATTTACATGAGATTTTCAATGATTATTACAATAACACTCCGACGATTTTATAAGAATAAGGATCAGGTTAGGTGTCCACGATGTCTACATGATACATTTTAGTTGGAGTTTAAAACACATTAGGCTCCTAATTAAGTTGTCTTCTATATGACACGCAGCCCGATGTATTTATTCTCCAATAAAAATGTGCCACGTAGACATTATATGTTGCTATCGGAACAAACACAGTTATAGATTACTCCTTTTATAATGCTTTTGTTGATACGAATCATCAAAATATTATTGCAATAGCCATTGGAAATCTCATCATAAAAAATATGTTGAGAGAGATGATCTTTATAATTATATTAGAATTCACCAGTGTTATATATTCTCTCGGGTTAAGAGGTAAAAATGAAGTTGGAGGGGTATTATTATAAATAAAAAAAATTAAGATTAAAGAATAAAAAATGAAAAATAATAAAATAGATTAAAATTTGGTAAAAGATGAAATATAGTAAAGTTAAGAGAGGTGAAGAATAAATGAAATAAAATGGGCTCAAAAAACTATAACTTGATAGAATGGATATTATTAAAAAAAATTAAAATCAAAGGAGTAAGAGATGAAAAATAATAGAATAGATTAAAGTGATAAAAGAGAAAATATAGTAAAATTAAAGGAGGGGTATCCTCTTTCGGGTTAAGGGGGTAAAAGTAAAAAAAAAAATAGAGTTAGAGGGATATTATTAAAAAAATTAAGATTAAATGAATAAAAGACGAAAAATAATGAAGTATATTAAATGGGTAGAAGAAAAAATATAATAAAATTAGAGGAGGTAAAAAATAAAGAAAACAAAGTGGGTCCCAAGATATTATAATTTGATGTGAGGTTTAACCCACAAAGCTCTAGATGATGAGAGATCTGTCTCTAACAACATTGTAGTTGATTGGACGTTTGTGTTACACACAACTGTTCCAACTCGGTGGTGTTTTATTATATAAATGAAAAATAATTTTGAATAATTCACTTTAAAAAATAAAATAAAATAAAAAACTTTACTAACAAAATTATCATGGTGTTTAAAAATTAGGGATATTTAGCAAGAAAACCCTATATTAAGGTATATTAACTATTAAGTGTTTTTCTCTTAGTTTAAACTATGGATATTGTAGTACTAATTTCTTAACTGAATGAATCCCTTTACATGATCGTCAACACAAAAAATTAAATCAACAGTAGAACTCCTTTTCTTATCAAACAATAGAGAGAAAAGAATTTTAAGCCACCCAATTGTTTGAAAGCTTTGAGGTTGCATTATAAACTTTCATTTTTTGACAAAAGATAAAACTATCCTTCAATGACTTTCGAGGAAAAACATCAAATCTGCTGTTGAGATTGGAGGATGAACACAAGTTTCTTTCCGATAAATAGAGATCGATTCTTAAGATATTTTTTTTTTCTAAAGAATCATTTTTGGTATATTCCAACCTCAAAATGGATTTTTTTAAAGGAAAATCACAATTTCATGCGCTAAATATGGAAAAATTCTCATTCCATTACATTATTCATTTTAATTTCCACATCATGAAAAGCATGTAAAAGTTAAAAAAAAAAAAAAAAAAAACACCTGATAATGAAATCATTGTTATACCTTTTCTATCGACTTCTTTGCTTTGAACAAAAATCAACGGTCTCGAAGCTTTTCTATTGATTTTGTTGCTTTGTGCAAAATCCACCAATCATGTAGCTTTCAAAAACTAGCGAAATCGTAGCTTTTCCAAAATAAATTATTGACGAAGCGTGTAATGAAATTATTGTTATACCCTTTTATTGACTTCTTTGCTTAATTTTTTTTGGGGGTACAAAAAATCAACGATCTAGTAGTTTTCCAATTCATTTTGTTGCTTTGTACAAAAATCACCAATATCATAGCTTCCAAAACTTAACGAAATCGTAGTTTTCCCAAAATAAATTAGCAACGACATCGTGGTCTGATTAATGGTGTGATTGTGAATTCTATTGATTCATTGCTTCGTACAAAAATCAATGATATTATAGCTTTCCAAAATTGTGGAAGGGGTATAACAATAATTTCATTATCGGTTTTTTTTTATAATTTTTACACATTTTGCACGATTTGAGAATTAAAGTGAACAATACTGTACTGGAATGGGAGTTGGACCAAACGTTGCACATGTTTTTGGGAATTATCTCGTTTTTAAAAGTATCAATCATACAATTGAGATGCAAGGAAAAAATATGGATTTCTTGGGGATTATTTTTAATAAGGAATCGCTAGGAATATCGTTCCATCTCAATTGTAAATTTGAAGTTAGTATTTTTCTCATTTTAGTATAAACTTATTCATGTCGTGATGGTGAAAAGTAAAGATTCATTATGAGTCGTGCTCGAGTGACCTCATTGGGAGACACCTTGATGTGGTGGCGCGCGCATGTCCGTTGATGCGTTTTACTCTTATCTAAAAAAAAATGCATCTATGAGCATTCAAGCGCCACGACGTCAAGATGTCCCATCCAGTATTAATCATTCATTACCTTAATACAAATTTGCAATGAGGATAGAGATCATACATATCCAAACTAAGACGACCTTGACTTGTCTCCATGTGAACCCTATAACGTGTGTGACTTTTGATCCCAGATATTCTTTCTTTACGACATCTTTGATTAGACATTAGTAGGTTTTGACATTTTACAGGACTAACAATTCACATTAGGAACATCCTAGCGGAACTTTGTTTTCACGGTGTGTCACACTGCATTGTGTGGTGGCCATGGATTGTTTCCTCGAGATACAAGTGAAAAGTATCTATGGTTATGTGTGCACTTCCTCGTAAGTGCAGTGAAAAACAAAGTCCCCCGGTATGAATCCTCACATTATTGTTTACAACTTCGAGGTGACGGCCAATCATGGTTTTATAACTCGGTTTCACGTCTTGTCTCGTTTATGCCAGATACCGAGTTGTCTTGGACGAGTTTTCCGATACGTTTGAGACGTCTTGTCCAAAAAATTTAAAAATGAATGTGAGGTATTAAATCTCGTTCAAAAAATTGACTTATGTGTTTATATCGTTCAACCCTGATATCAAGTTAACTCGGACGAGTTTTGAAATCATGCTGTCAATTGGCTACTCTCTCTCTCTCTCTAAAGGCAAACAGTGTGAGTTGGTCCAAATTCAATCTTATCAGGCTACAGATGGGCTGGACTTAGACATGAAATATTCCTAAAGGCCTGGACATGTCACTAAATGGGTCAGGTTTGGGCAAAAATTTTAGGTCCAATCAAAACTTTTCCATTATAGATCTGACCCAACATCTAATTTTCCAAAACTTTGCCAAGTTCAAGGCCAATTCTTGATTATTAGATTTTTCGGTTCAAGCATTAAAATAATTATTTGTTTGAACTGATTCTATTTTATAATGATTTTCAGAATAACAATAGTTGAACCAATTTTAGAGAAAAATTTTGTACAAGTGAATTCATAGATGTGGGCCTCACAAAGTTGGCAAATAATATTTAAAAAGTTTAAGGCATATTAAACTTTGACTGGGATGGTTTTTGGGATTCCCAACGGGGTCCTACAATGCATGTTCTTATGTAAGAGGCTAAGATCGGATTCCTTGTGTGATATAACGTCTCATATTTTGAAATTTTCCCTTCTAAGATTATTGGGCCCTTACCTCTCTCTCTCCTAGTAAAGATTCCATGTTGAAAATTAAAATCTAACGCATTAGTCATGTCATGATCATATGATTTGGATCAAATTTGAAAAAAAAAAAAAAGCATTTTTAAGTCTGATCTATGGCCTTGAAAATGAATGGTCTCCTATATTTCAATGGAAAGATTTTGTTATATTTGCCAAGTGGCACTGTTTGAACCGTTTAACGCCTCTATAAGAACTTTCAGGAATATTGAACTACAGAGGATCCGCTCCCCCTCTCTCTCTCAATCCCAAACTCTTTCAGGCTTACATGTAAATGCCTTCACATCTTATTTAGTACTCAACTAATCCATTTTTTTAAAGAACAAAAATGTGAGAAGGTGCAAGCAATTTCTCTATTAAAGAGAACCCAACAGTTGGTATTGATGCCAATGTGCTCTTTTTTTTACCAAAATTCAAAAAGAAAACTTTGAATCAAAATGATACCAAAGTGCAAGTCATCACAAAGCGAGCCGCCGGGGCAAAGGTTATTTAGACACTTGAAGAGAAAGACTCAACTTTCCAAATCATTAATACTCAGTTGCTTGTGTTGTATTTGTTAGATTTAATGTCAAATGTGCATGCCAAATGAAGTGGTTTAAATAAATTTCCACAACAAACCAACGCGCGTGCAAGAAAAGCAAATTCTAAAGTGATTTGTTGATTAATCCAAGCAATTATGTCAGGAATTATTACTAACCAAAAGAGAAAAACAATGAACATTTTGGTAATATATCTCACCAAATCAAAAGTCTTACAGATTAGATGTTGTTTTTGGACTGAGTGATTGCCATGGTTTTTTAGTAAAAGCTCACAGAACTGTTGGGGGATCATTCCTTGCTCAAGGTTTCATCATTTTTCGCCCTCTCTTATGAGGAACAAATTAAATCAGTAACAGAGAAATAATGGTTTCAACCGAATACGCAACAAAAAAAAACTAAACATCACGAACAGAAATGAAAAAACATATTACTCAAACAATATTAAAAAAAGAAAAACAAATAATTGGGGAGTACTAGACTGCCAGTCTCGATAAAGTCTTGGTATTTTGAAGCATCTATGTTTGGTAATGAAGTTCTAGCAATGAAGGCTTGCTTTAGTTCTTGGATCTCCTGCCCCTAAGAATGGAAAGTCATATAGATTTTTGTATTTGGAGGTTATTTCATCAGTCTCCATGATGGATTGTCTCAACTTCTCCTTCAGCCTCTAAAAGTTCTTGTTTTGTTGATTTATGTTAATTACTTGAATAGTTTACATGTATCAAATTTGGCAAGAAAAATATTGAAAATTGACCATGTTGGCAGGCATTGATGTACTTTCATTTTCTCAAAACTACGACCTTTATCCTCAGAAAAATAAAAAAATATATTCATATTTCAAAGTCCTCGCCATTATCAAGGATATTGTTGTCAAAAGGAATAGAATTTCAAGTTCACGACCTCCTATAATCACGCTAATTAATTTTTAATTTTCTAAAATTACAAAATATCTATTTGATTATTTTACCTACAAAATACCTTATTTAATAATTAAAATCATAGAAAAACCTTATGATATAATAAATGATAAAAAGATGATATAAAATTAGATGGTCAATTTCAAATTTTCAAAATAATTATAAAATTTTAAATCATCTATAAATCCTAGTTTTTGTAATGTATGTGTGTTTACACATGCCACTTACTAGTTTTCTAAAAGTGATTCAATAAAATTTAATTCTATTAAATCTACTTGAAAAGATTTGGTATGATCCTATCGAATACAATAAGTAGGATATCAAATCTTTTTTAATTGATTCAGTAGGAACCTGCCTAATCTCCATTACAGTATTTGTACTAATGTATTGATTGAAGCTGTGTTTGATTCTTTTATCTTAGCTGTAAAGATTTTCTAATAAACCCTACATTAGTAGTTGAGGTTTCCATGATAATGATAGCCTACTTTGTAAGATCTCAAGGTATTACTTCTTGTAGCATAAAATTCTCATTAAACCCTCATTGAAACTTTTGTATATGAAAACAATAACAATAAGAAGAAGAAGAAGAATGAGAGAGTAGGTAGAGGCCGTAGATGAAGAAGAATATCGAATGAGATTTGGTTGAGATGACGGGTACAAAGAACACATGAAAAAAATATTAGATAAGGGTGGTGGTTGTGTTGAAACTAGAGAAATTTTAGTAAGTAAAGGTACTTTAGGGTGGGTGTAAATAGACGCTCATTTGTAAAAGGTAAATAATAAGTGGGGTGCTCTATTAGCACTCACTTTTTTTACTAATAAATGATTTTTTTACTAAAAATCTCTGTGTCAATGTTCAAGCTGTAGATGATGATAAAAATAATAACAAAAGAAAGACCTTGGCAAGCAAGGGTTGAACTATAGAAACAATATTAATCCATAAATCTTTCTACTTTAAATCCAATTAAATTTTAACAAGCGATTTAAAAATAATTTTCAAGATGGAATTATCTTAAAATAAACTACTAAAGAAAAATGTTTAAAATACGATAGAGAAATGTAGATCAATTGGATTCACTTTCACAAAACTTTATCAATGATTTCTAGTTCTCTATTTATCTCAATTCACTAAAGAAAACTAATGTTTGTGGATCGGAATATCAAACAGTTAAAATAGAAACGAGATCGAAAGTATGTGATAAATTAAACTAAGATTATTGGATAAACATTAATTGTTCTCTGTGTAGCATGGTTCATCTTGAACTTATCAAAGAATAAACCATCAAAACTTTGAGAAGCAATTAATGTTTAACCCAATAATAATTACCTAACAATTATCACAATAAACTATGCAACAATTACGATAACAATAAAAACACTAATAAACGGAGAAGTTAGCCGATGATCATTGCAAGAATAATAAAATAAAGAAAACATGAAAAAAAGAGTAGAGATGATAGAAAATGAATTCTTTATTGCTTGTTGATTCTGAAATCGACAGAGTCTCCTTAAAAACTTTAGACTAAGAAAGGAAGAAAAATATAAAAACCTAAAACTAAAAAATAAAAGAAGAGAAGTTGATCTCAAGGGAGATGAGATGCATTTAGTTTGATATCTTATTTATATAGACTAGATTAGGGTTTCTAGGGTTCAGAGATCTTTCGTAATTACAAAATTACCAAAATCCTAATTTAATGCGAACAATCTTCAACCGTCAAGCTTCTACACGAATCTCGAGGGTTGACTTACCAACATTATCGTGGCGCCCACATTGACCAAGGTGTTACGATACAAGTGGGGCTAAATGACTTGAATTTTGGTCATTGATCTTATTTTCAAATCCTAAATCGCAATGGTAACTTCAGATTTTTTTGATTCACCTTGAAACTTTGCGAATTTCTCTTATTACATGTAAATAACAATAATTAATTCTAAAATACATTATTTTATTAAAATCTATGATAAATATGGATAACCAAGCATTATGTCTAATAAGGGGATATAGCGTGTAATTTATCTGTAAAGTTCATGCAATAAGGGCTTTAGAAACGATTTTCTAGACCTTGATTAGTCAACGCTATGTCAGATGTGCCTGTTGACGCAAACAAAGTTAAATCAACAAATATCTGTTAACACAAATAAAAATCATATTTTAAACCATGTCAATAGTCCAACGTTAACATGTTTTTATCCATGTTGATATTGTACCATTGACATGAAAGATCAATTTTTTTTTTAATGTTTAAAATGAATTTTACTGCTCATATTCTAATAATATTATTTATTTTGTCACAAAATCCTCGTAGAAATCTTCGTGAATGCAAATAAAAAAATAAAAAAATGAAGAAATGTATATGAACTATGAAGAAGAAGAATGAAAGAGAATAAAATGAATATAAAATCGTAAGGGAGAATGAGAAGAATTTCACATTTGACATGTGTACTTAAGAACAAAAAGTTAACTTACTAAGGGGCGCACTAAAACATACGCAGTCCATACGCGACTAACGTGACAAGTGCACAGCACCATAAATCTTTTCTTCGGGATACACAAAGAAAAGATCTATGGTTCTATTCATTTGCCACGTTAGTTGCGTATAGACTGTGTGCATTTTAGTGTGTTGTTTTGTCATTAGTCTTACTAAGAGAATCTCTAACTATGACTCATTTTTACGTTAATTTAAGTAACATTTTGAGTAAAAGCTTCATTTGATATGAAGCACTCTTGGTAAGTTGAAAAAAATTAGGCTAACTTACTAATTGGTAGTTAGTCTGAGTCTGCCTTAACCCTGTTGTCCTTTAAAAAAAAATACTAATTTAGTAAGATTTCAAATCTTATTGAGGGTCTTGAACTCACATTGTAACATCTTAAAACATGATCCAATGCCACAGAGTTGTAGAAGACAAAATTTTAGAAACTTTGGAAAAAAAAGTTAATTTTCACCATTGAATTTTAATTTTAAATTTGGCAATTTGATAGTTGTCCATTTTCAACATCTTGGATGAAATCCAAAAAAGATAAAATAAAAATAAAAATTGTATATGATTTTTTCCATGAAATCTAGAAGGTTCTAATGTTGAATTGTCAACGTGATAATCCGTATGGGCCTGACGACCCTTAGTAATATTTGAAAACTTACTAAGTTAGTATGAAAAGTAATTTTTTTATGTAAAAGAATGAATGTTAGGATTTGAGTTTTACTCAAAATTTTCCTTGATTTGAATTCGAATAAAATTAGTTCGGTTCAAGGATTGTAGCATCAAAAGTGACTTTTACTCAAATTTTAAATTTGAGTCCGACTTTGGATAAGGGTTGAAGATGGTCCAAGCAAATAAACTTACCTCAAAAAGTGGATGCAAATATAGCAACACCCCATAATAATTTGAATCCAATCTTATACACCCAAGGTGGAGGATTAAAGGAAATACTCCTCCGACACCTTAATGCATGCCACCTAAACCACAATTCAAAGAAATAATGCTTAAAATTTCTCTTTTTCAAATTTGTTTTTATTAATGACTTATGTGGCATGTGTTGTGGGGTGGTAGGAGGGTTCAATAATCCACCACTTAGTGCATACGAAGATGTTGGCATTAACCTCATTTTGACTTCGCTTTTGTCTGCCTCAAATCAAAACTTCTTATAAAGTACAAAATTTCAAAGCAATCCAAGCACTATATCTTACCTACAGCCGCTCTCCACACCACACCGTGTTGGAACTCAAAACCAATTATATCAACTAAAAAAAGGGACGCTATAAAGTACTTTTCAAATCCGTGTCTTCCTTTCGTCGGTTCTTTTCCCCTCTCGAGCACATCTTCCTACTTTCAAAGGCCGCGTGTTTCGCTTCCCTCTCTCAACTAAATTTCTTAGGAAAATCACTCTTTTGCGCTTCGAAATCTCTCCAAAACCCTTGTTTCAGAGCTCTCAAATCCGGTTGTTCTTCTTCATGATTCTGAGAAAAATGCAGAGGAGGATCATTAATTCGTTATTCGATTTTTCATAGTTGATCTCAGCTTCAATATCTGAAGAATCCCATGTTCTTTTACCTTCGTTGTGACATCTTCTGTAGATTTTAGGGTTTTTGTTCCTCTTGTTTGTTGAAGACCTGTTTGGGAAATCCTGGCGATGGAGTACGAACTCTCAGACAGTAGCGGTGAGTTTAATCAAGCATCTTGTTTTTAAGAGATTTTGGTGATTTTCTTTCATTGATCAGGGTTAAGTTTTTGAGAATTTAGTTGCCATAGTTTTGTTGGAGAGATTCTGTTAATGGAACTGGTGATTGATGTTTAGTAGCTGTTGTGGGGAATGATTTAGGGTTTTATAATTGGATCCTTTGATAGCTAAATTTAGGGTTTCTTAGTGGAGAAAACTGTTCGTGTTTAAGTTTATGTGAGTCTTCAGAAATTACTATTACCTAAGTGAGTTGAAAATTGAAATGGGCTTCAGGCATGGAGAGAAAGGTCTAGGGTTTGTGTCTTTTTTTTCTTTCTTTCCCTTCTGGACTTCTTGAATGGAAGAAAAAGAGATTTTGGTATTTGGTAATGGATGGGTTGGGTTCTGATTGTTCTACGATGTAAGAGGAAAGCTGAGCTCTGATTCTTAGTTTAAATTGCATCTTCAAGTCTGGGTCAGGAAGTTTTCTTAGTGAACTAAAGACTATGCTTTTATCTCCAGAGTACAATTTAAAGTTTGGAATTTAATGGGGTAGTGTGCGGCAGAGAATTGTTGAGATTATTTTTATGGGTGTTCTTTGGGCCAATGTACCCAGGCTTGTTGATGATCATTAATCCAGAAAAAAAAGAAGAAAAGAAATTTGAAATAAAACTACAGAGTTGTCCAATGTGGTCTTCAACAGAGTGCATTATTGTTCTACTTTTCACTTTGGCCTACAGTCCACTAATCCTTCTTTTCAGGCACAAACATATGAATAAAAGGATAGTGAGAACTTTCTTTTGATGATAAGAACTAAACATTGAAATATTGAAAAAAAATCAACACGCACAAAAGGGCAACTCTTGGAGGTTAAGGTGTCCTATGGAAGAGCACCAACTGACATACAATAAGCAGAAAGAAAAACCTTCATTTAGAGATAACCCAAATGATAATATCTTACACAACCTCATGCTGTCAAAGAATCCCACTGAAACATAAATTCCTTGAAAGAAACCCCCTTGAACTCTTCCCGAAATTTTGACGACATATTGCGAATGGTAACAGACTCACATAAAAGATCACTTATATCATTAAATTTATAAGGACAACCAACTTGCAAAATAAGCAATTACTGACATTGCAATACATGTGAAATAACAAGTAGAAATGGGACTAATTGTGATTATGAAGGTGGCTATTGATGTTACCAAGATTTTCTTTGCACAACACAGAAGTTCATGGAGATTTTCCCACGAGATTAAATTATCAATGCTTAAGATTCTTGAGAGCGACCAACAATATAACAAAGCAGTCTTCGATGGGATTTTTGATCCAAGTGCAAGGGTTGGAGAAGTAATGATGGACATGATTCGAAAGTACGGATTAAAAAGATTTGACAAGGAGTTTACCATCTCGGCACTTTGTTCAAGAGCTATCATTTCTCATGCTAGCTCCATTTCTCAATTACTTAAGTTACTTCTAAAAACGACGTTCCAAGAGTTAATCATCCCTTGGTTCAGTTATATTCTGCACAAGATGATTCTTCTTTGTATACAGAGAATAAGATTGGAAATCAAGATCTCAACAAGGAATAATTATGCCATCAAACCTCTTGAAATTTCACTCTATTTCCACTTCCCATTCTAAAACCTATCTCTTTCTTGAAGTAGTTGTTACCCTTATGGATACTCTCCAAACTCTGCTACTCCATGTCGCTCTGGTCCTATCCCATTACATCACAGCCGATCCCTATAATGATTTTTCTCCATAGACTCAAATCTTCTTCTCCGATTATCTACAAGAATTTCTCCATCAAGGCTTGATTCATGATCGTAGTTCTTATCCCAAGTCCATCATTCCTTTTATAAACACACACCTTCTAGTAAACAAGGTGATATTTCGAAGACTCCTCCATGTTCTCTCTCATTGACCACATTTGCCAAGATTAAAAATAGAGATGTCATAAGTTGATATATACTAGATAAAATGCTTTTAATTAGGATGAGTCTCCCTCCTCTGGAAAGGTGTCTACTTTTTGATGCATATTAATTCAACTTATTTAATAAAATCATGTACAAGAGTCCTAAGGGAATACATATCTACAGTCATCACAAAATTGGGAGTATACACGTTAACTTGTGCTTCACGTGCAACTGGGGCAAAGAAATATTCATTGAAGTTTCATAAATTGTATCGAAGCTGAAGAAATTTAGAATCATTTCTTATTTTTTATGCTATATATATATATTTTTTGTTTGCAAAGGAGTGTGTTAGACTTGCTTGCTGGTTGGTTGACTGGATCATTCGGTGCTTGAAATATATTATTTGTATGGAAATAGTGTTAAAGAATAAGCAAGGAAAAGGAAAGGGAATTCACATGAAATTAAGTCAAGACATGACCAAAGATCTATAATAGGAAAGTGAAAAGAATCACTTGACAAAATTGAGATTCTTAGTGGACATAAATCTTATTTAAAGTAGTTTGTAAGGACTTCATCAAATTTATTCTCATGCCTTAATTAAATTCAATATCTTCATCTACCCTATTAACTTATCACAACTACAAAACCTTATCCCAACATTTGGGGTCGGCTAAACAAATCATGTTCCTCCTTTCCATTTCGTCTAAAGCTAAGTCTTTTGTTGTCGAGTGTGAGTTCATATCTTCTTTTACTTTCTTCATCCTTGTTCTTTTGGTTCTCTCTCTCTCTTTCTCTTAGGAACTTTAACTTGAATCATTTTTTAATTGGGGCTGCAATCAACCTTCCTTGAGCATGCCCATAATATCTCAACCGACTTTTGCTTAGTTTATCGTCTATTGGAGCTTCTCCTATGTTTTCCCAAGTGTATTTGTTTCTAATTTAATTTTTTCTAATCTTTCTACTCATTCATCTCGACATCCTCATCTCTGCTTTGTACAATTATTAACATGATACTTCTTGACTGGCCAATATTCGGCTCCATAACTGTCTTATAAACTGATACTTCTTGACTGCCCTACCTTCTAATCCCTTGATCAACTAATACTTTTTGTTTACTTGAATCTTAATTCCTCATTGTTTTTAAAGCTGGTATCTAGCTAAAATCCCTATTTATACCATGCAAGACTTGCAAAAAATTATCTTAAAGTGGTCCAACTTATGGATTTGGTTCGTTTCAGAGACTGAACTCTAATTCGGGTTAATCCACAAGTTTGTCTTTGAAAATAAAGGATAAAACCCTAGGGGATAAAGTCACTTTCTATGGAGTTAAGCAAATAAAATTTACTTCATTTAAGGTAAGCCCAATATGACCATTTAAGCCGCTTCCTGTAGTAATACTTTGGATCTTTATCTACTTTATATCTGCACCTTTATATTTCCGACTTTTCATGTGGATTAGTTTTTGTATCCATCAATTTTCTTAACTTTTGCTCCTCTCTGCTTAGTCTTTTGTAAACAAATTGTGTTGATCTTCCTTTTTTTGTTTCTGTGTTTTCCTTATTCGTTTGTTGTTTGTTTTTTTTTAAATGTATCTACAAACTTTAAGCTCTTAATTGCTAAAGTTCCATACATTCCAAGTGGCGAGTTGAATCCTACACATTTGGATTAACTTCTTTATTCGCACTACGAGAACCCTTGCCTACTTCTCTTTGCAACCAAATGCTGTTATGGCACATCTTTTCAGAGGACCCCTTCATACTTTCCACTTTAACTGGGGAACGTGTCGCTTCTAGGGGACACCTAGCATGAACTGCATGAAACAGAGGGTCAGATTCATGTTTAGAGGTGGCAAAACCTTTACACTAATTGCTGGCTTGATGTTCTTCTCCTCCTTAATCCGCTCCCTAAGACCGACAATATAGTGTAAAAGAAATGACACATAGGCAGAATTATCTGTAGTTTGTACAGCTATATACATTATGAAAAAAATGAGATGTTTGTGGACAAGGCCTGGTGAATTATTCATTTGCATATGATCTGTGAATGTGCTTATTTAATGTATAGAGTTGTAGTTCAAAAGAAGAAGAAAGATGAAAAAAGTAGAGATGAAAGTGATGAGATTAGGGTTAATTGACCCTTCTCTCTATCTTTTATATTGAATTTATAATAATTACACATGACCCCCTCAAACATCTACATTTTATGATTTAACCTCTAATACATAAGTAACTTATTTATTCCTACACTCCCCCTCAAGTGGGGCATAAATATTAATCATTCCCAACTTGCTTGGAACATCATTTAGTTTCTTCTTAGTAACTCCTTTAGTTAAGATATCAGCTAACTGGTTCTCTGACTTCACATACGGTAAACACATGACTTGAGACTCAATCTTTTCTTTAATGAAGTGTTTGTCTATCTCTATGTGCTTAGTCCCGTCATGTTAAACAAGATTAAGAGCTATATTAATAACAACTTTATTGTCACAATACAATTTATAGGTTCCTTTACTATAACACCAAGTTCACCCAATAAGATACGTAGCCAGAGACTATTTGTAGTACCACGAGCCATTACTCGATACTCTGCTTCTGTACTAGATAGAGCAAGAACAATTTGTTTCTTACTCCTTTATGTAACAAGGTGGTCCCCAACAAACATGCAGTAACTAGTTGTGGATCTATGATCATCCTTAGCCCCAACCCAATCCGCATCAGTAAAGGCTTCTATCTTAAGATGGTCTTGGTTTGCAAATAGAATTCACTTCCTAGGTGTTCCCTTTAGGTACCGCAAAACCCAATCTGCAACTTCACGATGAGGAATTCTAGGAGAATGCATATACTAGCTTATGACACTCACAACATAAGCAATAAGCAATATCAAGTCAAGTTAAGGACAAATATAAAAATCGCCCTACAATTCTCTGAAATTGACCAATATCTGACAACAATTCTTCGTCACTACTATCAAGTTTATGATTAGGATCAATAGGAGTGTCTGCTGGCTTGGCTCCGAGTTTCCCTGTGTTTTGCAATAGATCCAACCCATACTTCCACTAAGAAATAAATATATTTGACCATGCAACCTTGATACCCAGGAAGTACTTGAGATCTCCCAAGTCCTTAATCTCAAATCCCGAGCTAGAAACTTATTCAATTCTTGCATTTCTTGGGGATAATTTCCTGTCACCATGATGTCATCAACATAAACAATAAGAACAATGATGAACTTTTTGTCTCTTTTCACAAAGAGAATGTGATCAGTAGGGCATTGAGAGTATCCCACTTGCTTAATAGCTTTGCGGAAACGATTAAACCATGCTCTGGGAAACTGTTGCAACCCATATATAGATTTTCTCAATCTACAGGCTTTTCCCTCGCTCTGAGAAACACAATAACTTGGAGGATGCATATACACTTATTTATCTAATTCTCCATTCAAGAAAGCATTCTTTATGTCTAACTGATGAAGAGGTCAGGATAGATTAGTTGCCAACGATAACAAAACTCGAATTGTATTCATCTTAGTAACTGGAGCAAATTTCTTAGTGTAGTCGCTATTAATCTCGCCTTATATATCTTTCAATTGTGCCATCAACTCTGTGTTTTATATTAAATACCCATTTACATCCCATTGGTTTTTTCTTTTTGACAAAGCCACCATCTCCTAAGTGTTATTTTTTTTTCTAGAGTTTACATTTCTTCTTGAATTGATGTTTTCCATTTTGGTATCTCAAGGGCCTCTGCAACACACTTAGGAATAGGAACAAAAGAAATGGAAGAAATGAATGTACAATATGTAGGAGATATTAAAGAATATGATAAATAGTTAGAAATTAGATGTAATGTGCGGGAATGTGTTCCTTTACGTAAGGCAATAGGAACATTAAGATCACAAGTTTTAAAAACATTAGAAATAGAAACTGGTTCCTTGGATTCCAATCGGTTAGTATGATCAACAAGAGCCTCCTGTTGGACTTTTTTCTGTTGCCGACAATAAACCTTAGGCTCATTGTCTTTATCAACTGTCTGTCCTGATGGAGTCAAAGAAGAGGGAGAAGACACAATCAGATTTGGAATTGGAGACACAACTAGATTTGGAACTAGAGATATAACTGGATCTAGAATTGGTGATGGCAAAGATACAGACGAAGACCGACTCTCTTCCATATTATGCTCTCCCTGAAGAGAGGAGGGAGGATTGAAAAAAGAAGTAGACTCAAATAAGGTAACATTGGCTGTGACACCTTTTTCCAGTAGAAGAGTCAAGACATTGATACCTTTTTTGTGTTAAGGAGTATCCTAAGAAAACACCCCGAATGGCTTTTGCATCCAATTTTGTTTGATTAAGACAAAAATATGGATGAAATAAAGACACTCAAATACACGTATATGCAATTGAAATGGAAAATGAGCAGGAGTCGACAACTTCAATGGGGACCGAAACTAGAGGACTCGTGATGGCATTCGGTTAATCAGATATGTGGTTGTGAGTAAAACATCAGTCCAGAAACGTTTTGAAACTTTCATAGATAACTGTAAGCTAAACACCACTTTTAGAAGATGACAATTCTTCCGCTCAACTACTCCATTTTGTTGAGAAGTGTATGCACATGAACTCTGATGGACAATTCCATATTATGTCAAATATTGTTCTAATTCACCTTCAAAATATTCCCGAGCATTATCAGACTTGAATACTTTTATAGTTATGTCAAATTGGGCTTGGATCATCTTGTGGATCATTTTTATTCTTATAGGCACCTCATCTTTAGTACGAATAAGATATTCCAGGTATATTTGATGTAATCATCAACAAAGGAGATAAAGTATTGGAAGCCTCCATCAGACACAATAAGAGAGGGTCCCCACACATCAATATGCATAGATGAGGTGCCTAAATTAATATACGGACACCAACGGCAAAGAAAAATTAGATATTTTATTACTTGGATAGAACAAATTTCTACAATGCTTGACAAGTTGACAAACTTCACATTAAAGACTCAAGATGGACACAAACTTGAACAACTCGGGAAAAAAAACTTTTAAGGATGGAAAAGATAAATGACCTAGGCGAACATGCCATAACTGAATTAATTCCTAGATCGACGCGGATTAATAGACTGAAAAGTTACAGAAGGCAATGAAGATGAGTCCAAGACATAGATACCATCTACTTCTCAATCACTACCAATCGTCCTCCCCGAAGCCAAATCTTGAAAAAGGCAACGATCAGGTAAGAATGTGATAGAACAATTTAATGACTTAGTAAGAAAACTTACATATAGCAAGTTAATAGGCATATTGGGAACATAAAGAATTGATTCTAAGGATAAGGAATCATTGATCTTGACATCCCCCTTTCCAGAAACAGTAGACAAAGAATCATGTGCAATTTTAACCTTTTCCCTACCGGATGACAACTGATAAGTAGAAAACAATGAAGACATACCGGTTATATGATCAAACGCTCCTGAGTCAATAATCCAAGAGGGACATGAGGATATGAAACTAGCAAAGTGTGCAGAGGCACATATACCTGATTGGGTAAAAGAGGAAGAACCAATTGGCCCTTTAAGCTTGGTAAGAAGTTTGCTAAGATGCTTTATTTCCTCTCGGGCATTGGTTAGCTCAGACAAAGCAATAAAATCAGTGAATGTGGAAACTACTTGTGGAGTAGAAACTAGTGGTTGTGAAGAGCCAAGCGATTGATGATCTCTTGATTGGCTACATGTTCATGGGAGTGATGTTGTTGTTGAGGAGTTAGTTTTCCTTTGGTGAACTTGGCTGGTCTACCAATCTGATTCCAACAATGCTCCCAAGTGTGCCTAGTTCTCCCACAATTATCACAACGTAACTTGTCTTTATCATCTCCTCCTTTTCCATGCCTTTTGGATCTCCCTTTATCACATGATGAAGATATAAAGGCAGTAGGAGAGGCATCACTAGAAGGTTGCATACCATTCCTCCTACTCTCCTCGCTCTGGAGAAGAGAATACACATCCTCGATTGGTGGGGTCGCATCTCTCCCTAAGACCTGAACATGAACAAACTCATAAGTTGTACGCAATCTAGCAAGGAATTGAAGCACACAATTTTGATTAGTTAGCTTTTGGAATTCTTCAGCGTCATCATTGTGCTTCCATTTAAACACTTGGTAATGATCTAATTCCTCCCAGAGAGCTTGAAGAGTTGAATAATAAGTGGCTAAGAACTTCTTGGTGAAGTTGATAAATTCGACCAACATTTCGTTTCTGAGAATAAGTCCTCGTCACTTTCTCCTAAATCTGGTGAGCAGTCTCCAAAAATAAATAGTTTCTACTCAGTTGAGCTTGCATTGAATTTAGGAGCCAAGACATTACAGTTAAATTTTCTTGTTCACACTTCTCATACATAAGATCATTCTCATCGGGCTTTTTGATACGACCTGTCAAGTACCCTAATTTGCCTTGTCCTCCGATATATATCTTAATAGACTGAGACCATTCTAAGAAGTTGGTACCATCCAATTTTATTGTTGTAATATGAGCCCCAAGGTTATCAACATAACCCCCTACAACAGAAATAGTCTTGGGCACACCCAAATTAGAGCCACTAACAACAAAACCATTGTCTCTAGACATAATAACCTCAACAAATTCAAATCCAGCAGAATGGAGTAGCAAAAGGAAGATCAAATCAAAGAAAACCAGAAAATTAAAGGGGGCAGTAGATATATGGGGGAAAGATACTTGCACCAACTTCAATACTCTACCAAAACACCCAAAGCTGGATTTGTTGGTTAAAAAAACTTGATATGAGCCAGATCCAACCAAGAAAGCCACCCAAAAAACCCTCAATCGATCACATACATCGTTCTTGTGAAATCGATTTTTTGTTGTTGTTGGAGATCGACGAAACGAACATCAACGAGGTTTCAAAAAATTGGGCAAAAATCACCATAAATCCTCAAAAATAAAAACAACCTGGTTAATTTTCTTCAACTATGCGACCTGCTGATGTCAGCATCCGTACGGTTGATGTCAGCCCTAATGTGCAGCACAGAAAAAGAGAGAGGTAGAGATCTCTTGTATTGCTGCTCTGATACCAAGTTTTAGTTCAAAAGAAGAAGAGAAAAGTAGAGAGGAAAGTGATGAGATTAGGGGTTAATCGACCCCTTCTCTCTATCTTTTATATTGGATTTGTAATAATTACACATAACCCCCTCAAACATCTACATTTTATGATTTAACCATATATAAGTAACTTATTTATTTCTACATATAGTGCTTATCATGTTATGACCATTATGCTGCAATCCATCACCTACTGAACTAAAAATGGTTACTTCCATTGGATCTAGGTATTGAGAAGATCTTAAGAGACAAGCCTTGACAAAAGATATAATTCCATTAGAGTTAAATGGTGAAACAATAGTAGACTAGTAGTGTTGCAGATCACAATTTCTTGGATAATGTCGATTATGCGATGTGTAGACAGAATTTTAGTCATAGAAGTTAATTTGCATGAACCGCCCTTCGCATTACTTCCAACATTTCAGTCAAATAGTTAGTATGCTGCTCTTTAATGGGTGTAGCAAAAAAACTCGTTGATCTATCAGACCTTAACCTAGAAGTTTTAGGTGGCTAAAAGCTGGTTTACTGTAAGAAAAGATTTCCACATGTTAGATCTATAAAAAATAAGAATTCCACTTATTAGATGGTTAGGATCATATAATTGGTATATCCTATGGGCGATAGCCCCTTCAAGAAGTGGAAGTCGATGTTTGTGATCACTGCATGAGTGGGTGATGCGTGACGTGTAGGCATCGAGGAGTAAGGATTTTGTTTGTCACATGAACCACTTCTGCTCTCATTTCATAGACTCATATTTTCCATGTGTATGGAAGAACAAGATTATTTCAGCCAACGCCAAACTTTTGGGATAATGATTTGATGCTCTCCTTTGTTTATTTTCTTCATTTCTAACTAATATTCCGTAATTGGATGTTTTATATAATATTCCTTATTTGATTGTAGAAAAGGTACTGTGACTATTCAATGGCGTGTTGTTAATTTATTTTTAATGCCTGTGTGCATTTTGATCCCTCCTTTATGTAGGGAGCTGATATTGGCACCCCAACTTTTACTTATTACGTCCCAATTTCTTAAATTATTTATCACACCCTAATTAAAGATTAAAATACACCATTCAAACATTACAAAAGTTTGGTTCTAGTTATTACGTCATCGGTACATAGCATTATAACACAATTCATACAACTTCAACAGTTGTTCACAATTAAGATTAGGCTGTACTAAGTAAAAGTTGGGGTGCCAATAGCGGCTCTCTTTATTTAAGCACTGTATTTTTTCCTATTGATAAACCAGGAATTCCTGAATCTACTTCAGTGTATTATATTAATTCCTATGCCATAACAACAGTTAATTTGCAGAAAATGTTTCTTTGCTTCTTAGATTGCTGTAAAAGAGTTCCTGTGGTCATTAATCTCATGGGTTGTTACTTGTCAAATGCTTCAGAAAAAATATCTATCACCTTCTTGAAATGTAGGAACAATAATTAAACAGCAATTAAATAAGCTAATTGATTTTGAAGATAAAGATACTGTCTCATCTGTCATCAGTGCCAGCCCAGCCAACTTTGTTGTGCTGAATTTTCAGCATTATTATGCAATATACCAGTATTCTGCATTAATTTTACTTGAATGGAATCACTATTCTGACTTTTCATCTTTAGGAACGGAGTAAAAGTTTACTTTTATCTCAGGTTCTTGACATTTAGACTAAGCTGCTCAAATATCTCATGATTTTATTCGAAGTTACGGTTCTTTTTCAAATGACTGCAGGCACTGATGATGATCTTCCACCATCCCATCAGAATAGAGTTCAAAGAGGGGTCCGTGTAGCTGGGAACAAAAGATCTGCTGTTGTGGGTTCTGTCCCATACCCTAGGGTGCATATTGATATGGAGACTCAGATCCACCTTCTTGAGCAAGAAGCATACAGTTCGGTTCTACGGGCCTTTAAAGCTCAATCCGATGCCATTACTTGGGTATTTATCTTTGCATCATCTACATGCCATTGTATTAAATTGTTTACCTAACCTAAGAATTGGAAATTCTTCAGGAGAAGGAAAGTTTAATAACAGAACTTCGAAAAGAGCTTAGAGTATCAAATGAGGAACACAGAGAGCTTTTAGGCAGGGTTAATGCAGATGACATCATTCGGAGTATAAGGTCTGATAATGTTATGGATTAAACTTGTTTTTCTGAGACCCATCAGATTTGCAACAAGTTTTGGTGACTTCTGCATTTTAATTGGAAGTGTTGTTGCATAATTTTATCAGGGAGTGGCGGCAGACAGGTGGACTCCAACCTGGCTTGCACAATGCTTCTCAACTTGCTCATGATCCTGTACCCAGTCCCACTGTCTCAGCATCTCGCAAGAAACAAAAGACATCACAGTCGGTGCCCCCTCTATCCTTGAGTGTACCCTCTCCTACTTTGCACCCACAAACAGTAGCTGGTTTAATGCAGCCATCATCTACAACTGCAAAACGAGGAGCTGCGGTAGGATTTAAGGGCAAGAAGCCTAAATCGGTAAGTTAAATATTTTTAAACAAATGTTTTAATATAATGATTCTAAATTAATAGGCTTTTGCCCCCCTTCCTCTCCTCCCCTCTCGACAGGGTCAGATATTGTCTGGGGTACCTCCAGTGAAAACGATATACCCTGCTACTGGTCCAAGTGGAAGGGGCCAAGTTGCTAATCGGGTTTCTTCAAGTGCCCTTTTGGCAAATGAAACTGCTGAAGCAGCACCCTCTAATCCATTAGTTGGACGCAAAGTGATGACGAGGTGGCCCGAGGATAACAACTTCTATGAGGCTGTTATAACCGATTACAACCCTGTGGAGGTATATTTGATGTTTTTGTTTTTTGGCAAGTTAAAAATTTTATTGAAAGAAAATGGGGTCAAGATGACCCCTAATTACAAGGGTATATTTGATGTTTGGCCTCGTATGCTTTCTGTATTGAACGATGGTAGTAGACTGCCTTACCATTTTCGAATCATTGTCAGGACCGACATGCCCTGGTCTATGATATGAATACACTGGATGAGACATGGGAATGGGTTAATCTCAAAGAGGTAAAGCTTATTCTTTTTTCCTATGATCTAAAATTATAAATTATTTTATCTTGCCTATTTTCTCCACAGCTAATTTGCAATTCTATATTTATGCTGCAATTGTCATTGAATAAAAAGTACTTTAAAATTGTGCATAGGAATAAATTACGTATTGATTTAAGATTGTGAAGATAACACTTTATTCACTCTTCCGTCCCTTCATAAACTTCTAACGTGATCTGTGTATGGGATGATATGTATTCTCTAGATAGGTATATGTATTAATGTTTATGCCTTCTTGATCTTTCAATAAAGAAAGGTAAGACACCAGAAATGTTTATGTGCTGGTCTAAAGGACTTTGGAGGAACAAATCGAAGACAACAACAATCTACCCGAGCATTTTGTGACATTTCAGTTTCCTAAGTTGTTGTTTTTCCTTTATTTTCCTTGGGTGGGTCATCTTGACCTGCCCGGTTGATGTTGCTGTTTTTTCTTTCCATACCAATCCAAAAAAAATAAAAAAAAAACAATCTACCCAAGGCGCCAATGTGGAGTATACAGCATGCCATTTGATGTGGTCATGGGGGTGGTTTTACCAAACTAAGCAGCATATTGGATCTCACTAAAATCATAGATCTAGGATGGAAAAACAAGTGGAAGAGTTGTGTTAGAATAAGTTTATATATATCCTTTTTAGTCTTTTCCTCTCTTATGATTATGTAATACCTTTTAAGCCTGATTAGGGCTAATTAAATGAAATTAATCATTTTCTCTTACTTTCAATTTGGTATCAGAGCCTCTCTCTCTCTCTCTACCTCCATCGATCTTCCACTCCTTCTGTGACAAACTAGTGACTAATCTTCGTTAAAACAACACACACACACTCGTCTACAGTTCGTATCACCCCTACGGGGGTTCTCAGCCACTATACAACCCTATTGCATCATGCGATAGGGAGTTCACACCCATTCAGAGCCTACGATCAGGCTGTGTTCACAGCAGTAGTGTTGTTTGAGGATTACGATGCCTCTAGTGGCTTTGTTTAAGCCTTGCGACACCCAAAGTGGATGTCTTCGAGCCTTGCGACTCTGAAAACAGCCTCTTTCAACACTTGCGATCAAAGTCTGCCTCATACAACGTTGGTAAGTGCTGTTTGAGCCCTGCGATCACAGCAGGTTGATGATTCTGAGCAGGCGACACCAGTAGGTGGCTGTTCTAGTTCGTGCGACACTTGTGGGTGGCCATCTGGGTTTCTAAATCACAGTAGGTGACCTCCCTGTCCTGTACGAAACAGCAGATTGCTGTTATAAGACTGCTTCAGTTCGTGCGACACTTTTGGGTGGCCATCTGGGCTCCTAAATCACAGCAGGTGACTGTTCTTGGCTGATTCGATCATCGTCAGGGTCATATGAGGATGGCGGCAGTTGTTTTGAACATCTATGGAGGTCTGTGATTACAGCAAGATGTTATTTGGGACTGTTCTACCAGCAATATTACTGCTAGAGACTCTACACTTGCGAGATTGACTGCTCGGATAACCCACAGCAGTGTTTAATTAGATTTAACAGTGTTTAATTGTTTTTTCACGGGTGTTGCGATCACTATATCCTAGGGAGTTGTGTCCTCATCTTACGTGAACTCGTTTCCAACCATAGTATTCGGATTATTCGATGGCTTCTGAGACATCCTCGTCCTCGATCACTGGTAATAGTAATGGATTGAGTGGTCCGCTTTCTCACTCAACTGATTTTTCAGGCATTCAGATTACTACAATGAAATTAGATGGTCCTAATTATCTCCTTTGGGCACGATCAGTTGAAATGTTCATTGGTGGAAAAGGGAAGATTGGTTACCTCACGGGGGCGGACAAACAACCTTCACAGACTGGCAACTCCTACTCCCATTGGTTTGCTAATGATTCTATGGTCCGTTCATGGCTGGTTACTTCTATGTAACCACACATTACAGCTGGTTTTATGTTTTCCTCGACAGTAAAACAGATATGGGATTCCGCAAAGAGCATTTACTCGCAACGTCAGAACAATATTAGGATTTTCAACTTGGAGCGTGAGATTTCTCATCTTTCACAAGGAGACTCTTCAGTTACCACCTATATATCACAGTTACGTGCTCGATTGGAAGAGTTGTCTTTCTATTCCTCATCTTATGCCTGGAAGGACTCTTTTGACGAGACGTCATATTCGTCGATTTTGGATAAGAATCGGGTTTTTCAGTTTTTAGCTGGTCTTCGGGATGAGTTTGAGTATGCGAGAGTTCATTTGTTGGGTATGGATCCGTTTTCGTCTTTACATACCGCATATTCTTATGTCTTGGCTGATGAGAGTCGTCGCGCAGCCGTCATACCTCATTCTTCGGGAGATCATTTCGTTATACTTGCTCGCCTATCGTCTCCACAAAACCCCAGTGGGACTATGTCTACCCGTCAACGACATAAGTGTGATCATTGTGGAAAGTTGGGTCATGTGAAGGCTCGATGTTATGCACTTCATGGTCGTCCTAATCAGCAACGACAACAGTCTCAACGATCTTCAGCTTATGTAACTTCTCAGTCGACTACTGATTCACCACCTCCTTCAGCTAATACATCCTCATCAGATTTGGTATCTCTATCCCAGGCTGAGCTTGACAAGTTCAGGAAATTCTTCAATCAGATGGAGACTTCATCTCAGTCGGTCTCTACATTCGCTCACTCAGGTACTTTTGCATCTGCACACAGTGTTTCCACCACTTCCTCACCATGGATCATTGATTCTGGTACCTCCAATAACATGACCGGTACGTCATCCCTATTCAAAACTTATAGTATTTGTTCTGGTCATCGTAAGGTTCGCCTTGCTGATGGTTCTTTGTCCTCTATAGCTGGTCAAGGTCATTTTCCTATTACATCTTCTTTATCCTTGACTAATACACTGCATGTTCCTCAACTCACTACTAATCTTATATCTGTTAGTAGTATTATCAAAACCTTGAATTGCAGTGTAATTTTTTATCTCTCTCATTGTATCTTTCAGGATCTGGAGTCGAAGAGGACGATTGGCATTGGACGTGAAGAAAATGGACTGTATCTCTTGGACGTACATGGTTTACCTAGCACCCATTCTGTTTCCCAGATTAGTTGTAGTAGTCAATCTAATAAGGCTCTTGTAATGCGTTGGCACTTACGTTTAGGCCATATTTCTTTTGGATATTTGAAACACATGTTCCCTGTTTTATTTAATAACAATTTGCTTGATTTTTCTTGTGAAACTTGTCAATTAGCTAAACATGTGCGTTCTTCCTATCCTGTTAGTATGAATACTGTTGCACCTGCTATATTTGACCTAATTCATTTTGATGTGTAGGGTCCTTCCCCGGTCCCATCCACTCTTGATTTTCGTTACTTTGTCTTATTCATTGATGACTATAGTCGTACCACTTGGGTCTATCTTATGAAACACAAGAGTGAAGTTTGTGGAATCTTTAAGCAATTTCTTGCTATGGTTCATACCCAGTTT
The DNA here is from genome assembly GCF_017979445.1 of Akebia trifoliata. Taxonomy (NCBI): domain Eukaryota; kingdom Viridiplantae; phylum Streptophyta; class Magnoliopsida; order Ranunculales; family Lardizabalaceae; genus Akebia; species Akebia trifoliata. The sequence goes on from NC_141382.1 coordinate 40,264,957, forward strand.
GATCGTACCGTCAAGACTTTTCGTTCTGATCATGGTATTGAGTACACCTATAGCGAGGTCTTAAAACTTTGTCTAGAGTCTGGCATTGAGCATCAAATGTCTAATGTTAAGACCCCTCAGCAGAATGGTCGTTCAGAAAGAAAAAATCGTCATATTCTAGAGTTAGCTCGGGTCATTTCTATTGGTATGAACGTGCCACAATCTTATTGGGCCGATGCTGTTCTTACTGCTGTTTACCTTATTAATCGCACCCCCTCCCGCGTTCTTCAGTTTGCCACGCCTCTTTCTCAGCTCGATCAGGATCGTCCCTTGTTTCCCTTTTCTCCACGTGTGTTTGGGTGCGTGTGTTTTGTTCAAATTCTTGACCAAACTCGTAGTAAACTTGACCCCAAGGCTATAAAATGTATTTTTTTGGGTTATTCATCTACCCAGAAAGGTTACCGGTGTTACCATCCTCCTTCTTGACGGCGTTTCATTTCTCGGGATGTTTCCTTCTTTGAGCACACCTCATACTACTTTGGGTTAGTTGGCACTCAGTCTGAGTGGTTTCCTCTCGATTCCCCGGATGATACCCTTCCTGTTCCCTTACCTGTACCCTTCTCTCCACCCCCTGTAAGTGTGTCACCTCCTCCTCTGCAGGTTTACTCTCTGCGTCCACGCGATACTACCATCACTTCTACGCTAGACCAGCTCGCCTCTTTGCCTTCAGATCCGTTACCTTCTGTTCCCTGTGATGATCGTCTTATTGCCACTCGTAAGGGTAAGCGCACTTGTACTTATCCTATTTCTAATTATGTATCTGATTCTGCACTTTCACCCTCCTATTGGAGTTTTCTTGCCTCTGTCTCTGCTGTTTCTCTTCCTAGTACTGTTGCAGATGCTATTGCTCATCCTTAGTGGCGAGCAGCTATGATTGATGAGTTGAATGCTCTTGAAAAGACTCAGACTTGGGAACTTGTTCCTCTCCCACCTGGAAGGAAAGCTATGGGATGTCGTTGGGTTTTCACACTTAAGCATAATCCAGACGGTTCTATTGGTAGGTATAAGGCTTGTCTGGTGGCCAAAGGTTATGCTCAGACTTATGGAATTGATTATCAAGAGACATTTGCTCCGGTTGCCAAAATGACCACCATTCGCGTTCTTCTTTCTGTTACCGCTATCAAAGGTTGGCCTCTCTATCAGTTAGATGTCAAGAATGCGTTTCTCAATGGTGATCTTCAGGAAGAGGTTTATATGGTCCAATCTCCTGGGTTTCTTACATCTGCCTCTCCTACACATGTCTGTCGTCTTCGCCGTTCTCTTTATGGTCTAAAGCAGTCTCCCCGTGCATGGTCTGAGCGTTTTACTAAGGCCATGTATCAGTTTGGCTTCCATCAGAGCTCTGTTGATCACACTCTTTTCTTGCGTCACTCCCACGGAAAAACTGTTGCTCTGATTGTTTATGTTGATGATATTGTTCTTACTAGAGATGATATGACTGGTATTACTGAGGTAAAAACTTACTTAGGCCGTCAATTTGAGATTAAGGATCTTGGGCATCTTCGTTATTTTCTAGGTATTGAGGTGGCGCGGTCCCAATCTGGTATATTTGTTTCTCAACGAAAGTATGTCCTTGATTTACTCACTGACTCCGGTCAGATTGGTTCTCGTCCCGTTGATACTCCTATTGAGCAGAATCACAGGTTGGCTGATTCTGAGGGGGAGTATGTGTCGGATATTGGGCAGTACCAGCGACTTGTGGGAAAATTGATTTATTTGTCTATGACTCGTTCAGATATTGCTTATGCTGTTAGTGTTGTAAGTCAGTTTATGCACTCGCCTCGAACATCTCATCTTACTGCAGTCTATCGTATTCTTAGATATCTGAAGGGATGTCCTGGTCGAGGTATTTTGTTCAGTAATCATGGTCATTTGCGTGTTGAGGCATGGACAGATGCAGACTATGCTGGTTCAGTGACTGATAGACGTTCTACTTCTGCGTACTGTACTAAAGTTGGTGGTAACTTGGTAACTTGGCGCAGTAAGAAGCAGGATGTGGTTTCTCAGTCGAGTGCTGAGTCTGAGTACAGAGCTATGGCATTTGGAGTGTGTGAGTTGTTGTGGCTCAAGATTTTATTAGCTGACTTGTGTCTTCCTGTGCCAGTCCCTTTCTTACTATATTGTGATAACAAGTCAGCTATTAACATAGCGGCAAATCCAGTTCAATATGACAGAACGAAGCATATCGAAGTTGATCGTCATTTTATTAGAGAAAAGATTATTTCTGGACAAATTTGTACTCCCTTTGTTCCTACATCTCAACAACTTGCTAATGTTCTTACTAAAGGTGTTAGTAAAATTACCTTTGAAGGTGTTCTGTCCAAGTTGGGTGTTGTTGACATTCACGCATCAACTTGAGGGGGAGTGTTAGAATAAGTTTATATATGTCCTTTTTAGTCTTTTCCTCTCTTATGATTATGTAATACCTTTTAAGCCTGATTAGGACTAATTAAATGAAATTAATCTTTTTCTCTTAATTTCAATTATTTGATTGCAAATGGACTTGTTTGTGAAAGTAAGAGCCCTTTTGTTGTATGTACTTTGCTTACACTGAAGAAAAATGGTTCGTGGAGTGTTGACAACTACGTGACAAGAAGCAAGATAATTTCAAATACAGATTTCCAATTCGAAGGTTGGACGACATGCTAAGAGAAGCAAAAAGAAGGGGAGATAAGTGGTGGTGGTGGCAGTGAGGGCAAGAAGTGGTGACTGAGTGTGTGTGTTTGGGGGGGGAGGGAGGGAGGTGTTGATAGTGTCTGCATGGGGGTAGAGGCTTTGGTGGTGTAGGAGGTGGGAGGGTGATAGGCGGTGTTGATGATTGTTGGAATAGAGTGCCTCAACATGGTTGGAATAATATCAAGAAACCACTTATAATTTTTTTTTTTTGATAAGTAAAAAATATATTGAAGAAAGGAGAGGAACAAAATACAAGAAGAGAAGGCTGAGGTTAGCCCCTCAAAGAAAAGCAAAAACGAATGCAAAAATTCCAAAACATCAATGATTACAAAAAGAATTCTATCTAAAAACAAAGTCATCGAAAGTAGTTCTCGCAAACTCTATGTTCAGATTTGACCAAAGGTACAGAAAGCCCAAGATCTCCAAGAAACCACTTATAATTCTAACAACAAAACTTTGAGAAATAAAAAAAATTAACAACCACCTAAAGATACAAGAACTTAAGTAGTTCACACTAAGGGCTGCGTTCATGAGTACTGATGATCAAGAACATCTCTATGAAAATCGTGCAAGTACTAGAGAAACACTTGTTTCTAGCTCCCAAACCCTTTCACTCCACTATCATGAACAACTATGAAGTGAATCCTTGGAACTCTTCTAGAACACCCCAGACCTTGGAAAACAAACCCATACCCTTCTTTTGAGCACTCAGTTTATGCTTTGAGATTTGTTAGACTCATCCATACTCCAATTTATTGAGGAAATCTTTCCTTGGTCATTATTCCACTTGTCTAGTCCGTTCTAAATTGTATGTGAAAAATCCTTGATGTGATCGAGTGTCACAACATTCGAACCCATCAAGAACATATTCATACCTTCTTTGTTCTTTTCCCTTCGTTGATCGTTCAAGACACTACACAATAATATATTAGGTAAATTATTAGTAACCCCTATTAAATGGGCAACATTGGGGATACCCGTCCCCCCACCCCACACACACACACACACACACACAAAGTGCAAGATGAGGGTTCCGTCTTGACCAAATCTGACCATCATTGATTAGCAGTGCATTATGGTCAATTTGTGATTTTATCAATAATGACCAATTATAAATATACTAAAATGCTGTCATGCACATTAAAAAAATCGAGGCTAAATATACACTAGTCAATCCAATCTTGTTCATCTTCTTCATCAAACAAAGGTTTTTTTCTTCCAAAACTTCATTTTTTAGGGTTTTTGCATCAGCTTGCATGGAATCAATTTGATTCATCATCCTTACCTATTTTTGTTAGGAAATGCGTCATATATCAATCCACCCACTCCACCATCCTCCATCCTTCCTTTTACTCTGATTTCTGCCATTAATGAACTCCATATTACATTAATCATTAATCAATGTGAAATTCACTTTGAAACCATCCTTTTGTGCAATGGGTCATGGTGAAAGCGCCCGGGTAAGTTATTTTGTATATTTCCTGCTCACAATCTTCAGTATTGTTCTACCAAGGGCTAGGGCTATTAGATTTGTTCATCGAGAGAGAGAGAGAGAGAGAGGGGTAACACTAATTATCATATTTACAAGAGGGGGTAAAACTAATTTGGATTTATTCTCTTGTTTTGACAGTTTCAGTGTTTTGCATGTGGAGAGTCCACTCATTGGGTTAGACAATACCCTTGGGTTCATCTACCTTGTAGGAATTCAATTTGCCCAAGTGTTTGGAAGTTATTGACTTCAAAGCAATCACATAGCCTTGGACAAAAAATTTTGAAGTGCCAACTTTGCGGAGACTTCCAATGATTGAGGGATGCTATAAAACAACCTATAGAAAACGTGGCATCTACCTCTTCTGATACAAATAATAGTGGTTCTGTAGGTTTCATTGGTGTGAGAAAAATTAAAGTGACCTCTGAAGTCGATTCGGATGAGTTTTGTTCAAACTTTGCAGGTAAAGCAAGTGTGTAAAAAATGTAAACAAATGCCAAACTTTAAGATTAAATAGAAGTGTAGCATTTTCATTAAATTCAATTGAATGTGTACAATTGCATGTTCTTGATAAACTGTAACACTAATTTTAATCAAAGATTTGAATTAAGACACTGATCTGAATTTTTTTTTTTTTTTTTTTTTGATAGATAAAGATAATTTTATTAAAATGAAAAGGAAAAGGGGAGGTTGAGGTGACCATCCCAAGGGTACAAAGGGACAACCAAAAGTAAAGAACAAAACCCCAATACAAGAGCTAACCTACAAACAAGTTACAAACCCTTTCCCATCTAACAATAAAATCCTCATAAAGACCCCTTTGAACTCCTCAAAGAGCTTGCTCCACAAGAACAAAAGAGCCAAAATAGATAAAACCAGAGCTTGATCATCAGACTCCTTCCCCTCAAAACTATGAATTATTCGCTTTTTCCAAATGTTCCAACAAAACACAAATGGGCCTAAACACCAGAGAATCCTCTTGGACAACGAGAATGAGCTACCCCAAGCAAGCCAAGATTCAAACAACGATTTAATCGAGGAAGGGAGGCAGCCCACTACCCCAAAAAGAGAGAGAAAGCGCGTCCAAATCTGATAGGCAACATGGCCATGTAGAAAAAAGGTGTTCTGTTTCTCCACAGAATCTACAAAAACCACACTGATTGGGAGATACCATGTCTCTTCTCATTAACTGTTCCAACATTGGAAATCTCCCCAGAGCTGCCAACCAAACAAAAGCCGAGATCTTTGAGGGCACCTTCCCTCCCCAAAAAAACACGTGATGGCATTCAGAAGAACTTCCTAATTAATTGATCTGATTTCTAACATTGATGAATTACTATGTCGCCCTGGGTTGGTACTATACATTTACATAACCGTTACCGTACTTTAGATTTAAATGACTAATACAGCTTCTCAAATGTATGGGACCTAATCTTTAATCTCCACTGTTTTAATCGTTTAATCTTCAAATATGCAATTTCAATAATATTATTCAAAGACACTCAAAGTATTAACAGTAAAAAAGAAGATGAGTATTGGTGCACCTAAGTTACCTATAAATGCCGCGAAAAATCCGACCACATTTTCAACTCATTCATCACATTTCACCTAAATGAAAAAAATACCAGATCTTCAAATAACCATACCTCCTATCATTAACATAGATTTGTACTAACAGTAGGTTACTGAAACCTGCAAACAAGAGCACTAAATATTATTTTTTTAATAATGCACTAACAGACCCACATTCTCTAATATTACAATTGTTGTCGATGCACTAACGATAGCAAGTGTTATTTATAACATTAGGTTAGTATCCATCCATCAATACAAACCCCAAACCTACAAATAGCCTCCTAACCAAACCTGTTAGCATTAACAATAGGTTCTTACTAACAGTAGGATACTGAAATAACCTACTAACCAACTTTGCCCCCATGTCACAGTCATGCTCTTTGAGATATCTAACTGTGTGTCCTGCAAGCAAGCCTGGAAATACCCAAACACATACATGTGCAACACAAGAAGACAATAGCAATATAACGAAGCCCGAAGGCAATTTTATTAATATGATAACTTAGAAGGCAATGCAGGGTACATGGACTTGATATTAGGTGACTCGTACGCTAAGGACACGTTGGCATGTGGCTTGGTATGCTCTCGACATGCTTGGTGAAGGCTGGGCTTGGGCACTGAACCATGACCCTCCTTCAAAGTGTATGCTAAGTCTTTTGCTCTTCACCATAAGGAAACATCAAATCTTCTGGCAAGGCATACTGGGCTTTATGGAAGCCCATCGTCAGTCCAAAGCCCAACCATGTGGCCCATTTACAAAGTACTCATACTAAAGCATATGTACAAGGACTCTTCACACACATATTTACATTGGCATATGGCCTTATACATTAGACTCAAGACTCTAAGTACATGACCATGACACCCAGGCACTACGGATCAACTTCACAATGTGAACGGATCCAAGCATGAATAGTTCATGTGCAACTCGACTGAAGATGATAGACCCAATAAGAAACCTGGAACTTTAAATTTCGATTTCGGTGTCCATTTCGGTTAGTCTAGAAATGGAAACATTTCGATTAGTGTGGAAATGAATGCAATTTTTGGAAATGATTGAAATATCGAAGAAATTTTCATTGAACCCGTAGTAAATGATAAAATAGGCATTAAAACACTTATTAAGCCATCAAAATACAATAAACTGCCATATGGAGTGTGAAATTGAATATCAACAACATTTTGTTACACATACACACACGTATTGAGAGGCTGACATTGGAAATAAGAATAATAACGTTGCATTAACTACATACAACTTAATATGTAAGACATTAAAATGCAATAAACTAGGCATTAAAACACACTCATTAAGCCATCAAAATCCAATAAACTGCCATATGGAGTGTGAAATTGAATATCAACTACATTTTGTTACACATACACACATGTATTGAGAGGCTGACATTGGAAAGAAGAATAATAATGTTGCATTAACTACATACAACTTAATATGTAAGACATTAAAATGAAGAAACTATTAAGTATTGCATTCGTGCATTATTATATTTCTTTTATTTTTTGACTAAGTATATGGATAAATTGCTAATGTATCCAACTAATCGAAACATGGTTGATTGTATGCTTGCTTATATAAATGTATTAATATGCTTATAATATATTAAAATAAGATGATATAGATATCTAATTAATCGTAATTCATTTATATTAACGGATGAATGTTATATGCAATTTTTATTAGTAAATACTACGTGTAATTTATTAGTTCTTTCTAAAAGCAGTTATAATTTTTTTCAAAAAAAAGATAATTTTGGTCGAAATTCACTATTCATCCGTGAAATGAATAGTGATTTCCACTGAAATATATACAAAAAGAAACTGTCGGTTAAATTTCATTTCGGAACTTGAGGAAATGGAAATATTTTTTTATATTTCATGGAAATATGTCAAAATTTAATACTATAAAGGTCTACCACAACCAGTAAGGTCTATCACCAAAATATAACAGTAAGGGTTAAATTTACACATCCACAAATAAAGTCACAGAACCATGCGTGATCCACCCCACCATAAATCCACCTACCAATCAGAAAACCACCTATTTAACATTAGAAATCCACTCCACAACCATGCATAATCCACCCCCACCCACCCATCAAAATACTAGCCAATAACTGTACCAACCATGGAACCATCATAATAAGTAACTTAATATCATGCCACCATGTGGTAATCACTACATTACCTGCAAGTTGGAATAAACCATATTATTAAAATAATAAGTAATCAAATGATCAATTATTAGAGTGTCAACATGAATTTACTATGCCCAAGGGAGCCTATTATTCTTGATGACATGCAGGGCAAGCCACAGATCTGTCATTCGCCGTCATTCAAGGCAAACATGTCTTCTCAAAAATGTAGACTATAAGCCTAAAATCTGTGCCATTTTCAACACATGAGATGTTGGGTGATGAATCCCTCTATGATGGTGAATTAAATTCATTAACATCAAATGATATCGCTCAAAAAAAAATGTCACCGATAGATCCCTGATTCAAATGAATCCAGTTTTTGAAGGACTCGAACATGTTATTATGTTTCCATTCACAATCCAACATTATACCAAATGAGACCTACTCCAATGTACAGGTCCAATGACATTCGTCCAATTGAATGTGGCCAGAGAGTTTTCCTTTTAAGGCATGCATATACCTCTCAAAGTCCATTAGTTTCCCTGCATGAGCAGCTCCATATAGCAGATTTTTGAGTCTTGTACCCCAATGTTTTTCTTTGAAGTTCTTATATACATGTGGTAAACAAAATATATTTTGTACACCCACGAAAATTTTATCTATAGCATTGATTAACCCCTTCTGCCCATTGGAAGCAATCTTTTGGGGTTGATCATGATGAAGATAAGGGGTCAAGGTCTCTAGAAAATGAGTCCAGTTCTCGTCATTCTTAGGCCTGGCGACATATATAGGAAGGGGGAAAAATTTGTTTCCATGCAGTGCAGTAATCAACATACTTACCTTCAGGAAACAACCATCTGGGAAGATAATGGGCTGAGATTCAGTTCCAAAACCAGACAGACTTCAATTGGTGATAGTCAAAGTTTACCCCACCTTCAGCCAAACTACCAGAGTTACTCAACAAAAATTGTCTGCATAATTGTGGGTGCCATCATTTGTATTAATCATCTACCAAGTCCAAAGCAAGCTTGAACTGAACTACTAGTACCATTTTCGTGATTAGGCACATCTTCTTGATGCGAGTCTTTTGTGTATTAACTCTAGTTGCAACAAATTTCTTATATGAAAGTCCTTAAAGCTTTATTGCTTATTTGCCAACCTTGTATTTTACTTTATGTGCATCAATTATCACACTCCCCAGTGTCTTGTACAAGTTCCCACTCTAAACTCCTTTTCTTGACCCAATATATTTCCCTGCATGTGTGAATAGTCCTGTCAAAACATCTCTGGGAATAAAACATATCCTTACAAGCATTTATGGTTATCGTCCATTGACTCCGTACCACACTAGCATCCTTTGTAATTGATGAACCTGACCTATGTGAACACACAGGTGTATGCTTCTATCAATTATTTAATTCCTATGAGGATTATAGTCACAAGTGACCAAAACCTAATCTTCTGACTCTTCCAGTTTTTTTTTTTTTTTTTTCAAAATGACTCTTCCACTTGATTAGCTTCACCCTTGCCCCTTACAATTTCATTATCCTTAGCCAAACTAGAGTTATTTTTCAAATCCACTCTTTTTTTTTTAGCCTACAATTTTTCTTTAAGGACATTTCTTTCTTTATTTTCATTTTACGTACCTTTGGTCATCATGCCTTTGATTGGGAATCTGTACCAATATCCTTCTCTTCACCTCGTGTGAGAGTACCAACCCTTAACATCATCCAAATCATTGGAATCCTTCTCTTGAACCAACATTATAAAAGATGCGCTCGTCAGACAAGGGAAGTGAGGGCAAAATAATAATTTCCATTCAAATATCAATACTCAACAATTCAGAAATAACACAAGAGATGTGATTTTGGAGATTCTGGGTCTGCTTTTCTTTTGTTGCAAATTGAGTAAAGATTTTGTTGGGGTGTTCTTCTATGTCTCCTAATTTGCTCTGGGGCAGAGGGGTAGGGGTTGGGTCCGGGGTGGGGAGGGGCAGGGTCTGGTGACATTCACAGTTCAAAGTGGCACCAAACGTATATCTATGGATTGAATCGCCTTGACGGGCCTACCTGGGATAGCAGTGTGTGATAATCCAGAAAAAAAAACTGGTAGATATACGGGTAAGGAGGAGAAGGCTATGTTCAACTCTCCGGGTTCAACTCAACTAAAATACTTGGCTCAGTTCATTTTGGAGCGGAGAAATAGAGATAGTTTTGATATTTGTACTAAAGTAACCATCCGCATAACATAATAAATTATTAATAATAGTGATAATGAGATAGTTATAATTTATAATTGGCCAAGTTTAAGTCAGTACATTGCTTTCTCATCTTTTATTGTTCAAGAAGTGTAACTTTTCAAGGTTTTAAATTTTTTTTTATTACGCCAAACATTCGGAAAGTTTTAGGAAAAGACATTCGAGGTTCATTTTGTTCCACGAATCAAACACAACCTTAATTGGAAACCTTTAAATTTACTTTGGAGTACATGGACTTGGCATTATCATCTGTTACAAATTTTATGTTACAGCTTGAATTTTTTTTCTAGAAAGTTAATTCTTCTATAAGATGTGTTCTTTTTATCATTAGTGTGATTCTCAAATTGCATTGCAATGTTTGTTTCTTTTTTTTCTTTTTTTAAAGTAAAAAATATATTAAAAAGCTGGTTGAGGTAACCAACTAGAAAGAAGTACAAACAAGAGGAAGAGGCCACCCCAAATACCCAATAACACCCAAGAAACCTAGTCTGCCATCGAAATTTACACACTTTATCCCAACTAACAACAAAATCCCCTTTTAACTCGTTAAAGACTTCACACCAAAAAGAAAAGAAAAGACAAAACAGAAGTAATGGTGTTTTGCATGGTGCTTTCCTTCCCATAAAAATTCTGCAATTCCGCTCCTTCCAAATCCTGTGGCATGCATCCCTCCATGCCAAATAACTGCAGAAAATGCAGATCTCCTTTGCATTGCAATGTTTGTGATTTGGTGCATCCTGGTGTTTTTTTCTTCAGGAGACTGATGTTTTTATTTGCAGATTGTACCAATTCTAGTAATGGTTGTATTTATAATGTATCTATTGATGGTAGATTTCTCCCGAGGATATCCAATGGGACGGTAACGATCCAGGAATTTCTCATCTAGGGAGTCATGTTGGACCAGGCCGTGGGGTTAAGAAGTCCATGGGTCGTGGTGGTTCCCTTTCAGGTGCAGGAAGAGGAAGGGTGCCTTCAAAAGGTCAATCCAAGAAAGATTTCCCACCATCTCAGAATGGTGTTGGAAAGAAGATTTCAGATGATATCAAATTACTTCATACAGATACTCTAATTAAGGAGGTGCGTGAGCAACTTGAGCCATTTTGTGAACCACAAATATGTTTTATTTCTTTAAAATTTCGTTTTCATTTTGGTGATTTCATGTAGGTGGAGAGGGTTTTCGGTGGAAGTCATCCTGATCCTATTGAGATGGAGAAGGCAAAGAAAATGCTGAGAGTAAGAATGACTGCATTTTTCATATTAGTTGCACTTTCCGTTTGTTTGGCAAGGCTATCTTGACTGGTGGTTATGACAGGAGCATGAGCAAGCACTGGTTGATGCTATTGCAAGGCTTGCAGATGCATCTGAGGGCGAAAGCGGTAATAAATATATATACAAGCTATGACTTATGTTGTATTGTGCATCTTTATTGCAGCTTTATAGATACTGTGGTCAATAGCTCTCCCCCCCTCGGGTTCGTCTCTTTCTTTTCTGTGGGTCCCTCCAACTCCAACGATCATCAATCGGTGGACATGTAATCGAATCATTGCTAGTAGCGATTGCTTAGGGAGAGACATTTTATCGGACCACATTTATAACAGTTGTAAGCAATTCCAGATATAGAAAGAGATCCTGGTAAGATAAACCCAAAGCAGGAAACCGTGATTTTGAGAACCTATAAAAAGTATCATTGGGAGATGGGTAGAAGAAAAATGCAAATACCCATTTGATTTGAAAACCCTACAAATAATCATGAAATTGGGAAACCCATCAAAGAAATTGGAGAAGGAAAGGGGGTGGGGGGAGGAGATGGTGCAATGAACAGCTGGCAGCATGAAAAATCAAGTTAAAAAGGGATAAATCTCAAAGCCCACGGACCCCATTTCTCGAAGTAGGAATTGAATCTTCCAGAACCCCAGAACTAGGGGATCCAACCGTAGTGTTGTGCTTCAAGGTGATGAATGGAATAAGCCTAAATGGTAGGGAGATTTGCCAGGGTTGAGTAGTAACTTCACCTGCTTTTTGTTTCATTGGTAAGCCTATTTTTAATGAGATCAGTAACTCAGTGATGGTGGGAATGGAACCCAGGTCTATGGTATCATCATCTATTAACTATATATATATATATCTTAGATCACTACTTCAGGCAATTTAGATGGCCACAGCCACAGCCACAGCCACCATGGTTTGTATCAACACCCACGCTAGCAAGCATATATTGGTAAAAAAAAAAACAGAAAAGACCAGGTATATCTGGTCAGGTTTGGGTACTCCAACAAGTTTTACATTCTTTACTTGGACTGGATGACACATTACCAAGTATACATGGTCAATTTGGCCTTCGGGGTCCTTATGTTAATCCCCACCAGGCACTCGTGCACAGGAGGAACCTAGTGAAATTACAATTCGGTGGCATGACAGTATAAGGGAGTTTTTACGTGGATAAGTACCAGATCTGCATAATTTATTTCTTAAAAAAAATGTTAGAAGGATAACTGGTCCTATCATTTGTATGACAAGTGTCTATAGGTGCCGTGACAGTGAGTTAGCACAGCCAAAACTTGGAACACTGGTTTTAAGTTTTGTTGAGTGTATATTTTTCTCCACTCTTGGGTGTGCCATACTCCAGTTAAGTCCCGTGACCCTCTTATATTCATAGTTCTCCCCGTCTCTGACAGATCGGTCTTTTGGAGTTGTTGGTGGTTTTGCATGTTATCAAAGCACTAGGTTCACGAGCTTGATTCTTTCCACCCTGTTATGGGTGAGGACTGAAGGAGAGTGTTGAGTGAATATTTTCCTCCACTCTCTCAGGTGTTTCATACCCCAGTTAAGCCCCGTGTTACATCCATAGTTCTCCCACTGTTCAACAGATCGGTATTTTGGGGTAGTTGTTTGTTTAACAAGTTTTTCTATAACAGCAGAAGTTTAACTCTTTTTGTAACAAATGGTGAATGTAATATTTGACATGTTTTGACGTTGGAGCAGACGAGGGCCATGGACAATCAATGGAGCGAGAAGTGGGGTGAAAACATGTCAAACAGGGGGGGCAGGCGAGATGAGGGTGATCACAACCTCTGATTTGTGTGGTAAGAGACACCCATCTCTTCTCTCTTCTCTTTTCTCTTCCTGTGAATATTTAATTCCATGTTATAATCTTATGCCTTGTTCTTGGGTTGTAGTAGGGGGTTAGGGTTTCTGGTCGGTCCAGTAAAATATTCACTGGGGAAAAAAAAAAACGATGAGATGGATGCCAGAGTAAAATTATTGGGCGGAATAGCCTTGTGACCTTGTAAAGAGTGTCTTGGAATTAGCCTTCTAGGTATTGGTGTTGCAGCAATTTTTATTTTTAATTTTTTTTGAGTTGTGTTAAGTGTTTCACCAATTTGTTTTGTTTTTTAAATTTATGTTTGATATGGATTTTTTTAAAAATAAATATTCTTGTCTAGTGTGTACACTATAAAAAAAAATAATGGCCAAGAAAAAAAAAAGCTTTTAAAATGTTAGGGCATTAAACTCCCAGATTTAAAATATAAATCCAAAGCAGAAAAGTTTATTCTTGAATTTTTGTGTTCTGCATCTGTATGGCATCGGATAAAAAAAATTCCTTTTTTATAATTTTAAAGTTGGAATTCTAAAGTTCAAAGAAAAAAATTCAAAGAGAAAAAGAAAACCTTCTTTTAAATTTAAATCCAACGCAGAAAAATTACCTTTATATATATATATATATATATGGGCGGCATTCGGCAGTCAACTTTAGGGAGTCAACGCATGGGCTGCCGAACACTACCCTATATATATATTGAACTCTTGAAATTGTGGGTGACTTCTGACAATTTTTCTGGGTCCCAAATGGAGGTGCGGTCATAGAAGAAAATTCTTTTTTCTACTTCATCCTTCAAACCTCAAGATAGGGTTTTTGAAGCAAAAGATTCTGGGATTTTGCATTGAAAAATCATGGATTTTCTAAGATGATTTAAGGGGGTTTAAAACATTGAATTGAAGCTAAGATTACCACATTAAACAAAATTGGGAAAATTACTTATGGGACCCTGGTGGAGAGATTTATTTCTAAATAGTCCAAGTTCTAGGTGGTAGTTTGGTAGGACATTTGGTAAACTTTTATGGTCCCTCATTAATAGTGAAACCACTTTTAATTTATTGTGGGTTCACAACTTTTTTTTTTTTCTTAATTGTCAAGTGGACCATTTTATTTAACTATGGTAAAATCCACCCATTTTTGAATTTTTTCAACTAAAATATAAGGAAACATCAATTAAAAACTTGAGAAGATTTGTTTAGTTGATTTCAAATCAAAAGAACCATTCTTAATTGATTTTCATCTAAAAATTAAGAAAAAAAAATCTTAATTTTGTACAAAATATTTAAAATGGTTTCTTCTTCCTTCTTAAATTTTTTTTGATAGAATGGAGTCTTTGAAATTCAATTGAGATATCAAAATTTTATTTTTTATTTTATTTTATAAAAACAATGATTTCAAATGGTTAGGGCATTGGATCGTAAGAAGTATGGGAGATGAGGTCGAGGGACAGTCAAGAAAAGAAAAGTTTACTAAATAGACAATTAAGAGACCGCCCAAAACTTAGGTGTTATTTAGAAAAAAAATTCCTCCACCAGGGTCCTTTTAAGTAATTTTTCATTGTAGGCTGAAGATTGACTACTTTTGCTGGGTCCCGGGGGGGGGTTCAAGGATGGTCCGATTCAAGTCAGGCTTTGGGATGGGCTTCCAAGGCTACACCCAGGCTTGCCGCCAAGAAAATTTCTACCAGGACAGTCCATGGGCCTGTAGGTCAGTTTTGCACCCTTAGCTGCAACCCATGAAACCATTTAAATGAAGCTTGACTCGACTGGATTATTGTAAGCTATGATCTCTATTGAATGATCTGGGATAAATCATAAACCACATGTGTTCCATTACTGAGAAACATTTGTTTCTATCATCTCTTGTACCTGTTAACAACAATAATTGAGGTTGTCAAAAAATAAAAATACATCCCAACTACACATGCATTGCTACAAGATTCACACCAAAAGCATTGTAAATGGGCAAAGGATTAGTCTATAACACTCGATATAAGAAATATGGGTATGGGTATGCCATGAAAATTTATGGCAAAAATCATGGAGAGATGACAACAACAATTTTCAGAAACTTGAAGTTCGAAAGAGAATGTTACGAATGTAATTTCTGAAAAAATAAAATAAAATAAAATATGAAGGTAATTTTACATATTATATACTAGAATTTATTTATTGTCATTATAACGATTATTAAGGATAGTGTCTATTTTAAGTTTAATAGTTCGGTGGCTGACTATTTTCAACACCTTGGATTGATCCCAAAAAGACTATTTTTTTTTTCCTCTGAATCTGAGCTTTTCCAGAAAATCTAGAGGACTGTATTGGATTACCAATGTGGCAATCCATATGGGCTTAACGATCCATGAATCTTAGCTAACCTGCCCCTTAATAAGGACATATTTTCAGATTTAAAAAGAGAGTTTCTATTGCCACCCCAACTTTTTACTAACGCTACCCCAAGATGTGCATAATTCTTTTGGTGATTTAAATATGAATGGGGTGGCGTTAGCAAAAGTTGGTGTGGCAATAGAATATCTCTAAAATATGTTAAAATTCTAATTGTGTGTGTAAAATCAGAGAATAACTGCCTGAAAAAATAATTTTACTATCTTCCCTTAACTCTCTCTCTTCTTCCTCTTTTTTTTTTCTATTTATTATTATCCTCTTCAACCTCAAAAATTCTATCTACATCAAATCTCAAGAACAGATAGATAGGATTTTTGAAGTTGATAATGAAAATGAAGACTACTTCATTTTGAAATTTTGGATAGGATTAAGGCAACATTAAATGATGGATTTTTTTTTTTTTTTATAATTCTCAATACGGTAATTTACGAATTTGAAAATCAAAACATACTTGACTGTGGAATAGATCCCAAAACCCATCCTCGATACAATGCTCCCCTTATTGGGTTTATATTTCTATAGTTAATTTTATTTAAATATTTGGTTTTTTGTTGTTGAAAATCTTTGTTCTCCTATGTAAGGGTGTCAATGGGTACTATTTAATTGAAATTGAACTAGAACTGAAACTGAAAATCCCGGTTCTGGTTCCCTTCTTGGAATTAATTAGAGTCGGGTCTAAAATGGACTCGAACCGATAGGAACCAAATCTATGAGGTTCTATCCAATAGATATGCGAGGGTACCTAAAACCGATTTATTTTGTCATTTCTTTTAATACTTTGAATGATTTAAAGTATTTTTTATTTCAAAATAAATGCATGTTATATAGAATTCTTCAAGTTTTTATATAAATTATCAATTGGAACTTAAAATGAGTTCTCTTATAAAAATTTATTACTTTTAAGTTAAAAATAATAAATTTTGTTGATAATATATTAATTTTTGAAAGATTATATAATGATTTGAAATATGTTTTTCTCATTCTATTCTTGAGAATTGGAACCGATGGACTCATGATTTTTTACGGTTTCGATTCCATTTATTTTAGAACCGGACCTAGAACCGACAAGAACCAAAATCAAACTAAATACAATGATTATGGTTCTAAGTTTCTTAGGAATCAAACCGAAACCAAACCATTGACACCCTACTCTTATGATGAACTTATAGATTTATGTACAATTGCGACTGATCACAGAAACCATAAATAAATAAATAATATCCATCATTATTGACCCCACAAATTTTTGTAAATTTGTATGGGTTTTAATTGCCCCATTTAGACAAAATCCTAGCTCTGCCCATGTGTATCTAGATGATATTTTGAGTTAGGCTAGCATGACTAGTCTATTAAAAGATTTTAAATCTTACTAAGAATATTGGGATCCTCATGGCCTGTCTTGTTGGCCAAATAAGATATCAGACCTAAAAAATTTTAAGACTCATGGTGTAGATCAGATTTATAAATAAAAAATCAGTTTTTTTTTTTTTTTCTAATTGATGCAAGGTTTTCCAAATGGATGACCACTAAACTCTCAAATTGAAATTTTAAATTCAATAATAAATTTTTTTTCTAAAGTTTCTATAATTTTTTGTGATCGATATAATGGCATTGGATCATGTTTTTGGATGCCAAAAAAGGTGAGGTGAGAAATTGATATAAACAATTCCTATATTAAAATCACCAAAGAATTGCACATGGTTGGTGAGGCATTAGTATAAGTTGGTGTGGCAATGGTAATCCTCTTTTAGAATTTATCAACTTATTTTTATGATGTCAGTGTGCAATCTAGAGGCCACATTTTAAACCAACATGAAAAATTAAGAAAACTTCATTAACAAATTTTTTTTTTTTTGGTATTATTGAAAGAATCAACCACTTTAAGTGGGAACTTTTCTAACCGAAAGCTACGCTTGCGTCAAACGCACGCTTGAGATGGGAAAACAAAGATTTCTTAGGAATACGATTGAGAATCTCTACGAATTCATCCTTCACAATTCAGAGCAGGCTTTCTATTTTACAAAATAGTTTTGATAAACGAACTCCTCCACTTGGCATACTCAAAACACTCTCCTGATAAGACATGTGTTAGAACTATAGACTTTATGCCTCGTGATACACAACTCCATATTACTATAAATCTGTGCATTTGTGGATCCCAATGAAATAAAATCTATGGTTCTCGCACATCCTACATCAGGAAAGTATTTTGAATATGCCATGCGGGGGGTGTTAGATTATTATTACTCTTTTCATAATAATAATAATAAGAGTCGTGATAATCTGACTCTCCCACAAGGCATACCCAAAATATTCACTAGACATGGCATGTGCTAGAATCATAGGTCACTGTTATTTGGTATACACAATCGCACATATTTTAGAATGTATAGGTGTATATCCCGATGAACAAAGACTTATAGTTCTAGCACATGCCATGTTAGGTGAGTATGCCACATGGGGGAGTCAATTATCACAACTCTAGTAATAATAATAATAATAATTTTGATAATATGGCATTGTTTTTGTCGAACACCCATTTGTCTCTCTTGTCTATAGTGAAAAAAAGAGAACTTTTTTATTTGATTACCTTGTGACATTCAAAAACATGATTTGACGCAATGGAGTTGTAGAGGATAAAATTATATGAAGTTAAAAAAAAAAAAAAAATTAAAAATAATTATTTTTCACCGTTGAATTTTATTTTTAAATTTAAGTGTTCGGTGGCTGTCCATTTTCAACACCTTGGATTAAACTTGAAATTTTTATTTTTTATTTTTTTTTCGAATATGAATATTTTCATGAAATCTAAAAGACTGTGTTGTTGGATTGTTAATGTGATAATTAATGTGGGCCTAACGACTTTTTTTAAGATTTGAAATCTAAAAATATATATATGTGAACAATGGACAAGAAAAAGAAGTTCTCTCTATTGTTGATGTCATTTGTGCTATATGTCCAATGTTTGTTGGACTGTGAGGAAACACGTCAGGGCACAAAGGAACGGTGGCATATTATCAGCACTCTAATAATAATAAGGGAAAATTACTTAAAGGGCATTCAATTTTCCTTTTTTTATTAATGGAAACGATGAGTCCTCATAAGGGTATATATGCTTGTCACGAATCTCGATGAAAAGCATCTAGTGTTTTGTTCACACATCCACGTTAGCAGTGTCTTTCAGCATTTTTCTTTTATAGATTATTAGTGATGCCATTCAATATACGTGGGCTAATTTGATTGGTGGATCCCAGATTTCTGTGAGGACTATGAGCAAAAAGAAAAATTTGTTGACCGGGTGTTTATTTACACTAAAAGCAGGAAGACCATAACTTATTGTGAAAGAGAATAGAAATTCAATCTCTAGATCTTCTTTCACCAGTCACCACGTGTTACTTTTTTAGTTTTCTAAAATTATATTTTAACAAAATTATTAGGTGGCATGTGCGAGCAGGTATATATTACAAAAATTAGGATTTATATTTATAAATAATTTAAATTTATTTTAACAAATTTAAATAGACAGTCTAATTTTATATCATATTTGAAATTTTATCAATATATTATAAGTTTTTTTTTTTTTTATAATTTCAATTATGAATTTAGGTTATTTTGTAAATAAAATAATAAAAGACAGAGTTCTCTATTTATTATTTTGGAAAATGACTTTGCAGTAACGAGATTAAATGTAAAAGTGGGAGTCGTGTTTTGGTGACAGACTTCTCAGTACTTGCCACGTCAAGCATAGTAAGATAGTTTTTATAATTAAGAAGGGTACTTTTGTAAATTAAAAATATTATTTAATACACGTGGATATATGTGATTGGTGGATCCTAAGTTTCTGAGCAATTTTTTTTCTTTTACGGTCCTCCAAAATTTTTTTTTTTTTGCCAACCGAATGTCCTGGTCAGCTTGCCCGCACCACGACTAATTTCGGGGAGGACTACTACAGCAACCCACCGCCATGGTCTCCCAGTTAAAATCCAAGAGGGGAATCGAACCCGTGAGAACAAACATCTATTATCCTTTTCTCTTACAATATGTTTATAATGTGATATAAAATTAGATTATACACTTCATTTCGTTAAAAGACCCTAAAAAATGATTCCAAGTATTTATAACTTTTAAATTTCAAGATTTGGTTCATGAGAAACAACAATTCGCACTATTAAACCATTGGTTTTGAAAGAATTGACCGATGTTTGTAAAGTATCAATTCAAAATGGATCAAACCAATATTTCAAAAAAATAAAATAAAAAATTGTTGGACCGATCTGGTTTTTAAACACTAACCTGTGACTGTATCCATTAATTTGTTGAAATTACTCACTTTTAATCTTCAATGTTATAACGGGATAAGGGTCCAATGCAAACTAAAAATTACCTAATTTATATTTTAAATTATAAAAATATTCTTATAATATATTAAATTATAAATTAAGAAAAGACTTTTTATTATTTATTTTTTAAAATAACTATTTTAATTAATTATAAAATATTTTATTTTATTTTATTATTATTATTATTTTTTTTTGATACATGTGCTTTGCACATAGAACCTACCAACTAGTAAAAAGAGTTAACTAGATTGGACTTGGCCCGCCTCTGCTAGTCGGGCATACGGTTTGAACCCGTCCTCAAAAAAGGAAAAGAAAAAACAGTAGAGATATTTAGAAGACATTTCTATTGCTTAATAGTAAGTAACTAGTTGGAGATATTTATAAGAAGATTTAATGATCTTCTAACAGCTCCTTCTCAAATACGCCCCATGCCGTGGCATGTGATGTAATCACAGATCTTTTATCCTTAGGATAAACAACTACCCATATTTATGGGGATGTGCAGTTGTTTGTCTTAAGAAAAAGATTTATGATTTTAATACATACCACGTCAAGGGGTGTTTGTCAGAGGGAGAGTCAAAAAATCATAACTCCTATAAGAAAATTCTCTTAGTAACCGATTGGTATTCACATCCAAGTACGTGTCATATTCTATGGAAGATAGAGCATAAATGGGATTTAAAAAAAATCCAAAATCAAAGTGATTCGAATTTAGTGGATTTGGTTCCTTGGAGTATATCTAACTAAAAAAGTAGGTCGAACATGAGTTGATGTCCCTTAGCTTGAATAGAATCTAGGTTGAATACAAATCCATCCCTATATCCGCCTAGATCCAGAGGATATGCTGTTTTTAAAATTATATTATTATATTTTTAAAGATTTCTTACTTGTACTACTTTAATATAACATGAATAATTATAAATTAAAAAAAAAAAAAAATATATATATATATATATATATATATATATATAAGAGATCATCCTCACAAAAAATCAGCCCATTCCAAAACTTCTAACCCATGTAGGACAAAACACGTTTGGTAAAGCGTAGGGTAAAGTGTAGGGTGTTGAACATTTCCCATATATATATATATATATGGTCCTGTTCAGCAACAAACATTTTGGCAAAACATTTTTCAAAACATGGGTTAGAGGTTTTGGAATGGGCTGATTTTTGGTGAGGATGATCTCTATGGTGAGGAGATCATCCTCACAAAAAATCAGCCCATTCCAAAACTTTTAGCCCCATGTTTACAAGTTGAAAAATCGTGAACCGTCCATTTTTTGTAAATCATTTTCGATGGGTTAGAAGTTTTGGAATGGGCTGATTTTTGGTGATGATGATTTCCTCACCGTAGAGATCATCCTCACCAAAAATCAGCCCATTCCAAAACCTCTAACCCATATTTTGAAAAATGTTTTGCCAAAATGTTTGTTGTTGAACATTTCCCATATATATATATATATATATATATATATATATATATATATATATATATATATATATATATATATATATATATATATATATATATATATATAAATAGAATAGTATGGAAATTCAAAAAGAAATATAACGAAAATTGTTGAATGATTCAAAATTATTCAACCCGAATGAAATAATTTAATCATATTGGATGTAGATACGAATTTAGTAAAAATAGAAATTGTTCAAAAATGATTTTAGCTAAACACGACCCCATTTGGATCCGAATCTGGATTAAAAAAATTCGAATTTGGATTGATGTAGTCATAATTGACTCGAACCCGACCCATTTTAATCCCTATTCGAAGAGTCTACAATGATGTTGGAAAAATATCAATCGTATGGTAGAGATGAGAGGAAAATAATGATTTATTACAAGCAGATTTCCTACTATTTTCTTGAAGGTAATCCCTTGACGTATGAGTATCTTCTCATCTCAACCATATGTTTGATGATCTCTCTAAACAAAATTAGAGGTCATGATTTTCCTCAAACCACATCTGAGAATCAAACATATAACCTTCCAGATGTTGGTACACATTTCTAGGGATCCTAGGAAATTACTTCCTCCATTTTTGCCCTTCGCTTGATGGAGAACCTTCGAACATGTTTTCTTAAAGAGTTGTAATTTTTTGACTCACCTCTCTGACATACTCTCCTTCTACTCTTCCGATGTGAGATGTGACAGAATTGTAGATTTTCTTTCCTGGGGATGAATAACTGCACATCTTCATAAATATGTGTAGTTGTGTATTTCGAGGAAGAAAATCTACGATTCATTCACATTCCACATCAGGAGAGTGGAAGGATGAGTTAGAAAAATCATTATTCTTTCTTAAACAATAACATATCATAAGGTAATTATAAAAGCACTCAAAAATTAATAAGGGCAACTCACACCATAATCAAAATTTTGTCTTAAATGGGTTAAAAATTTCGGAATCAACTGATATTTGGTAAGGAAGATCTCACCAAAAATCACCTCATTCCAAAATTTCTAACTCCATCAAAATAAGTTTAAAAATAATATATCGACCATTTTTTTTTAAACAGATTTAATGGGGTTAAAAATTTAGGAGACAAATCATCTCATAAAAATTCAGCTCATTCCAAAAAATTTATCCCCATGTCAGAAGAATAAAAAAAAAAAAAAAAAAGAAGGCTACGGAGTAAGTGCCGCTTGCTCGTGTGGTGCTTTTATAATTACCCCCGTATCATTTACTCCAAAAATGTCACAAAGCACAACTCAACTCATAAATAATAGGTTACAAATAAACCTTGAGGTGGTATATAATTTACAGAAACTGCCATTACTTACTTTCTCGCTCGTTTTCTAGACTGTCTTAAACCAACCGCCTCCAATGCTGGTGACGGTGCTGCTGCTCGTTTCGGTGGCCGTCCAACACTTCTCTTCGATGGACTACTTTCCTCCACAGATTGTTTCACAGAATAACTTTTCCTGGAAATATGATCTCTCCTATCTTCACCTTTAGAAATATTTTTCTTCTCCTTCGGTCCTTCTGCTTCTCCTCTATTTCTATTATTCGAAGAATTATTATTTTCAGAGCCACTCCTCTTGTTCAAATTCGTTCCTCCTCCATTTCTAGACGAAGAGTTTCGTTTGATCCTACTCAAGAACTTCGCCGCACTTTGCTTCTTCTCCACAGACAACGTGGCCGTTTTCTTCTCACTTCTTATCTTCAAATTATCGTTTTGGTTCGAGTTCTTGGAACTATTATTGTTGTTGTTTCGGTTCGTGCCACCTGTTGTTGATGCTGGACGCTCTCTCGTCCTCTTCTTCACTACGATCTGATCCTCAAAAATCTTACGATCCTGATCTGGTTTTTTATCTCCTTTTCGTTCGATTGAGCTACGTTTACGACAAGTTATTAATGGAACTGAAGAAGAAGAAGGCTGCTGCTTAGGTTTCAGAAGTAGCAATGAATCGGACGATTCGGGATCGTTTCGTACGGTTTGTTGAACCGTTAGTTTTTCAGGTGGCGGATCTGGTTTTCGAATTCTGGTTTTGATTTGCTTCGAAACTAGTTTTCGAAGTTCGATTGCGGCAATGGACTCTGGAGATTGCTTTGGAAAGAACACGATGGCGTTGTTGAAGAGCAAAAGCAAATCTCGAAAGAATTTGCGGCGACAGCTGGAATACCGCCCTTGTTGCAACCTTGTTTTCACGGTTTTGAGGTCCACGTGTTGCCGGATTATGCTTCTGTACTTTTCTGTTCCCTGTTACAAAAAATCAGTAGTTTTCCCGAGTGTTAAGCGGTTTTCAAGGCAATCACCTGATTGAAAAGCAGGAAAATTATAATGTACTATGGCGTTGGACAGTTAATGTCCAAGTACCAATGATATATTGAAACGTGGCAAGAGACAGGAAAACCATATGTGATTATTTGAAGAAGACAATTTTACACTCATGGTGCGGACGCGGGAAACTTTGAAGGCCATAAACATGCGCGGGGAAATGAAAATTTTATGTGGGTTGAGAACATACCACGTGGCACTTTATTTTATTTATCAATATATATGCATTTAAATACAAAATAAATTAAGCATAATTCGAGTAAAGAAGGGAATACCGACATTTAAGTTGACAGATCAACTCCGATAATAATAATAACGAGATATTTAAAAAAATATGATGAAATTACGATTCTATCTCCCTATTCATTTTAATTACCAAAGCAAGTTTAAAATGATAATTACACACGTGTCAATGTTTTTACAAGATTGCCATTATACAAATCAACGAGTGCAAATTTGTCACTTAAACACATGCAATCTTGTCATTTGAAAACCTTGCAATTTTGCGTGTACATTCACGTTTTAATAATTGAAATGAACAGTTAATCAGATCTTAAGTGTAAATTTTAAAATTCATTTTATTAAATGACTATGAGCACACTTCTCAATAGTGGTCAATATTGATCAGATACTTGGTTGATTTCAATATCAATCAAATTTAAAAGGAATAATACTCGAAACGGGTAGCTAGAGAAGTCAAAGGTGGGTGACATTAACTCTAAACACTCTATTGAAATTTAGAGTAACTTGATCGTTTAAGCAAATATAACAACGTAAGTCACAAAATATAATCAACATCATCCAAGATAAAGATCAAAGAGAATATTCATAATCAACGGTATAGGCTTATGAGTTTGATCTAAAAATGATTCAAATCATTTCCCTTGATTCATCGAGGTGTGGGCCTAACATTCATAAACAGGCACAACAGAGTACCATGTATTATACGAGCCATGACACAGCTACGTAGAGAAGTACATACAGTTTAAAAAGCAAATTTTGTTTTTCCAAATAAGGGTAGCTTTTTGACGCAGATGACCCCACTATGACGTGTAAGCGTGTCGAATGAACGTGGCCTTTCACTACGGAGTACACGATTAGTGGTAAAATGATTTTCTACGGCCCCATCGCACACTCTGAAGGCACTCACCCACCTATTTTGTTACGCTACTAGTAACCCAGACTCAAGAACGGCCACGTATAGATAAGAGGTGGGACCAACATAATTTGATAAAGAAGAGTGGTGCTACACTGCCTGAGTTCGAAACTGGGTTAAACACTGAGCTGACCTGGCAGTGCACAGATAACCATAATTCATTTCCTCGAGATGCAAGTTAGAAAATCAACGATTCTTCTGTATGCAATGCGATGTCAACTCAGTGTTGAACCCTCTGTACAACTTAGTCAGTAAAGCATTTTCCTATATTTAAACGGTTTAAAGTTAATTAAAGTAATATTTTACTTTAATATAAAATAATATTACATTAATATAGAAAAGTTAACAGAAAGTAGATACGAGTACAGTGGATCCTCCTACGGTGGATGTCAATAGGAGCAGGGGCCCACCAGAAGAGATTTTTCACGAAGAGTCAAATCGTGGATGATTCATGTATGAAGATTAATACGAAATAAGACTTGAAGCATCTGGTCCGGTTCAAACATCAAAGACTGGAAGAAATCGTCTCCTTTAAATGACACGTAACTCAGAGTAAAGAAGTTGGGATTCAGCAATTATTCCACAAAGATTACTTCAATTAACTTAGATTTTTTTTTTTGTTTTGAAAGTATTAATTCAAGAAATTTTCCATGAAGTTGTGTGAAAATTTTGTTAAAAATTCGAGGAAAGTATCGAACAAATTCAAATGACGTTTTGGATTTTATTCCAACATCTTCAATCTCCATAACATATTTTTGAGTGATTTTGACATAACCCCTTACTTTTTTATGAATATTAGAGATACCCCCCACAATTTGACGTTTAGGTGAATAAATACTTGTCAAAAGACTTAAATACCCTCACACTTTGAAATATCCCACACTAAATTCATTTGTGAAGCAATCAATGCCTTTTAAATTTATTGAAATACTCTCATTGAAAAAATATTAATTAAAATAAATAAAAACATATAAAAGAAACTCAATGATTGAAACATCACCCAATGCATTTAAAAGAATTTGAAACATAAAACGAAATAATAATTCTTTTCGACTAGGATAATTATAAAAACACCCCATGAAATAATAAGGGCAACCCACATCATAGTCAAATTGTTTTTACCTTATATGGGTTAAAAGTTTTGAAATGAACTGATTTTTAATGAGGATGATCTCTATGGTCTAGAGACCATCCTCACAAAAAATTAGTTTATTATGAAATTTTTAACTCATATAAGACAATAATTCAGCTATGGTGTGAATTGCCCTTATTAATTTGTGGGGGTGCTTTAACAATTCCCCTTTCAACTAAGCTAATTGGCATACAACCATCCTGTGCTAAACAACCACAATAGCACTTTTTTTAATATAAACTAAGTTTTTGTTTGAATAGAAATACAATTAAAACAGAAGCGCAATTAAAACAAATAGATGGTAGTGTAGGCAAATGTGACTACCTAGTAAGATTTCAAATCTTACCAAGGGTTGTTGGACCCACAAGAATCACCACATTGGCATTCCAACACCACAACACTCTAGATTTCATAGAAAAACTTTGATTAAAAAAACAGAACTTAACTAAAAAAATTAATCTTTTTGGACCAATCAATGGTGTTGAAAATAGTTTGCTACTCACCTTCTAAATTTAAAATTAAAATTTATGGTGAAATATATATCTATATAGAAATTTTCTTTTCAAAGTTCTTAGAATTCTGTTATGTACAACCATGTGGCATCAAATCATGTTTTTGAATGTCACAAGATGATGGGGTAAGGAAATTTCCTTACTAACTTAGTAAGGAAAATGTTTTTCAAAACACATTCATCTTCTCTAACCTATTTTTTTTTTTTAAATTAATGTCATGTGCAAACTACAATTTCATGGATGTATCAGATTTAATAAATAATTTTAAAAATGCCTAAAAACATAATGAGTAATGAACTTTCAAATTTTAAATTAAAATCCCAGGTGAAAAATAACTTCTTTTTTCCAAAAAGATACAAAAACTTGAGATTTACAACCATGATCATGATTTTGAGATTACCTTTGCTTGAAATGAGACAGTGAAGTAAAACTTACCTCTTCTATATTGTATGATTCATGCAAAAGAATGAGTGGATGATGATCAATTTTCTCTAGGATTTTAATATTTATCAAAAGGAGAGGTTGAAGATGATAACAAGCTTTCTAACAATGAAAACGCAAGACTTTCAATTTTATATCCTAAATCCGACATCTCATACTAATTTTGATTTTAGAGATCTTGATTGTTTTACTGGATTTTAATTGTGAAGGTATTTTAGTCTTTTAACAATTCCTTATCCTCCCAATCGTGGGCATGACTTAATCGGAAGGGTATTTAAACCTTTTGAAAAGAAGTTATTCTCTCAAAATGCCTCGTTAAGGACAACTGTCAAGGGATCTTAATCATCAATTTGAAAATGTAATATTCATCAAAAAGTAGGGGGATACGTCAAAATCACCCTAAATTTTTTTGAGGATTACTGGTCAAAAATGTTAAGATGATGTTTATATTAATTGAAAAACTTTCAATTGATTTATCAATCCATGGATTTACGTGGTTGGTCCCTATTTGGATAATTTTATGATATTTTTAGATTAAAAAACAAAACTTCGAACTTTGTGACGGCTGGAAAACAATTGTCTTCAATCATTTGATTGTTGAAGACAGGAGAAGAGGGAATCTTGATCCACATGTCACAAAAACGAGACCATTCCTTCAACTCTTTGATATCGACACCGGCTTCAAAGTTCGGATTAGAAGATTATTATAATGGAGGTCTTGAGTTTGAATACCTCTTAGGGGCCAAGGGCAGGATCAAGCAGAGAAGAAAAAAAAATAAGATTACAAGGGCAATCCTAGCATGGTTTTAAATCTCGTCTGAGACCAAGATGACTTGCTTGATATCGTCCATGAATAAAACAAAACGGATAGACCGGGATGATATTTTGAAAATCAAAACTGGTCCGATTCAATTTAGATTTTATATATTTTAATTTAAAAGAAATAGAATTTTAATATTTAGTATCTAAATAAAATAGAGTTTTATAATAAAAATATCTTCTAATCTACCTTTAATTATGAATAGAGTTCAATGATTTATTTTGTGCAAGACGAGTTGCCTCATCCAAGACAACTCGGTTTTGCGAGATGAGACGCCAAACAGAGATATGAAACTATCAATACGAGGGTTTCATCTGCCACCTAAGGAGAAAGAAACGCCAAAGAGAACACCATCTACAAAATACCCTATCAGATCTATTTTCACCATCGATTGAGGTTAGAGAAATGTTAGCCTCCTCATTAGAAGGATAATAAAGATAGTCATCTTTACTTTAGACAGCTTATAATCCTCGCGATTCATTTCCCACGAATCTCGATGGATATATGACGTCAAAACCTAATAACAACATTACTACTGTTTCCTCTTTGGAAAGATACCCGATACTTTTGAAAATTTCCGCCAAAAATTTTCATTTTAAAGATGGAAAAAAAAAACTTCAATTTTTCTTCGCCAAGTTCTTCCATTGGCCGAACACACGCTGACCATTTCCAGTCATCAATCACTCATATACTAATCCAATGGTCAAGATCGTTCCATGGAGCGGTCCCCCACGGAAGAACCTGTGACCGTTTTTCGTTTTGGAGATCTTTTTGTAGTAGGAAAGGGCGTAACTTAATAGGGTGTGGTGCGATGCACCGTAGAATTTAAGGGAAAAAAAAAACTTGTTTTTTTTAAATAAAAGCAATGAGATGATAATACCTGGCTTTTGAGCCGGCGCTCGAAGACGGAGCCGTATTTGTGAGCACTGATAATCTCGAGGAAACTTATCAACGGCTCAGATCTCTTATAGTTTCGATCGTTAGCGGGAAAAACCTCGTTCGTCTCCGTCTCCGGTTCATCCCCACTACTGCTTCTTGAACCAGACTTTTCACAGCTCTTCTTCATCGACAAACTCGCTGAGCTCTGTGCGTCACAAGCTTCTCTATGAACCGGGTCCGGTTTAACCACGACTGGTTCGTCCGGATCGGGTTTTTTCTCTGTTACCTGTTCTCCTATCTTCCGATTATCACCTTTCAGATCCGTCGAATTCGATTCGTTGAACGATTGGTTTGATACCGGTTTTCCGACAAAGTTTTCCGGTTCGGTTTTATCCGGTTCATCGTCTCCCGCCTCTATCTTTTTCCTCAGATCTGGTTTTTCTTCCTCCCTCAAGCTCTGCTCGCGTTCATCTCTCAACCGCTTCACCTTCAATTGTAGGGACCTGAAAAAAAGAAAGAAAATCAACAAAATCTCTCCAGATCGTATTAGCGTAAACAAAATTAAAGATCCAACGGTCAGATCTTAGAGATTTACACGATCGAAACATCGTATCTTTCAACCTCGCGTCGAAGCTCTGCGACTCGGAGTTTTCTCAACTCATCTAACCAAGGAATCGTTTTATCTTTCGTATGATCCGTTTCAGATTCGTCTTCATCGATTTTAACGGATTTCTTCGTGAAACGGCTTTGGAGATCGTAATATTTGGCTTTACAGTTCTCAGAGGTTATAAGATGAGGAGAAGAAGAGCTTCGGTTCTGTATTTCCATGGCAATCGAGTCCCAGTTCTTGGTTCCGTACCGATTAACGGCGCACGCTAGCAAAAGTTCCTCCCATGTTCCCCATGTTTCAATCTTCTTTTCTTCGGGTTTCGTCATGAGTTCTCATCTCTCTCTCCTTTAATTCAATTTCTCCATTTTAGTTCAAACCTAGGGTTTTTATTCTTCTTCTTCGTCGACTTCTTTATTTATAGTCTATTTAGCAAGAAATCCTCATAAAGTTTGAAAATTAGGATCAGTACCTGTAAATGCAAGTTTGTGCCTACCGTATAAAATACATCCATGACAGGCGCTTTGATTTTCAGACACGTGTAAACATCTAAAATTTTGGGTGATCCATGATGTAAATCTGACGGCGAAGGCTTACTTAATAGTTGGACCTACAAAGAAAGTGAAGAAATCCTGAGTATCAAAATCATAAATAATATATATATACATTTTTTATGGACTTAAATGCTCCAAATCAATTTGATTCATATGTTTTGCCCGCTAGCAAAACCTAAATAAAGTCTTTAAAAAAATTAAATATTTAATCTGATTT
This sequence comes from Akebia trifoliata, assembly GCF_017979445.1. Taxonomy (NCBI): domain Eukaryota; kingdom Viridiplantae; phylum Streptophyta; class Magnoliopsida; order Ranunculales; family Lardizabalaceae; genus Akebia; species Akebia trifoliata. Next base: position 40,295,110 of record NC_141382.1, read on the forward strand.
TAGATATATAAAATCCTCTAAGATTTGCTATAACGGGCTACTCATAAAATTCTCAAGGAAAATTACATTGAAGAAATCTAATAACACCGTCCTTTTGATCCATGTTTTAGATCATATTTAAAAATAAATAAAAAAATCTAACTCAACCAAGTGTCTGAAATGAACATTCATTAAACTCCTAAATTTTAACAATTACATATAATTGTGTTGATGACGTGGTACAAAAGAAATTACTACTAACGATATGCTCCCAAAAGTTTCATGTCAAGCCAACAATTTTCTGCAAGAAACGTTTTTAAACCAAATGAACCATTTAAGTACATTAATTCCTAAAACCTAAGAAAAGAAAAGACACGCCCAACTAAGTCATTATCCATAAAAACTTTGACTTGGAAATTAAAAAGTTGTTTAATCTGTTAAAAGAACAAGAAATTATGAAAAGGAACAATAGAAGGATTTTGTGAATTTATAGGTCAGAAATATGATATTGACATAATATCTTTTACATCATATATTGTTTAAGCATCAGTCCAGTGACATAATATATCACCTACTTCTTGCCCTTTATACAAATTCTATAGTAATTTAATAGGAATAGAGGTTTCGTTGGACAAATAGATGATGATGTGTTGTAGAAGAAGAGAGGAAACTTTAGTGATATATTTCAAAGATAGGAGAGCTAGTTATGGAACCAAAATATAATTCCACTACATAGTTAATTGATGAATCCATCAAAATCATGTTGTTTGTTTGTCACTATTTTCTCAATGATCACTGTTTTATGTGATTGGTGTGCACTCCAAGATTGCTTTTGAATGTGATCAATGTTAATTAGATTATAGAGGTAAATCTTGAGGAAACTATCACATAAATATTTTATAACCATTGGATTTAAGCTTTTTTCTTGGACTAATTACTAAGATTCAATATTTAAAAAAATAAAAAAAGAATCATTGCTCATTGGATTCCAAAATATCAAAAATTGATGAATCTAATGTGGCTACAAATTTCTATGAAAAATACTAAATACCTTTATTAAATCACCCTTCCATGAAGGGGGGTGACTCATTTTTTTGAAAGAATTGGGATTATTTCTGAAATTTGTAGAAATAATCTATGTTTCCACTTTTTTCGCTCGGCTTGGCTTCCCTTAGCTACTCCAAGTCTCCACCAGCTTTTGATAATGAGCCGTGCAAACCTGACTTGAAATAATATTCAACTGACGTGGGATGTGAATATTACCATAGATATTTTTCCTCGAGATACAGATCGAAAAAACAATGGCTCTGTATACATTCCACGTCAGTTGAGTGTCTGTTTTTTTAGTCGGTTTAATAGTATTATTCTTTGATAATATTAAAATCCTAACTTGCATTTTAAAGTATATAATGTATAATACGGATTTTCTAATTCCTGGTGTTGAGTAACGTTATTTAACTAACTTGTCTTCCTTTTGCCACGTTACAGTCCCTATCAAGAGAGAATTACCGTTTGGTCCACCATTTTTGAATCGGAAGGCTATAATTTATCAATCATGATAATGATTATAGAGTAATGGGTAATAGTAGGATTGCCAATGGATCTAATCAGACCAGACCCAAAATCCAATCCAATAACACCGGATCTGATCAAGTTTTTAGATTTCTTTAAGGTTTCGATCTAATGTCTTATTTAGCAAGGTTTTGGATCAAACTTTATCCCGATATGTTATCGACTTTGTCTGATAAAATGTGAGAAAGTATATATAAATATATATATATGGGACATGTTCAGCACCCTAAGTTTTACCACACACTTTAACAAACGTTTTTTGTCCTACATGGGTTAGAAGTTTTGGAATGAGTTGATTTTTGGTGAGGATGATCTCTATGATTAGAAGATCATCTTCCCCAAAAATCAGCCCATTCCGAAATGTTTAGCCCCATGTTTACACGTTGAAAAATCATGGACCGTCCATTTTTTGTAAATCAATTTTGATGGGGTTAGAAGTTTTGGAATGAGCTGATTTTTGGTGAGGATGATCTCCTCACCATAGAGATCATCCTCACCAAAAATCAGCTCATTCCGAAACTTCTAACCCATGTAAGACACAACGCGTTTGTTAAAATGTGTGGTAAAACTAAGGGGTGGGAACTATACCCTATATATATATATATATATATATATATATATATGGGTCACGTTCCTAAGACTCATAAGACTCACATTGCGACACACCGTTTTGTCTTATATGGGCAAAAATATTTGGAATGAGCTGATTTTTTGTGAGGATGATCTCTGTGATGAGGGGATCATCCTGGCAAAAAATCATCCCATTCCAAAACTTCTAACCCCATCAAAATTGATTTACAAAAATTGGACGGTCTATAATTTTTCAACAAAAATTGGACGGTCTAGAAGTTTCATAATGAGCTGATTTTTGGCAAGGATGATCTCCTCACCATAGAGATCATCCTCACAAAAAATCAGCCCATTCCAAATATTTTTGCTCATATAAGACAAAACGGTGTGTCGCAATGTGAGTCCCAATATGAGTCTTAGGAACACTGTTCTATATATATATATATATATATATATATATATAGGGAAATGTTCAGCACCCTAAGTTTTACCACACACTTTAACAAACGTTTTTTGTCCTACATGGGTTAGAAGTTTTGGAATGAGCTGATTTTTGGTGAGGATGATCTCTATGATTAGAAGATCATCCTCCCCAAAAATCAGCCCATTCCGAAATGTTTAGCCCCATGTTTACACGTTGAAAAATCGTGGACCGTCCATTTTTTGTAAATCAATTTTGATGGGGTTAGAAGTTTTGGAATGAGCTGATTTTTGGTGAGGATGATCTCCTCACCATAGAGATCATCCTCACCAAAAATCAGCTCATTCCGAAACTTCTAACCCATGTAAGACAAAACGCGTTTGTTAAAGTGTGTGGTAAAACTTAGGGTGCCGAACGGGACCCATATATATAATATGTCTCTTGGTGATTCCACTCCTATGTCTTAATTTTTAAAATCTTTAAAGAAAGTATCTTGAGAAAAATATTAGCTTTTATTATATTTTCTCTTTATTGTCTTTTCATCTATATCCTAAATGTTATTATCTTTCCTTTTCTAGCTCTTGATAAGAATACCATTTTAATTTGATCTATTTTTTTTTTTCAATAATACCCCTATAATTTTAATGTATTTTCTACTATTTATTTATAACACCCCTGTAACTTTATCATATTTTCTCTTTTACGCTTTTAGATTTAAGATAACGCCGATGCCAAATTCTACTAAATCTATATAAGAAAATACAGTAGTGGATCCCATTCTCTTTATCCCCTGTAAAGATAGATTGTGATTTAATCTTGCTATAAATCTCGATAAATTTTTTTAATTTTATAATATTTACGCTTTTAGTACAATCCATTATTACGTATCTAATTGTATTGCCTTCTTTCAACCATTTACAAGAATACTCATATAATTTTATTGTATTTCATCTTGTGTTTAGCTTTTTTAATAGAATAATGATTTTCAGACTCTCCCCTTTAACAAACTCACCCCCAAATCTCTCGACGTGACATATACCTGAATCATAGTTTTTTTTTTTCTTTTTCCTCCTTAGGATACACAACTGCGCATATTTACAAGGATGTGTAATTTTGCATCCCGATGAAAAAACTATGGTTCATGCACATGCCGCGTTAGGAGAGTTTGGGGGGAGTTAGAAAATCACGGACTCTTTTCAATAATACTCCTTCCAATTATATTGTCTTTTCTTTATTACCCGTTTTTCAATAATATCTTTTTAGATTTATTGGCAAACTCTAGTTATCTTATAGTAATTTGTTTAAAAATATTAAGTCTAGTTTTGTTTTGTTATATCAAATCAGGATTAATCCAATTCAATTGTTATTTGATCAGTCTTGGTTTGATCCTAATGTTGAGATTTTAATCCGACAAGAGTCCAATTTGTTGCTTATCATATTGGTTTCATGTTTGATCCTTCAAGATCCAATCATCAGATTGATCTCAGATCGACCTTCGATTCGGATAGATCCATTGACCGCTCCATATGTAATAGTCCGTACAAATACAAAAGAATAAGAAAGATGTCAAACAAGAATAAGTGGAGTTGCCTAATGTTATTCACTACATGTATAGGGTAGATAATCTCGATTTTAATTATTATTTTATAAAGTATAAACAAGTAAAGGACGAAAGCACCCTTGTAGATGTTAAGGTATTTGTCGTTTCCTTATGGTACCGATGCACTTTGGAACGCATATGTGGATGGGACGATGAATCGAACTGGAGACCCTCTCATGTATAAGGAATTTTTAATGTACCTTTTTCTTTTTTCAATTTTATTTTATTTAGATTTTAGACTCAACTCTCTCTATCAAATTGACCTCAGTCTTCTCTTTTAGACAAAGGAAAGTGACTTAAATGCCCTCATGTTCAATCTTTTAAAAAACCCCCTTGTTTTTTAATCTAAAAATCTGCAATTTCTAAGCTTCTCAACCTCCATTGTAAATTATTTTAATATATTGAATCTCATCTAAGGGTTTCAATCTAGATTTAAAAATGATGGTGTTGATGTATGTGACTTATATTGAGTGGAACACGTATATAAAGAATATAGGCAAATGTTGACGTAAAGCGGGAGAGGAGAATTTTGTGTTCTTCACTCGAACTTATAATGTACTAAACAACGATATCTGCTAAAAACATATATTTGCTAAGGACGAATTTTTTAGGTTAGGGGTGCGGGGGCAACACTCCCGCGATATGGTATAAAGGTATTATTGAAATTTTCTAATACCTATTGTACGACTAGGGTTTATTATAAATTCTTATGATGTAACCATAATTTAACGTATAGTGAAAATTCAGTTTTTATTTTTGTGGATGTAGGCATATCGCCTAACCATGTTAGATCTGCGTGTTTATTTTTATTTATTTCTTGTTTTTCTCTTTCATATTATTCATCAAAATTGCTTTATGTAACATAACAGATGGATTGAAGATAAGGTTGAATAAATTAAAAATAATATATCATATTTTAAGAAACTAAAAATGAAAGGTTTTTGGAAGAAAATTCAAGGAATTTTGGCTAGATGTTGAAGTTGAAGGCATGTAAGTCATTTTATTTGTTTATAGGAGAAGACCAAGGTCAAGGGGTATGTAATAAATATGAAAACAATGGGGTATTCAAAAATTCCCCAAAACATAGAGGGATTGAAATCGCCATTTTCCAACTAATAACATGCCCCTTGATCTCGACCTTCTCTAATAGACTTATGAAAAGTGGCTTAGACCATGTTCCCATCTTTAACCTATAATTAAAAGCCCGTAATTCTTTTCTTCTTGGAATGGGAGATCTTCAGTCTCTTGGGCAAATTTTTTTTGTTTTTTATTTTCAACTTTAAGATTTTATTTATTTCAACCTTCAAATCATAATAATAAGATAAGATTTTTAGAGAATTAAAATATAATGTAATTTTAGGTAGAACATATCAAAGGTTTTTTTCAAGGGATTAATGCAATGTTTAAAGGTTTAATTTAAGATAGAAAACCCTTGAATTTTGTATCTTAAATTTCATCATCTTCAACTTAAAAAAAAATCCAATATTGTTCTTGAGGCTTGAATGTTGAAGCAGATAAAATCTTGAAGTTGAAGAGTATGGAAATATATATATATATATATACCCAAGAGGTTGAAGATGAGGTTTCGTAAGATAACTAATCTTTGGAAGAAAAAAAAAGGGTTTAGCTATAGGTTGAAGATAGGGTATTTGGGTTATTTTTAATTTATCTATAACAGAAGACCAGAGTCAAGAGGTATCACAAATATTCACAAAAAAATCGAGGGGTATTTCTAAATCACACTTTTGTGTATGTGTGAAAGTTTGTTTAAGTTTGATGCACCAACCATCTGAATCAAAGATGGCACAACTTTCTGGGGGACCACTAACCCAAGAGTAATTATACAATGCAACGGGGTGGACACATTAACGTCAATCAACCAATAACTTTGACTTAGGCAAGTGGGCCCATTCTTTCTTTCATTGGTTTTAAAACTTGCCATCCGTATTCCACGTGGCATTTTTATAGTGGTTGTGGGTCAAAATTTTCTTCTCGCATGTGAAGCAAACTCTTTTTAAGAATGCCAATAACAAGTAAATCTAATTTTACACTCACACGTTAAGGTGGGCCTGTCAATGGATAGTTGAAAATTCGAATTCTATTCAAATTTACATTTGAAATTTTGAATATAATCATAAAAATTTAGATATTATCCAAAAATTTCATATATCAAATTTGGATTCAGATGTATTTTTAGGATTTAAAAAGATTTTAGTCGCTATATTAAATTCATTGATTCTAAATCATTTATTGCAAATAAGATATTTAATTTTAAAAATTAAATATCCTTAAAATTTATTATGTGAGAGACATGTATTTATTAAGAAAACAAGAATTTATTATATAAAAATACTAATATAATCCTATCCTTTTCACTAGAAAATAAAATAAATAAAGATATTATTGAAAAAAAAAAGTGTTTGAAGAATGCTAATGTCCCCATGAGATTTTAGATGTTAGCATTCCCCATATATATATATATATAATGGTTAAAAATTAAAGATTTTTATTATTGAAATTCGAATTGAATGTCATATTTTTTAATCGGATTTGAATTTTAATGTTAATTGTCAATATCCATCAGATTTCGACTTCGGATATAGGAATATTTGATTCGATTTATATCCATTGAGACCATTACCTTAAGGGCTGTCAATTGGGTCCGTTGGCTCATTAACCCAACCAACCTAAAAATTAAATGGGTTAAGGTCATGATATTGAGCCCACAAAGGTACTCGTTAAATCTTAATCTAGGTCTGACTAGGGCTTCACAATGTCGAATCCCACCACTATATTATGAGGATGAATATCCTTATATCTAAAAGTAATTAAGTCATATTTTAAAATAATAAATTTACACTCATCTCTAATTGTTTTTTCAGGTGAGATGGAGATTAGACCTCTAAAATGAAGCTCAAAAATCCACTATAAAACGTACATATTAATTTTTTATAAAACACAAAATTAAACCTAGCTTGGCCCAAGCCCATATGGCCAAGCTTGAGCTTAGTTAACTTAGGTCCCGATCGAAACATAAGGCTAGGGCTGGCAATAGGTCAGGTGTGGGTCAGGTATAAAAGAACAAAAGAGATTTGTAAGGATCGTCGAATGATACCAAATCTACTAATGTATACAAGCATCAAGTATTTATCCCTCAATTTCATTGTTTTTCCATAAATTAATCACTTTTTAGAATGACCTAAATAGAAATAACTTTAGTTAATGGAATAAGAGAATTAATTATCTAATTCATGTTGATAAACTTAAAGGGTAATTTAGTCTTACCCCCAATGAAATTGGCAAAATTAGTGATACCCACCTGGTGCCCGCGAAATGCAAGATGATGTCTGCTCCCTTTGAATTTCGTTGACCCTGTCAAGCTGTCAATAAATATGTCAGTCTTTTAATAGAGATGGTAAAATATCCAAAATACCCTCATGCGTTGAAATTGCAAACATGCCCTTCAATTTAAATAGCATAAATGTATTCGATCTAATCGCTTTAAACACGATTGCCTCAACCCTAATCGTTCTCAATCCTATTTCTCAATGATCTAAATTTAAATATTGTGATTTTGAAGCTAAATCTCATCATTTTCAATTCATTTTCATGATTATTAATCAAATTTCATACTTTTCAACTTAGTTCATCATGTTCATCGTAATCTCATCGTTTTCATCACAACCAAAAGGCATTCTTTGACTCCCAACGCTTAGAATCTCCACATGAAAAACATTGAAAAAAAAAAGTTGAGAGAAAAAGATGCAACAATGAATAAAAATGAATTTATTAATACCCCTCCTATAAATATGAATATTAGTTCTACCCTCTTATGTAATAAAGAACAAAAATAATTTTTTGACTCAATTTCTTTCGTAAAAACTTAAACCTTGGTGTCAAAATAGTCAAAAGAGCTCACTAGAGTGTCGAAACCTTCCCCCATTGCACGAAATATGGAATCTTTAATTTGATCTAACCTAAAATCGAAATCAAATCATTAATAATAGGTTTTCGAAACAATAGGTCTAACAAATAGAACTGTAACAATCACAATGACAATCTAACAATAACCCTAATTTCAATGGCTGCAATCATGGCAAAACCGTAACTTCATTTGTTATCTTCTTGAAGAAGATGAAGTTAGGGTTCTACCTTTCAATCGAATAGTGTAAATTGACTCAATCCAACAGTGTAAATTGGATAAAAAGATAAAGATTTATCTAGTAGATGAAGGGCATTTTGGTAATTGAAATGTTATAAGGCTAATTTCGGTATTCAGATTTTAGATCGTCAATTAAACAAACGTCGTTAACAATTTGACCAAGTCAATGAAAATCAAGGGGGGCACCTCATCTTGTATTTCGCAAGGAGGTATCACTAAGTTCGCCAATTTTTTAGGGGGTAAGACTAAATTACACAAACTTAAATACATACTCACAACTGAAATGACTGGAACCAAACAACAATATTGTTAAAGAAGATAAATATCGATACGAAAAATGGTTAGAAGATGATGAATCTATTAAGAATCTGATGCTCGGATAGATTACTGGGGACCTCCATGATGAGATTTGAGGTTTGTGTATCTACAAAGAAACTTTATTACAAATTAGTGAAAATATATGACAACCTCCATAGAACTCAAATATGCAATTACTTGAGAAATACACTAGCTAAGGATCGTCCATTGATGATCACATCTTCAAAATGGCTGTCATGGCTAGGGTACTTGTCATTGCTGGAAAACCACAAGATGAGGCATAACCAGATTATCTACCTATTGAGGGGTCTACCTAATTATTGGGAAACTGTCTCAATTATTTGGGCTGTAAAAGCATTTGACTCTTAGATAGATTAAAGTTTAACTTACCTTTGAGGAACAAAGGCAAGACACATGAAATTGAATTTTTTGAAATTCCTCAGGAAAAAAGAAATAATTAGTGATGATATTCTAACAAATGAAGAAGTAGTCACTAAAACATGTGATGTTATAGATGATGAGCCAAGAAAAAGTTTAAAAACTAAGAAACAATCTTCATATCTATAAGATTATTATAACTTTATAATTAAAATTAATAATGATCCAATGACCCCATACTCTTATTCTAAAATAATCCACTGATTCTGATAAATGACTGAAAGCTATGATTGAGGAAATTGATTCCAGAATAAAGAATGAAGTAAAGGAATTAGTAGAACTCCCTCTTGATCGTAAAGCCAACACAATATATACAAAGCTCGTTTAGTTGCAAAAAGATATAATGAAAATGAAGGAATAGATTGTGAAGAAACATTTTTTTTCCTGTAATAAAGTTCCCATCTGTTAGAATATTAATGTCCATTGTTACTTATTTTGATTTGGAATCACATCAAATGGATGTCAAAACGATATTCTCGAATGGTGATCTAAAAAAAAAAAATTACATGGAACAACCTGCAAGATATGTTGTCGAAAATCATGAAAATAAAGTTTACAAACTTGTTAAATCTTTGTATGAACTAAAACAGTCATCGAGGAAATGGTACATGAAATTTCATCATGCTATAACTGAATTTGATTTTATTGCAAATTGTAGGGATGTAGGTTTATATGATAAGAATAGTGGGAGTACTTATGTGTTTTTGTCATTATATGTATATGATATATTAATTGCAGGAAATGATATGACTTTGATTTTTGAAACTAAGAATTGTTAAATTTCCATTTTAAAATGGAAGATATGGGTGAAGTCAGATTTGTGTTGGGAATAAAAATCACCCAATATAGATCAAAGCGCTTGTTGGCATTGTCACAAGAGTCTTATTTCGAAACTGTATTGAAAGGATTTGGTTTGGAAACGTGTAAATCAATTGACACACCTACATGTAAAGTTTTCCATGTGAGGAAAATCCTACGCTTAACCTGTATCAACGTCTACTATTTGGTTAAAAAAACTTCATTGAAGAATTGAAGTTGGTAAAATCTGATGGGCCTGTAAAATTATTCACCGATAATCAAGCCGCAATCGATATTTTCAAAGATTTAAAATTTCATTCTAAGTCAAAGCATATTGAAATTAATATCATCACATCAGAGATATAGTTGAAAAAAAGGAAATGGCACTCCTCAAGATCCCATCATCTGAAATGCTTGTGGATCCTTTCACCAAACAATTGGGAAAAGAAGTGTTTGATAAACACGTGTTTGAAATGAAGCTTAGGTAGAGATTGTAAAAATGACTTTAAGAGCTAAGTAGGAGAATATAGGAAATATGACAACAAAATCCATTAGACTTAGCTGAAGTGTCCATGCTAAGTGTTAACATGAGCTATACTCTATAAGTCAAATGGATTTTATAGCCATATTTTCTACATGGTATGGCCTCTAGGACTCTATACCCAAATTGAAACACAAACACCCATACCTGATTTGTTACCCGAATTTGAGTATAATACCCAAATCCAAAATTTACCCAACTTTTAGGTAGATCATACCCGATTTTTGGATCACCCAAATTTTTTACCCTTTCGCCTGGATTTTTACTTTTATTTTTTAAATTTTAATAATAAAAAATATAAAATTATTATTTTTCCCTCGAGTAAATGGGTATGTAAGATCTGACATCTATTCATATCCGATCCTACAAAACTTTTGGATAAACAGGTATAAAGTAATTAATATTACCCATATCCAATTTATTTGAGTCGGATGAGTCAAGTAGAAAGGTATTATCTAAACCATTGCCAGCCTTACATAGGGCTAATCTAACATATAACCCCCTTCTTTAGGATTGGGTAAGGCTCAACCAATCCCTGTCCAAACCCTCCAAGATCGAACAAGTCCAAAATTTGCATGATTTTTAGTTTTTTTTATAAAACTTACCTTGGCACAAGCTTTGAGTTTCACATGGATAAAAAATCTTTTAAAGAAAAACACATTGAATGATCATTTTTTTTTTTATGTCAATCTTAATTGTTAGTCATTTCATGCTTCTTCATGATCGTTTAGGATTTTTCCTTTATTTCCTTTCATTCTCATGCTCAAATTTTTATTCTTGTCCCCTTGTAGAAATCGCTGGAGAGGTTTTAAAGATTGTCCTAATTTTAGTGATAGAGATTTTAGCAACCAACCACACCTTATACTTTGCTTTTCTTTTTGAACAACCATTTAAAGTTGATTGACTTGAAACCTAGAGGTAAATAAATTAATTCTCACGTGTTATTAGATATTATGGAATTAATTTAATTTAATGACAGCTTCTCTTCAAAATTAAACAGTAGATGAGGTACAAAGCGCAATTAATGTTTGAGAGTCATCTTCTACCGAATGTCTTGTTAACGTGTGCCCTACGGCACACGTAGCAAGATCTCTATTGTATAGATGAGAAAACCACGAACAAAATGGGTTAAGTTCTTGTTGGTTTATTTGTCCTTAATTTATGTTCTTCTTCATTTGAAGAGCACTTTTTTTTTCTTTTTTTTATCATGATTGGATATCCCTGTAGACAGTGGACCAGGCTTGTATCTGGGCTTTGCTCAGTCTATTGAGCATAGTCTCGTCCAAGGATTAGTTCTGGGGCATGTGCAATTCCCGCACATCACACACACCAGGTTAGTAAGAGTGTGCCCTCGCAGGTGACCCTTAAAGAATAAAAGAATTATAGGTGAAGGTTTGAACATAAGATGTGAGAACATTTCATTGTAGAGCACTCATTTTTTATGATAGTTGGGTATCCCTTTAGACAATGGGCTGGGCTCGTATTTGGGCTTTGTCCAATCCATAGGCCATGGTCTTGTCTAAGGATTAGTCCCGGGCACGTGCAATGCCCACCCATCAAGTGAGGGTGCACCCTCGTGGGTGGCCCCTGAGGAATTAATGCTCATACTAGATAAAGAACTCATAACTACTTATCGGTCCAAAATTGCCATTGAGCCAGCACTTTTAATTGTTAGGAATAATTCTAGGTTGATATATCTACTGATAAAAGATTATTATTTTAGCATAAGTTATAAAAACATAATCAATGATTTTAAAATCAAGTTTTGTTTTGTTTGTGGCAATTATTAACAGCTAAGTCAAACACCCTCATACTTTGAGGTAATAATATAATAATTTTCTCTACTTTACATTTCATATGGAGATTTATTTGTGTTTAAAGGGTTGGAAACATGTATTTTTTTCATTAGTCATTCTTACAAGTCAAGGGATCTTGACCCTTTAATCATACCCTTCAATTCTATTACGAGTCAAGGGAGAGAATGCCAAAATAAATTTTTTTTTTCTTTTTGTGATTTAACACATCCCTCCACGTTTTTCTAACATTTGATACACCTATTGTGTTCAAATTGATGACAAATAACAAAATGTCCTAAATACTCTCATATAAAAGATGATAGGTTCTTGGATTGATGAAGAAGGATTTTTTACGAGGGCATCATCGATTACTCTTCCATTGAAGACTGAGATTAAGAGTTACGTGTCATCAGTTTAAAAATGGGATGAGTTCTGTTGACTCAAGAAATGACATAAGATCTTGACTGTGTAAATACAAAATTCAATGACTGTAAATTATCCTTAAGATAAATATCATTGGGATATGTACTATTGAGAGACACAAAATCTCAATTGTTGGATTTTGTATTTAAATTTTAGACGGTCAAGATCTTATGTCATTTCTTAAGTCGTATTTCTTGAGTTAACCCATTAAAAATCTAGGGTCATCTTAAATATTAATCAAAATGGGATATCTTTAGAGCACTACAATTGGCACCCTAACTTTTACTTAGCACACACCAATTAAATATTAAAATACACCCTTCAAACGTTACAAAGGTTTGGCTCAAATTATAATCTTAACATTACAAAATATTAGAACATTCTTTCAAATAATCTCAATTATGATTAGACTAATATAAAATCTTAAACCTAAAAAATAGAAATCTATAAGAAAAAAAAAAAAAAAAAGAGAGAGAACTTCTATTGGCACCCCCAAGGTGCCAACTTTTACTTATTCTTAACCATTCACTTAGGGTGTGTTTAGAAGCACAAATTAGTTGGAGTTACAGTGGGAGTTGTTGGAATTCATTCTAACTCCTCAAATAAACTTCAGTGTTTGGTGTCCTCTAGGAATTGAGTCGACGAATTGTTCACATGACTCCTTTGTTACTTTGAAAATATTGTCCTAATTAATAAAATTCAACTTATTTTTATTTATTTATATTTTGATAAAATAATTAAATTTTAATTATTTAAATATTTATTATCTTAAATAAACTTGAATTTGTGATTAAACATATTATAATCACCTTACTTTATTAAAAAATTATAAATATTTATATATGAATTTAGGTTATAATTTTTGTAAAGGGAATTAAATGATTTATACACAAGATGACTCAGGCTAGTCAAATCATTTTTTTGGATGTGATTGAATATTGAGATTTAAAGAAAACAATTTTCTTACTAAGTTAGTCAATTAAGGGTTGAGGAGCTCAAATGGATTACCACGTTAGCAATCCAACACCATAGCTCTCTAGATTTTATGGAAAAACCCATCCAAACAAGTGAAAAAAAAAATTTCGATTTGATCAAGGTTTTGAAAATGAACGGCTATTGAACTCTCAAACTTAAAATTAAAGTGAGAAATAAGTTTTTTTTTTTTTTTTTTTTTAATGGTCATAGAATTTTTTCCTCTACATACATGTGGCATCAGATCATGTATTTGGATGTCACAAGGTGGGCTTAACAACCCTTAGTAAGTTTCAAAATCTTATTAAATAAGGGTCAGGATCCGTACACAGATAGAGCTATTAAGGGTAAGGCGATCATCCTTGCTAAAAATCAGCCTATTCCAAAACTTCTAACCCCATCAAAAATGATTTATAAAAAGTTGTCAGTCTAGAATTCTTTAACATATAAACATGGGCTAGAAGTTTCAGAATGGGCTGATTTTTGATAAAAAGGATCTTTTCACCGTATAGATCATTCCCAAAAAAAAAATCAGCCCATGCCAAATTTTTTTTTTCCATGTAAGACAAAACACATTGTTGGCTTTATGAGTATTTATGAGTAGCTTTATGTGTATGTAGATCCGGATCCATTAAATAAAATTAGCCATTATTCATAAAAGACAAATAGTAGAACCGAAGGCAAAGAGAAAGAAAGGGGTGCGACAATCAAAGGAGTTGTAACTTCCTTAAAAATGGGAGTTGTAACTCTGTGGAATTGTTGTGTCAAACAATCGATGAAATTTTAAGCTTGGAACTTGGAAGTGCCACCAACTATCATTTCGAAACAAGTAATGATTTTCGAACTTCCCTACGTGGTATACTCAAAATATTCTCTTGATGTGGCATGAACCACAGATTTTTACCTCGGGATACACATATACACATCCTCATAAATATGTGAAGATGTGTATCCGGAGACAAGAAGATCTATGGTTTTAGGCAGCACATGCCACGCGTGAAGAGTATTTTGAATATGCCACGTGGAGGAGTCAGGTTATCACGAGTTCACGACTCTTTCCAAACACTATTTTCTTTATTATTAATTGGGGTGTAATAAGTAGGAGTTGGGTGCTAATAGGCAATAGCCCATTATTTCGTTAGAGCGGGAAGAAAACGAAAAGACACGTCCATAGTAGAGATTTGCTATTAAGCAAAAAAGCGTTGTTAAGCTATTAAAACAACATAAAACTGGCATATGTCCAACACATTTGATTCCAATTGACACGTGGTATTTTGCTATTAGTTAACAGATTATCACTTTTATTTGTTAACACAGCAAATGTCTACTCTAGCAACAGCGGGAAACCCAGATGAAAACGTCTCTCAAAAAACAGAAAGAAAGACGAGTCCTATAAACACTCCAAGTTGTTGTAGTGGAGAATTCTAAAATCGATTCTTGGGTTTCAGAGTGATTTTTCGCAAGAACTAGGGTTTCAGATTTTTTTTTGCAGCAAAACCGAAACGATGGCTAGAATTGCGAAACGCGAATGGATCAGTAGGTGTAGAGGAAACGAAATGGGTGAAGAAGAACTGGAGGGGTTTCTGAAACGCAAGCCTAGAAGTAGGGATCAAAAGAGAGCAGATGAGAGAAGTGATTTTGATCGAAAAAATGTGATAGATCGAAGAGTTCTTCGATCGCGGTATCGTGCCGTTAAGAATCTGATTCACGGTCGGCGATCTTCTCTCTATGAGCTTTTTTTGTTTGTTTGTTAATTTCTGTTCTTGTTGTGGGGATTGAGATTTGGTTTTTAAATGGTGATGTATTGCAGATGAGAGAGATGATATTTACAGAGTGGAATCTGATAAGTTCAACTCGATTATCAGTGAAGTTGAGAGCTTGCATCAGCAAGGTATTTTGGACAAAAAGAGGGAAAAAGTTTAAATCTTTATTTGACTAAGGTTTAAATCTTTTTGAATAAATATCTTTTAAAGTTTGAACCCTAAAAGATATTTTAAAAGAGATTTCTTTTAAATAGAAAAAAGTATATTTTTTTTGGTATGGATGGTGACTCAAACTATAGACAATTATTTATTTCTGTCTGTTACTTATCTAATATTATAAGAGGTATTAAATCTAAACCTGTTTGGATTGCCACTTTATCCCCATAAGAAAAAAAGAAAATACACAAAGGGTATCCAAACAGGTCCTCATCTTTGGAGAAAAATAAACTGATGTGTTCATGTTTTATTTTATTTTACTTCTCCATGTTTTGAAAGTTTAATGTTTCCGAATAATTGTTATGGACAAACAAAAGAAAATAGGCAAGAAGATGGCTGATTCGAAGTAGATGGACCTTAGACCAATTTGAGATGGTCAATCTCCTAAATCCTAATACTTTTCATTCATTCTCAAACCAAAGGGGGATGGGCACAACCATGGTTTTAAAACTCGATTTGACGTCTCATCTTGTCCATGAAGGAGACCGAGTTGTCTCGGACGAATCTTCCGATTCATTTGAGTCGTCTTGTTCAACAATGAGACAACGGAAAGTCTTTTTTGCGTATTTTAGGGTTTTGAGATGACTTGTCTATCTGTCTCGTTGGTGGACGATACCAAGACGAATCAGACGAGTTGTCTCGGTCTCAGACGAGATTTAAAACCATGGGCATAATCTATGTTATAGGGAAAAAAAATACATGGGACTTAGGATATGTTTACTAACACTTTTGAAGTCTGGAGTTTGAAGTCTGAAGTCTGTTTTCTGAAATCTGAAATCTTATTCTGAAAAAGTTGTTTGTTTATCATTTTTAAAAGCTTCTGGTTACAAATAGAATTTTAAAACATAATGGCCATTTTGACAATAATACATTTTTGTAATTCTAATAAATTGTTAATAAAAAAACATAACATGTTATGCATAATGAAACCATCCACACATTTAATTTTGATTTCTAAGACATCAAACACCTCAATAGTATTGTTTTCAATTTGAATTCATACTATTATATTCCAACAAGATAATACTCAAATAATAAATAATCATTCATTTTCTAGTTGAAAAATATAGGGTTTTAGGGTTCGTATAAAAATATAGGGTTTTCAAATATGAAACGAGAGAAAGGGGAGAGACTTTGACAACACAGTTGTAAAGGAAGGAGAGGTAGAAAAGAAATGAGAGGTAGAAAAGTTAAAAATAAGGGTTTTAAGGTTCATATAAAGAAATGATAAGTGATAGAAATTAGGGTTTTGAGGAGGGTATTTTAAGAATAAAATAAAATTCAGATTTCAGAAGTTTCGTCCAGCATCTCTCTATCACTGGTTCAAAACTTCTGAATTTTGGTTCTGAAATCTAAAATTTGGACCAAAACAAACGGAAATAAAACTTCTAAAATCTGAATTTTAAAGGTGGACCACCTCCATTCAGATTTTAGAAGTGTTACCAAACACACACTTATAGAGTAACTGAAGTTTGCCCGTTCGTGCCTATGGCTGGTCATCTTCTTTGGGGTTAAGGGGTAAAAGAGAAAAGAGAATAAAGTAGAAAGGGTATTATTTGAAAAGAGTGTTGAAGGGGAAAGACAATAAAGTGGAAAGGGAGGAGAGAAAAGATAATAAAGTCGAAATGGTTCCTCGAGATGTGTGTGGGATTGAATCTAAACCGCCCTTTATGTGGAGGGGAAGACAACTCTTATGTAAATTATATAGATTTTCTATCCAACTAATACTAATCTTAGTTAAATACAAACTAAGCCCAATCCAATTACTTATCCCAATCTTAATCCCTTATCAGCTGATCCTAATATTATGTAATCCACCAATAATCGGACTCCTAATAGTTAGGTATGTAACAAAAATGGTCTATAACAAAGCAAATGGTAGGCTGGTGTTATACCATTGTGACCATTGTAATGGCATTAAGTAATTGAGGAGGGACTGCTTTCATGTTGGGAAATGGTTAAAAAATGTTGTTTCGCTATTTTTTTAAGAACTATTGGCTTCTGTTTGTTAGGAACCTAAACAAATAGACCAAAAGGCCTAGAACTGTTGGAATGCGTCAAATTTAAGCCCTTGACCACTTAGGCACATGACACTATTAGATAATGAAATTAGTTTATAGTGGCTGGGCAATAGTTGACAAACAATGTAAATGGTCATTGTAATTTACCATTTGTTTGAAGGGTTTAACTGTGTAGGTGGGACATTGTTTGATCCTAGCTCTTTTGTATCAACACACGGACTTTACCACCTCACTGAGGTGGCACCTTTGGGAACAAAGGTTTGCTGTTTAGAAATTTATGTGCTAAGCTGATAAACCAATGGCATGACGCCACGTGTATTAAATGAGCAAGAGTGATCGGTTAGTAGAGAGAAAATTCTGGAGTAGTTTAAGTCCTTTATTTTAGTATTTTTTTTCAATACACATGGCATCATGCCATTGGTTCATCAGCTTAGCACATAAATTTTGAAATAGCAAATCTTTGTTCACTTTTGGCCAATACCATCATAATGACAGATATTTTAAAACAATTTTTATTTTTTAAAACAAGGAAGTTTTTAATTCTCTTGATGTAATGCAATTAGTTGTTTTGTACCATTTTGACTGGAAATGAAGTGGGTTCCAGATTTATTTATTATAATATGATGGATTTAAATCTTCTTTCATGATAATGGTGACAATTAAGCTACTGCAACATGTAGGGTGAATCAATCACAAAACCCCATTTTAGAGTTTGTAGAGATTGAGATCTAGAGCTTTTTGATTACATATTTATTTGCTTGTTATTGTTATTCTGATTACAAGAGTAAAAGTTGCAGTTTTGTTGAATTATTTTTTGGGGTTGTTTCAGTAAGCAATCCAAGGGAACAAGTTGCAGATGCAGAAGCCCTTTTGGACATTGCCAACACCTTAGCAACCTCAGTTAAATCTCAGTGCAAAGAGGGAATAACTCTGTCAGATTTCATGACTTCTCTGCTTCAAGACTTTGGGAACCAAAATGGGGGAGCAAGCATTGTGGATGCTCGGAACTTGATGGCTTGGGGTGACATTGGCCTCATCGTTTCTCATATTTTCGGCAAGGTTCCTAGATGCAGCACTATGTAATTAACACATACTTCCTCTGTTTCGCAGTTTTTTTTTTTTTTTCTCGATTTTATAGTTTTTGAGTATCCTATTTTTATTGTTTTTGTAAGGCTTGGGCCTATGGATACCAAATTGAAACAACGGAAGACCGTGGTTCGGAGGAAACGGGAGAGGCCAATTGGACGTGCTTGCCCTGAAGAGGTGCGCTTGTGTTTATTTATTTTTCCATCTTCGCAACTTGTTTTCAAGATCAATTTAAATTCTATCTGATCTAACTACTCTTCTACGAAGGAACTTAATTGATTAATTTTTGGTGTTGAGCTATACCTTATTGGTTATTTTATGGTGTTGTATAAGTTCTTTCTTGTTCAAATGCAGCTCGATAATAGTGGTGCAGAAGACAAAACAGATACCGATAAGAACATGGCAATTATCTTTGATATCTTGAAGAAGAATAAGAAGGGAGTACGTCTCGAAAATCTAGTGTTGAACAGAAAGTCCTTTGCACAAACAGTAGAGAATATATTTGCTCTGTCGTTTCTTGTTAAAGATGGACGGGTTGAAATAACCGTGAATGACAGTGGTTTACATCTAGTTTGTAAGTTCAATCATTAAAATTTTTAGGTTTTATTGTAATTACTGCTTATGGGTTTTGTGTTTATTTATTATTGTATTTTTTTTATTAGCTCCAAGGAATGCTCCTACTGCAGAAGCAGTAGTCTCAGGGGATGTTTCTTACAATCAATTTGTCTTCAGGTTCAGCTTCGATGATTGGAAGGTACGCATCAGAATTGCAATTACAAATGAAGAAATTGTTTCTAAATGTTCTTTTTTTCTGTCTCTAAACCTCAAAATTCAACATTTGTTTTGTTTCTATTTTCTCTTTCGATCTCTTATGTTAGTTTTCAACAATCTGCACTGATTGTGGTTTGCAGTTGATGACGAACACAATGACAATCGAAGAGCTCATGCCACTTAGGGATCACAAGAATATATTTACTTATTCACGGAGGAAGCGTGTACTTGGAGTGTCATAGACCACAATGCCCACAACACTGATTAAAAAAATTTCATGGAACCATGATCTTGTTGATAAAAAACAAATTGTATTGGAAGAGTCTCGAAATTGATTATCAGACTGCAAAAGTTCTCCCACCTTGAAGGGCCATGCTTAAGCTTTGATGACATGGGTTCAGAGAGTTCTTTTTTTTTTATTATTGTTGTTATTTTTTGGTGGATGGTCTTTTGTTCTTTTTGATCAGCTAAATTAGAGTTCTGTCTACTAATTATATATATATATATATATATGTAACTAATTATATATGTAAGCTGCATTTTTCTCTATCTATTAAATTGTGGATAGCTTTATGTAAATTATGCAAAACCTTCACAGATGGCCGTCTTTTCAGTACAATTAACATTAACATGGAAGCATGAATACTAAATTAGTCTATTTGTATTCATGATGTTAATAGTTCTTTCTTTGCGACAAACAATGTAATTTTAAGTTTATTTGTATTCATGATGTTAATAATTATTTCTTTGCGACAAACAATGTAATTTTAAGTCATCTTATTTGAATTTATTTGACTCATCTCAAATGAATCCTCGACATAGTCTCGGTTGGTCGAAACCAACTTGATTTTTCACTTTTCACTATTTTTATGGTTTGACATCTGCTCTAAAAAAGTCCTTTAGTATAAAACAATATCAGAAACTCCCTCTTGATTTCTCCAATATAAATAATCCTCTCCTGGATTTTAAACAAAAAAAACAATTTTTTTTTATCACAGAGACAAGGTTGGTGGTGACTTAGGGCTTTCAACCTCTATTCTTTGATCCACTATTCTTAGATTTTTCTACAACCGGATAACCGAGGTTGTAGAGATTTACCTAAATATCGTTGCACAGATTTCATATCACATAACTACTCCATCAAATCTAAATTCAATTCGAGATATGGTAGTTGTTAGAACTAAAACAACCAAGCACAAAAAAGATAATAATTTATTTTTTCAATTCCCTCCATTATCTCACTCTAACATGTAATTTACCAATAAATTGTTTAAAATCAGTTAAGTAATGAATAATTTTGAGGATAATACAATTAAGATTAAAAGGGAAAATTCCTACAAATTCTTGAGAGATATTTATTTTAACTTTTGAAAATTTATAAGAAAAAATCATATGAGAAATATGGTTTCAATAATCATGTCAAATGTATTTTTCGTCTACATGTTCTAAAATAATATTTATGTAGTTTGTTGGACAAGTGTCTAATTTCTTCAAAAACGGTGCATGGTTTCTGCATGTCATTCATGGTTTAGATATGCTAATCATTCTATCTATTTAACAAATTACCATTTGGATTGGTGATTATGACCATTAATTCTTGAACTATACCTCTTTTTGAATAATACAATAAACAATTAAAACTTCGTCCAATTCAATTCCATGTAAAAATGGACAACTTTTTGACCTTTCTTGAATTATTCACGATTTTTTTTCAAATTAAATTAATAAAAAATACTTTCTACAAAAGGAATTAAAAACACAAATTAACCCATATTATATATATATTATATATATATATATATATATATATATATATATAGGGAGCGGTTCAGCAACCCTAAAGTTTGCGAAACATTTTTCAAAACATGGGTTAGAAGCTTTGGAATGAGCTGGTTTGTGAGGATGATCTCTACGGTGAATAGATCATCCTCTCCAAAAATCAGCTTATTTTGAAATTTCTAACCTTAGTTTACAAATTGAAGAATCGTTGACCGTCCAATTTTTGTAAATCACTTTTGATGGGGATATAAGCCTTTGAATGGGCTGATTTTTGGTGATGATGATCTCCTCAAAAAATCAGCCCATTCCGAAACTTCTAACCCATACATTGAAAAAATGTTTGACTCTCTTTAAGGCCTTCGAATACATATATATATAATATAAAAAAAAAGAATATATCATAAAACATTACTATGGTGTTAGTTTTAAATTTATTCTATGCTATTTTAGAATTGGAATTCAAATATCTATTAAATATAATTAAAAGTATTAACATTTTAATTACGGCCTGAGATCTGTTGACTCCTAAGAATGACTCATGAAAAAACACATGATACCAGCCCTTTAAATGCAAAATCCAATGATTGAGATTTAATCTCGGAATAAGTATCTCCGAGATTTATATTATTAAGATACTCATAAACCTCAAACATTGGATTTTGTGTTTAAAGGATTGAGATCATGTGTTTTTTTCATGAGTCATTCTTAGGAGTCAACGGATCCCAACCCTTTAATTAATATGTGTAGAAGTATATATTCTTGATTTGCAAAATGGCATAAATATTTGATAAACATGCATGGAAGTATCAAAATTTCTTAACTTACATAAGGATGGATTTAAAGATGAAGCTGATGGTGTCCATTATGAGAAATGAGATAATGAAAAATAATAAATCTTAAAGATTAGGGAGTTCTTTAAATATGTGAATATGTGTAATGTGAAAATTTTAGTATATTTACGGAACAATTTTTTAACGTTCTCTAGAGTATTGAAATCGAATTATACCCCAACCATTTTTGCAATTCTTTAATTTTTTGACTAAATTTTTAAATGCACTTGAATTAATCTCATAACTTTTTTATTGTACACTGAATTGCTAATTATGATTATGACCATCGAAATTGAGTTTAAACATTTCTATGCTTCATATTCATAATGGTCAAGGTTGATAATCTTTATCTTTACTATTCAAATGAGAAAAGTTCAAGTAGAAGTTGTTTGACACAAAATTTTGGTTTCTCGCAAATGTCTCCACATTTACATTTAAATTTAATATTATTAAGGTAATTTGTGTAAAAGCTCCAAATGTTGCAAATCTTGGGCATGAAGAAAGCTTGTGTGGGGGAAGTAAATTCATCATGAAGGCAAACGGTATGCCACTTGTCTCACACAATTATGGAATATAGAAAATTTTAAGGGTGAATTACTATTTTGTGAGCTGAAAATGAGTAATTTACAATTTCGACAATTTTCTATTTTAATTACCAAAACATAAACAATCATGTTTTCGTTAAAAAAAAGAGTAGTGCTACAGTGACCTTAGCGACAGACACATAGGGACACCTTAATGTGGTGGTGTGCATATTCGTAGATGCGTTTTACTCATATCTCAGAGAAACACATCTACAAGTATGCACATACCACCACATCAAGATATCTCCCGTGTGTCCTCCATTAAAGTCACTCCAGCATTAATTAAAAAAAAAAAAAAGAGTGCTGATTTTTTAATTCAACCTGATAGAGAAACTCAAAAATTCACTAGCGTGGCATGAGCAAAGAATCGTAGATTTTGTCTCTTAGGATACACAACCAACCTGCCTTATGTAGTTGTGTATAGCGAAGGTACAATTGTGTATCCCAAGCGAAAGAATATGTGATTCTTTGTGCATGACCCATTGGTGAGTTTTGAGTCCGATCCAACTGTCAGGTTGAGTTAAAAAATCATTGTTAAAAAACAAAATCAAAATGAAATGACTATTTTGCAAGTTTAGAGTAAAATTGTCACTTTAAATTACAAACCTCCAATTTAATTATCATTTACGTTTTGGTAATTAATCTGAACAGTGAGCTGGAATTGTATATTCGTGAGAAGTCGATCATTTTTTCATAAATATCTCAAAATTTTAAAATAAAATTAATAATTTTAAATTTTAAATAACGAAAAAAATAGAATTTAATGGATTATAGGATAGTAGTTATGGGTTTCAAATTCAAATCTTATGGAAGTAGCGATATTTACGGAAGAGACTTGAATTTGGAGGGAATCTTTTACCATACGGATCCCAAACTTTTTAGTATTATTTATATATTCTCCCTAAAAAATTGAAATAATTCCCCTCCAAACCTTGTCTTTTGAACTTCCTAATATGTTCTCCCTTCATTTCATTGTTAACCTATTAAAAATAAATAATGTTATTCTTTATAACAATTGACAAGTTATTTATTCTTTTCAAAATATATTATTTAAAAATATTAATATATTTATCTGTGAATATTTTGAACTTTTATTTTTCACTTAAGAACCTGAGAATGATAAAAAAAAAATTGCCACACCAAATTTCACTGATACCGCACCAACTGTGTGTAATTCTTTGGTGATTATATAGGAATTGGTATGGCATTAGTAAAAGTTGGTGTGCCAATATCAACTATTTTTTTAAAAATGAATTACATAACCTACCACAATTTTAAAATTTTAATATAAATAATGCAACTGTGCAAGAACTTGAAAATGTCTGTATAAGAAAACATCAATTAAAGCCTCTTACAACAGTCTATGAAAGTGAAGACATATCTCTCTTGACCTAAGTCTTCTTAAGAAGAAGAATAATTATAAATAAAAAAACATTTTCAATCTCAAATTTAAAATCCTCAATTTTTGTTTCCAAATCATTTCATTTTTGAAATCTGCATGACATATTCTATTTTTAAGAGAGCTACTATTGCCACACTAATCTTTACTTAAGAGGACATTTGGTGTTAATTCTTTGATGATTTCAATTGGAGTGCTCTTAGCAAAAGTTTGTGTGGCAATAGATTTTCTCTTTTTTAATTCTGCTGACCTTATCTTCAATCTATCTTTTCAACTAGCCATTAATAATCCTTTCCAAAAAACAAATCCTAGATTTTTCTATCCAAAATGCAATCATTTAGTATACATAAAAGACTTTCCTTACTAACTTAGTTACATTTAAAATCTTACTAAGTGTCATTGAGTTCACATGAATTATCAACCAATCCAACCTAGTCCTCTAGTTTTTGGGAAAAACCTATATGAAAGAATTCAATTTTTTTTATTTTTTTTAGAATTGATATAAGATTTTGAAAATGGATGCATAGCCCAAATTTAAGTCTCATTGAGCTCCCAAATTTAAACTTAAAAAACAAAAATAATCATTGAATGTTGTTCTTTATATCCCTATGGCATTGGATCAACGTTTTTGAATGCTACAAGGTGAACTTGAAATTTTATTAAGTAAGATTAACAATATCATATATTTTTTTTCCTTCCAAAACCCAACAATTCAAGCACTTCAACCTCTATTCTTTCATCCACCATTCTTAGATTTTTCTACACCCAAATAACACGATAGATTTTTCTACACCCAAATAACACGAAGAAAAATGAAGGGTTTTTGGCCTAAGGGCATTAAAAAAGTAATTGTTTTTAGTCTTTTTAAGAAGACCTAGGTGAAGGGAGTCATGCATTGAGTTTCAAAACATATAGGGGTATATTTTATATTGAGAAAAACGTGAGGGGCATGTGATATGAAAGTGTGAAGACTCCATCAACTTAAATTCGAGATACTAGGAGATAGTTAGGGTAGTTGTTACAACTAAAACAATAAATCTGACTCCTTTTTCTATATATCTTTCCTCTCTAAATAAATAAAACCCCCCAACAACAAAAAAAAATTCATGTTTTCACAGTTATCGTTCTCTTAAGAAGGACAGACTCTCTCTCTGTTGTCACTTTTCTTTGTTACTATCATACCTTAAATGACAATAGGATTTACAGATCCTACCCCAGTGATTTTCTGGCTACATTTCTCTGCATTTCTCCACATTTGCTCCTCGCCTTCACCAGAATCCGGTAGAATTTGGGAATACATCACCTTATCAGTAACTAAATCCCGCAAAAAGCAGGTAATGTTTTTTTTTTTTTTTTTTTTAAAATTTTCCAACGTACAGTAAAATGTTTTTGATTTTTTGAGAAAATCTTTATTTATTTATTTATCTTTTTTGGAAAAAATCTGTAAAAATGAATTTTCTATGGAAAATTAATTTATATATATAATGTGCAATGATAGATCTATGTTTTTTTTTTTGTCACAACCATATAGATTGCTTAATCTTATATATATATATTTTTATAAATATACAAATTAAAATTTAAAAAAAAAATAATAATAATTCAAATTAGAATGATAAACAAAAATAAATTTTAGATATTTAAGTGTGAAGATGCATGGGAAATCTTTTGTTATTTAGTTGTTTCTCTCTTTTCACTTAGAAAGTTTAAAACGGTTGTAAGGAGGGCAGGGCAACGTGGATCAGGTGATGTATATGAGTAATTGACTGGTTGTGTTGTGGTAGCCATAAATTAGGAAAAATCGAAAACGACATTTTTACCCTTTTAGTTATATTTTTAATATCTAATCTCTTATGATGTCCACTGAGTTGAGCCAATTCAACTACTCACAAGTTAACTCAGATGAGATGAGTCAAATCAATCAAATAAGAAATTAAGTTTATTTTCTTTTGAAAAAGAGTATCAATTTGGTGAAGTCCATGGAGTAGTCTCAGTTTTGAGTTTTGTACACAAAAGTCTATAGTCTTTAAGGCTTGAAGTAGACAATTAAATCCTAAGGACATCTTAGTCACTTTTCATAATAAAGCAAAATTAGAGAAGACTGAGGTGAAGAAGAGAGCATGTCCACCAATTTGAAAAATAGGTGGCGGTACCTCAAATATTCACCAAAACGTGGAAGGCTTAATTGATATTAAATAATTTTAACAGAAATAAAGGGTAGTGTTGTTTACTGGGTTTATGATGTTTTGACTTTCGTATATAATATATGTTTAACTAATTTTAAATTTATTTAATAACCTCTTAAAAAGAAATTAAAACTAACAGATAGAGTTTTTATTACAGGGTGAAAGTAATTTTCTGGCTACATTTGCTCCTCGCCTTCACCAGAATCCGGTAGAATTTGGGAATACATCACCTCACCTTATCATCAGTAACTA
Source organism: Akebia trifoliata (assembly GCF_017979445.1). Lineage (NCBI taxonomy): Eukaryota > Viridiplantae > Streptophyta > Magnoliopsida > Ranunculales > Lardizabalaceae > Akebia > Akebia trifoliata. The sequence continues at coordinate 40,321,587 of NC_141382.1, forward strand.
AATCTCGCAAAAAAAGTAAGTAATGTTGTTTATTTATTTATTTTTTTTTTATTTTTGAAATATTTCCAATAGTAAAAATGTTTTTGAGTTTCATATATTATTTCCCTAATATATAGAATGAGAAATAGATGATGCTATGTAGATAATAAAATTACTATTTTTAATATATTTGTGTGCATGGAGCACAACACTAAGTAGGTTATTATTATTCCCACTGGCCTGTATATGATTTTTTGAGGACTTAATACACCAAAAATTTGTTTAATTAGTGTTTTTTAGCCATTTTTTTCTCTTTAAAAAAAAAAAATATATATTAAACTGAATTGAAATAATATGGACTACTCAATCATCATATAAATTTTTTTCTTATTTATTTATTTATTTATTTTTTTTTCTTCTGTTATTTTGTTGTGGGTTCAAGTCCAAATTAACCAGCAAAAAAATTTAGAGTCAATGCATATAATAGGATTTTTTTTTTTTTTTGAGAAAATCTTTATTTATTTATTTATTTTTGGAAAAAGATCTGTAAAAATGAATTTTCTATGGAAAATTAATTTATATATATATATATGGGTCCTTTCAGCAACAAACATTTTGGCAAAACATTTTTCAAAAACATGGGTTAGAGGTTTTGGAATGGGCTGATTTTTGGTGAGGATGATCTCTACGGTGAGGAGATCATCCTCATCAAAAATCAGCCCATTCCAAAACTTCTAGCCCCATGTTAACAGGTTGAAAAATCGTGTGGACCGTCCATTTTTTGTAAACCATTTTTGATAGGTTAGACGTTTTGGAATGGGCTGATTTTTTGGTGATGATGATCTATTCCCTGTAGAGATCATCCTCACCAAAAATCAGCCCATTCCAAAACCTGTAACCCATATTTTCAAAAATGTTTTGCCAAAATGTTTGTTGCTGAACATTTCCCTATATATATATATAAAATGTGCAATGATGCATCTATGTTTTTTTTTGTCACAAGTATATAGATTGCTTAATCTTATATTTTCTTTTTCTTTTTTTATAAATATACAAATTAAAATAAAAAAAGTGATTGAAATTAGAATGATAAAAAAAATATAAATTTTAGATATTTAAGTGTGAGTGAGATGGCAAATCTTTTGTTATTTTGTTCTTTCTCTCTTTTCACTTAGAAAGTTTAGAACTCTTGTAAGGAGGGCAACGTGGATCAGGTGATGCATATGAGTAACTGACTGGTTGTGTTGTGGTAGCCATAAATTAGGAAAAATCGAAAATGACATTTTTACCCTTTTAGATATTTTTAATGTCTAATCTCTTATGATGTCCACTGAGTTGAGCCGATTCAACTACTCACAAGTTAACTCAGATGAGATGAGTCAAATCAAATAAGAAATTAAGTTTATTTTCTTTTGAAAAAGAGCACCAAATACAAGGCTTAACTTGGTCAAGAGTCTAATTTGTCAAGTCTAAGGGTGTCAATGAGTACCCATTTACCCGGAACCGAAATTAAAAATTACAGTTCTGGTTCCCTTTTTATTGGAGTTGATTAGATTCAAATCTAATATGAAACCAAACCGATAGGAGCCAAAAACCATTAGGTTCTATTTGATGGGTACCCGAAACCGATTTATTTTGTCATTATACATGATTCAAGGTAATCTTATATTTTTAAATTAACATATATAATATAAAGTTCTTCAAATTTCATATAAACTAAATATTTGAGTTTAAGATGAGTCATTTCTTTTTAAATTTATTACTTGTAAAGGAAATAAATTTTAATATTTGAAAATAAAAATCATTAAATCATCATTTTAGTAGAACAAATTATTATTAAGTTGATACTTTACAAATAATATATTATTTTTTAAAAGAATTTTTTTATAATGATGTTAAAATAATTTTTCTCATTCGATTCTTAAGAATTGGAATCGACGGGTACCTGTGATTTTTTTATGACTCCAATTCTATTTATTTTAAAATTGGAACCGGAACTGACAAGAACTGAAACTTATAAAATATAAAAAAGGTTATGATTTCAATATTCATAAGAATTGAACCGAAATTGACCCACTGACACCCCCAGTGAAGTCCATGGAGTAGTCTCTGTTTTGAGTTTTGTACACAAAATTCAATGGTCTTTAAGCTAGAAGTAGACAAAATCTTAAGGTTGGAGAGAAGGGCATCTTAGTCATCTTTCATAAGAAAAATTAGAGAAGACTGGAGTCAAGAAGAGAGCATGTCCACCAATTTGAAAAATAGGTGGTGGTGCCTCAAATATTCATGAAAACGTGAGGGGTAAGTATTAATATTAAATAATTTTAACGGAAATAAAGGACACTGTTATTTACTGGGTTTATGATGTTTTGACTTTCGCATATATGTTTAACTAATTTTAAATTTATTTAAGCTCTTAAAAAGAAATTAAAACTAACAGATAGAGTTTATATTACAGGGTGAAAGTGATTAATTTTCTGGCTACATTTCTCTCCTCGCCTTCGCCAGAATCCGGTAGAATTTGGGAATACATCACCTCACCTTATCAGTAACTAAATCTCGCAAAAAGTAAGTAATGTTGTTTATTTATTTATTTATTTTTATTTTTTTGAAATATTTCCAACAGTAAAATGTTCTTGAGTTTGATATATTATTTCCCTAATATATAGAATGAGATATAGATGATGTACATAAAATTACTATTTTTAATATTTTTGTGTGCATGGTGCACAACACTAAGTAGATTATTATTATTATTATTATTATTATTATTATTATTATTCCCACTGGCCTATATATGAATTTTTGAGGACTTAATACACCAAAAATTTGTTTAATTAGTGTTTTTTAGCCATTTTTTTTCGTTTTTTTTTTTAATATTAAACTGAATTGAAATAATATGGACTACTCAATCATCATATACATTTTTTTTTCTGTTATTTTGTTGTGGGTTCAAGTCCAACTTAACCAGCAAAATTTTTTTTTAGAGTCGATGCATATAATAGAAATTTTTTTTTTCGAGAAAATCTTTATTTATTTATTTGGAAAAATATCTGTAAAAATGAATTTTCTATGGAAAAATAATTTATATATATAAAATGTGCAATGGTACATCTATGTTTTTTTTTTTTTTTCTGTCACAACCATATGATAGCTTAATCTTATATTATTTATTTATTTATTTGTTTATTTATAAATATACAAATTAAAATAATAAAAAAATGATTGAAATTAGAATGATAAAAAAAAATATAAATTTTAGATATTTAAGTGTGAAGATGGCAAATCTTTTGTTGTTTTGTTCTTTCTCTCTTTTCACTTAGAAAGTTTAAAAGGTTGTAAGGAGGGCAGGGCAACGTGGATCAGGTGATGTATATTAGTAACTGACTGGTTGTGTTGTGGTAGCCATAAATTAGGAAAAATCGAAAACGACATTTTCAACTACTCACAAGTTAACTCAGATGAGACGAGTCAAATTAAGTTTATTTTCTTTTGAAAAAGAGTATCAAATGTAAGGCTTAACTCGGTTTACGATGTTTTGACTTTCGTATATATATATATGTTTTAAGGTCTTAAAAAGCAAAACTAACAGATAGAGTTTATATTACAGGGTGAAAGATTTGGAGAAAGAGAGATGAATTCTCCTACAAAATCTTCAATCAAAGTGAATAAAGGAGGATGGAAATCAGCAAATCTCTTATTGGGTACTAATAATAAATTAATATTGAAATTAAATTTAGTTTTTTATTTTATTTTATTTAAAGTATTAATTAATTAATTATTTATTTATTTATTTTTTATTGCAGTGAACCAAGGATTAGCAACACTAGCTTTTTTTGGTGTGGGAGTGAACCTTGTTTTGTTCCTAACAAGAGTTCTTGAACATGACAATGCCGATGCTGCCAACAGCGTTAGTAAATGGACTGGAACAGTTTATATGTTCTCCTTGGTGGGGGCATTTCTTAGTGACTCATATTGGGGACGATATTTAACGTGTGCAATCTTCCAATTAATCTTTGTCGTGGTAATTATTTTATTAAAATAAAATTTATTTTATTTATTTATTTTTGTGAATAATTTTAGATGCCCAAAACAAATTTTCATTATTTATGATTTGGGTGTTCATTATGAACTTTCCAATTTTGATAAGATGTTTATAAATAACTATTAATTTGATTTTATTAAACAGGGATTGGTGCTCATATCAATAACATCTTGGTTGTTCTTGGTGAAGCCGAGTGGTTGTGGAGATGGAGAATTAAAGTGCAAGCAAACATCTACCATTGGTATCGTAATTTTTTATTTATCAATTTACTTGGTAGCTTTGGGATACGGTGGGTATCAGCCATCCATCGCAACGTTTGGGGCTGATCAGTTTAATGAGATGGAACCTACGGAAAAGTATGCAAAAGGCATCTTCTTTTGCTATTTCTACTTTGCATTGAATGTTGGCTCCCTTTTCTCGAACACCATTTTAGTCTATTTTGAGGATTCGGGTCAATGGACAGTTGGATTCTTGGCATCAGCGGGTTCTGCTATCATAGGTCTTGTTCTATTCTTGTTGGGGACTCGTAGTTATAGACACTTCAAGCCGTGTGGTAATCCATTGATGCGTGTTGCTCAAGTATTTGTTGCCTCCACTAAGAAATGGAGGGTTTCAGTTCCCACCAATGGGGAAGAGCTCTTCGAGTTGGAAGGTTCAGAGTCTGCAATTAAAGGGAGTAGGAAGATCATGCACAGTGATGGATTTAGGTAAGTCATAATTTTTTATTTGAATAATGCTGTATTGACCTCAATTCACTTCACATATATTAAATTGAGTCTACAATCACTTGGATTATATTACATGCTAATTTTCAATTTATTTGAATTTGTTTCAGATGCTTAGATAAGGCAGCAACAATAACAGAGAAAGACCAACAAATGAAAATGAATCCATGGAGATTATGCACTATAACTCAAGTAGAGGAAGTGAAATCCATTTTAAAGATGCTTCCCATATGGCTATGCACCATCATTTACTCAGTCGTCTTCACCCAAATGGCCTCATTATTTGTCGAACAAGGAGATGTCATGAACTCCAAAATTGGCAACTTCCATCTTCCCGCAGCAAGCATGTCGGCATTTGACATCATAAGTGTTCTCATCTTCACTTTCGTCTATCGTCAACTCCTCATACCGGTAACAGGGAAAATAACTGGAAATCCCAAGGGACTAACCGAGCTTCAAAGAATGGGAATTGGGCTTGTTATAGGTATGTTGTCAATGGTGGCGGCTGGAATCACTGAAATCGAAAGATTAAAATGGGTTAAGCCTGGTTATGATTCTAGTTCTTTAACTATATTTTGGCAAATACCTCAATACATGTTGGTTGGCGCTTCAGAGGTTTTTATGTATGTTGGTCAATTGGAATTCTTTAACAGCCAAGCTCCCGATGGTCTTAAGAGCTTTGGTAGTTCCCTCTGCATGGCTTCAATCTCTCTGGGGAATTATGTGAGTAGCATGCTTGTTAATATGGTGATGACTATCACGGCAAGAGGAGATAGTCCAGGTTGGATTCCTGGTAATCTCAATTTCGGCCATATGGACAGGTTCTATTTTCTGCTCGCCGGATTAACTTCAGTTGATTTCATTTTCTACTTATTATGTGCAAAGTGGTACAAATGCATTAACCTTGAGAAAAAAGAAGGTGATGAAATTGAAGAAGAGATGGATGATATTCTAAGGAGAGTCTAAAAGTGTTATGGGGATGAAGATCTTTAGTTCCACGTGTGCATTTTAGCCTTGTTTATCTTAATTTATTTGTTTGGATTTTGGTCGAATTATTACTCTTATCTAATCCGTGTCTATTATCTGTTTCTCTAGTCCTTCATTACAGGGATTGTATTATCATTATCAGACTTCTTTACTTTATCTCTTGTAACTAATTATATGCATTTAATAAGTTAATGCTCTTTTTATTAAATAAAAGATTTAATATTTTTAAAAATAATAAAAATACTAAAATTATTTTGTAAAAAAATATTTAATAAATATAATACATATTTGACTTTGACCAATCAAAAATCAAAGGTTCGGGCTATAGCAACTAGGGGTGCACCTTGGTCCGGTTCAAATCGAGAATTGAACCAAACCGATAGCTTTGGGGTGGTTTGGTTTGGTTTGAAATAAATTGTGCTTCGGTTCCGGGTTATGAAAATGGAGAACCTATCAATTTGGTTCGGTTCTTGGATCAAGCTTGTATAGAACTGAACCAAACCGAGAACCGAACCCTTATGCAATAAATAAATATATATGTATATAATAATAATTGTAAATTATTTTAAGAGTTAGTACATAAATTAGTGATCTTTTATGGATAAACTAATGGTTTTTATGGATAGATTTGTAATTTATTATATGAAATTTTATGTTTATTTTTTCATTAAAAAATATTACTTCTAATTTATAAAATATTTGCTATTCGTGGAATCGAACCAAACCAAACTGACTTTAATTTGGTTTGGGTTGGTTTGATTCCAATGGAATTTGATTCGGTTCTGGTTCTTATTTAATAGAACCGACCTATGTCGGTTTGGTTCCAATTTAACCTCAAACCGAACCGAATCGAATCAAGTTGCACTCCTAATAGCAACTCTGTACCTTGAACTGAAGGGGCTAATTAGTAAGATTTAAAATCTTACTAAAGGTTATTAGAACCACATAACTCCACAATCTTCTAGATTTCATGAAAAAACTCAGATTCAAAGTGAATTAGAGATAAATTTATTGGACAAATCAGAAAGGGAGCCTGATAGAGAATCATTTATGTGAGGCTGAGCCTCGATATGGTATATATGAAAAAAAATAGAATGAGTCGAGTAAAATTGACATAGTTTAAATGCTTTAAATTCTGAAACAGTTTACCATTTCTTGCCAATGCTCTGGATTGGATCAAAGTTTGAAAAGTTGATTGATGTACTAATTCAAAGTGAGATCTAAATAAATGATAGTTGATCATTGCACGACAATCCAAAATGATTATTGGTTTTGTGCCACGGTTGTCATAAAAGTTATAAGGCTTCATCTTGCACTCAAATCTTCAAGGTGGAACAAAACATAAATCATCATTAGAAGGAAGGAAAATAAAATTAAAATTATTTCCGCAAGTCTTACTTCCCATAGGTGCAGAAGATTGCCTGGATTTAACATTTTTTTTTTCCTGCGGTGTTGGATTTCCAATTTAAAATAATAATTAACGTGTTTTTGAAAATTGTAATCTTGAGAACCGACAAACGTGATTCTAGAATCGTGGGCTACACTTTTCATTGTTTTTTATGAAAATGACTCTGATCATATTAAATTTAAATATAAAAGTAGGGGCATTTATGAGAATTTATCAAGATAGAGTTTTCAAACTTATTTACAAAAATGGTAAACTGTAGCAAAATCATAATTATATGTCTACCATTTTTATTGATAAAAACAAAATCATAAAATTAAAGAAATTAAAAAAAAAAAAAAAACCACTATTTTAAACTCCAGTCTAGTTTTTTAAAGCTAAGAATGCGTTAATATTGAAAGGAGCAATGAATGAAAATATCATCTAATTACTCACCATTTTCTTTAAGCAGAAATTTAACCCAACAAAACCTGTATGCCACCAACCAAATGAGAAACACTTTCTTTGAGAGTAACTTTATGTCCACAGATATACTCCACAAGGAAGTAGGATGACCTGAAGAGAATTAATAAAAGTTAATTTTATTAATTAAAGATATTGTATATTTAAGGAATGAATGAAAAAACAATTACCTTTATCGGCTAATTTTTATTGATTTTCAATTTCCTCTAATATCTCAGAATTTACTTGTAATTCCCCAATAATTATTCTAAGCAAAGTATTGGATTAAAAAGAAAAATAACTTTACTACTTGATATTCTTTAGATATATTTTTTATTTTGCTCTTTGGATATTTATATAAAATAAATCATATGAAAAATGTTGATGAAATGATCATATCAAATGGATTTTTCTGCCAAATGTTATAATATTGTGTTCTAAAAATATTATTTTTAAATACATTTTTTTTATTATTATTAAAAACTAGACTTTAATTTCTTCACTCAAATAGTGTGTGGTTTTCTGTTTCATTTATTATGTAGATGTATTAATCCATACCATCTATCTAATAGACCACCATTGGATTTGATCATCTTTCAAACTGCATTGGATTCATTATGACAAAGATTTGTTTGATATGTACATAATAATGAGGCAATAATATTACCACACCACTATAAAACGAATACACACCATAAGTGAGTTTATTATAAAATCACACCCTAAGTGAATAGAGGTTACATTCAGAAAGAACAATGATGAATGCATGTGAAATCATACACGGTTTATACGCAGTTAACATGGCAAGGGCACAAAATCAAAGATCTTTTTCCTAATATATCCCGAAGAAAAGGATATAAGGTTCTATGCCCTTGTTGTGCCAAGGGCCCGCATTCATCGTGACTCATTCAGAAAACCTCATTTTAGGTGAAGTGATTTCATAATAAAATAACTTTATGATGCATATTCATAATATAATAATGTGCTAGTGCTAATGACAAAGCCCTCATATTATACCATGGAAGTATATATATATCTGCCCAATCCTTCGCCTACAAATAATTGACTACCCCCTTGGCAAAAGATTATTTGATGGGAAATGCTGAAATAACATTAAAATTAACATTGATTCTCACATTGTTGATGTGGATGTATGTATGGAACCATAACTACTTTTCACCAAGATACGAGTGAAAACATCTATGGTTATGGTTATGGTTATGTGTGCACTTTCACATCAGCAATGTGAGAATCGATGTCAATGTTAATGTTACTCCAACACGATTCTTTTTTGATTGTATCTCTTCATATGATTATGTTGAGCTGAATTATCTCGAACTAAACAATAGCAAAAACTTATCACATAGTTACCTGAAAATAGTAGATACATACTTGAATAGAAATAGTAATCAATACTGATGTACTCTGTCGAGCATGAAAAACATGATTAAAAGTTATTTATGTAGTATTGATTTTATTAATAGATGAAGCCCCGTAATTTTCTCGAGATGAAACATTTTTTGAATCTACCTGAATTAACCAGACCCCCTACTTAATTATTGCCGAAAGATTAATATATGAATAATAAGATTTTTATTACCCAGCCTTGTTACCAAGATGATTGGAATAACGTCAACGCTGTATGTTCCTAATTGATAGCTGGCTTTTTGATTCTCAATTCAATTTTGAATTATTATAATCATATTTGAGTGCATAAACTACACTACCCATAACTGGAATCTATTATATATATTCAAATGGTTACGACTTAAAATCAACATTCTTATGTATTGATTAATCAGGTATCCATGGACATCTAATAGTCTGAAGATGAAATTAAAAAAAAAAAAAAAATTCAAATAATAAGAGGGTGAAAATGTAAAAAAATAAAGTTTGAAAGGGTATTATTAAAAAAATTAAGATTAAATGGGTAAAAGATGAAAAATAATAAATGAAAAATTAACTAGTAAGATAATCAAAGGTCATTGTGGACTCAATTTAATATAAGGTAGATTTCTAATTAACAAAAATATTCAATTTTTTAAGAAAAATATTTCAAAATAATAATAATGATGTAACATTGCAAATTTTGCCATCTATTTATGACTTAACTAAATTCATTACTGTTCATGTAATAGGCTCAATTTAATTAAAGGGTAAACAAGCTCACAAAAATATCCAATTTTTCACATTATGCTGACATGGAGGTGCACATAACCATAGATACTTTTCACTCGTATCTCGATGAGAAGAATCTGAGTGTCAATGTTGAAAGTAGCAGAAGCAAAATAATATGGCTGTTTGAGTGTTTGTTCAGTAGGTTCCACTTCCATCTCGTTACATTGATCGGCTCCAAACATATCCCAAAGCTACCAAAGAAGTTGATAAATAACAAATGATTACAAGTCGTTATTTATACTGTTTAATAAAATTAGATCAATAATTATTTAATAAAACAACATTGTTATTTGTACTGTTTTGGTCATCTCTAACAACATTTCTCCTAATTCCCTGAATTTTCTTTGTTGAGTTATTTATCTTATTTTGATGTGTTATACATAATTTTATTATATGAAAAGTGTTGTGTTTGAAAATAGGGAAAATTATTAATAAATAATAATAATAATAATAATTTGCAAACATAACTCAATTTTTTAAAAATTATCAATGGGAAGCAATTTCGGCCGGCCGAAATTTCTCTCTCCAATACTCTCTCTCCTAATTAAGATCTCACGCTCTTCATCATGATCACAATCTTAATCTTGACTTGATCACGATTACGATAATGATCACGATCTTGATCTTAATCAACATGATATTGATCGTGATCGTGAGATCTTAATCTTGATCTTGATCAAGATCGTGATCGTAAAATCTTGATCAAGATCGTAATCGTAATGAAGATCGTGAGATCTTTATCATGATTAGGAGAGAGAAAATTTTAGCCATTTAAGATCATAATAGTGATCATTATCGTAATTGTGATTAAGATCAAGATCGTGATCATGATCATGATGAAGATGGTGAGATTTTGATTAGGAGATCAGGATCGTGATTGTGATCAAGATCGTGATCATGATGAAGATCGTGAGATCTTGATTAGGAGAGAGAGAGAGAGAGAGAAAATTGTAGAGACTTAATTGGATAGAGAAAATTTCGACCATTAATTTTTTCATTCTCTAATTATTTTTATTATTAAAAAGAGGAGAGAGATAATTTCGGTCGTTTAATGGCCGAAATTGGTTCCCATTGATAATTTTAAAAAAATTTGGTTCTTTTTGCAAATTAATTTTTTTTTTTATTCTTTTTTATAATTTCCCCTTATTATAATCTCTTTAAAATTATATATATATATATATATATAGGGTCCCGTTCAGCACCCTAAGCTTTACCACACACTTTAACAAACGTGTTTTGTCCTACATGGGTTAGAAGTTTTGGAATGGGCTGATTTTTGGTGAGGATGATCTCTATGGTGAGGAGATCATCCTCACCAAAAATCAGCTCATTCCAAAACTTCTAACCCCATCAAAAATGGTTTACAAAAAATGGACGGTCCACGATTTTTCAACGTGTAAACATGGGGCTAAACATTTCGGAATGGGCTGATTTTTGGGGAGGATGATCTTCTAATCATAGAGATCATCCTCACCAAAAATCAGCCCATTCCAAAACTTCTAACCCATGTAGGACAAAAAACGTTTGTTAAAGTGTGTGGTAAAACTTAGGGTGCTGAACATTTCCCATATATATATATTCAGAAATTTGTCTTGTGAATTTTTGGATTTTTTTTTTCATTTTTCTGAATTTGTTTTTTGAGGTGAAACAATCAATGTCTTAAAAGTTCATTCTCCTCTCCCCCCTGCAAGGGTAGATTTACAGTGGGAGCACTTGCCTCCACAAGAAATTTCAAAGTCTATGGACTAGGGGCTATTGTGACAGCTTTGAGCGATGGATAACAAAATCTACCACTATTGCCCCCCCCCCCCCCACAAAAAAAAACTCTACTCTTAGCTACCCTCACAAATATTGCTTTTCACTCTTAATTGCCCACACAAAATTTTCCTACTCTTGGTTACCCCCACATGGGCAAAATCGTGGCTCCACCCGTCCCCTATATATTTGTGACCTGAGAAACTCATGAAGAGAGAAACCTAGATCTTTTTGCTCTGTTTTATCTTCAACCTTTTCTCTTTTTTCCATGCAAAGAGACCCAAAATCATCTTCACAGATGTCATCTTGAACATTGAAATCGATTAACATTTTTTTTTCATTAGATCTAAAACATTGATTTTAGATTTTTATTTTATTTTTTTTCATTTGTCACCTTTGATTTCATATTATTTCCTATGAAATTTGTGTTATAGAGATGGAAAAACCACAACTTCGAATTTAAGAAGATTTTTTTTCATCAACTACTTCAATTTGATTTTGTACAAAATATAAAGGGAAAATTTCAAAGCAGTTTAAGTGTTTTATTTTATTAATTTTTCAATACACATGGCGTCATGCCATTGGTTCATCATCTTAGCACATACATTTCTAAACAACAAATCTCTGATCAAAATGGATCACCTTTTTTGCAAAAATTTGTGAACACAAGCAATAATTTTTATAGGCATGATTGAAGAGAAAGAATTAGAAAAACGAGAAAATAGAAAGAGTGCACCTTTTTTTTTTATTTGAGTGGAATCCTACAAATTTGTAATGGGGGATTTTTAAGTGATGAAGTGCAATTGGTAATGGGAGGCATCGGTCCCATGTAATAATTAGGGGTGCAACTTGATTCAGTTTGAGGTCAAATTGGAATCGAACCGACAAAGGTCAGTTTCACTAAAGAAGAACCAGAACCGAACCAAATTCCAATGGAACCAAATTGAACTAAAGTCGGTTTGGTTTGGTTTGATTCTATGGGTTGCCATTATTCTATAAATTGGAAGAAATATTTTTTAATGAAAAAATAAATAAGTAATTTCATACAATAAATCACTAATCTTTTCATAAAAAGTCATTATTTTATCTATAAAATATCATTAATCTATGTCTTAACTCCTAAAATAATTCATAATAATTATTGTATACATATATTTTTATTTATTGCATAAGGACTCGGTTCTCGGTTTGGTTCAGTTCTATACAAGCTTGATCCGGGAATCTAATCAAATTGATCGATTTTCTGCAACTTATTCCAAATCGAACCAAACCACCCCAAAGCTATTGGTTTGATTAAGTTCTCAGTTTGAACTGGACCAAGTTGCATCCCTAGTAATAATATAGTACTTATTTGACTTGCCAAATCAAAGGTTTCATCCATTGGACTGTCACTTGTTTGGAGCTTGAACCGATGGGGGCTAGCACCCCTTTCACCTTTGATCTTGTTTCCCTCCTTCCCATTGGATCACCATCAATCCCGACAACTAACAACACGGTTATAGAATATCCTCATACTTGCCACCACTATACCAATATAATTACATCAACACTTAGAAAATTTAAGAACGAATTTCACAATTTTTACCAGATGAAGCTTGTTACCCATCTAACTTTACTTTATCAAATTTGTCTAAAAAATTTCACTTGCGGGGCCGAATTAATAAAATAATGATGAAATTAGAAAAATTATAAATAATAAGGGGATTTTAGAAAATTGATTTTCAATAGAAAATAAGATGATCTAGAAGCAAAATCTTAAAAAAATAAATGAGAAAGGATTGTTTACTAACTTCTTGCAAGTCAAACACTTGGTGAAAACTGAATATATAGACCTAATTGTAGTATTTTTATTACAAAATCTCCTTTGGAGTTCTGACAATTCCAAGGGAAACTTACTTTAGGAAGTTTGTTACCCACCGTAATTTACTTTATTAAATTTGTTATCATCAAACCTTGTATTGGGGATCAACATCATAAAAGTCAAATTGATGTAGTTAATTTGTGGCATCCAAAAAACATGATCTAATGCCACGGGGTTATAAAACACAAATTCAAAGAATTTTGATAAAGAGAGAGAGAGAGAGAAAGAGAGAGAGAGAGAGAGAGAATTTTCACTATTGAATTTTAGTTTTACAATTGGGAGTTCGGTAGCCATCTATTTTAAACACTTACTTTTTTTTGAATTTTTTTTTTTCTTTTGAATAGGAGTTCTTCCATTAAAACTGAAAGATTGTGGTGTTGGATTACTAATTTGATAATCCATGTGGACCAAACAACCCTTAGTAAGATTTCAAATCTTACTTAATCATGCTAGCTTGATTCATAAATTAGGGTTTGTTCAATAACAAACTTAATACTAGGAGGGCACATTGGATCGGACCAAACTAAGAATCAAAGCGGACCAAAGCATTTCGGATTGGTTTGGTTCTTGGTTCGGAGAATCCTAGAACTGAACCGAACCAAATTCATTATATATAACAAAGAAAAGCTCTCACTATTTGCTTTATGTATTCTAACAAATTTAATCACTAATCTGAGTGGTCTATATGACATGACCCTAACCATTTCATGAGTTTCAGTTTTGGAAACATTGCTAATGTTATTAACTAGATAATTGAGTAAATATTAACATTATATTGTCAATGTCATTCTCTTTGTTATGTCTTTTGATTGAAATCATTGATGGTCGTGAGTTTTTTAACTGTAAGATTTGATGATTGGTGTTTTCATATCTATATTTAGAAGACTCGATAATCGAATTAATGTTAGTTTGGATTAGTTCGGTTCAAGGGGTTGTTGGTTCAATTCTAATTCTGAATTTATAGAACTGATCAAGTTTGATTCGATTCCAATTTTACTCCCAATCCAAACCGAACCAAACCAAATCGTATGCACCCATACTTAATATAACCCCCCCCCCCCCCTCTTAAATCTTGAGTTAGACTTTTAAGCAGACAACCCGCTTCAAAATGTGAAGAAACCATGCTCCTTACATGACAAGTGTTATTTTGAATTTATTTTACGTCCTTACATTTATGCCAAATTTTGAAATAAAAAATGCCACGTGTCATCTAATAGAGAGGGTACTTTCAAAATTTGAAGCGGCCTGACCCCTTAAAAGTTTTTTCCGTAAATCTTTCTAAAAAACTATTTATTGGCAGCCACGTTGTCACGGCCCTATTCTTTCGAAGCGGGGTCGTGCGGCGCAAGGGGGTCAAATCCACTTGCAAGCCTGTAAAATGATCGTACACCACACACACGTAGCTAGCAAACAAGTAAACGAGGCAACACGTGATAAAGCCCGGAGGCAACTTTGTTGATATAATATTGATTACACGGTGCAACGCGTTATAAAAGCAAATAGATGCGTTACAAGCAATTGATGATCCCATGACACGCGGGACTTCCACGGAGCTGGGCTTCAAGGGCTTCAACAACGTGGGTGTAGGCCTGGAATTGGGATAGCACTGACACCCTTCCTACAAAGTGTATGCTAAGTCTTTACTAGATTTCCAGAAGGGAACATCAAAAGTAGAGGCCGGTCATACTCCCTTATTACTAAAATGCCACTAAGCTAACAAGGATGCCCTGGCAGGGGGCTGACACGTACCCTAAGCAAACAGATATGCCCTGGTACGGGGGCTGACATGGCTTCATAACGAGCCTTACATAGTATTACATAGGGGCTCCCGGGTGACTCCGGGGTGAGCTACACCTAAACTCTAGGTGTCAGAGTACATGGCCGTTACAGTCTCCCCCACCTATTCTGCAGACGTCATCGTCGCATTGTCCCTGACAAACTCTTCAATCTTCTGCTTGAATGGTTGTAGGTTCTCTGCTCTTTCCCAGGTGGCTTCACATTCTGGCAAGTTCTTCCAAGTGACAAAGTACTCAATGTGCTGCTGCTTGCTTGAACTGCTGCTGACTTGACGCTCGGCGAGAACTTGGTCGACAACACGTTCCGGCTGGATTGTTGAACGAGAAGGTGAACGTGTTGGAATGCTGCGTGCTGGATCTGCATGGAATGGCTTGAGACAGCTGGCATGGAAGACAGGGTGGATGTTGCGTAACCAGTGCGGTAACTTCAGCTTGTAGGAGACCTTGCCGACTCGAGAGAGGATGAGCATTGGACCTTCATAACGCTGTAGTAGACCCCTGTGTGCTCGCTGTACTCGGTTGAACCTTCTCAACTGATCTGTCTTGAGTAGAACTAAGTCACCAACTTTGAAACGATCTGGTCGACGATGTTCATCAGCCCATTTCTTTATCCGCTTTGACGCTTTTTCAAGGTAAGATCTGGCAATTTCATTGTTGTCCTGCCAAAACTTAGCAAACTTGTACGCCCTTGGACACTGTCCCTGATATCCTGAAACAATAGTATGAGGAGTTAAAGGTTGTTGGCCAGTAATAAGTTCAAAAGGACTCTTGTTGGAGGAAGAGCTCTTCTGAAGGTTGAAACAGAATTGTGCGACATCAAGTTGATTCGCCCAATCCTTTTGGTTAGCAATGACAAAATGCCTAAGATATTCCTCCAACATGGCATTAAATCTTTCAGTCTGCCCATCTGTTTGTGGATGTCCACTGGTCGAAAAGTCAAGCTGAGACCCAAGTAATCTGAACAATTCGGTCCAGAATCTTCCTGTAAATCTTGAATCTCTGTCACTGACAATGTTCTTGGGCACACCCCAATACTTGATGACATGCTTGAGGAACAAGTGCGCTGTTTCTTCTGCTGAGCAATATGTCGAGGTCGGTATAAATGTAGCATATTTGGAGAAACGGTCCACAACCACAAGGATGGACCCATACTCTGCAACCTTCGGCAAACCTGTGACAAAGTCCATAGAAACACTTTCCTAAGGCCTTTGGGGAACTGGAAGAGGTTCCAGTAGCCCGATAGGTTTGTCGCGCTCGATTTTGTCTTGCTGGCAAATGAGGCAGGTCCTCACATAGTCTAACACATCATCACGGATGTTCGGCCAGTAGTATCCTCACTCTAGGAGAGCTAATGTGCTGCGCCAGCCCGGATGGCCAGCCCATGGAGTGTCGTGACACTCTTTCATCAGTTCTCGTCTTAGCCCGTCCGCACGTGGAACAAACATGCGGCTCTTGGTGGTATATAACAACCCATCCCGAAGCCAGAAACGGCGTGCTTTCCTCTTCTGCACCATATCCAATATGGCCTTCGCCTGGGGATCACTGTTCAAACCATCCTGAATTCTCTGCTGTAAAGTGCTGGTAACTTGAGAAACTTGTCGCTGAAGTGCTGCTAGCTCTGCTTTGCGACTCAAGGCATTGGTCACATTATTGTTCTTTCCTGGCTTGTAATCCATGGCCAAGTCAAACTCTGCGAGGAATTCTTGTCAACGAGCCTGTTTCGGTGTCAACTTCTTCTGAGTCAGGAAATGGCTCACTGCCACATTATCAGTCTTCACATGAACTTGTGATCCTAACAAATAATGTCTCCAAACTCTCAAACAGTGGACGACGGCTAACAACTCTTTCTCCTGTGCGGTGTAGCGTCTCTCAGCATCATTGAGCTTCCGACTTTCATAAGCAAGCGGATGCCCATCTTGTAACAACACTCCTCCAATAGCAAAGTCAGATGCATCTGTCTGAACTTCAAACGGCTTGGTGATGTCGGGTAGAGCTAAGACTGGGTCTTGCATAACAGCAAGCTTGAGGTCTTCAAATGCCTCATGACACTTGTCCGACCAGGACCAAGTGTGATCTTTCTTCAACAGGTCTGTGAGAGGTGCGGCTCTTTTGGAATAACCTTGGACGAAACGTCTATAATAGTTCACAAGACCGAGGAATGACCTGAGTTCTGTGACAGTAGAAGGGGTTTTTCATTCATCAATAGCTCGCACTTTCTCCATGTCCATCCGGATCTGTCCATTACCCACAACATGGCCAAGAAACATAATCTGCTCTTGGCGAATGAACACTACTCTATTCTGCTTAACATACAACTAATTGTCGCGAAGCACTTGAAATACCTGCGTAAATGTTGAACGTGCTCTTCTAAGGTAGAACTGTATACCACAATGTCATCGAGATATACCACAACAAACTTGTCGAGGTACGGTCTAAAGAGGTCGTTCATCAAGGTGCAGAATGTCGCAGGTGCGTTCGTAAGGCCGAAGGGCATGACTAAGAACTCATAAGCACCATACCTGGTAGAACAGGTAGTTTTCGGCTCATCACCATCTGCAACCCGTACTTGATAGTACCCTGATCTCAAATCCAACTTGGAAAAGTACTTGGCTGCCCCAAGTTGATCAAACAAATCAGCAATCAGTGGAATCGGATACTTATTCTTGACGGTAACCTTGTTCAGTGCTCGGTAGTCTACACAAAGTCGCAATAACCCATCATGCTTCTTCTGGAATAAAACAGGCGCCCCATAAGGTGCCTTAGAAGGTCTAATAAATCCAGACTCCAGAAGTCCATCAAGTTGCTTGCGTAGCTCAGCTAGTTCCGGAGGACTCATCCTGTATGGCCCCTTTGCAGGAGGCTTGGTACCAGGTACTAGTTCGATTTGATGATCAATCGGCCTCGTGGCGGTAGGGTCTTCGGAAGCTCTTCCGGCATAACATCATCAAATTCAGTCAAAACTGTTTAACCAATGGGGGAGTTGAACTATGGTCCTGATCATCAGGTTCAACTCGTAAGGTAGCAAGAAACGTTTGCTCACTTTCTTCAACCCTTTCTTCAGCTGAAGGGCTGAGATCATCTTTCCCTCTTCTTTACTTGTAGAAAGAGGAATGAAGCTTGGACTTTTACCTAGCAAGCCCAAAGTGTTGGCAAATGGCATCGGAACGGCCCTGTTCTGTCGCAGAAAGTCCATCCCAATGATAACTCGAAACTCATCGAGTGGAACTACGAGAAGATCTAGCTTACCCTTCCATGGACCTATCTTGATGGCCACGGACTTGGCCGTCCCTTGTATAGGAGTGGCCGCGGAGTTAACAGCTTTCATACGGCTTGAATCCTGTTCGAGCCGGACATTGAGGCGCTTCGCCTCTGCAGGGGCAATGAAGCTATGCGTAGCTCCCGTATCTACCATTGCCTGGGGTGGTCTTACCACCAATCTCCACATCAACATACATGAGACCCTTACGCTGACGGATCGTCTTAGTCTCAGAGGTCTGTTTCATTGCATTCAACAAGCATTCAAGCATAGCCCATATGAGAAGATTCATCCTCATCTTTCTCACTTGAACTCTCGTGACTAGGGTCACTCTGGGAAGCTAACAATGCATTCAACTTGCTTCTTTGTGGGCAATTGAACGTCTTATGAGGACCACCACACAAGTAACACTGAATCTTATTGCGGTGATTGTTGGACTGGGTACCGGTGTTCTTCGAAGGGGAGGAATCCCGGTGGGATCTCTTGCTTGGACTGTGTCTAGATCCTCCATTTTTACCTTTGGAAGACCCATGGGTGTGTTCACTCTGCGAAGATGACCCTTTCGACTGATTGGATACCTTCTTCCTATTCCCATCCACGGGAGAATAGTCCGTCAACCGCTCAGCTGCGGCTATAGCAGTCGTGAGGTCTTGCACACGTTGTCTCTGTAGTTCTGCCTGAACCCAAGGCTTAAGCCCTTCTGTAAACGAGAACAGCTTGTCTTTCTCCGACATATCACGGATATCAAGCATCAATGCGGAAAATTGTTTGACGTAGTCGTGCACGGTACCAGTATGTTGGAGTTGCCTCAACTTCCTGCGGGCAATGAACTCCACATTCTCGGGTAGGAACTGATTCTTCAGCTCCCTTTTGAGGTCTTCCCATGTATCGATGGAGCATTGGCCACTCTCCATCTCGGTGTACTTTGTTCGCCACCTTACTGCGCCACCATAGCTAGCGAAAGATACATAAAGAGTTGTTACTTTTACCTCTTCTGAATCCGGTCGAGCTGCACGGAAGTACTGTTCCATATCAAACAGGAAATTCTCGAGCTCTTTCGCATCGCGTGCACCACTGAAGGCGCGTGGCTCGGGGACTCGCAAGCGCGAGGGAGGAGCATCACACACCGGTAGGCCCGCTCGTTACCAACGGCTCTTACCAGGAGGCCTACCTTAGTAGTGAGCTCCGTATCTGTTCCTGTAACATGGCTATGGTTCCTCGGGTGTCTTCCTCGAGGTCAGTCACTCTGGCTCGGAATGTCTCGGATCTTTCCTCCTCCTCCAGCGGTTCTGTCGATCATCCCATTGCGCAATACCATCAACTATCCCGGATAGCATAGCCTACCTACCTTTTCCTCTAATACCTCAATGCGTTCCTTGTTTGTACGTGGTGCTGGTGTGTTTGGAGCGGGTAGATCCGCGGTACTAGTAGTTCCTCTTACCATCGTTCGCGTGAACTAAATGGAATCTCGGGGGAATAGCTAGGGGGAATACCAACTGTGCTCAAACAACTGCTGCTCTGATACCAACTGTCACGGCCCTATTCTTTCGAAGCGGGGTCGTGCGGCGCAAGGGGGTCAAATCCACTTGCAAGCCTGTAAAATGATCGTACACCACACACACGTAGCTAGCAAACAAGTAAACGGGGCTGACACGTACCCTAAGCTAACAGATATGCCCTGGTACGGGGGCTGACATGGCTTCATAACGAGCCTTACATAGTATTACATAGGGGCTCCCGGGTGACTCCGGGGCAAGCTACACCTAAACTCTAGGTGTCAGAGTACATGGCCGTTACAGTGGCATCCTTGTTAGCTTAGTGGCATTTTAGTAATAAGGGAGTATGACCGGCCTCTACTTTTGATGTTCCCTTCTGGAAATCTAGTAAAGACTTAACATACACTTTGTAGAAAGGGTGTCAGTGCTATCCCAATCCCCGACCTACAATCACGTTGTTGAAGCCCTTGAAGCCCAGCTCCGTGGAAGTCCCGCGTGTCATAGGATCATCAATTGCTTGTAACGCATCTATTTGCTTTTATAACGCGTTGCACCGTGTAATCAATATTATATCAACAAAGTTGCCTCCGGGCTTTATCACGTGTTGCCTCGTTTACTTGTTTACTAGCTACGTGTGTGTGGTGTACGATCATTTTACAGGCTTGCAAGTGGATTTGACCCCCTTGCGCCGCACGACCCCGCTTCGAAAGAATAGGGCCGTGACACACGTACACACCGTAACAACTGTGAAAGAGTTTTTAGTCGTTTTTTTTTTTTTTTTTCTCAAACACTCCTCAGTGTTTGCCACGTGTATAAAGTAATTTTATAATTAACATGGGTGGTTTGTAAATTAGGAATGCTATTCAATACACGGGAATACATGTGATTGGAATATCCCAGATTTCAGTGAGCAAAATAAATTTCAGAGTTTTTTATCCCATAATAAGTCGTGATGAAGTTGGTCTCTTTACACAAATCAAATAACATTGCCATTGAACCATTGACTTTATACATGAAAAAAATCACAGACCAAGTTTACATAAAAAATTAGCAACTTTTTCTCCATTCCATGCTACATACATATGTAGAAAGCATATATAAACTCACTCTTAACTATTTAAGATTTGACTTTGGAAATGATAGAATTGAAGAACATGATTCATTTAGCCAACCCGAATCATTAGGATAAGGTTTTGTTGTTGTTTGCTTGTTTGAAGAAAAAATAATAATAATAATTTTCTAATGCCCCTCCCTAACATATGTCTTTTGTCGTGGCATGTGTTAGAATTATAAATTCTTTTCTTAGGGATAGACAACTGCACATATTCATGGGGATGTACAGTTGTGTATCCTGAGGGAGAAAACCTATGATTCTAACTCATGCCACATCAAGGGACGTTAGAAAATCACAGCTAAAAACAAATTCATATGTTCAAATATTCCACCATAATAAGATGTAATGTGATACACCAAATCACATTCGTATGAAGATCAAGATAGGTTATCTTTTGAATGATTTGGTTAGATTTACATTGATTTTAATTTTCAATAAATTAATATCTATCCTAATAAGATTTGTTTAGGAAATACACAATCTTGAATAGAAATAAAATCTATATAATCTGTATCTAATCTAACCAAATCTTTTGGAAGATAATCTCTATCCTAATCTTCATAAGAATGTGATTTGATATATCGCACTACACCTTATTACAGTGCATCAACCTAATACTTTGTTATAATATTCGAACCAAACACACCATTTTGATCATTTTTTAGGGATTCCATTGTGGTCAAAAGTCAGGCCCATAGGTAGACAATGAGATTTCATATTAGGCCCAAATAGTGCTAAGAACAGCTAATAGGTTGATGTGACACCCTCTTTAGAGTTTGGACCACATATTTGCGCTAACATCATCCCTTTAGGATTACTACTTTGCAATAGGGCTCAATTGTATCCTTAGAGGATATAATCAAACCATTATTTAAGGTGAATAATTTTGAAGAATCCCACTTTCTTTTGGTGAAAATTAGAGGTACCCACTGTTTTCAAATTGATGACATACCCTTTTGACTTCAAACATTCTTAAGAGACTAACATATAATGACTGAAATGCCCTCACTCCCAACCTTTAAAAAAAAAACCCTTGATTTTTCCACAAATTCCAATGTCAAGAACAAAATATGGTTTAGATTTTTAGGAAGAAAATTCAGGGGGAGTTGCCAAGAAGTTGAAGATGATGGGTTGAAAAGAAGCCTTAAGGGAATCAATTTGAACCCAAATCTTCAATCTCAACCCTAATTTCTAGGATCAAAATGGATTAGAATTCGGGTCTAATCCGATCTGTTGTCAGCTCTAATACAAAATGAAACAAAAAACAAAGACAAAAAAAAAAACCGTTTAGGGCCCGTCTTCTTACTCAGAACATTTATTGGCCCAATTTGTTGTCCATGGGCCAGTAGATTTGGCCCGAAAGGTTGAATTACAATTCAAAGTACGAACAACTAACAATTAGCTATTATGTATGATTGACGTGAGATCCTTGTTAACATTTCGGAATATGGTAAAAATTCGAAATGTGAAAAATTCTAGTTCTATTCGATTATGGATTGCCAAAAATCCGGTCTAAAATTTGATAAATAGAAAATATGCAGCATATGCTTCATACATGTATAATCCGTCTCATTTCAAAATTTCCAAAACCAAAAATTCTATTATATGATAGTGATGATGAAATTGGTGATGGTGAAGGTGATGACATAGGGGTGGTAATGAGGGTATTGAGGTTATTGTTCCATTGATTTATAAAAGAAGACCAAAGTCAAGGGACAAATCATCAATTTGAAAAATTAAGGTGTAATCTAAAATAAATGTAGAGGACCATGTCGTTATTATTTTAAAGATAAAAAATGATGTTTTTCATCTAAAAATGTGGATTCCTAGAAAATTTTGAAGCATGACTGCTTCAAAGTCGACTCATGTTACACGTCACAACTACAAGTTTACACTTTGCAAAATAAAGTAAGTCACTGTAGCATTTTTTTCAACCGAGTTTTATAAAAATTCGGAAAATTCAGAAAAAAAAATATGTGTTTTATTCTTTTTTAACTTAAAATACGTGAATTATGCGAAATAGTTTAATAATCCATAAAATAATACTTTCATTCAAAAAATGGTAATTATAAAAAACACCCCACCCCACGAATTATAAGGCAACCCAAATCATAGCCAAATTGTTTTATCTTATAAGGTTTAAAAGTTTCAAAATGAGCTAATTTTTTGTGAATATGATGAAGAGATAACAGCACAAAAAATCAGCTCATTCCAAAAAATTTAACCAATATAAGATAAAACAATTTGGCTATGGTGTGAGTTGCTTTTATTAATTCATGAGGTGCTTTTATAATTACTCTTCAGAAAATGAAAAATTCGTGAATTGAATTAAACAAAATATTGCTAACAAGTAACTAAGGGTGTCAATGGGTTGGTTCCAGTTCAGTTCCCAAGGAACTTAGAACCATAACCATTATATATAGTTTGATTCCGATTCTTGTTGATTTCGGATCCGGTTCCAAAATAAATGGAATTGGAACTACCAAAAAATCACAGATACCTATCAGTTCATGTTTCTCAAGAATCGAATGAGGAAAAAAAGTAGTTCAAATCATTATAACAAAAAATTTGCTTCAAAAAATTAACATATTATCAACAAAATTATTAACTTAGTTATAATTTGTAATACTAAATATACAAATTAATGATTTTTTTTTTAAGTAAAAGTAATAAATTTTTAGAATAATAACTCATTTTAAACTCCAATTGATAATTTATATGAAAAAATGTATATAACATGCATTTAAAAAAAAAAAAAAAATACATTATATCATCTATAGTATGGAAAGAAATGACAAACTAAATCGGTTCCAAGTACCCGTGGGCACCCATTGGATAGAAGCTAACGGTTTCAATTCCATTTTAGACCCAACTTTGATTGATTCCAACAAAAATGGAACCATAATTGATTTCGATTTTGGTTTGGTTAAATGGGTACCCATTAACACTTGAAACTAGAATCAAAACCGAAGACCCCTGTTCCAGATCCATTTTATTAGAATCGATTGGAGTCGGGTCTAAAATGAAACCAGAACCGTTAGGTTCTATCCAATGGGTATCCGAAACCAATTTATTTTGTCATTTCTTTCATACTATAGATGGTATAAGGTTTTTTTTTTTTTTTTTTCAACATAAATGCATGTCATATAATTTTATTTCTTTAATTTTTCATATAAATAATGGATTGAAGCTTAAAATGAGTTACTTTTCTAAAAATTGATTATTTTTAACAAAGATAAATTTTTTATTTTTGAAAAAAAAAATCATTAATTTATATCTTTAGTATAATAAATTATAAGTAAGGTGTTGTTTGATAAACTGAAAAAAAAATAAGTGTGGAATAGCATTAAGTGCTGAAAAAGTTGTTTATTTAGATGCTGAATTATGTTTGTTACACATTGCTGAAACTAGTAAATTGTCATTTTTATCCTTACAATCATATTATACATTGTTTGCATGTTTCACATGCCTATTTTTTATCAAACACAATAAAATATATTATTTCTTATCAAATTAAAATATAATTCATTTTTAAATAATAAGTAATACTCAAATATTCGATTTATAAATAATAATTTTTATTTCGAAAAGCCCACAAATTTCAAATTAAAAATAATAATGTCATACAAGTCACCAAAATTTGAAATCAATATTAAAAGAACTTAATTTTGGATGAATAATTTTCAATGGAAATGAAAGACGTGTAATTGTAAAAGCACCTTATGAATTAATAAGGGCAACCCACACTAAAGCCAATTTTTTTTTTTTTTTGTCTTATATGGGTTAAAGATTTTGGAATGAGCAAATTTTTTGTGAGGATGATATATATTAATTTATTCTAAAACTTTTAACCACATTAAAAATGATTTTTTTTTTATTTAAAAGGACGGTTTATGGTTCTTGAACTTGTTTTGACGGGGTTAGAAGTTTTGGGATGGGCTAATTTTTGGTGAAGATGATTTTCTCATTGTAGAGATCATCCACATCAAAAATCAACTCATTCCAAAGCTTTTAACCCATATAAGACAAAATAATTTGGTCATGGTGTGGGTTTATTAATTTGTGGGGGTACTTATATACTTAACCATGAGATATAAGATGTAATATCCATTTAAGTATAAGGGCAAACTTGTCCGTGTCCAAAAAAATGAAGGGCATACTTATCCGTACTGAAAAAAGCAAAGTGTTTATCACTTCAGCATTTTTTTTTTAACATCAAAATAGTATTGAATTTTTTTCACTTATTTTTAGCAATAAGCATTGAAAATATGGAGTAAACAAACACACTATTTAACAAAAAGTACTGACTTTTTTTTTCAGCAATAAGCACTGAAAAATAATGTAAATAAATACCACCTAAGTTAATAATTTTGTTGTTAATATATTATTTGTTTAAACGCAAAAAAAAAAGATTTATAATGATTTGAAATACTTTTTTTCACATTTGATTCTTGAGAATCGGAATGGATCATAATTTTTTGTGGTTACAATTCCAATACCATTTATTTTGGAATCATTAAATATGATAGTCATGGTTCTAAGTTGCTTGCCGAACCGGACAGGGATGAGATCACTTGCAAGCTGACGTCATTTTTTCAGCACGTGACAGGTTACGCGCGGGATCGAACTCAAACAAAACCCAATTTAAACACTCTATTTGAAATCCTTATTTCCTATTTATTTCTATATTTATTCATTTCTTTTCTCTCTGTAGCTCTTTCGTCCCCTCTGCCCAAACCCTAGGGTTTTAGTCTCTCTCTCTCTCGAGTTTGCTTTTGTCATTTTTATTCTAGGGTTTTCTTTTTTTCTCTCATTCGCTACTTTTGTTGGTTCGATTGATCGATCTGATTGAATATTTTATTTATTTTTATTTGGTCTCTCGATGGATTTTGGATTCGGTCGTAAACGTGGGAGGACAGATGCTTCTTTCACTGGAAATGGAGGAGTTAAAAGAAACAGACAAGGTTCTTTTTCATGTTCCATCTGGTCTTCACTGCTTTTAATGGATTTTTTTTAGGGTTTAGATGGATCTCTATCTATCTCATCGTTTCTTGCTCTGAGATCGTTGGATTTGTTTATAGCAACTATATGATTTTCTTTGGTTAGATTTGTCGTGTTTTTGTTGTTTATTTATGGTTTTGTAGCTCTTCCTGTGTTTCCTATGTTGTGGTCTTGAGTAAGTGAAAATTAAAGTTGCATTTTTAAAGATATTTAGAATTATGGGTTCCTCATTTAGGCTGATTCTGATGCGCATCTGATGTAGTTCATGTCTCTAAAACCTGAAAATTATTAAGTGGGTTAACACATTTTTCTAATTTGTCGATGTTTTGGAGCTAGTAGTTCTGTTCAAAGTCAGGTTTGGACACAATTTTCGTTTGTTCACATGGATTTCAAGTTTCGTCCAAGAAATATTTGAACATAATCGTGTTGAACGTTTAAAAAAAAAAAAAAAGAGGGTAAAAAAGGTAAAAAATAAGACATGTTGAACTATTAATGGTTCTAGCATTTATTCGCTTTATCTATGTCCCTAATCTCTCAACTATGGTGTTATTGTTTGTTAAAAAATGATAATTTTTAAAGCAATTTTTTTTGGCTAACGATGGTAAGTAAGGTTAATGTGGGTCTTGGATTTCTGTAAGTACCCAGATTAAAAACATGCTGAAATTCGACTGAGAAAACGTAATTAATGTTGTGCAACAGAAATGGAGTCCTTTTCAACTGGTATAGGAAGCAAATCAAAGCCATGCACCAAGTTTTTCAGGTTTTAATCTTAACCCATCTAATATATAAATATTCTAAATGCAAATTTTGACTCTTAGGAATGCTTATAATTTTTAATAAGAATTTATGTTTACAATTTTGCTAGCGAACACATATTTTCAAGACTAATGAATTGGGAATCTAAAGTTGTGATACAGGTTCACACCGCTTGTTGCTATAATCACATTAACACAGATTATTCAACAGAGATAATGGACGATTTACAAGAATGTGGCTGATTGTAATCACTTGGTGGCTTATCTGTAACTTGAAAGAAGTTCTGTTGGTCGCATAATATGTCCTCTCCATTATGGCTATATTTTGTAGCATTTTGTGCCGTGCATTTTTCGTTATTCATATAATCGATTAGGTAACATTGGATTAGATTGTTGCTTTGTTAGCTTTTAGTGGACCGACAAAGGTGTTCAATTTATCAAATTGTCGTTAAATTATTCTTATGAAACTTGGTCTAGTTGCGGATTTGGAGGTTGGCCAAAGGTTTTCAACAAAGGTTTGACTTGTGAGGCACACTTAGATCTTGACCCTGCTTTTAGTAGTCAACTCGATATTTCTTTCGATGCAAATCCTACTAGCTACAAGTCAGTGAGATCTAGTGACATTTTCATTTTAAGTTTCAATCTATTGGTTATTAACTAAGTTCATTGATTGGGATAAAATGAAGTTAAATTATTTTTTGCTTGCTTGACTAGTTCATAGTACATATTCTTTTTTGTTTTGATTATTGTAAAGTCATTAAAAGCAAAAGAAGACACAACATGCTAGAGAGGTGGAGGAGACCTACAAAGGAATTAAGCAAATAAATGGATGCTGCCTTTCCTCATTTACAATAAGATCCCACCACAGTCTCTACCATCTCTGGTTAAGTTGACTTAAAAGAACCCCATGGTATTCTCCTTCCATTAATCGAAGTAGGCCGCTATCGGTAAAGATCTCCAAATCCACAGTTGAGGTACATTGTTTCCTTATGCATTGTAATCAATGTTTTTAGACATTGAGGCATGATGAGCGTCCTCTCTTTCCATTAATCCTAGGAGAGTACAATTGATAAGGATCTCCCGATCGGCCATTGAGATACTTTGTTGCCTTATGCATCGTAACTAGTGTTTTAAAATGTTGAGACCATGAGGCTAACTAGCAGCTTGAGATGTAAGATTCACATGCATGGACTTTTTACAAAAGTAACATAATATATGTAACAATTTGTATTGAAAAATAAATATTTAAGGCCAATCAAGGTATTAAATTTCAATTTTGATGTCTATTTCGGTTATCTTGGAAATGGAAATCTTTTGACCAATGTAGAAATCAATACAATTTTATGGAAATTATAGAAATATTAAGAAATGATAGAAATGTTGTGGAAGTTTTCATTGAAAGTGTAGAAAATAATATATGAAAACATACTCATAAGTCATCAAACTGTAATAAACGATCATATGAATTATAGAAATGAAGATTAATCATGTTTCATTACACATTGGCATCAGTATCTAAGAGTTCAACACCTAAAACAACAATATGATTGTTAAAAATGAGAATGATAATAACACATAACTACAAATACTTTAATGGTTACCACTTTTCTTAAACGAACATAGTATATGAACTTCATTATCACATTATTATAATCTATAAACTATACATTCCCACATTATAATCTATTATTTTTTATCTTTATATAAATAATCCGTTTTTGATAAATTATCTTTATATGAATAAATTATTAATACATATAACTAATTTGAACATGAATGATTGTATGTGTGTACTTATATGAATATTTCCATCGAAGGTTACTACTCATCAAAATATTTTATAATTAACATTTTGATTATTTCTGTCAAAATCATCATTCGTCAAAATATGTTTTGAAATGAATAGTGATTTCGACTGAAATATATACAGTAAGAAACTATCGGTTAAATTTTATGTCGCAACTTGTGGAAATGGAAACTTTTCATTATATTTCATGGAAATATGTCAAAATTTAATTCTATTACCACCATATATTTCCAAATTTTAAGTTTCTTTCCTTGCATTAGTAGTAGAAAAAATTAATATTATTTAAATGCTTAACAAGAAAGAAATGTTTATGTTTGAATAATTAAACATCAATTTTTTTGTAAATAATTAATTTATATTTATTGAAAATATAAGTAAATACTTTTCTTTAATAACTTTCTTTACATAATATTAAATACTACAAAATTTGAGTTATGAATCAAAGAAATTGAGCAATTTTCTTTGCTTCTATTAATATTTTTTGTTCGAATTGATTTCTAAGTGATTCAATTATGTTGCGTACATGCATCAATGCAGACTATACAATAAAATAAAAATCATCAATAAAGACATAGACGAAGAGAAAAAAATCGGTTGAGTCGTATGCCTCGAACAAAAGTTGTATGCCTTGGTCATGTCATGCCTTACGCTAAGGGTTTGTTTGACTCATAGAGATTTACTTCTGAAAGTTGACAGTAAGAATTAATTACAACTTCAATGTTTGGGTGAAATTCACCCTAGAGTTGTAGAGAACTCCAACGCTAGTACTTTGTCCATTTAAATTGTAGTTGGATTGGGTGGTGTGGATCCTTTAGTAGGCTTTGTGGGCCACATTGATCGAGTGGTGGGCTATTAATGTGATTTCTCTGTATATTATTTGGGACATAAAAGATGTTTTGTTGAGGTTGGATTCTGATTTATATTAGTATTAGAGTAAACATGGACACCCTCTTTGGGGTCAAGGGGGTATAAGAGGAAAGACAATAAAGTTGGAGAGGGGTGTTATTTGAAAGGGGAGAAGAGAGCAAGCAATAAAGTTGGAGTGGTATTATTGGAAAGGGAGAGGAGAACAAGTAATAGATAAAGTTGGACTGGTATATTTGGAAAGAGGGTAGAAGATGAAATGCAAAAGTGTTGGAAGGGTATTATTGAAAAGGTAGAGGAGGAATGACAATAAAGTCAAAAGTTGTTCTTGAGATTTGAAGGGAGATTAAATTCCAACCCCTCTTTTTGTGTGAGATAAGGAAGTGGGGGCCACCTTTGTGTTTTATTTTGTAGATATCTAGATATAGGTGGACGATCCTCATCTTCGTTTTCTTCATCATCATCTTCATTTGTTTCCTTATATTGGGATCCTGGGTGAGTTTCAACGCCCACTTGATAAGATGTTATAACTTCACTTCATAGGTAGAAATTGTAACTCTTGGACATTCCAATCACACGCAGATATAACAACTTCTCTGAGTTGCCAACTTCCAAACAAACCCTAAGTCGTATGCTTTTGGGCACTATTTGGGCTGCGGTGTATGCCTCAACTGTTTTCACATTTCTTCCTTGGGTGGTCTCAGGGCACTTTTAATGCGTCTCATTTTGAGGTTAGCCTTGAGGCATAAGCCTTGCATATCTTTAGAAACTCTTATAACATAAAACTTCTCTTGTTTTTTGAAACGGTCTCAAGGCATTTTTAATGTGTCTCACTCTGAGGTTAGCCTTGAGGCATAAGCCTCACCTGTCTTTAGAAACTCTTATGAATAACAGAACTTCACTTTCCTAGACTGGAAAAGGTGCTATTCATCAGGAAAAATATATTTAAAAAATTACCACAACTTGGGTTCAAATCTCACTTTCACCTACTAATTACTAACCACCATCCCGTGTGCTTAGAAAGTTTAAATTCAGGTAATATCGGAATTCTGTAGTGTGTTATTTGGGTTGGGTTTGTTTTGCTTGGCCTTGTACCGTTCTTCTTGAACTCGTCTTCTCAGCCGGCTCCGCCCTTTGTAATACAATTCTGCTTATCGAAAAAAAGCTTAAATTCAGAAACAGCAAGGATACATGCAATTTTAGGTTAAAAATGCAAAAACCATTTGAGGGCATTTCTTTTTTCATGTTTGTTTTCAAAAAGTGTAGCTGGATATTCTGCATTTAAATAAAGCTTGTCAGTTTAGGAAATTTGCATGTAGATTATATACATAATAATTTATGTGTTAAAAAATTGTTGGAGCGTGTATGTTTCTGTTTAATTCAGTTGTTATATATTGGAAAGTTTAATACTGACTATTAATTGTGAAGTATTAACTGGGTCTGTGT
The DNA here is from genome assembly GCF_017979445.1 of Akebia trifoliata. Classification (NCBI taxonomy): domain Eukaryota; kingdom Viridiplantae; phylum Streptophyta; class Magnoliopsida; order Ranunculales; family Lardizabalaceae; genus Akebia; species Akebia trifoliata. Next base: position 40,352,498 of record NC_141382.1, read on the forward strand.
AATTCTTCTAATGTCTGACTGTTCTCCTGTGCTTTATATATATATTTCAATTTACTACATAAGAATGTTCAACTTGCTTTTTTTTTTTTTAATCTTTTCTTTTTGTCTGATCTGATTAATTGGTATTTGTCAATTATTCAAACTTCCTGTCTTTGAACCTCCTTCCCCTTCCTATCCTTTTTTGGGTTTTGTTTTTATCAACATAAGATACTCATATGATCCTCCCAGAAAACCTTAATTCTTTCCAATACAAGCATATTGTAAGGTAAGATCATAGAGTGCACTGGTGACGATGCCAGTTTAGGTTAAAGAAACTACCTTTCTCTTGCTACTATAGCTTTCTTAATGTTAATGCATCTATTGAATTTTCTTTTAACAATTTGATTTATAGTTTTTTCTTTTTTGGTGCCTCAATGTGATTTTTAGTTTCTTTTTCTAAGTGTATTCAGTTACCGACTCTTATATTCAAAATGCCTTCCTCAAGACTACTTTCCCTCTCCAATCATAAATCTTTTTGGGCTGATTATTGGTAATACTTTTGGATGCAGCACGGCCGGGTGTCCATTTGGTGAGAGCTGTCACTTCTTGCACTATGTTCCCGGTGGCATCAATGCCGTGGCTCATATGACCAACATGGGTGGTAACCATTCTCTCCCTCCATCAAGAAACCCAATGGGCCCACCACCCATCCACAATGGTTCGTCTCCCGCAGTTAAGACCCGCATCTGCAACAAACTCAACAGTGCCGAAGGATGCAAATTTGGGGACAAATGCCATTTTGCTCATAGCGAGAGGGAACTTGGCAAGCCCATTGTTCCTTCACACGAAGACCCCCGGGCTATGGGAAGCAGGTTTACAGGTCGTGTTGAACCACCCCCACCAGGCCTTGCCGCGGCTGCAAGTTTTGGTGCCTCGGCAACTGCCAAGATCAGTGTAGATGCCTCCCTCGCTGGAGCAATCATCGGGAAGGGCGGTGTGAACTCGAAGCAGATATGTCGTGTCACTGGTGCCAAGCTCTCGATACGGGAGCATGAATCGGATCCTAACCTGAGGAACATTGAGCTCGAGGGGACATTTGATCAGATAAAGCAAGCCAGTGCAATGGTCCGTGAGCTAATTGTGAACATCAGTTCAAACACAGGCCCTGGCATGAACCCTACTGCTCCGGCTGCTGCCATGAACCCTGCAAACAACTTCAAAACAAAACAGTGTGAGAACTTCACCAAGGGGTCATGCACATTTGGTGAAAGGTGCCACTTTGCACATGGTGCAAACGAACTGCGCAAGTCAGGGATGTGAGCTCTCTTTTTTCTGATTGACTGCTTCCGTAGTGGTTTTCTTTGGTGACAAAGCTCTTTTGAGAGCTCTTTTCTGAATTTTATTGTGGGGAAAAAAAAAACCTAGAAATACAGTGTATCAGAGTTTTCTAGTCTTTGTTTTGGTGAGTTACATTGGTGGTTATTTAAAACTTCTTGGCATTTTCATATATATGGTATGTGTTTTGCCTACTACGCAGGTTTGTTGTGGCTGATCTTAAGCTCATCTCTGATGAACTTCTGATACCTTTTTTTTTCTTTTTTTTTTCCTTCTAGGTTTATATATCGATTCCAACTCATATTTATTTTCTTCTCATTATTGTTGGTGATGAGTCTTTGTATATAGCCAGGGAACCCAATTACTGCATTTAATCTGATGCTACCCACTCCTTTATATGGGTTAGGGGGTGATTGGGCAACAAGGATCCTCCTTTGATATTGACTTTGCAAAATGTGTATTATAACCAATTTTCTGGATGCAAACTGCTCCTTTGCTGAAGCTCTGGATGGACAATGCAAACCCTTTATTTAGGACTTGACAATCTGCTAATAGAATTTTCTTGATTCTTTTTCTGGATTACAAGCATGGAGGAGGAGATGATGATGGGTTCCAAGGCAACAAGCTTTTGAATTAATTGTGCAAACAAGGTTCAAATTGATGTGCCCTGTCTAAGTACACTCTTATACTTTTGGCTGTTTTGACCAACTCTTATTAGGTTTATTGTGTTGGTGTTTTATGTGTTCTAATTTCCACGAATCTCTTTGTTTGGTTTTGTTTGTTCATCGTATTTGTTTGTAGTATCTGCCTGAGTTAGATTTGTAAGGTTTTTTAGTTTCTGGATGGAACTGGGTTTGTGTTGAACCCAGTGTTTCAATTTGATCATCCATAAATCTCCTTACTTCTTTTATTGAATATGTCAATTAGTTATTGATTTAAATGGTTTAATTCCCTACCCCCTGAACTCATTTACCTGTTTTCGACCCCAAATATGAAAAAATTCCCCCAAGTCTTTAAAGGGCAAGTATAGAGCAAACATAAACTCAACAAGTTTGCATTAGGTCTGCCTTTACCAAGACGAAACTAATCCCAAGTGGTTTTTTTCATTTTGGAACATATTTGCTCCTTTTGTATCAAAATCCGACTTCATGAGTAACTCAAATAAAAGTTGCGTTAAAGTTGGAAGTTGATATAGATTCCATGAATCGGGTCAAAGAACCTTACGGATATTCAGCCATACGACTGCTAAAGGATGGGTTTGGTCCAAGCTTGGTTGAGTCCTAACTCGGCTCTCAGGTTCATAGTACCTTCTATCAGTCCTAAGTTGTAAAAAAAAAAATCCATTCCCTACCCATCAGGTTGGCTTTCGGATTTTATAAAGAAATTAAATTCATCACCTTTTTAAAGTTGTTTGTAACCATTTGATGGTGTTTTCGTCAAAATAGAAGTTCAACCTTCATTCTATCCCCATTTAACAAAAAAAAAAAAAAAAAAAAAAAATTTGATTAGAGATGACAGAAATGTTGTTATTTTGTAATATGTTATAATTTTTAATTTTATTTTATAAAATGCTTCAGTGACCTAAAAGCACTCGGAGTGGCACTGAGTGTACATGAGCGTGTGTAAAAACATATATGCTTTTCTCGAGTTATGAGTTATATACACTAAGGGAAATCAATGGTTCTCTGCATACCCAAATATAATGTGTATTATGCATATAATAACAGGTCGGGTTGGGTGTTGTAGGCTCTAGCCCAACCCAAATATATGTGGGTTAAAATCTTTTGAGCTCCTACTCCTACCCTTTGCTAGCAATTCGGAATATGGCAAAAATTCGGTTTGTGAAAATTTTGAGATCTATTCACTTTTGGATTGCAATAATCCGGTATAAAATTCGGCCAAAAATTTGATAAATGAAAATGATGCCACATATGCTTTATAAGTGTATTATCCATTTCATTTTAAAAATTCTAAAATAAAAAATTCAACCATATGATAGTGACGGGGATGATGGAATTGATGATGGTAATAATGACGATGGTGATAATGAGTACATTGAGGTTATTGTTTCATTGATTTTTAAAAGAAGACCAAAGTCAAGGGATAAATCATTAATTTGAAAAATTAAGGTGTAATTTCAAATAAATGTAGAGATAAAATAAACATTTGTCATGTAAAAAGGTGTATTCCTCCAAAATTTTGAAGCATAGCTGCTTCAAAGTTGACTTATGTTACACGTCACAACTTACAAGTTTACATTTTACAATATATAATAAGTTATAGTGGTATTTTTTTTTTTTTTTCATCGAATTTTATAAAATTTTATTTTTAAAAAAAATGCATTTTATTCTTTTCAAACTTAAAATCTGGGAATTATTCAGAATAGTGCAATAATCAAGAGAATAATACTTTCATTGAAAAGAACGAAGAATTCTTGAATTTTTCAAGAATTAAACGGGAGATTGCTAACAAGGCTTCTACATCTGTGGGCTAAAGTTCAAGGTCCCAATCCTCTTTTTCAGCCCGACCAAGGTTAGCAGGCCCAATTTGTCAGGCTGTTGATCATTTCTACTTGTTGATTTTTCGGCCCGAATGTACTAGGAATTTTGAAAAAAAAAAAAAAAAAATCCGATGTAAACAATAAAGATAAAATTGATTTTTAACTTGGTTCATTTGCAAAATGATTAAAAACAATTCTAAGAATGAAAACAAATGATAAAAACTCGTCTTCATCTATCAAAATACTTAATTATATCAAATAATGGTAATAATAAGATTTTAGTGAATGATGTCCTCCAAAAATAGATCAAAACACGATCTTTTGATGAATCTCTAAAGAAAAATCATTCGATGATGTGGATTCAATTGAACTTTAATAAGATTTTTCAGTCGAATTTAATATGCTTTGAATCGATAAGAGGGATAAATTATGTTTGTTCAATGAGTGTTAAGTATTCTATGCAATAAAACATAATAAAATCCAAAAAAAGTTTTAATGTTAGGTGGGTGTGAGGAGAAAAAAAAAAAAAAGTGGGTGTCAATAGCGCGCCCTTTACTTTAACTAATTTCTAAATCCCTTATATCGAAATCTGAAAAAGAGCATGAATCCAACGGTCAGAATATAGTCAATGTTCTAAACTTGTTGACCTGAAGTTCGTACGCATGGTTGATGCGCATACAAGCTCACGTTAGCACTTGTCGCCTATCTATGTTTTATTTAGTTCGTGCTGCCCCAACTGCCCCAAGAGAGGTAAACGTAATCCAGTACAGTTGGTTTCCGCTAAGGAAACGAGGAGACCAAGCAGCACTGTGCCACGTGTCAATAAAGGAGTGTCTGGAGAATCCTGTCAGTGTGGCCTGCACTGCCGGCACAAATCTCGTGGGCTCCCTCCACTCGTTTTATGAAAGATAATATCTTCAGTTTCTTATCGTCAGATCTGCCAAAATCACAAGTAAATCGCACGGAAAATCGAATCTGCAATACTTCAAAAAATAAAGATTCATGTATGATTAAAAATAAATTAAACATTATTTAATATTTTGTAATGGCTTTTTATTAAATAAAATAGAGATTTATAGTCTTATTATCTCCTAAAAATAAAAAACTTAAATTACTAATTCATAATTTAAAGAAAATAGAAATGTCATGGTTAATTATGTTATATTTTTGATAACTGGGTATCCTTGAAGAAAGCGGATCGAGCCTATATCTAAGTTTTGCCCAATCTATAGACCATGATCTTGTCTAAGGACTAATTTTTGGACACGTGTAACGCTGGTACATCACACGCATCAAGAAAGACGAGTGGCCCATGAGGAATTAATACTCGTAATGATTATCGAACTCACAACCTACAAGCATTAATCTCTCATTGGTTGGGACTTGCCATTGAGCCAACCCCTCGGGGTTAAATGTCATGGTTAATTCATCAACACAAAGGGACTTTTATTAAGGCACAAGGATAAATCTAACCTTGCATTTTTTTTTAGGAGGTAAACCTAATATCACCAATTTTATGGGTGTATTACTAATATACTCTAATATTAAGTAAGGTATTTTTCAAAGATTATAATAAAAGATGTTTTTAATTACGATTTTAGAAGTCTAAAGTGTGGGTTTATAGTTTTATATTGTAATAATCTTTTTAGTAATTTAAAATATTACTATTATTTTAAACTATTAATATTAATAGCCAACCCCCTTAGGATATAGTGGTCAATTTAAAGAACCCTATAAAAAAAATAAACACACACACACACACATATATCAGAGATAAATGATTCTTCTTTTAATATTTTCCATGCAACTCAAGCCCACCAAGAACACCTAATAATTGGGAAGCATATTTTATTTGAGAAAAATACCTAAACATGTTACATATTTTTTGTCAAATGTTCTGTTATCCTAAGTTTTTGAAAAATTTATAAAGTTCCATATATCCATTTTTGTATTTCTTTATTTTTACAAAAGTCCAAGTCATAATTTTGTAAAATAGATTGATATATTATTTAAGGTTCAAAAGAAGGCTAAAAATGTAAAATTGAAATTATGATAGTACAACATGGTAGCTAATTTATGAAAAACAAATAAATACTAAATAGGTATACAAATCATAAATATTTTAAAAGCATGGTTGGACACGTAATTCTAATCTCGTGAAAAAAAAACACACGATCCCAACCATTAAAACATAAAATCAAAAGTGGATATATATATATATATATATATATATATATATATATATATATATATATATATATATATGTCCTTATAATATTCCTTTAAAAAAAGAGTCATGATTTTCTTACTTGAAAATTTTCACTCGGCCTGTACTCAACTGAGATGGCAAGGGCACAAAATCATATATCCTTTTCTTCGAGTACATAAGGAAAAGATTAACAGTTTTATGCCCTTGACATGTCACTCGAGTACACATCAAGTTAAAAAAAAATAATTAAAAAATAAAAAAAAATATCTTGAAAATATACATCCCATTTGAATGAGTCAAATCATGTGAATTGGTTATTTATTTTATTATATTTGTACATGTATATTACAATTGCTAGGATTTGAAAGCTCTAGCAGCAATTCAAGTATACGTACATAAGGAAAAACAAATGGGACAAATCTTTTAAATTAAAAAATATATATTAATTAAGGCCAGCAACTGAGATACAGACATAATTAATATAAAAATCACAATATTTTAGAATTAAAGTATATATTTGAAAGAGTTTACTTAGCACCAACATCTACCAGATTCCAAAGACTTGAAATCACCAAAATCAATCTGATTATCTATTTATAAGTCCACTGAAACAGTGCACGGACATTCATGGAGTCAGTGGGCCCAAATGAGTGTGATACATACGTGTCCTAAAAGGAAACACGAAGTTACATAAGTTACTTGCTTCTGAATACAAGATTTCCACTCTTTTTTAAGACCTGAAACGCGGATACGTACGGCTGTCGTTTGTGCAAATTATGATATTCTTTTGTCCCTACGCGGATTCGTGCTTGTTGTAAGGTTGAAGCCTAAAATTTTGATATGACTAAAATACCCCTATTATAATGAAATGATCTTAGGTTTTTTTTTTTAAAACTGCCCTTATACTTTGTTTATATAATAATTTCATGGGTTGTGATCCATACACTCATATTCACTGATCTTGATCATATAAATTTTAAATCCAATGATCAAGATAAAGACATACCTGAATGTATTACATATCTTTAAGATAAATCTAAACCGTTGCATTTTATATTTACATTATCAGAATTGTACGTGAATATATAACTTCAATTCGGTGAGTTTTCAGATTCGCAACCCTTATATTACATATTGAAAATATAGTTAGAAATATTTTGGTCTCTTCAACATTCTTCAAAAGTTAAAATAATTCTTTACATTTTAAAATTTTACAAAAAGACCTATTGTTTCACTTAATTTTGCAGAAATCCACCAATATTTTTCACTTTTCGAATTTGTGTCTTATAATTATGAAGTTTTTTAACCATGTACATAAATTAATGAAGGAGAAGAGAGGCGGAGAACATGATAGTAAGACCAAAACCTTTACAAGTTTTTTCTCCTATATTGTAATTTAGATTTTCCCAATTAAAAGTAGGGGAAATTTAAGAAAAAACCTCATTAAAATAATATTTTTGATAAAAAAAAATTTAATTACAAAAAAAAAAAAAAAAAAAAAAGTAAAATTGAAGAGCCATTTAAATGACATTTTTGAAAAATTATAGAAAAATCCCATAAAAAATGCCTATTATAAATTGTTTTTTTAAAATGATTGAAAAACTCAGTTCAAGTGTAGTTTTTTCAAAATTACTTTAAAAACTACGATTTAACTCATATATATATCCATCAGATATTATAATATTTTAGTATTATATTTTAATATTTAGTATTATATGTTGTTATTGTTATAAGAAGAAATTAAAAAAATCTAATTAAAATAATAATGTTAATAAAAGTAACAAAACTTTCAAAATTACTTAAAACTACACTTGAACGGTAGTTTTTCAATCATTTTGAAAACTTGTCAAAAACATCATTTGAGTGGTTATTGAGTGGTTATTTATTATTATTTCTAATTTTTTTTTTGGTAATTTTAAAGAATTTGTTATTTTTACTACAAAAACGAATTCCCTTAAAAGTATCTATTGTACATTAAGAACATTCATTTAATTAATGTCACCTTTGAGATTTACAATCAGATTGTTTTTATTCATGCACATAACCAATTAAGAAAATTTTTATGAGGTTTATCTCTTACATTATATAGCTCATCAAGTTCTTCTTTCATTATCTTTTTTTCTTTTTTGTTAAAATTATTTCAAAATTTTGAGGGTCGTCAAAATTGCATTAAGCTATATCAACCAAATGAGCTGAGTCCAAGTCCAAAAACACTATAACTTAAAATTGTTGAACAAAAGGGTCATTTTGGTCATTATATATTTCCTATTACAGTGAGAGGACACAGGGGTATTATAGGCAGTTTATCTAGGATGAATTTAGAAACTCACATTTACACATTTTGTTGTTGAAGCTTTCTGTGTTTGGGAAGTTCATCTATTACTTACTTTATTGACTAATCTGCCTTTTGTCAGACTAGGATTCGCTCATCCAATACTTGCTCCTCAACTGACAGATTTTGTCCTTTTAAATTAAATAAGATTTTCTTGGTTACCTAATTGTTATTTAAATATTACAATTACCCTCCTAGATTAGAAATAATTTAGAAATATCTCCCTTGACCATTAACTTTGACAAGTGTATGGCAAAAGCTCTTAATAATCCAGGAAGGCAGATCTAGATAGCCTGCCTAACATAGGGAGGTAAGTCAAAATACCCATTAGATGATCCAATTGCAATTAGGGTAATTTTTAGACACATCCCTCAAATTCTTAGTGAATATTCGAGATATCCCTATAATTCCAGACAGATGAAATACTCCCATTTATCATGATCTTCAATGAGAGACTAACAGACAATGACCATAATACCCTTATCTTCATCCTTTGCAAAAAACTTTTTTTTTTTTTTTTTTGCCTAAAATTGTATCCCTTCAACCACTTCAATCTTTAAGAATAAAAAAGTTAGATTGTCTATTATGAGCCCTAATTAATTTCTTTTCCTAAAACAAGTCAGATTTTTCTCAAAAATTTCATCATGTTCAATTATGCATAAATAAAAATATTATCTATTTTCTTCTCATTCACCAAACATTGTGAAACATAAAAGTATAGTCTGACTAAGGCTTCTAAGCAAGCCATGTGGATGAAATAGTCAATTTTCCTTCACGTGGTATGGCTAGAAGACTTAGTAGGGCTTTCTAGCCTACCTATAGAGAACAAGTGGTGATCTTGTCACCAAAATCCAAGGTTGAAGATTAAAGGTCTATTTTATTTTTAAATAATAACAATAATTAGAAAAAAAAAAATCAAAGGATTTTGGCAAGTGATTGAAAATGGGGGTATTAAAGTCATTTTATTAGTCTCTCGTGAAGATCATGGTCAAAAAAGATATGTCATCAGTTTGAAAAATAAACCTTTAATCTTCAAGGTTGAAGATTAAAGGTCTATTTTATTTTTAAATAATAACAATAATGGCAAGTGATTGAAAACGGGGGCATTATAGTCATTTTAGTAGTCTCTCATGAAGATCATGATCAAAAAGATATGTCATCAGTTTGAAAAACAATGGGTATCTAAAATATTTACATAAAATCAGAGGAGTATGTCTAAATTACCCTTAAGTTTATAACCCCTCTTATTTAAAGCTTAAAGCCTATCCGGCTTTTCCCTCACAGTTCCAAACATCAAAACCAATCTCTCTCTCTCTCTCTCTCTCTAAACTTTGAGCTTTGGTGATGCAAAGGATGGTGAATCCACACACGTGTGAGCCTAGTACGGCTCCATCTCCTCGACTCATGAACAAGGACTCGCACGTAATATCGAAATTCAAGCCGAAAATCCGCATAATTCACATATTTGCCCCAGAGATCATTAAAACTGATGTTGCAAATTTTCGAGAGCTAGTTCAGAGACTCACTGGAAAACCCACTGAACGGAAATCTGGTAAGAAGGGAGCATCAAATGCGAAGAGAGAAGAATCAAAAACTGTGTTTGTTAAGCCGACAAAAACGATCGAATTCGAAAATGGGTTCCAGAATTTGGCCTATGGAGACAGAATTAAGGAAGAAGAAATGTGGAGATATGAGAATTCTTCAAGTGGGTTTGGAGATTTGGATGGTTTTGTTTCAGGGCTTAATGGGTTTCCTTTACTTCCTTTTAATGCTTCTAATTCTTATATGGATTTGTTTGGAGAGACTCATCTTTGCCAGTGAGATTAGAGTTTCTGTTTTAGATGTTTTCTGACTGAATTTTTATTTATGTGTCTTCATCTAATTCTCTAAAAATTATGTTGTAAAGTCTATAAGAGAGTTATATTTCTTCTTCTTCTTTAGCTAGTAAATTTCAATGGCATTTCTACTCTAAATGGGTTCGTCATTTTTCTCTTGTAAAGTAATAATTTGATTTTTCTTTTTTAATTTCTCTCTCTCTAAATATTAATAGGTCTCCAGTTGCCAAGTGAATGATTTCTTTTCTTGCAAGTCTCATTTTATTTACATTAATTATCATTATTATATAGAGAGTCGTCTCCAGCAATTCAAGAGTAGCCACCATGTTTTTTTTTTAAATAAATGTTCTCTTATCCTTTCTATGAGCATAGCCATAGTCATGCAAATCCTCTTTAAATAGAGAGAGAGAGAGAGAGATATTTTACATTTTTAATAACATAAATTAGATTGGACTTTTCTAACCTCAGATGAAGTTTGCGGCTGTTCATCAAACGTGTGGCTGAGACGTGTGGGAAAACATATATTTTCTACAGATCAGTATTATTTTATTTGTAGAGTTTTTTTTTTTTTTTTCTTGAGAGTTCAAAGGGTTGATATTCTTCCATGCCAGCTACTAAGACCCTCAAACGTGATATAACCAACTACAAATAAAATAAATAAATTTTAGAGTTTTCTAAGATATAGCAACGTTGGACACTCGGTGTCCAGCTAAAGGTTGATGTTTGACACAGAAATGTAGGTTTTCTAGAGATCAGATTCCTGTAGAATCCCAAGGTATTGTATCTTACCGACTCAGAGTACTCTAGAATTTTCGTCAATTTTACTTACAAACTTGAGTTTTTCAACACCTACAACATAAACGCCTTTTTGGGTTAAATTGTTAAAAGGGTAGAAGAAAAAAGATAATAAAATTTGAAGGATGTTATTTTAGAGAGATTATACCCTCACACCAACTTTTGCTAATGACTCACCAATTCATATGTAAATCACCAAAGTATTAGCACACATCTTAGGATGGCATTAGTAAAAATTGGTATGACAATAGAAGAAGTCTTATTTTATTGGGAAAAGAGTGATGGAGGAAAGATAATATTTGGAGGAGTATTCTTGAAAAGGGAGGTAGATAGAAGGGAAACGGAAACAAAATTAAAAATCATCCTCGAGATTCATAACAAGATGAAATTCCGACCCCTCTTTATGTGGAGAGATAAAGAGACTAGGACCCACAGTTGTGTTTGATTATATAAAGTGTATGATTTAGTTTGGGATGCTGATAAAATCGGACTAGTGACTAATTAGAATAAGAAAATCCTAGTGCCATCTAATGAACCAATGAGAGAATGACAAATGGGTAAAGCTTATTCCCCAGGTAAATTGTATTCCTCTTTCATTCCCACGTCGCACTATCTCATTGAGTCTGGTCCACAGATTGAACAATCTCCACCAATGAATAGGTGGGCTCATTAGAGGGGGCCTGGCACTTTAATTTTACTGAGTGAAACCAAAGGTCAGACTTCCTAGGGATTAGACCAAGTTTTCTAGGATTCAATCTCTACAGAAGGATCATAGGCTTTTTAACGCAGTGTTTGTATTGAGAGAAATGGAGAGAAGAAAAAAAAATGACTTCCTCTCTAGTTTTCTTGTTTGGATTGTTAAGTAGGGAGAGAAGAGAAATCCTTTTAAAAATATTTTATAATTTCAATTCTGCCCCTAAATCTCTTTTAAGATATTTTAAAATTCTAAAATCATCTCGAGTTTTCTCCAATCAATCAAATATGGTGGAGAGAAATGAAATTTCTCTTTTCTTCTCTTAATGTGTTTCTCTTCTCTCAATCCAAACATAAGTTAAACGTCCAATGTGGGTGGACACTAGCGATCAAAGAGCAGAAAGCTTTTTGGTCACTCCTGGGTCCTGGCTGACATAGGATAAATCATAAATTTCCTAGGGATTCGCAACATGAACTTCCTCTCTCAGCTGTTTTGCATTGCATCCAACGACGTTGGACACAAGAATTTTTCATAATTTCATTGTGAAGGGACGAAGACTTTTCATTTTGTCAAAAAAAAACGTGTGAAATAGAAAAGTCAGAATGATCGATTACAAGCACCACCCTCGGTTAAAGAGTCACCGCTTAGATACCAACCAACCTCATACATGATTGATACATTACTGACTTCATCACCGCCAATTGACTTTGAAATTTCACAAATTAAGATGGAAAAAAATTCACCAAAATGTTAATAGTTTTACAGACAAGTAGAAAAATATAAACATCCTACCAACCTGGTTAGAACATGGAATTGGTACATATGTAATAATATATTGGAAAAGGAATCATGTGTTGATGATTAGCTCTCATACTCCAAGACGGGTTCGGCATCAAGGGGAGAAGGGGGATCATCCAACCTGGTTAGAACCTCTGGTACTCCAGCAGTGTCCCTTATTATCTGTAAAACCCAACACATTCGATCATCAACCTATGTGATTGTGACAATTATGAGCCTTTTTTTTTTTAATCTTCTATTGTTTCAATGGCACATGAATCTGCATGTCAACACATTACAAACAAGATACATCCTTATCCTAATAGATATAAAAAGCGTAACACAGTAAACATTTCTATACGGTTAGTGTATCTAAAAAAATCAAACATTTCTGAAAATATATTAGCCCCAATAGATTATAAACTACATGGAAAATCGATTGAGATGTCACATCTGCAATGAAAGCCAATTCATCTTCATCATCATTGAAGCTTTATCTAATGAAGAAGGCCAATTACAATTCTAACTAAGAAATGAGCAATTTGAAGGTTCTAAAAAGACAAGAAACAGTGTGGATACAAGAAGAAGTCAATATGAAAAAACTTAAATGGTAAGTAACAATGAAAGATATAGAAGACAAAGCTTAGTCAGTGCATCTATAATAGTAAGTAACAATGAAAGATAAATGTCCCTTGCCCCCCACACAAAAAATAAATAAAACCCTGCAATCACGGTGGCTCATAAAACACATCGCTGCCGTGGTTTATTCAATAGATGGCCACCTCTTACGTGGCACGCTTGGAGAGCAAAAATATGACGGTTAATTTTCAAGTCAAAAAGCATATTGTTCTGGTGTTGGAAATGAGTCACTCCCATCCAAGAAACACCACATCTTTTGAACAACAAAGATCAATGAATGGGTGAGACCCATTAGTACAGGAGGCACTCAGATCAACCAAAGGCCTTTAGGGCCATCATTATTTTCTTTTTTTCCTTTTTTTTTAAGTAGGTCCATCATTATTATTATTTTTTATTAGTTTATACTAGCAATTTTTTATGACTTGATTTTTTTTTTTTGTTTGAGGTCCATTCATTATTTTCTATTTATATAATATTTGAATCATTGTTGACTTATTAAAGGATAAATTCAAGGGTCAAATAGGTGTGGTTGGGATAAATTCGGCCTTGCTGCAGCAAATATCATCAAGATAACAAATCAAAGGGTGCACGTCTACCATTTTTGGATTTAGTGGAAAATTATCTTTTGTTCTTTTTTAAAACAATCTTGCAAATTCCTTCATGTAGATCGAGCTTAGAAAGAAACTTACAAGTATTTCTTCATCAAGGTAAGAAATCATAAATAGTCTCTCAAAAGTCCCACCTGAATGACATAAAAGAAATAGAATTTAGTGTCCATTCATGAGAGAGATCTAAAATGGGAATCTAGAACAAGTCCTTTATTATTTTCCAAAAACTCCACAATAAACATCAATATTTCTAGTTTTGGAGAAATCATCTCAACCAATTCAGAGGAATTGAACAAGTCAAAGATGTCAATGGTTGTCAAGAACAGTGGCTTGGAAATTAAAACAAAAATATTCTGAAGAGATGCATATAACAAACTCTAGAGAGGTTAGGATTCACAGAATAAAGGTGTAGAGCTATATATAGCTGTAAAGTATCAATTAGGCGTTATGTGTTGGTCACATGGCATCTAACACCAGCTAAAGCTATGATGCAATGTGCAATCTAAGTTGGCTGCCTTCAAGCACGCAAAAGAGGTGGAAAGGTTTTTTAAGGTTTGAAGGCCATGAGGAAGTGACCCGCATGTGTTGCCGTTTCGCTTTGATCACATCGAAGGTGACATCATGCATGAGCCTCCATCAAGAGAATGATTTCATTTTGAAAGCAGAATGCTGTCACATTGATGTGTGACACAGAATAGCGTGATCAGTGCCAACCAAGACACATCAGGAGACTGACATTTTCATATTTTCCCACGTAATCAAGATTCTACAAATACAGACCCTCTGGAAAGGAAAGTGGACTGTCATTCAAGCATATCTTGATCTTCTCCTAGCCCATTTGCTCTACTTCTTTCTCTCCTCATCTCCATCCCTAGACACATCCTCTAGCACCCCCTTTCATTGGCTATTGTAACAGCCTCTTATCGGACATGTAATTGGTCAAAGCAGGGCACAAGAAACCTCACACAAGCTTCTCTCATGTGACACTTCCCCCATGACGAGCCTCCTCCACACCCTCTCTACGCTGAGTAATCAAAACGTGGGTCAATGCATGAAGTAGTTGGCAGGACACCCTTGAGAAACCCAAAATGCAGGGACATTTGTTAGGGGTGTAAACAGGTCATTTCTAGTTCAGTTCCTGAGGTACCTAGAACCGAGAACCATCATACCTTCCCATTAAGAACCAGAAGAGGAACCGGTAAGAACCACAGGTACTTGTCGGTTTTGGTTCCCAGGTACAGTCGAGTCTAAAGGGAATTGGCATTAAAACCATATACTGAAAAAATTAGAGAAATAGTATAATTTTTCTTAAAGGGTGCAATTAAGATGATATTATGGTTCTTGGCAATGCATCTCTGTTTGGAGCATGAACTCACGAAGACAACTTTTTGAAACCGAAAGTTAACCCCTTCATCCCTCACCCTTATCATGTTGACATCATTTAATAGGGCTAACGGGAATTGGAGCCACCATAGATCCACTAAACATCCTCAGTCCCTCTAGAGAGGTTATAATTCTCTTCTCTAAGTTGCTTATCCCATTTTGTAAGTAATGACACAGCGACCTTCAAGAAAATGTAGGAGTAGCTCCAATAGGTAATAAATGAAGAAAAACTTGATTGAGATGGTTTGGGCATGTTCAACAAAGGCTGATTATAGCCCCAATTAGAAAGAATATATAAGTTTAAGGTTTTGAAAGAGCAAAAGGAAGGCCCAAGAGAATGTGGATTGAGATAGTGAGAGCATATATGAACTCACTTTCACTAACATAAGATGTGGCTATGGATATAATTGAATGGAGGAATAAGATACATTAGCAAAGCCCAAATCTTCGATGATGATGATGAATAGATTAGATTGACCAAGGTTCCTCATTTTGGTGGCAAGGTTCCAACATTTTGGGAGAGGAGTTCAAAGAAGGATCAGTTCCCAAACTATAGGATCAAGGTTTTAAATTTAATGAAATTCGAAGCAATATTCAATACAAATATTGAAGTTTCAAAATATCTACATAAAAGGCATAAATGTTTAATCTCTATCTTTCTTCAATATTAGCTTCAAAAACAAATTTTCAAGACATCAAAAAGACATTATAGCATACAACTAGGGTGTGGCAAACCTAATGCACTTCAAGATTATCAATTATATAATTGGTAAAAAAAATTTAAGCAGTATTAAAACTGAAGCATTGTTGATAGGCGTTTCTGGTCACACATCCCGAGGGCGCCAACTGGACATACGCACGCCGACAAGACCACCTGCTGAGTCCTTAGCGTAAGGATATGGCAAATCTACTATCAACAACCACGCCATTACGATGGCGGGTGCCATGGGTAACGTGTTGCCTAAGACACACAATGCAACTCGTGCGCCATCAACTCTTGGGAAACAAGTCAGATGAAGTCACGCGGGTACAAAGGGGGGAGGTTTCTAAGCCTAAGGTTTGGTGGTCGTAGGATGAGAGGCATGCTGAGGTTGTCAGGATCAAAGGATGGCAATACCCTGGGATTTCTATCCTAAAGAAGTGTCCGACATCCCTTTTTTTCCTCTATCAATCCCTAGGGAAACCTGTCGTCGCAGGAGGAATGTGTCAGCCTTGCTAACATATCCTTTAGTCAATCCTAAGGAAGGTTTGTTATCCAAGGTTGACCTCTATTGACACTGATAGAGAGGAGGTCAGCCTTGGACAACGACCATTCCTGCCTATCACTGACATCCTAGCTGTTATACATTGCCTGGGCAAGCAGAGAGAGAGGGATCCTCTATTTAAAGTAGGGTGGTCCCATTGGTGGGACAAGGATTCTGGACCGCAAGAGCCGAAACTCTGTCCTAGCATCCATGGGTCCCCATTCTCTCTGGTTGTCACTGTCATTCCTCCCTCACCACCACCTAACCTCACCTCTTCCCTTCATAACGAACAGGCAGGTCTGACTTGTCTTCTTCCCAACCAAACAGTGTCTTTAGGGCCACGTGTTGGTCCCTTTGGGCATTGGATCCTAGTCAAACTCCTAAATCTAACCACGTAATCTAAGTCCTTATCCGCGGGCAGTTCTTCGGTTGAACAAGCATCACATGTGGATCACACGTGGCCTCTCCTAATAGTTAGTTTAAGCCAACACCAAACATACTTGGACAAGATGGGGCTTGTACACAGCTTTCAAATAGCTTACATCGTCAACTCTCTAACTTAGTACAAAACATCAAAAGTTGATCGTACTCTCCCCAAGCACAAAACACGCAACGGGAAGTAAGCCATGTAGACCACATCCTAGAAGTTCACCAAAGGAGGGGTAGCAGTGGATTCTCAAAAATTCCGAACATTCAACAACATTCTAGGTAGAGAGTAAACTTGGAAGTTGATTTAAGAATTTTTTTTTTTTTTTTTTTGATAAGTAATAAAAGGAAAATCATGAAAGCCCAAGGACACCCTCTCTCTAAAGATCCGCATTTACCATTTTTCATATATATGGTCAATGCATGATTTTGAGTTTCAAGCAACATTATAGTAATTAACCACAAAGGATGATGCAGATCCAGACTAGCAGTCTTAAGGGTTACCATGATAGATGCTCAAATCTTAAATTTTCCTTTTTCACACACATAAAGAACAAGGCAAAATAGCATGGAAATCCTTACTGAGCGGAAGTTTCACCCCATTGGACATCACATCCCTAACAGGCACAGGAAGTTGCTGCAGCGTGCCAACTACTTGGCCAAATGCTCCTTTTAGCCGTTCAGGTATTGCCTCTTCATTGATGGTTGGTGTTTCAAAAACACCTTCAACATATTCTTCTTTCATTCTAAGTGGTCCCTCAACAGATAACTTGGTGGTCAGAATGAATTTGCTCTCTATCTGATGTCAGCAGAAAGAATTTAAGAGGCATCTAACAAATAACGACCAGGACAATCTAAAATAAAATGCAAATAAACGAGGGCACATGTTGGGGAGTAAAAACAGGATTTACCCTATAGCTACTTTTATTTCAACATTATAGCATCAGAATTCTTAGAATGGTAATTGGACTAGTGGGAATTATTCTGATTTCAAAAATTGCTCTATTCTAATGAAGCTTAGTTAAAAGAGATTACTTAAAGTATCTTACAAATACCAGCCTACTAGCCCTGCACTTCAATGGGTTAAGGCACGGCAAAATCAGTTACAAGTTCAGGTACACCACGTACTTATCTCCCTGTTTGACTAAAGCTGGCTCATGCATAGCACTGTTGTTTTTTTTTTTTTATAAGTATATAGATGTTGCTTTTCCATCAAGTAAACTCAATGAACCAACGATAACATCTGTTCTGTCTCTTTGCTGCATTGCAGAAGTGTTGATAATGCTGATTGCCATTGCTAAAGTAAGGTCAATTCAATAAATTGCAAGCAATTATGTGGTTTTAGCGTTCTGTTACTTCAATCAACTAAATTTAACTCCCAAGATAGGCATAAAAGGCATTATTCCTGAGACTTGTTATTTAGTTGAGAGTTACGAGAGAACCAATATACTTATCAAGAGAGAGAGAGAGAACTAGCATCTTCACAGATGCACGACACTGCTTCAAATCTCATTTAGTTTTCATCCATGTACATCTTTATTGAAAACTCCTCTGGAACTAAAATGTCTTGAAGAAAAAAATCTTGGATCCAAAGTTCTATGTAAAGAAGGGGCATCAATTAGTGATATTTAATTCGAGTCAAGAATTTTTGCCCAATTAGCAAAGAACTAGACATCAGTGAGTGGTGACTTTCTTAATACTAGCAAACAATTATATGAATTGAAACAAATTAAATAAATTTTACATGGATGTGATAAGCGAACACTTCATAGAGTGCATAATACAAAGACTGCAATGTAAATAACAACAGAATATAGAACAACGATTTGTGATGGAGAATCTGTACTTCACCACACTTTGATACATGTAGAGGGAACGGATTTAGATATCCCTACTGAGGATAACTAAATCACACAATAATAAATAAATAAATTACCGAGTTCAAGAGCTTCAAATTTGCTGTAGACTTTGCATATCCATCCTTGATCATCAAATCCATCGCTAAAAGATTTCCTAAATTTGATGGGAATCTCCTATGAAGAAATCAAGGTGCAATGATGCAATTAGCTTCCATTAAATTGAATGTAATACCATGAGATGCCCCACTAGAAGATCATTGAAATCAGATGTGACTCAAACTTCAAATACTATGCAATCAATCAAGTTTTATAAAGAGAAGATTCAGGGGATCCATAAATAAATAAACTCACTCAAAGAAGAATCTTGCAACAAATAATATTGGGCTACCAGACCCAAGCCACTCGAAATTCCATCGACCTTCCAAAAATGGTGACCTGGATTGAATAAATTAATAAGTAAACATTAAAAAATATCTAATATGAAAAACAATAAATGAAAGATTGTGTACGTTGTAGGTCGTGGGGTGGGATTGAGCCGCTCAAGACTAGTAATTCTCTCATTCACATCAATTCGCTGCACATCTGTTGTCTTTCCATTTATTAAAGACTCGAAGCCCCCAGAATCCTTAAACTGAAATGGAAAATTATTTACACATTTTAGAGAGAATTAAGAGGAACCAATAGCACAAAATAACAATTGTATAAAATTCCCTAAAAGGAAAAATGTAGAGTGGGGTCCACACTACTCACTTTATTGCCTTTCTCCTTCACCCTCTTCAACTTTATTGTTTTTCCTCCCCCCTCCCCCTCCCTTTCCCTTTTTTCAATAATATCCCACCAATTTTAATATCTTTCTTCTTTTACCCCCTTTTCAATAATGCCCCTTTAACTTTACTATCTTTCCTCACTTACCCCATTTTCAATAATACCCCTCTAACTCACTCTTTGTAACTAACTTGTAACTCTTTGTGCCTATCAAAAAATAATAATAACTCTTTGTAACTTAGTTTGTCACTTTGTTCAATTGTAAGGTCATCTCCAACCATGAATTAAATCTTGACTCAGATTTGAGTAAAAGTTTCTTTTGATATGGAGCACTCAGTGGTAAACTCAAATTTTTACCTTAGATCATTTTTAAAATTTTCATCATCTCTTTCTTTCATTTTTTCCTCCAAAACTATTTCCCCTTTTATCTTTCCTCTATTTCTTTCCCTCCAAAACCGCTTTCCTTCTCAATTTTCCCTTCCCTCTAAAAACCTTCTCTACCAAATTTATTTATCTCATTTTTCACTTTTTCCTCAAATTAAATTACAGACATTATATTTCTATAAATAAGCTCCTTCACGTATGATTCATTACTCAACTCATCTCCAGTATTGTCAATAGTATGGAGCCTTCAATAACCCAAGAGGTTGGCTCAATGTCAATTTTGGACAGATAGGTAGATAATGCTCATAGATTGTGAGTTCGATACCCAGTATGAGCATTAATTCCTTAGGGGCACACCCTCACTTACCTGGTGCGTGTGATGTGCGGGCATTGCACGTGCCCGAGGACTAGTCCTTGGACGAGACCATGGTCTATGGACTAGGCAAAGCCAAGATACATGCCCAGTCCGTTGTCTACAGGAATACCTGGTTATCAAAAAAAAATGGGGCCTTCAAAGTGTTTTTAGCTTACTTCTTTTTCATCTTTCTCTTCTTCATTTTTCTATGGAAATAAATAAATAATGGCACTTGTGGCTCTTCAGGAGGGGATAATGCTGAAATAGTAAAAAATTTAAGAGAAGATACAAGAAAAAAAAAAAACAAAACACGGTGACTCTGTTTTAGGATAGGAGTATCCACTGCGAATGAAGAAAAAGTCATGATCAACTGTTCGATGATTATTTTTCTAAAGATCCAGGTTATAAATGTATAAATAGCAATATTTTACGTCAATTGATGTTGATTATTTAATATTTGATGAGGTTATAAGAGCCTAATTGTTTTAATTTTATTCTTATAGGAGTTCAAGACTTAAAATGCTAAAGGAGGACTAAAGATGGATTTTTAGAGAAGAAAACAATGACTTGAGGGTGAAGAAAAAAAAAATTCCAAAAAGAGAGACCAACACAACCCTCACCTTTATTTTCTCTCTTCCACATAATCTACACACCTTCCTATTTTGTCTTTTTCCTAAGATTCTCCTAATCTCTCTTTTATTTTTTGCATGTGTTAAGCATATAGAAGATCTTGTGGCGCAATACAGCTAAAAGATTGGAATTGAGTTATCCAACTTACTGAATACAATCTGGACCTAAAATATTGTTTTCAACTACCAGACTTCCAGACGAGCAGTAAGATGCGTTGTTCAATGCTGCTAAGAGCTTCCATCCTTCGTATAAAGAAGTAGGCACCAATTGACTACAACTAGAAAGAAGTAGAGAATGGCTTCAAAGCAGTAGTGCCCCACATGAAGGGCACTCTAGGTTACGAAAAACGATTTACATTCTCCCCATCTTTGCAGCTATGGGCATATGGTGATGCCGATTGGGATGTTTTCTGGATGAACGCCGCTCAACAACTGGTTTCTATATCTTTTTGGGCCTAATATAATTTCTTCGGGCTCCAAAAAAAGCAACCAATGGTGTCTCGTTCCACTACGGAAGTTGGATATCGTTCCTTAGCTCATGTTGTGGCCAATATCGTTTGGATTTGGTATATTGTACAAGACTTGGGTATTTTCTCCACAAATTCTATTGTTCTATTATGTGACAACCGCAGTGAAACTTGCCTAGTTGCAAATCCAGTTTTACATGCCCGAACGATTCTCATAGAAATTTATTATCATTTTGTCTGAGAACAAGTTGTTTGCGGTTCTCGTATTCAATTTATTCCAAGTCATTTAAAGGAGGTGTAACTTTTGAGAAGAAGAAATAATTATTCTACTTAAAAAAATAATGAACTAATACATATATTTATAGCAAAATAGTAGTACCAGTTCTGGAACTAATTTTGCTATAAAAAAGGAACAACTAATTACAACAAAAAATGAGGAAACTGCCTAACTAACTAAAATTTAAATTTTAAAATACTAATTTCAAAAAATAAACATCCTAACTACTTCCTAAAATTTCGACACCCCCCCCCCCCTCAAGTTGGTGCATAGATATCAATTATGCCCAACTTGCTAACAAGAAGTTCAAATTTAGGTCTGAACAATCCTTTGGTAAGGATATCGGCTATTTGTATACAAATAGCTCCACTGTCAATCTTCTTCTTTATAAAGTGCCTATCAATCTCCACCTGCTTTGTACGATCATGTTGTACTGGATTCTGTGCAATGCTGATGGCGGCCTTGTTGTCGCAGTACAATTTCATTGGCATATTCACTGGTAACTTCAATTCTTCTAGTACCTTCTTTAGCCATAACATCTCACAAACCCCATGAGCCATAACACGAAATTCTGCTTCAGCACTGCTTCTTGCTATCACGTTTTGTTTTTTACTCCACATAACTAAATTACCTCATACATATATGCAGTACCTTGACGTAGATTTCTTGTCAGTAATTGAACCTACCCAATCTACATCAGTGTAGGCGTCAATGCTTTGCTGTATAGTCTTCTGAAAGAGTAAGCCTTTACCTAGTGTACCTTTCAAATATCTCAGGATTGGATAAGTTGCTTCAAGATACTTCTCATAGAGTGAATGCATAAACTGACTTACTAGACTCATGGAAAATGCAATATTTGACCATGATGTGATAAGTAAATCAGTTTCCCTACCAAATTCTGAAACCGAGATGTATCTACATGATCATCTTCTTTGTTATCTCCAAGTTTCTGATTGGGATCAATTGGGGTGTCTGCTGGTCTACAACCACTCATTCTGGTCTTCTTAAGTAGATCAAGAACATACTTCCGTTGTGAAACAACAATTCCCTTCCTCGACCGAGCTATCTCCATCCCGAGAAAGTATCTTAGAGACCCTAAATCCTTGATCTCGAACTCTGATACAAGAGACTTCTTTAATCGGTTCATCTCAAGCAAATCATCCCCAGTGAGGATTATGTCATCTCCATAAACAATTAACACAGCTATCTTTCCATCCTGCAAGCATCTTACAAACATGGTGTGATCAACCTGTTCCTGAGTGTACCTTTGGCTTTTAACAAACTGAGAAAACCTCTCAAACCAGACCCTTGGTGACTGTTTCAACCCATACAAGGATTTCTTCAGTCTGCACACATTCGAACCAAATTTCCCATCGAAGCCCATGGTGCATCCATATATACCTTTTCCTCCAAGTTTCCATTAAAAAAAACATTTTTCACATCTAATTGCTGCAAGGGCCAATCAAGATTTGCTGCAAGTGACAAGAGAACTCTCACAGTATTTAACATTACTACAGGTGCAAAGGTTTCTAAGTAGTCAATGCCATAGGTCTGAGTAAATCCTTTAGCAACCAACCTAGCTTTATACTTTTCAAGTGATTAATTTGACCTGTATTTAACTGTGAACACCCATTTGCACCCCACAATTGTCTTTCTTCTAAGCAAATCCACCATCTCCATGTCTGATTTTTCTCAAGAGCCTTGATCTCCTCAAAAACAGTCTCCTTCCACTCGGGAACCTTTAGAGCATCCTGCGCATTTTTAAGAATCTCCATACAAGACACTTGTGAGGTAAAAGCACAGAAATTGGGTGAAAATTTTCATATGACACATAATTAGACAATGGATGTTTGGTACATGACCTTACACCTTTTCGAACAACAATAGGAATATTAGAATCAATGGACTCACTAGACTCAAACCTAGGATTAGTACCTAAAGTAGATGGGACTAATTGTGCAGGCTCAGAGAAAACATTACCTGGAGGATTTGTAAACTCATGGCGGTGTGGGAGATCAATCGACTCTTCTCCTTGAGTTGTATTCTTTCGTGAGTAAACAATATCAAAGGGTATTATCCCTGTGTTCTTGGTGCTCATTTTTTCCATGTTTGATTCATTGGATTCATGACTTTCATGTGGTGGCATTAAGGATGGGCATGTATTTTTATTATTTAAAGAACCTAATTCACAAAAATCTAGTACAATAATGTTTGGGTTCTTAACTTCGGCTAAGGGTGCAGGAGACTGGTCAACTTCGGCTATGGGTGCAAGGGAATGATCAATCGACACATCTTTGAGTTGGAAATATACATCCGAATCTTCATTTTTTCTCCACCCCTGAAGATGAGTACTAAAAAACGAATTTTGTTCAAAAAAAAGTTACATCCATGGTGACATAATTTTTTAGTAACCAGGCCAAAACATTTGTATCCCTTTTGATTAGAGGCATATCCAACAAAAACACATTTTCGAACTCGAGGTTCAAGTTTTCCTTGGTTATGATCATGAATGTGAACAAAAACAGTGCACTCAAATATCTTTAGAGACAAATTTGATGAGAGCCTATTATTAGGATAAAACTTATGGAAAAAAACCAATGGAGTTTCAAAGTTTAAAACCTTACTAAGCATTCGATTTATAAAATAAGTTGCAATGAGAATAGCCTCGCCCTAAAAATATTTAGGTACTTTAGTTGTGAAAAGCAATGCCTGAACTACTTCTAATAGGTGTTTGTTTTTCCTTTCAACGACTCCGTTTTGTTGAAGAGTATCATTGCAAGAACTTTGATGAACAATCCCTGTTTCTAAGAAAAAATTCCCCAAAACTTTGTTAGAGTACTCTTTGCACCAGGTGTAAAAAATTTTAAAAACCGCTTCTACATCAGATTTTTCCCTCATTAAATAAACCCAAATTTACCGTGTATGATCATCAACAAATGTGACAAACCATCTTTTTTAAGAATTTGTAGGCACCTGACAAGGTCCCCAAACATCACTATGGATAATTGCAAATGGCTTAGACGCTTTGTAAGATTGGGGAGAAAAAGAATTACGATGGTGTTTAGCAAACTGACAAATGTCACATTAAAAAAAAAGATGAATTTTTATTTCTGAAAAGAATCGGAAACAAATACTTTAAATATTGAAAACTTGGATGGCCTAATTTATAATGCCATAACATTATTTCATTATCTCTGGAATCAGAAACAGAATTAAAACAAGTACTAATGTTTAGTCTACTCGAGTTGGGTCCATCTTCAAAAAAGTAGAGTCCAACACACTGCCAATCGACCTCCTCAAACTCAAATCCTGAAACTCACAAAATGATGGAAAAAAATTAACACAACATTTGTGATAAAGAGTGATTTTACTAATAGACAATAAATTACAAGAAAAGTTCGGAACATGAAGAACATAATGAAGAATTAAGGAAGAAGAGAGTTGAACAGATCCAATTCCAACTATGGCAGAAAGGGCACCATATGCAATTTGACCTTTTTATTGCCTGCACAAGGACTATAAAAGGAAAAAAGTTTTGAGCAACCGGTCATGTGATCAGTCGCTCTAGAATCGATGATCCAAGGATTTACAAAATTTGAGAAGACACTAAGGAAGGCTAAAATAAAAGAGTTACCTTTCTGAGCTAAAGAGTAAGGAGTTACAGATGATTTTGGAGATTGAAACAATTTGTATAGGTACTCTAATTGCTCCTTTGTGAACGAGACCATTTCCCAATTGACTTGATGCTCTTGAGAATACTCAATTGCAATCTGGAATGCACGTCCTTCTCCACTATTCTTCTTCTTCCAGTTTGGTGGTTTACCGTGAAGTTTCCAGCAGGTATCCTTCGTGTGCCATGGCTTTCTACAGTGTTCGCACCACGGCTTCTTCCTTTTGTCACCTTCGAAATCCAATTCTCTAGACACGAGAGCCGAACCCTCTAGTTCATTGTTTGGACTCAGCTCTGGATTTCGCAGATTATCCTTCGTCGGGACTCCTCACGGCGAACTTCAGAAAACACCTCACGGATTGAGGGCAAAGGTTTCCAACAAAAAATTCTCCATCTAACCTCATCCAAACCGCAATTTAGATCAACAAGTAACATATACACACTATCATTTTCTTCCCTTTTTTTGTAATGAGCACAATCATTAGGATTTTCCCAATCATTATCGCAACACTGATCCAATTCCTGTCATAAAATGACCATTCGTTGTAATAAATGGTAACTTCATGATCACCTTACTTTGACTGCTAGAGTCATGTCTTCAAATCGAAAATCTGTGATGAATTCTCCAAATCAAAATAACAATCTCGCACGGTCTCCCAAACTTCTTTGGCTGTCGGTAAGAACAAATAGGACTTCCCATTGCTGGCTCCATCGAATTGATGAGCCATGCAATGACAAGAGAATTTTTAGATCGCCATTTTTTCAAGTATGGGTGAGTCGCTACAGGTTGTGTTACTTTGCCTGTCAGATGTCCCAATTTACCCCTTCCATCAATCGTCAATTTCATAGATTGCACCCATTCGAGATAATTTTTCCCATCGAGTTTGTGAACTATGAGTTGCAGGTTAGAAACCTGGGAGAGAGATTTGCCAGATGATGTTGATGTCATCAATTGGGTGATCTCGGAGGAATCTGCCGAGGCAGTAGGGTTTTTCGTTGCGCCGATCATCGCTGTCTTCGCCATGGAAAATCAGATCTAGAGCACAAGGCTCTGATACCATGTAACTTTTGAGAAGAATAAATAATTATTCTACTTAAAAAAATAATGAAATAATGCATAGATTTATAGCAAAGTAGTACCAGTTTTGGAACTAATTTTTCTATAAAAAAGGAACAACTAATTACAGCAAAAAGGAGGAAACTATCTAACTTAAATTTATATTTTGAAATACTAATTTCAAAAAATAAACATCCTAACTACTTCCTAAAATTTCGTCAAATAGATATTTTTACCAAAGGCCTTTCTTCCTTGAATTTTCGATCGTTGCAATACAAATTGACCATGTTGGACGTCCACCCACGTAGTGTGAGACTTAAGACTCTTTGAGACGTGGGTTATCCTCAATGCCACACACACACACTATAGAGATGTGGTTTTCTCTTATTGCAACTAAGTGACTGTTTGTGAATGAGTCTACCACTTTGCACAGTTGTGACTGATAATTCCTTAAGCTTCCATAGTTAACAATCAAGTCTCAATCTTTGTTGGACACGTGTCCATATGAAGGTGTTCTGGCAATTTGAACAGGGATAAGCGAGTACCAAAATCAAATTATGATGATAATTCAGAGGTTTTCATGAGATAACATTTTCAAGATAGAAACTGAACCTTTCCAACTGTCGAAGAAAAAAATTAACTCACAGCAAGAATTAGAGATTCCTTTGCAGAAAGCCTCTCCATCTCTTTCGCATAATTCGCCGAAGCTCCTTGGAATGTTTGTTGAACCATCGCTCTGCAAACTCCAACGTTCGATTTCCAGACATCTCTCCTACTATGGAACCTTTTCCCGCCATTTTTCGTCCATCGATTCACAGAAAAGGAAGACGAAGAAGAAAGAAGACGAGAAGAAGAAGAAGAAGAAGATGAGGGCAATAAAGAGCGATGCCCTGAAAAGACAGGAATTAGGTCAAGAACAGCAGCCATAGTTGAAGAGAAATATATGAAAATTTTGTAAAACAGAAGACGATGATGATATCTAGAGAGAATTCAGATTAGAATAATTTGAAAATCCCGCGTGATTGAATATTTTAAGACCAAATTCATCGATTAGTTGAGAAAAGAAACCCTAATTTTTGTCTGGCAAACCCTAGTTCCTTGCTGTTGGTTCTTGGACTACTGGAGAGGGCGATAGTGAAGAGGGTTCGCCTGGACAGATTCTATTGCCATACCTACTTTTGCTAAGAGCACCCCAATTCATATGTAAATCAATTTCCGAAGGATTATCGTACATCATGGGGTGCTCTTTATAAAGATTGATGTGGCAATAGAAGTTATCTTTTTTATTATTATTATTATTAGGGAATTTTGCCAACAAATTTCATAAGTATGCTTTGGTAATGAAACAGCCTTACTTTTATTTTAATACACAAATTAGAAAGTTTGTTATAGTGACCTTGATATTTTGACTAAAATACTCTTGTCCACTTGAATGATTTAACTTCATTGTCTTCTATTCATCTTAATATTTCAACTTTAAATCAAACACATGAATTGATTGAAACTTGAAGAGACTAAGAGAGTTATCAAAATCTCGTCGAGCTCAATCGCCCAACCGTCATCGTCCTCATTATCATTATCGTTGTTGTCCAAACCTCTGATCTACCATCATCATCTTCATGGATACTTATCACATAGAGCGAGTTTATGAATTGTTTTGTTGAAATTGATTGAAATCTCGCCGTTGTTTCGTCGTCAATCTCACCGTAAGTTTCTCTCTTTCACTTACACAGATTTATTTTTAATTTTTCTTCTCTTTCCCATTGGAATGTTTATATGTCTGTGTTATTTCAACAGTCAAAAGAAAACAAAAAATGATTTTTCTCCATTTACGATTTGAATCGCCATTGCCGATTTGAAGTCCCTGCTGTCGCATGTTGACCATCATTGATCTTCAATCCATTTAAACCCCACAAATTCCTCACCTATTCATAAGTTTATCTTTGCCCTAACTCCTTGACATAAACCTCTTCAATTTGTTTTGTATGTTTACAAACTGATTTTAGACGCCACAAAATTCCTCACCTCTCCATAAGTATTTTGTTAGATTTGAAATGTTTATTTGTATATGTTATTTTGAAAACAATTAATGGGATTGTTATAAAGTTATGATTTAATTTTATAGGTTCTTAGCTTATGAATTTAGCTTATGATCTAATTGAAGTTCTTTAGTTATCGGAGTAATTTTATAGCTTCTTAGCTTATGAATTGAGCTAATGGTCTAATTGAAGTTGTTTTGTTATCGAGGCACAAATGACTATGGCTTCAATAGAAGATGCCTTTCACAGAAGTGGCTTCAATTACTTTAAAATCCAGTGAAGCACATCTAGAGGTACCTGATTGCATAAAATTGATTTTAAAGTCTAATATACACAAAATGTCAAATATAATCTTACTTACTACCCTATGGTACTGGTAACTGCAATTCAAAATTTTACCCCCATCCCCTCTTAAGGAGAAATAAGACTTACTTTCTCAATTAATTCAAGATTTCATATAAAATTTGTCTTCATCATTCAAACCACTTCCCACTATCCTATACTTTATTATAGGCTTAATAGCTAAATTGGTCACTTTAAGACCTTCCAGACAGGGTATGGAAGTATATTTTTATAGTAGTTTTGAATAAATTATTGAATTGATACGAGTTATTATGTGTATTTACTCATTTTAGTCTATATATTCCACCAAGTTGAAGTATGGATGGAAAACGCACGTATGCATGTTGGTCTTGTAATGAATTGAGACATTTTGCACCAGATTGTTAAAAAAAATTTGCATGCCCCAATTGTCAATGAGGAATGATTGTAAATTTCATCGTCAAAGCAAACACGAAGAATAAAGGCAGTGTATTTGAAAAATGCCTCAGAGATTGTGGGTATTTTCAATTCACTAACACCAGAGATAAAGGGGAGATGTCAGCAAATAAAGGTCATCCATTTGAAAAATTGTTCAATGTTGATAAGTTTTCTCGACTTTTTGAAGAAGCAGCCTGTGTAGCTTCGTCTGAGGATGTAGAGGTGAAACTCAAAATAGATTTAACTGCCACATTTTCTAAGCCTCGTGATTGAACATAGTTCTCCAAATTATATTTATTAGTATTTTAAGACAGTAATACAGTTTAAGGAATTTAAGTTACTTTTTGTTATAAGTTATATTTTGTGAATTATTCCCTAACTTATTGGTTCATCTTCAATCAGTAACACCATGCAAGTCCATCAAACTGAAATCTGCTTCAGGGTTGTATCTATACTCTTCTACTCTAAAAGAAAAATCAGCAAGATAGCAACAAATTCTCTGGAGTTGCAATGCTTATAATCAATTTAGAGGTGTAAAAGAAAAACAATTCAAATTCCAGCATCAAATTGAAAAAAGAAAGACAATGTAGTCCTTACATAATTTTCACGTAAATGACTCATAAGTGAATCCAAGAATTTGATAATACTGTTTCAATGATTGCTCAATGACTATTGAGAGCACCCCATGGTGATTTAGATGATTTTCTACTATGTATTTGCACAGTTGTGGGTGCCTTCTGGAAAATATAGCAAATATATCAAATTAGATTAAATGTTGGATCATATTTATCTTTCTAAGACGCATCAAGCAAGACATGAATATCAGACTTACCTGAATGCAAAAACCCAGAAGTGGGGAAATCTCTTTTTTCAAATTATCTCGTATCAAACCAAATATCTTCTCCACACATACGGTCAATTATTGCTTAAATAATAAAGTTGGATATCGTGCTTCAACATGTGACTTATATATCCTCAATTCCAATATATTTCAAAGGAGATGTGTGACTATTGTGAGAACAAATATGTGAGTAAATAAATGTGTTTCAAAGACAATAATTTTGGCAAAAAGTGGTTCCTTCCAAAACAAAAAACTCAACTCCAATGGTGATTAGAGTTCTATTACTTATTTTGTGATACAAAGCCAATTAGAGAAAAAACCAAGTTTTCACCATTCAAAACTGCAAATCTCCCGTAATGATAAAATGAAACGGTAACCTAAACAGGGCAATAGGGATCATTGGATGAGAATTTAGCTATGTTTCAGATCAAATTATCTCATAATGTATCATGCACAAATGATTGTGCCTTCAGTACAAGATTTATGAGTACTTCTTAAAGTGTTGCAAATCATCCCAATACATTGACTTGACTAATGAAGGAAACTTACCTAAAGATTCATCCTACTTAAATAATACAAACTTCACAGAACTAGCAAACCTAAGAGAGACAAGGTTAAATCAGTTATAAGACAAACATTAGTTCTAATCAAGAATACATATAGGTCTCATGCCAAGCCCATTGGCAACCCAGATAGGCCCACAGAGTGTACCAAGTGCCACCACCGCCACCAAGTCAGATCAAAGTTAGGCCAAACACAACTGCATATAATGACATCTTCCCTACCTACAATGAAATGGGTACATACAACATTAAACCTCATCACTTTGTACAAATTTGAAATTAATAAAAATAGTTATCTAAGAAACCATAATACATAAATGGGTATGAATCCAACAATGCATGAATAATTGTAAAATACAAAATAGAAATGATCAATACAAACCTCAAGTATGACTGGGAAGAAGTCTGCCATTAACATAAGGTAAATTTTTACATCATCACCTATTGTGTCCAAATTCCTTACACTTGGAGCAACGAACATATACCCGTACAGTTGATTGTGACTCAATTTGTCTCTTATACGATCGTCCAGCTTATTTTTTACTTGTTGGTGGAATTATTTTTTGTCTATCATCAACAATTGGCAACTGGGAAATATTGACAATAGAAAAAAATGTTTCGCATATGTAGCACGATAAGTATTAGCCAAGAATCATCTCTCGCGATAGGAATAAAGATCATAACCCTGTTTAGCATGCAAACAACTGCATGTTTGCATGAAATCCCTATTATATCAAATTTACGACAACTACATGTTTTTTTTCTAAATCAACTCCATATAAAAAACCATCACAATGAACTTGGAAAACATTTGGAGAAAATGGCATAGCCAACAAACCATTAGTTTGATCCCGTCTTGTCGTCAAATAGTTCTCAACCCAAGTATTTAAATGTGTTGTCATTTTGTTCCCACATTCTTTTCTTTGAAAAAAATACTTAGCAGCTTTCTTTCAAACCTCTAACACTAAAGCGGTGATCAACAACTTTCTTGTATGTATGAAGACATTATTCAAGCTCTCGGGTAGATTTATAGTAGTGATATCATATTTTTGACCTTCAAAGTAAGTAGTTGCCCAAAGTTTTTCGTTCTATTTTGTCAATCCACTTGCGTGTTTTAGGTTGGATAGTCTGTATCTTGTCTAATATCTCTTCACATTCTTCTTTCTTATAGGCATTCCCTACTACAATTAGTAGAGATCTCAAATAGCCATCTTTTATTGTATTGAAAAAAAATTTCAGCATAACGTCGCAAACAGATTGAATGATGAACTCTAGGAAAGAGAAGTGGGACAAATCTCATTAACCCCTTGTGTCGATCGGTAATGATAGTCAAATGTGACCACGATGAACTATAATTGACAACAAATTCACTCAAACAATTTAAGTATCATCTCTACCGATGCGAATTCTCTATTGGGACAACTATAAAGGCAAAAGGTAAAATGTTGTTCTACCCATCAAGTGCTGAAGAAACCATTAAACATCCTTGTACTTCGAGGCCTAAGTGAGTATCATCAATGGAAAGTAGTGGTTGAATATGATTACAAAATGCTCGTATTGAAGGTCCAAATGCCAAAAAAAAAAATATATATTTCAAATCTTCTTTCATCACTCAAGATTAGATGAGTCACACATTCTGGATCAACTCGTTTAAGTTCGGTTGATAACGAGGCAGTAAATTATATGATTCGGTGAAAGAACCATAGATCATAAACATAGCCTTGGTTTTTGTTTCCACGACCTTATAGTAAGATAAGTCTATGCCATATGTTGTGTTAATATCCGTTACGATCTCATAAGGGGTGGTGGTACAATGCTCACGTAACTGGGAGACTATCTTACTTGCAACCCATTTTGTAGTAGGTTGTTGAAAGCGCCCTCGATCCGCGGGGTACGCGGATCCGCTTTTGACCCTTGAGGTTTGGGAGTCGCCACCTAGTTATTATGGTCTAGGAACCAAACTGACTCTAAAACGGATAAACACTAATCTACTACAGAAAATCTGAATCCAGGGATCATGTTACGGGGTTGGAAGGTGTTAGGCACCAACCCCGCCCGGCCAATGCTGGTCTCTACTTATTCCAAATATAACTATATCGCTAATGACAAAACCTAGATTAAAAAATAATAAAAAACCTTACTTTCGATCTGCAAAAGTACTATTCCCTCAGATCTGGTGAAAACAGCTCCTTGTACCGTACTCCTTACTTTGTTCTGTCTCCGGATCTGATTTCTGATCTCCGAGGTAAGGTATCTCCTTCTTGGATTGGATGCTTTGAATTTGTTGTGGATTTTTGGGGTTTTTGAAAGGTTTCTAGGTGTTTTTTTAAAATCGGAGTAGGGGTGTTAGGGAAGGAGTTGGGGCTCCAAAATTAGGGTTTTGGGGAGGTTGTAGGCTTCTTCACCTACTTTTTTAGGGTTTTTTCTTTGATGCGAAAATAGGGTGTGGAGGCTCCTATTTATAAAGTTTTTAGAAGCATTAGGGTTTGATTATGGTTTCTTTTAGAGTTTTAATTAGGATTTTGACTTTGGTCTCATGAGATGGACTTAGTCTTTAGGGCTTTGACTTAGGGTTTTGACTTTAGTCTTATGAGATTGACTTAATTAGTTTAGATTAGGGTTTTGACCATAGTCTTATGAGATTGACTTGATTAGTTTAGATTAGGGTTTTGATTTAGGGTTTTGACTTTAGTCTTATGAGATTGACTTTAATACTTGACTCTAGTCTTACTTAATTGACTTTAATTTTGACTTTAATCTTATTTGATTGACTTTAATATCTTGACTTTAGTCTTGCTTGATTGACTTTAAATTTTTGGAAACCCCCCTCTATATATCTTTGATTCTTTGGACCCCCAAATGGAGGGGTCATTAAAGAAATATCTTGCGAACCATCAACAATTTTTCTTGAAAGCCTGATTGATCAATTTTTTGGTTTAAATTTTATAATTAATTTTATTAATGTTTCACTTTACTTTATTTAATGATTTATTTATTAATTTCAAAATTTTTAATTATTAAAATTATGAAATTATCATTTTGCCCTCGGAGAGGATTTTTTACATTTTAAGTCTTTTTTCAATGTTCCAGGATGTTTTGAAATCAGTTTTTCGTAAGGAATTCAATGGGAATGTTGGTTTTTGTCATTTATGAAATTTTTGTGTGAAATGATCGTGAATTTTATGAGGGGTATTTTCGTAATTTTGTCAAATTTTGTGAAAATTGGCGAAATGATTTATTTGGTTTCGATTTGTCCTTTTATGTATTTGAACGGATTTTCCTAAGCGTAATGTAGGCTCTAAGGTTATTTTGATGTTAGGGGTATTTTGGTAATTTGGTCATTTTTAGTGATTTTTATCGTGAAGCTTCTTTTTGGTTTGCAGGATGATGATTTCTATGTTTCTAGGGTAGTATTTTCCTAGCGTAGGGTGGTTTCTAAGTTTTGTCAGTTCGAGATACCTCATCCAGATTTCTGAAACATATCTGGTAACAAAATAAAGCATTAGAATAGACATCCATCATTGGGAACCTTTGCGATCGGGTTGACGACTTGATTAATCAGGCGGATGCAAAAAATGGGGTGTCTACAGTTGTCCATGGCCACTACATCTCAATTCTGATGTATGGAACATGTGTGTGGATTTTTGTAAAAAGTAACTTTAAACTTTGGTAAGTCTCTCTACTTTGTTCCACGAAGACACCACTTACAACATTCAACCTTACATTTAACTACAATCCGTAATGGAGAGGTTTTCACACTTATGATATCTTTTTTCTTCCTCACAATATATTTAGTTATTGCATGCTTGAAAGCATCGTAATCAGCAAATATTTGACCCTATATGAAATCGAACGTATCACTAAGTCCATTACTTATAAAGTTGGCATTAAGATGTACCACTGGTCTATGTCCTCAACAACATAGTGGTTTTGATTGACATAGTAATTATCATCTATGTTTGTCGATATTGAGTGAAACTCAAGTCACACCAACTGGTCAAACCTAAAGTGAATTTTCATATTACCACAAATTAAATTTGGAACAATCTTAATCATTAATTAATAAATGTATTTGTGTCACCAACCTTTGGGGCTCATTAGTGAGATTACTTAGCCCATCCATTTCTCCAATGCTCATGTTTGTGTTTTGATTTCTTCTTCTGATTGGAATTACGTCATGACGTATTTATGAATGATTGGCTTACAATGTTGGAATTTCAACGTCATACGCATGATTTTCATTCAGATTGACGTGTTCATCATTCCTTGATAATTGGACAATATTCTCAGGATCATTTGTCTAATCAAATTCAAATGTTGGATGAGACTGAAGATCTTCAATTTCCATAGTGTGAGGTTCAAGTAAACTAGCTCCCTTTTCACGTACGATGCATAGTGTTGGTTGTACACTAAAGTGCCACATATAGTCATTACTATAATCAAAGGTTATCATGGACTTTTAAAATAACTACATTCAAATTTAAAGTAGTTTACCTATGATTCATACCCAATACATCTTCACCAACATTCGGATTGACTTCATGATGTTACCTACTTTCCATAGAAGACCTTGTAGTATAAAATAGATTTTTCATAAATATAAATAAAAGTGTATAAAATATTATATAATATCAAGGAAATGTGAACACGTCAATTTCCTCAAGCTTTGTAGAGTTGGACGATACACACTATGTTCATTGATGTGAAACACCAATGAAGTACATAGATGTGATACAACTATAAATACATCGGCTAGTGAAGCATCGTCTATTATGTCCAACTTAATAAAACTATTAGTCATTGCAGTAATAGGGTACCTACAAATGACTCTAACCTTCGAATCTTCTTTTATATCGAAAGTACTCATCAGTCTTATACAAAACTCTGAATACTTTATTGTCTTTTCTACTTGTAGAAGCCTACTTATGCCTCTAATGTCATATGTAGTGACACCCTCGCTAACCCTCCCACCAAAATAACAAGCAATGAACACCATGTTGGTGTTCATCTCGTTCGCTGAATAGGTCAAAAATATATATCAATAAAAATATTATATAAGACATAGGTACTACCTAATCTTATATCAGTGAACACCTTATACTTTTAGTACCAAAATAGTACTATTACTAAGACTTTTGGGTAAAATACACACATGATAAAAACACAAACCTTATTCACCCAAATAACGGTGATAAAATCACAAACCTTATAAACTTGATTCCCCCAAAGACTACTACTAATATTATTAAGACTTTTGGGTAAAGGTGGACTAACTTGCAATGTTGGACTTTTGGGAAGAGGCTCATCATTGGCATAAGGTGGATATCTTTGAAATGATCAAATTCAATAAATATATATATTAATGAAACATGAATAGCCTAAAAATAAGTTAAACAAATATTGGGATCTCAATAAATCATTATTCAAAATACTCACAATAAGTCTTAAACCATATTAGAAGAATTTGCAATGTTACAAGTATACCAGAGAAACATACTCAAATTTAGTTTCAAGAAAACAACAATATTAGGTAGATCCTAATAGTTCACAAATTTAGTTGTTTAATTAGAAGTGATCAAGGACTTGCATAAATCTCATTAACTATTTTCAAATTAGCACATACATTCATATCTAACAAAATATGGAGATAATAATTTAAAGATAAAAAAAGCAACAAAGAAAATCAATTCATAAAAAGTAATTCAAATCGAAGAAGTTGATGTCAAGGGGCTAGGGTAGAGATGAACTTACAAATAGGTGAGGAATTTGTGGGGTTTAAATGGATTGAAGACCGATGATGGTCAGCACTCGACAATGGAGACTTCTGATCAGCAATGACGACTTCCAATCATAAATGGCGAAAAAACCCTTTTTTGTTTTATTTTTTATGTTGAAAAATAAAACAATGAGAGGAAGAATAAAAATTAAAAATAAATTTGTGTAAATGACAGAGAGAAACTTACGGCGAGATTAACAACGAAACAACGATGAGATTTCGATCGATTCAACAAGATAATTCATAAAATCACGTTATGTGATAGGTATCTATGAGGATGATGGTGGTAGATTAGAGGTTTGGGCATCAACGATGATAATGATGAGGATGATGATGGTTGGGCAATTGAGCTCGACGAGGTTTTGATAGCTCTCTTCATCTCTTCAAGTTTCAGTCGATTCATGAGTTTGGTTTAAAGTTGAAAGATGAGATAGTTAGAGAACAATGAAGTTAAGTCATTGAAGTGGGCAAGGGTATTTTAGTCAAAATACCGAGGTTACTGTAGTAAAATTTTCAATTTATTATATTAAGATAAAAGTGAGGTCGTTTATTTAACAAAGTATACTAGTAGACTTTTTTGGCAAAATTCCCTTATTATTACTAGTAAAATGAACGTGCATTATCATAATATTTATAAAAAAAAACATAAATTTATTTGAAAATTATAAATATAATAATCTTATCATCTGAAAATGATAAATAAGTCATTATTTATATAATATAAATAAATTTTCTCACTCCAAAAGCATGGCTTCTATTGGTTAATAATCATTCTTAAATAAGTATTATATGTTATAAATATTACTTTTTTTGTTTGTGGCATTTAATAAAGCATCATTCTTGGAACAATGATGCCAAAGACTTATTTTTTAAAAGAATTATGTTGAATGCATTTGGTTGGGTACGCGATTGATGTGTCAAAGACACAGAATTGCACATCTTTTTCCTGTGTATCCTGGTGAAAAAGATCTATGGTTTTGTGCTCTTACCATGTCAGCTACATACCCAACCGTATGCATTCATCACAATTCTTTTTAAAAATAGAATCGTGATGAATGCACTCAATTTGTACGTGGCTGACGTGGCAAGAACACAGAATCATAGATTTTTTTCTTTGGGATACATAAGAAAAAGATGTGCAGTTATGTGCCCTTGCCAGATACTAAAACCGTGTGCATTCATCATTGTTCTTAAAAATATGTCCTGAAATCTTACATAAAAAAATATGGACTCTTTAAGACATATATTTTTTTTAAATTAATCTAAACAACATTATTGAAAGTCTTTATTTAAAAAATTCCACAACTACCAAGCTGGAACTTCATATCGCACATCTTGACGTGAAAGTATATGGGAGCCATAGATGCTTGTCATCGAGATACGAGTGAAAAAGCATATATTGTTCCTATCCACTTTCACATCAAAAAGTACGATATGAGGTTCTAGCTTGATGTCACTCTCTTAAATGACGTATATGTTGATGACCATCATCATCAAATTAATTTTTGAGGTACAGACCAATCTAAGGTATAGAATAAAACAAAGTTTTTAAACTTTAAGTCCAATCACACAAGTGAGCCAAGGTTTATAAGTATTGAGCCTATTCAAGCATAAGAAGACTCATTTGTTGAGTTTCCACCTCCATCCGTGGATGGCATTGATATATTGTTCAAAGAAGATTCCAAAGAGTCAAGAAAAAAAAAGAATGAGAGCCCGTCGAGCAGGAGTCGTAGTATGTAAAGAAGAATTACCATTCCCTTTCAAGATTGATTGGGATCTGTTATAATTTCACCCACCATTGAGGTGTATATCCCCGAATCCGATGATTATTAGTCGAAAGTGATATTCATATCCAAACCATCAAGGGAACTACTCTCTCAACCTATCTACCATGTAGAAGAAAGGAAAATCCTTAAGAATGGAGAGAAATACTTAATCACTTATGAGGCTGCAATAGGGTCTAGAATCCATACGGCCTAAAAAAACCTTATTAGCAGAATCTCATTTGTCCGATGATCATGATGAGCCTTCGTTCTCAGAACAAGATTATTTTGAGGGCTCACCTTTGTCGCTAATGAATTTGTATGATTTTTCTTTATCTTGTTTCAAAAATTCAAAGAATTTACAAAATTCAAAAAAATATAAAATCTTTCCAAAATTAAAAAATCCAAAACATTCCAAAATAAAAAATAAAAACAAAAAACCTTGAAAAAGTAAAAAAAAAATGAATATTTTTAACAATAAAAAAACAATCAAAAATCTTCAAAATACCAAGGATTTTTAAGGAATTGCCTTAGCTGAATGTGCCTTGTAATAGAACATAATATGAAAAAGATGAACATCATTTTGACCTCGAACTCGATGTCAACCTTATGGAATTGAAAAGGAGTTAGAGGAAAATATTGAATATCCTCCAAAAGAAATCAAAGAACTCATGAAACGTCAGGAGAATGGTGTTCAAGAGGATACATACTCAATGAACCTAAGCATCGAAGATGACCCATGAATCATCAAAATTGGGGTTTAATTAACGATTGAGTAATAAAACAGATGACACAGTTCTTATAATAGTACTAAAATGTCTTTGCATGGTCTTATCAAGACATGCCCAATCTAGACACAGATTTGATCGTTCACAAATTACCTATCACACCGGGAAGCAAACTAATCAAACAAAAATTAAGAAGATTAAAGTCAAAATAGACACTTAAGGTCAATGACGAAGTAATGAAGCAATTTCATATAGGATTTCTAGTGGTATTCACTTATCCCGAGTGTCTCACTAATGTCATTCTTATATCAAAAAATGATAGAAAAGTATGCATGTGTATTGACTATCAGGATTTGAATAAAATCAACCCTAATGATAACTTTCCATTATCGCATATTGACACTCTAGTTAATAATATAGCAAAACATGGTGTGTTCTCATATTACAATCAAATAAAAATGACTGAAGAGGACCAAGAAAAGACTACGTTCATCACACCTTGGGGTACTTTTCACTATAAAGTCATGCCATTTGATCTTAAGAACGCTGGGACAACTTATAAATGAGCAATGACTGTCTTATTTCACGACATGATTCACAAAGAAATGGAGATATACTTGGACGACTTGATAACCAAATCAAATCTCAATGAAGATCATCTAGTAAATCTGAAGAAACTATTTGATCGGTTAAAGAAATACAGTCTAAGACTTAATCCAGCAAAGTGTGTATTTGGGAAAATATCAAGAAAGTTATTGGGATTCATTGTCAGTAGAAGAAGCATCGAAATTGATCCAGCCAAGATGAAGTACATTCTAAGCATGGAACTGCCAAAAAAAAAAAAAAAAGATCAAGGAATTTTTAATAAGGATTCAGTACATTAGTTGGTTCATCGCATAACTCACGCCTATCTGTGAACTAATATTCAAACTATTGAAGAAGAATGAGTCAAAGGAATGTAACAAAAACTATTAAAAAGCTTTCGACAAGATCAATAAATATTTACTTAATTCACCAGTCTTGGTTCCTCCCACACCCGAACAACCTTTATTGATGTATCTCTCCATACAAATAAACTTTATAGGTTATGTGTTAGGGCAACATAATGAAACCGATAGAAAAAATGAATCATCTACTACCTTGTAGACACCCCATTTTTGCACCCGCCTAACTCAACAATTTGTCAGCCGACTGTAGTGGATTTCTAATAATGAACACAAAGAACTTGAAAGCTTGTGAGAGACCTTCTTCCAATTCCTTATGTTTTCCTCTCAACCTTTATAATTTCACTATCTTTCTTCTCATTTTCACACGACATAGAATTACACATGCTTAAGATCACTACATCATACACTCGATTTAACAAGTCTGCACGATTAAGTTTGTCATACATTTCGATAACTTAGAGACATCGCAATGCTAGGAAAATAACACTTTGAGACTTATAAATAATTATATTGGGACCAAAAGAAACTTCACGTCAAAATTCATAAAATTTGTAAAAATTGACAAAATAACGAAAACACTCTTTGTGGGTCTCACACTTCCGAAATGTCTCGAAATGTGATTACGAGTCTAATGAGATTAAAATTGATAAGAATGGAGAATTTTACAAATAGTTGTAAAAATGATTAAAATACCCCTTGATTCCAAGAAAAACAAGATTAAGAATAAATTTTCAACAACATTGATGTACATCGAGAAAACCTAGAAATCCTACGCTCAGGAAAATTAAAAAATTTCACATAAAATGACGAACATTTTTGCTACGTAGAAAGACACCAATTGATCACATGAAACGACAAAAAAAAATCGAACTTTAATTAAACGACCAAAATCAAATTAAACAACCAAAATTGAAAATTTTAAATTCAATTAAACGACCAACTTGAAATTTTAAATCAAATAGAAATTAAAATTTAATCAATCTATTGAATTAAAATTAAAATTCAATCGACCAATCAAATTAAAATTAAAATCCAATCGATCAATCAAATTGAATTTAAAACTCAATCGACTAATCAATATTTAAATCAAAACACAATCAACCAATCAAATTATAATTTTAATTTAATTAACCAACAAAAATAAAAATACAATTAACTCATCAAATTAAAATTTTAACTTAATCATTTACCTAAACCATTTGAAATTTTAACTTAATCAATCAATTAATCATCAATTACCTACCAATGTGCGACGGGTTGCGAAGGATGGGATCATGGTCATTTTTCTTTTCTTCCATTTAAACTCAAATAAAAAGAGAAAATTTCTTTTTGATTTGGTAAAAAAGGGAACACATAAAAAAAAGGAATACAAAAAAATCAAAACAAAAAATGTCTTAATGTGAATCGATACAAAATGGAACAAATAAAAAAAGAAAGTAATTAAAAAGGGGAAAATACAACTTTCTTCTTCTTCTTCTTTAAAAAGCAACCCACAACTCACAAAAGAGGAGAGCAAGAGCAAAATAATAAAAAAAAACTTTCTCACATTTTTTATAGCACCAACAATAAGAGGAGGAGAAAAGAAAAAAAAGATAGTTTTCTTTCCTTTAACGTCATCACCTTCTTCTTCATTCATGCACCAGCCATTAACCCCTTCCATTTCATCTTTCTTCTCCATAATATCTCTTAGCAACAACCCTTGACACCATTTTCTCCCAAAGCAGCCCAAAAATGTCTTCACCTATTCTCCTTATAGCATCCTATAACAACAACCTTTAACACCCTTTTTCTTCTATAGCAGCAGCAAAACAAAGAAGATTAAAAAGTCTCTCACGTTTTAGACAGCAGCAATAAAACGGGAAGAAGATAAAAAAACTAACGTACCTGTAGCAGCTCCATGTTCCACATCATTTTCTTTATATAGCAACTATGCCTTAAGCAGACGTTCCATCATTTTTGTTCATGCCCCATCACAACCCTTCTTCAAACTTCAATTCAATTTTCCTTGATGTTCCAATCACGCTTTCTATCCCCCAAATTACCTCTCTTTAAGCTTTGACTCATTGTAAGTGCAATAAGGAGTTGAATATTCGATTATTACTCTTCCTCTAAGAGAATCACAGAATAGCCACCTTAGAATATAAAGTTAGGATCTTGTTTAGTTTTATTTATTTTACTAATGTCATTGATTACATGTTTGTAACAGGTCATGGTGGAAGATGTTGATCATTGAACGTAGACTCCTTATAGGAAGAATATTTATTGTCATCGACCTAATGCTCACATTCAAAGGGACATGAATGCATCCATTTTTCATTTAATAATTCTTGATGCAAGTTATGGTAGATGCATTCATGTCTCCAAAGAAAACACAATATTCTTTATTTACATGGGTTGATGGATCCATGTTTTAAAAATATAGTTTGTTTATTACATGTGGATTTATATATAATCTAATTTTCATGATTGAAACCATACCTCTACTGATTTGAAAGTTTAGATCAAGGTATAACTCACAAAATTTAAAGTGGGACCATAAGTATGCAAATTTCAGATTTCTTCATTTGAATGCATGTAAAATGGTTCGGATTTGGCTAAGTAATCATATGGTTATAGAGGTTTGAACCGATTCATTAAGATTATAATTAATTTGCTAAATTCATTAACCGATTTAATTAATCTTGCCACGTGCACTCTCAAGGCATCAATTTTCGAATAATTTTTATTTTTTTTTCTAAAAATATCATTTTTTTTATCACCCAATCAACTAAATTTTTTTTTTAATCATTATGATGATTTAGGTAACGTTTGGAGTTACATTCGTATCAATTCATTGAATCGATACAACGATTTGTCTTGCTTATGATGAGATTTGAGGCTTAAAGTAAGGTATTGAACCAATCAGACCCTTTTTGCTATTTAGTAAAAAAGGGTTGAGGCGATTTCATACC
The DNA here is from genome assembly GCF_017979445.1 of Akebia trifoliata. Classification (NCBI taxonomy): domain Eukaryota; kingdom Viridiplantae; phylum Streptophyta; class Magnoliopsida; order Ranunculales; family Lardizabalaceae; genus Akebia; species Akebia trifoliata. The sequence continues at coordinate 40,395,084 of NC_141382.1, forward strand.
TTAGCAAGAAGTTCACAAGTTACAAGGTAAAGTATTCGGCTCTCAAAAAAAATATGTTGTGCTCTCGTCTGGCCATCACAATATTTATGTAATTACCTACTCAGTTATTCGACCATGCTCATTGCTTAGATGGACTCCTTAAAAGTATTTTTTCGAGAAATCAGTACTAATGGAACGCATTGCAAAATGACAATTACTATTATCTGAGTTTGACATTACCTATGTCACTCAAAAAGTCAATAAAGGAAAAGTCATTGTTGAACACTTGATCGTTTAAACATCATTTGCCCGACTATGAGTCACTAAGGACAAATTTTTTCGATAAAGCCATCTTATTCACCGAAGTTGAAGATGATGATGAAGTAAAAAATTTAAGTTGAAAAATGTACTTTGATGAAGCAATAAGCCAAAAGGGAAACAAAATTAAGGCAGTCTTGGTCAAATTAGATGGAGCGCACATCTTTATTACAATCAAACTAAAGTTTTAATGCTCTAACAACGAAGTCGAGTATGAAACATGCATTGTGGGATTGAAAGCAACAATTTACATTGAAGTATATGAGATAAATATGTTCGGAGAATAAAATTTGGTAGTTTACAAGACAACGGGAGAGTTGAAAGCTCGCTAGTAGAAATTAGTTTCTTATCATGAGTATCTCGAGGATTTAAATTCAAATTTCACTAGAATCTCATTCACTTACATGCTAAGGGCTAAGAATCAATTTGTAGACACACCGGCCACTTTTACTTCAATGGTCAACATTTTTAAAGACACCATCGTCGACCTTCTTGAGATCAGTATTCAAGACAAATCAGCATATTGTTATCTTGTGAAAATTGAAAAATCTCAAGAAAAATCATGGTATGTAGACATTAAGACATTTTTGGAGGATCAAACTTTTCCACCGGATACCACAATGAACGATCGGAAGACTATTCAGAGATTGGCAAAATAGTTCTTCTTGAGTAGCGAAATCTTAGACAAAAAATCAAGCCACGAGGTCCTCCTTAGGTGTGTAATGAAAATAAAAGTTTAATGTTTGATCAAAACTGTACACGATGGAGTCTATAAACCTTACATGAATGGATATATGTTCGCAAAAAATATAATGAGAATGAGTTACTATTGGATGACTATGGAAAGCAACGAATACCAACATGTATAAATTATGAACGACAAACGAAAATAAAAAACTTCTAATCCGCAATAGTATAAACTGTGAACGACTAAAAATATAATAATAAAAAAACAAAAAGTAAAAAAATCTCAAGCATTTGATTTTAAGCTTGACCTAAATCTCCCTTTTAAACAAGTTCATGAGATATTGGGAAGAGACATAGATCATATTTTCGGAACAAAAATAAAGTGTCTATTCTATCTCTCAATAAATTCAGATTTTGTCTTTCTTTATCTTTTTACAACCCTAGCCTAAGTTTACGTTTTATCCTACTTAAAGTCTTTTCAGCTCATGGAATGATTTACGGTAACTTGGTAACGGTGGAAGTATGTCGTGGAAAATAACATTAAGGTATATTTGATCTTACAACTCAATTTGGAATTCAAGCTGCTAAAGTTATTAAAGGACCCCGAGAATGGAGGCAAGGTCAGATATTTGAAAAAAAATGATTTGAAGTGTAGAGTCATTGATCTCGAAACTCAATTTGAGTCACTGCATCATGAAAAATTGTTAGAGGAACTCGATTGGGGAGTCCAGATCTATTACCCAAGAAAAAACACCACTAAAAGAGTAGAGTGTTCAATTTCACAACTCAACTTAAGTCTCTAAGCCATGAGGGGCACATAGAAATCGATAAGAAATTTAAAGTGAAATCTACAAAGTGAGTGACGATAATAAATTTTGCAAATCTACCTCGAGATAAGTAAAATAAGATTACAAATAATTTTATTGATTTTGATAAAAAAAAGATCCAAATCCTAGTATTATCCTCTGATTAACTGTCAAATACAAAAATAAATATGACGTGTATAGCTTTCTTATCTCCGGGTTTCGCGTGTGATCGACTGAAAAGGTTGCTTTGACAGTGATTTTATTTGTGCTTGATTTTCTTAGAGGCTTCTGTAGATTTTATTTTTCTCAAATTTCACAATTTATCTTTGAGAAAGTTTTCTTGGCTTTCGAATAAGGGATTTAGACTTGATATTCTTCTTTATCGAAATCCGAGTCTCTTGAAGAACTTTGCTTTGTATCTCGATGATGGCTTGAGAGCTTCTTCTCTACAAGAAGAACTTCTATCTTCTGAGAGAAAGTGACCTAGATCCCTCTCTTAATGAGGGATGCTTGTTATTTATAGATTTAAAGATAGTTCAATTTTCCAAGTATGTCTTAATTTAAAGAGCTTTGATTGGTTTGTTTAAATATTAAACTCGTCCAAATCCAATTTTAAGGATTATATGGATTGTTGATGGGCCAAATTCCTTTATTTGGGTATGGGACCCAACATTTAATATGTGGATCACTTAACTTTGTTTTATATCATGAGCTATATCTGTGATAGTCCAAACTCAAACTATATGATGTCCATCTCAATCAATCCTAATTTAAATGTGTATGTCTAAGTCTAATTTTAGGGATTTTATTTTGATTTATAAAATTTATTGAGGACCTTATTAAAAGTTTGATACTTACAGTGAGCATAGACTGAAAAGGCACATCAAAACCCATAAAAGGCACTGTAAGTAAAAGAATCACTCTATGAAAAGATCAAAACCATCGGCACGATGGAAACCCGAAAAGGGTGTCAATACTTTAAAACGTGGAAATTAGGTCTAGTGAAAATCGTAACTAACACCATGGGCAATAATGGGAATACACAAATAAATAAAGAAATAAATAAGGATTATAATTCCTGGTCTACAAGAGTATAAATTGTTAATGACAAAAAAAATTTAAAGTCCTCAATGTTCCAACAAATACGACAAAGATAGCTCAGTAAAAATTCTCATAAATTTTCATCCCCAAGGATGACTCTAAAGACATTAAGGATTAGTTGATACTTGTATTCTCAAACATTTGGCAGAACACCATGATCGTTAAAATTCAGAATTATCAAACATTGGTGTGTCATGAATTATTTAACAAAAGGCAATTTAAAAAAAAAAAATTCGAGAACAAAAAAATGCATCATCAAAATTACTATTTTTGGCTTGTGACGAAGAATCTAAGACTTTCTCAAAATCAAGAGTTTTCAAAAGTAGTAGATATATCTGAGGTTACTATGTAAAATTTTTAATCATTTTATTCATTTCAAAAAGTATAACATCACTTTTCTTAAAAGTAAGGTACTAAAGGAAACAACGGAGGAAGAATCGCTCAAATATTTCCACAGGAAGCATAGTAGACATCAATCCTATCTTCTAAGGCTTTGACTTGAGTAGCCTAGTCAATAATGATTCTCTCCCTATAAAAAAATATGATGCCTCACCAACTACTTTATAATCATGTCAGCATGCACCCTCGAAGCAAGCCTCTTTTACAAATCGACGATCTCAAACCTAAGAATCCCAGTCTCATCACTCATCAAAGACTCTAATGGAGATATCTTTGACTTTAATTGAGTTACTTGGGTCTATATTTTTTTCTCGGAGCGAAGTCAAATTGTTTCAATTCTCTTGTTCGACACCCACAACTCTTCCAAATTATCTCGATGGTCGAAAAAATGAGTGGAATACGACCTCACCTCAACAAGAGGTACAACGTCAACACGTACAACAATCTATCTCCTCAACTGAAACACACAATCATGAAATGAGTAGTTAGGAAAAATATGATGATCATGAATAATCACGTTAAGCAAAAAATACTCTCCAAACAATCATGTAACTATCATGAAGGAAGAGAAACAATTCAAAATTCAAAGTCAACAAAGAGATGAAGAAAAAATATTTCAAAAATTACATTGCATAGTTAGAAACGTATATTACTTTTAAAAAAATGTCAAATTTTATCTAAGATTCCAAACGATCTCTGTGCCACAAAATTGAGGATTTCAAAAAATGACTAACTCTGTCAGACCCTGTGCTTGGGTAGCCACATTCTACAAAAAACCTTAATTCTATATGACATTTTCAACTATTTTACAGTGAGTCATTTCAGGTTCGTACAAAGAGGGGTAGTTGTAGACACCCCAATTTGCATGAACCCATTAGAAAAAAAACTCAAAATTTTAAAATCTCAAATTGATTTTAATTAAAAGCTTAAAGCCCTTCAACGGATCCATATTGCATAATAATTGTCATTTGGTATATTTCTTAATGCACACATACACACATACGCCATCTCATATTGTTTTGCATACCCAAATCTAATCCAATCTCATACTCATTTCCCTAATCCAATGCAATCCCATACTCACTTCCTTGACCCATTTCTCTGAATCCATGGACCGACCCAATTTCATAACTACTTGTTAATCTAAACTCATTCTCCATTAATCAATACATTATCCATACCTTAACCTAATACTAAACCCACTTTTAAGCTTGGTCAAAATATCCAAACTTAAGTAATCTTAAGCCCAAAATCAAAATCCAATACCAAGCCTATGGTCTTACATTTCCCCCAAGAAATGACACATGGTGGTCTCTCATAAGCCTCAACATCTAAAAAGGCTCATCATTAATAGGCCAATGCTCCAATATAATTGGAGAGTCAACTCCTTTAAGAAATCCCAATAATGCCCTCCTCAAAAAGTAAGGTCAAATAAAAAATGTATTTTAGTCTTTGATAAAAATTTCTAAAATTAGGAGAACTTCTAATCCTATCCCCAAAAGGTAAAAATCTTTAAGTATATGCATGGAACTCTCCCATTGGTATATTTCAAAAATATCTATATATCATTACTTTTGAGAATATTTACGAGAGAATCAAAGTCTACTTTTTACCTACTACCCTACCTTTACACATGCTACTCTCTTATTCACCCTCTTAAAAACATTTTTTTTTCTCTTATATATTTATCAAAAACTAAATAATAAAAAAACTTTTAAGGTTTCTTCTCATAAATTTTACATTTACCCTCATGAAGATAAAAAACCCTAAAAGAAACAATTAAAACCCTACGTCTTTTCTCTTTATTTTTAGGATTGGATCAATTTCTCCTCAAAAGTTCTCAAAAAACTCTACAAATACCTTCATTTCATATGAGCACTTCATGTTTTCAAGTCTCTATCTCTCAACCTAAAACTCTACTAAAATCTCTACTCAACATCTCTAACCCTCTCGTAATTTAAACCTCAATTCAAAAATTCCCATCAATCTTTCAACTCCCAACTAAGAACCATCGTCTTCTTTAATCCCTTACCCTCAATTAAAACTCTCGACCTTCAAGTTATTTCTTTCGAGACTCAACATCATTTAAAAATATCAAGGGATGGGTAGGTATAGATAAGATTTTTATTTAAATACTTGTATCTTCTACTTCTAATCCTCTATTTATTTTTATATTATAGAAAGCCTTTAGGATATAATACATACCTTCTCCTACCTTTGGTAAGTTGGACTTTGATTCGGTTGAAATGGTGGGGGATGAAACCCTCTTTCCCCTATAGTGTATCTCATGCATCATATTGTATACCATGCACCCAATTATATATGATCGACGATGATGAAGAAATGTGGCACCCTTTTATTGGGTTGAAACACTAAGGTGCTGTTTGTTAAACTGAAAAAAATAAGTGCTGAATAGCATTAAGCGCTGAAACTTATAAGCGCTGAATTTAAGTGCTGAAAAAGTTGTTTGTTTAGATGTTGAATTATGTTTGTTACACATTGCTGAAACTGATAAATTGTCTTTGTTACCCTTATAATCATATTATACATTGTTTGCATGTTTCAAATGCTTATTTATTATCAAACACAATAAAATATATTATTTCTTATAAAATTAAAATACAATTTATTTTTAAATAATAAATAATACTCAAATCTTCAATTTATAAATAATAATTTCTATTTATAAAAGCCCACAAATTTCAAATTAAAAATAATAATGTCATACATGTCACCAAAATTTGAAATCAAATTTAAAAAGAACTTAATTTTGGATGAATAATTTTCGATAGAAATGAAGGATGTATAATTATAAAAGCACCCTATGAATTAATAAGGGCAACCCACACTACAGCCATTTTTTGTTTTGTTTTATATGGATTAAAGTTTTTGGAATGAGCAAATTTTTAGTGAGGATGGTTTATATGGTCTAGAGATCATCCTCACCAAACTCGTTAAAAATAGATTTCAAAAAGAAAAAAAAAGGACAATTTACGGTTCTTGAACTTTTTTTGATAGGGTTAGAAGTTTCAAGATGTGCTGATTTTTTGTGAGGATGATCTCCTCATTGTAGAGATCATCTTCACCAAAAATCAACTCATTCCAAAAATTTTAACCCATATAAGACAAAATAATTTAGCTATGGTGTGGGTTTATTAATTTGTGGGTGTTTATATACTTATCCATGGGATATAAGAGGTAATATCCTTTTAAGAATAAGGGCATACTTGTCCATGCTCAAAAAAACAAAGGGCATACTTGTCCGTGCTGAAAAAAGCGAAGTGCTTACCGCTTCAGCACTTTTTTTCAGCATCAAAATAGTGCTGAATTTTTTTCACTTATTTTCAGCAATAAGCACGAGTAAACAAACGCGCTATTTTGACAAAAGTGCTGAATTTAATTTTTTTCAGCAATAAGCGCTGAAAAATAGCGCAAACAAACACCACCTAAGTTTCTAGTTTTACATACATGCATTGAGATCCTGACATTCAAGGAATTCTATGTAATTTTTCTAAAAGGGCCAAACTAACATTCATAATCATAAAAATAATATAGGCTAGATGGGTTATCATTTTCCATAGGATGTTATATCAACAAAAGATAAATTATTTTCCATCTGTTTAGTTGTTGATTTTTTTTTATAATATGTCTTGCCTAATTTCCTAATCTAGAAATATTGATGAATCTAAGATGTATAATTAATTTTAGTTTTTTATTTTTAAAGTTCTTGCATATTTTTTAAAGTTCTTAATAAATTTCTCTTCAACAAATCTTGTTTATAAAATTCTATTTTTTATTTCTCCTTAGTCCTCATCTCGGACGTGATCCATTATTATTGGGGAGAATCCATTATATCAGATGCTTGTTGTGATGTAGGATAATTGGACGATAAAACTTTTGAAGGAAAAAAAATCTTAGCCAATTATTAAATTTATAAAAAAAGAGTTTTTATGGTTAAACTTTTCGAATCAAGAACCTGTGTCGATTTTTTATTTGAGTTATTTAAAAAGAATTTAAAAATAAATTTATTTAAATTAATTATTCTTGGTGGATCCAGTCTCCTCAGATGTTTTTCAATATATAATATTTTTTATAGTTAATTTAATAAAATCTAATTTTTCTCCAAAATCACACTCTTTTCCTGGATTTTTTAAAAATTGAAATATTAGTTCCCAATTCTTAGTGGAACAACCCTATTTGCTAATTTAAAGTAGATTTTTTATTTTATATTATGGTCTTGTCCTTTTCAGAGATATCTTACGAGATGAACAATTATTTTTATATTATTAAATATTATTTTTAAAAATTTTTAGTTGCATGTTTTTGTTAATTATTACTTTGAGGCTGTCATTTTATTTATGTTGATGGTATTATTTCATTATTCTTCAACATGTAAAGGGTTTATTATTAGTTATTTTTTAGGAATCTCCACCCTCTACAACAAATAGGTTTTAAAAGAAAAATTTTGTTTGAAATTTTTTTCACAATTCCACGTGTTGGAAGGATAATTAATTTTATTCTAAGGGCCTTTTCTAAGGGTGGGATATAATTTTACAAAATAATCAAAATATATATCTAATAATAATAAAATAAAATAAAAATTAGATATAAAAAATTACAATTTTGAGTATATTGTACTCAATTCATCTTCATGTCACTTAGGGGGTGTTTGTTTAACGCTGATTTTAGCACTTAATGCTGAATGCAATTCAGCTTTAGCAATCATCATGTTTGTTTACTCCACATTTTCAGCACTTATTGCTGAAAAATAAGTAAAAAGCATTGAGTGAAGTTGGATCACTTAATTTTTTTGCTGAAGCGGTAAGCATCGGTCTTTTTCAACACGGACAAGTATGCTCTTATATTTGAAATGATATTACATCTTATGTCCTATGGATAATGATATAAGCACCCCACAAATTAATAAGGCAACCCACACCAATATTATCTCTCTCCTATTTTCTCTCTCATCTACGTATTTAAATAATATTAATTCAAATTAAATAATATTAATTCAAATTAAAGAGAGAGAAAATTTTGACCCTTAAAGGGTTGAAATTTTCTCTCTCCTCCATGCATTTAAATAATATTAAATATTAAATATTTCAAAAAAATAAAAAAGGATAGAGAAATTTCCTCTTTCCTTATTATTATTTTTTGAATATTTAATATTTAATATTTAACGAAATATTTATATTTAATATTCTCTCTCTTTAATTTGAATTAATATTATTTTTTAATTTGAATTAAAAAAATTTAAAATTTACTTTTTAAATGATGTGGAGGAGAGAGAATTTGTTCGGTTAGCTTCCCAAAACAAATTTCATTAAATCTAGTTTTTTTTAATAAATAATTTTTATTTTTGAATTTTATTAATAATTTCTCCTTAAACATACAATTATTGAAAATGGTAATATAGTCAATGTACCAATTTTCAGCATTAAATAACAAACAGATTTATGTTGAATCAGTTCAGTACAATTCAGATCGGTAAATAAACAACAATTTCAGCACTTAAATTCAGCGTTTATACAGTTTCAACAATTATAATCATTCAGCACTTATTTGTTCAGTTTAACAAATAGCACCTAAGTGTTGATAGGACCACACGATTTATGTGCGACATTGTGAGGGGATATTCGATAATTATGTCATGCATATTTTTATTCGGATAAAGAAATGGTCAAAACATTGAATATCAATGTTCATTTCCGCTAGATTAGGCAATGACTCTGAGCCGTTAATTCAGACCACGTGCTCCTAACAAAGGTCAAAGTTCGTAGAGGTGTACAGTCGGCCCTAGGGTGTCTGGTAACCTTCGTCAGGACAATTTCGGTATTAAAAAAAATAAAACAAGGGTATTGTAGCATTTTTCCTTTCTTTTTGGGTCGGTAGGTGGAAGTAGCGCACAGTATCATTTTAAAAGCTTCAGCCATTTTTAACTTTCGTAATCAAATCTCTCGCTCTCTCTCCCACACGCACACGTACGCTAAGTTATTCCTTCGCTGTTCTTCTACTTTTTATTTCTCTATATTTTTTTGGGTAAATTTTAAATTCATGGAGAACTGTGGTCATTTAGATCTGGATTATGCTGTTAGGGATTGAATATAAAAAAAATAAAATATTATTATGATTTGTTTCTATTTAAATCTCAATTGAAACTATGAAACAATTCATAGAATCGATTTTTCAAGGTTGAATCTAGAGCTCGAGATTATGTTCTTGATGTCTTAATTAATTATGATTTTAGTTTATTTTATTTGTCTCTAATTATTGCATCTGAAATATTTGTTTAATTGATGCAGTAAAAATCTTTGTTTAAGCGATGGTTTTCTTCCGAAGCGTTTCTGCGCTATCGAAGCTCCGTTCTCGCCTCGTATGTAATTTTGTACTTTCGATATCGTTTAGGAATTTTTTGGTTATTTAGAATTATAGACTCGCAAGCTTCTTGAATAATGCACAATAATGTTCATAAATGATGGTGATCTTGTTGACTTGTTCTGTCTCTCTTAAGGGACTGTTTGGTTGCACGCTTTGGCATAACTTGTTTTAAAGCGTTAAGTTTTTCTACCCAAAATACCTGCTGTAATAGGCATCTCATTCTCCCGCCTTTTGGTGGGTACCTTTGAACTTTATCATTTTTAAGAAAATTCAATAATGAAAGTGAAGTAACTAGTTCAAGAATGAAGAAAATGAAGACTTAAGTTGGGAGTCCTACTCATGGTTTTAAAACTTGGTTTCACATCTCATTTCGTCCATGTCAGATACCGAGTCGTCTTGGACGAGTTTTCCGATACCTTTGAGATGTCTTGTTAAACAATGAGAAAAATGAACGTGGGGTCAGGGCTGGAGCCAGGATTTTCTTGTATTGGGGACAAACTATGGTTAGTTGTATAGTTGAAGAACTTGAAGATGAATGATTTTAGGGAGAAATGCATAGGTTTTTGGTTAGAAGTTGAAGAAAAGGATATTTAGGTCATTTCCAATTAGTATATAAGAAGGCTCGGTCAAGAGGCAATGTCATCAACAAAAAATTGAAAGAGGGGGGTGGAATTAGTGGGAGGTGAGGGTGTGGGGGCAAATGGGGAGAGAGGTGAGGGAGTGGGGACAAATGGGGCATGTAATTAGTTGAAAATATAGGGGTGTCTCAAAGTTCTGTGGGGGTAATTAGTTGAAAATTGCCCCCACCAGCTCCTTACTAGCTCTGCTCCTGCGTGGGGTTTTAAATCTCGTCTAATACATTGACTTGCTCATCCATCTCGTCCATGCATGATACTGAGATGACTCGGGTGATATGTCTCGTTCGAGTTTTGAAACCATGGTCCTATTTGATTTTGTATTTATATTTTAACTTGGCCCTATTACAATGGGTAACCTTTTAACAAGTCTTTTTAATTTAAAAATATTTGGAATGATACATGGAATGAAATTTTAAACTAAAATGCTAAAAATAATATACTTAAGCATGAATGAAGTCAAAAAAAAAAAAGGAGCTATATGGGGCTGGGAAGTTGTTACTGTTCTATTTTGTGCAGACGATCAGTTCTTCCAAACACTACAGCTTCTTCTATTTAATTTTGTTTTATAGAGGATGAAAAGTAGACTTCATGATGATTCTTTGAGATTTAGAATCAAGCAAAAAGATTTCTGAATTCGAGAGAATAATTTCTTCAAAGTCCGCTTTCATGCAAATAGAATTTGAATCACCACAATCATAGCTATACAATAGGAGCTGTAGGGTTGGGATGTTGTTACTGTGCAGACAATCAGTGCTTCCCAATACTATAGCTTCTCCTATTTAATTCTAATTTTTACTGGATGAAAATAGAGTTCATGATGATTCTTTGAGGTTTAGAACCAAGCAAAAAAGTTCTACAAATTCAAGAGAATCATTTTGACTGTTTTTAGCTTCTAACGCTCTACACAACTAGTGAGTGTGTGTGAAAATGTCTAAAATAACAATATACTCTATTTGATACATGAAATGCTTCCCATGTTAAGGGAATGCTGTTGGCAAAGAAATGTACGGGTTTTCTCATGAGACTCCTTTTTGTTTCTGCCTATTGTGCTAATAAGATGCTAAAAATGAGTTATAAGCCTAAAGGTGCCTTTCCCTCTGGGCCTCATTCATAGGCGCTATCCAAGGGCTTGTTCAGGATTTTAGATGAGGTAGGAGGTGATTTTCACAATAAAGACTCATTTTCAAGAACGCTTAAAAATTAAAATTAAGATAGTGAGAGGGATAGGGGACACAAAACTTACATTAAGACCTTATCTATAGCTTCCTTGAATCCTCTTCCTGTACTACTTCATCTTCAAATGAGTTCTTCAAGGTTGGGAGAAGGTTGAGTATGGTATCTTCAAAGGGGAATCTATGCAAATTAACAGAGTTTTAAGGAAAAAAAATACTTGATCCTAAAAATTGAGAATTCATATATTATTTATATTGTTCTCAAGAGAAAATATGAGTGTATGTCATTCAAATTTCCTTTCTTTATGGAGTATCCTGTCAAATTAGGCCTAAGAGTTGGATGGAATTCTTCATAAACATGAGATTGAGATGGTAATTTCTTTATCATATTCATGTTATTTATCATAAATATAGATTCATTGGGATGTGGAAGAATAATTTTCATTTCAGATATTTTTTTAATATCTTGAGACTAGGCCGTTTTTACATAATGGACCACCTAAAACTCCTTTGATCCATTCTTAAAGAATGGACACAGTGGTCCTGTCTTGAGATTTGCTCTGCCATGTGGCCATGAACAGTTAGGGTTTCATTCTATAACCATGTATCTGAATACCTTCATGCTTGTTTGTTCTTGATTGTGCACTCATGGGATTCCAAAACAATCATTTCATTTTGCTACGTCATATAGGGAGCACCGTTTTGCACATGAGATAGCGGATTCTGTTATGGGTTAGTTGTTCAAGAAGAGATTACTTCCTTTTGCTTTGGTCAATTTTATTGGAATGGACAACTTTATTTGTAACTGGTCCATTGTCTTATAATGGACTCAGGCCAGATAATTTCTTGATTTTACAGAAAGACCCTTGCTTATTTGCTTATTTTGCCAATTCCTCACTTTTTCGATACTTTCTACTTAATTTTGGAATGCTTTGAAGGGTTCGGGCAACCTGGGAATCATTTGTGCAATTTGGGGTGTCTACAACGACTAGAGAGTGTTCTCTAGTGAGAGTTTAACCCTTTGAGAAAGTGGTCTCTCTCCTTTTGTAGCCTTGGCTTGCAATCACGGATCTGGTCCATTATAACCTGACACATAATTGCTTCCCTCATTATTCCTTATTATTTTGAAATCCCCCCCTACCCCCCAATTTCGCCCTTAATTTGTAAGCGCTTAGAGCAATAACAACCCACTTTCCGGGTGTTGCATCACATGTCAGAGTAGTTGGTGAAGTGCATATCTCTCTAGGCTTTTGAGATGAGACACCTCATGATTTGTACTAAGATAAATCTCATATTTGGAATACCTTAGGATTTTGACATAATTGTATAACATCCGTGTAGTTTATCAAGAGAGATAAAAGTAGGTCCGAGTGCTTTGCTTCCAAAATGATAGGGAGTGCTCAAACTAGTTTTCTGGCTGAAGTTTCTGCTCCTTGGGAGGGCTGGGGTACTCAGTTGGGGTTTCTAGAGGACTCCTCTATCCCTGGGGGTGGAACACTCTGCTTGTAATGGCAGTGTCCTTTAACCTTGGGGGTAAAGTACTCGGTTGGGGTTTTGCTGAGTCCTCTTCCCTTTGTTAAAATTTGACTAATACTGTTTTTGTTAGTATTTTTTTTTCCAACTCACGATATCTTTTTTCTCATGTTATGACATGTTAAAAATAGTAAACAACCCACAAATGAGTTAACCATTTTGTCTTAGCATCCATGGCCTTTAGCTCTTCAATTATAGTCTTTTGTATCATCTTAATTCAATTGAAAACCAAAATCCCTCTCATAAATTGAACCAAAAATCACTTAATACAAGTTCCGTATACCAAACAGAAATTTAGCATTACAAACTGACCTTATTATGCATTAAAAACCAATATCATAACATACCGCGGAAAAACATGTTGCCTAAAACTGATGACCAAGAATCCATAAATTCCTTTCCTTTTATTATTATTATTATTGGAAATTTATTTATTTATTTATTTTTTACCTGTTGTATAAATATTGTTTTTTACAGGCTCAACAGTCTAGTGTCAACCAATCTGTTCGATGGCTGCAAATCCAAAGTTCTGAGCTAGTAAGAGTTCATCATTCTTTCTCTTGTATATATTGTTTCATTGGTCAATCTATTGATAATTATGCCCTTTTTCCTGTATGCCATTGATTGATATTTCGGATGCATATATGTATGTATGTATGATTGTTTGGCTGCTTGTATAAGATATTTCTTAATTATACTTATGTTAGACATGTATCTGATACTGTCTTCTTTCATCCAATTTCAAACTGTCATACCACTATATCCGAAATCTGAATGGCTATCAGAGGGTCCATTTAATTGTAAGATGCTACACCTGGAAGGGGTGGAATCTCTAGTATGAGAATCATAGACCTATCAAAAAAAAGTGAATCATAAATCCTCTATCTACTCCATGGTTATGTGGAGCACGTAAATACTTCATGTTTGATGTACTGGTTGGAGTTGTTCTGTAAAGTACTGTTCTCTTTTTTCTCATTGTGCTACTTTCTTTTGCTTTTGTTTTTTATGGCTACTAGGACAGTAGATCATGGCTTCACGATAGTATGATAACTCCCCTTTCATATCCCTCATGCTAATCATGTATTCACGAGTCTTTATTTCAGCTACATCTTGTACATATTTTTTTTAAATACATATTGGGTAGAATATCTTACATTACTTCTAATGGTTCTTGTTTTTCAACCACGTCTTTTATTTACTTGTACAATTTTACTCATAGAATTTTTTACAATGTAGGATCTTCATTCTCAATTGAAGGAATTGATTCCAGAACAACAGGTTTGTTTAACTCCTTTCTTGGTGTCTTATTTCCAGTTGGGGGATTACATTTCATTTATGCAAGATTCAAGGCTCTCATCATCTACTAATACTTTAAAGGATTTTTTTTGCTTTCAGTCAAACTTATTTGTTGTCTCTTTCTAGTTTTCAGTCTTTATTGTGTTCTTTGATAGATCATTTATCAGGTTCTGATGTTTGGGTGAACTTAAATATTATTTAGTCTTGCAACTAGGGTTTATATTGAGTACAAAACTGGACGGCTCCCTTATTTTTTTTTCTTGAAATTAGTGACATCTCATTCAAGTGTGTTGATGTTCCATGGATAATCATTTTCTTTGATGATAAATCAAAAGAAGGTTTAAACACAGGATAGTAGATGTTTTCTACTTGAGTTACCAAAAAAAAAAAAACACTTTTATCTCTCATTTCTATTCAGGATTTTATATTGTAAAAATCAACATCTAATGACTTTGGTTGCGTTTTGCTACTACAGATGATCAAACCTTATAAGATCTTTTCATAGAACTACTTTGTTATGTCCCAGAGTTCACTTTCCAGCAGAGAACCTTAGTTTTATTTTGTTTTGTTACAGGAGCGCCTGAAGAAATTAAAAGCTGAACATGGAAAAGTTCAACTTGGTAACATCACCGTTGATATGGTAAAAATATTTATATCGGTTAAACTGCACAGTTGTCTTTATGTTTGTCTAATTTCCCAATTTTACAACCTTAGAACAACATGTAACTTTAGTTTGAATTATCCGTGCCTTATAATTTGGAAGGTAATTGGTGGGATGAGAGGAATGACAGGGATGCTGTGGGAAACCTCTTTACTTGATCCAGATGAGGTATATTACCGTATATACATTATTGAAGTTATTACAACACAGGAGTTTGATTGTTTAAAGGTCTGTGGAATTCCTGAAAAATTCTATGCTCTTAGACTGGAATATGAATTTTGGAGCAATGCTTTTCAGGGAATTCGTTTTAGGGGTCTCTCTATTCCTGAATGCCAGAAAGTATTACCAGCTGCAAAGCCTGGGGGTGAGCCATTGCCTGAGGGTCTTCTGTGGCTTCTTCTGACTGGGAAGGTAATCTTTTTTTTTTGGCTACATGTATGAAATCTTTAAGAATTCTTTTATAGTTGTCTTCATGTGCAGTTATTATATATTTTTCAACATTGTAAAACACTAGAAAAGAATCCTTTCTACTGTGGTGGAAAGTGTATGAACATTTGATTTGCAACATTTCGATCAACGTTAAAACCTTGCTATTTCATTGGTCCAGAAACTTCAATGAGTGTTCGGGATATTCTTTGTAGGTTTGATTTTCAATTGGGGTTCAATTGTAAATTCATAGTCGTTGTGTGCTTTTTCATTTGATTTGGTTTGTATTTGTAATCTTTTTGCAAAAAAAAGAGCCTGTAATTTGTTAACCTGGTCAGAGCTCTGGATCCAAATTACCTTGTCTAGATCCAATACTTGTCAGAATGTAAATTTTTTTAGCTGATTCAATTCCTGTGTTGTGACATGAGGAGTACTTGAATAGGGAAGATGAGAAGAAAGCTGCTATTCTGTTTGTGCTAAAGGAGTTGGGAATTTGATGGCCCACCGGAGATCTTTCAGAAAAAAATAACTACCTAATTGGATGATCATTTTAATTCATTCTATAGGCATTTTCCTGGATTTGTCCTGTTTTTTTTTTTTTTTTTTTTGGGGTGGGGGGGAGGTGATTGTCTGAGAGAATTTGAGACTGTATGGTTACTATTATTTGGATGGGTCTTTTTTGGGTCCTTAGATAACTCTTGAGTAGTTATCATCATAGGTTGTAACCCCACTGCATGCGCAACCCTATATACAATGCAAGTGGCTAAGACTTCTTCCTCTTGATCATGCCTTGTGCAAATGTTAATCTTGAAATCTATATCAAAGAAGCGGAAGTCTTACCATATTGACGGGGGCATTAAATCTTGAAGAGTAGATTTTAGTTTTTATTTAGATTTCTGTTTTAGGGCTTTAATTATATGTTTTTATGGCTTATTTTTCATGTTTTATTGGCCCATGGTCTTAGTATACTATTTAGGGGCAGTTTAGTAACTTATTTTATCTTTTATTTAAGTTTATTAGGATTTGAAAATTAGGAGAGAGAAAGTTACGAAAATTAGGTTTATTTATTCTGTATTTTAGTTTGACTAGGATTCTTGATTTATTTTCTTTATATAGATTGTATTAGGGTTTATTTATGAAGAGAATGAAGGGAATAAACAAGAAAATTTTGTTTTCTTTTGAATGTTGGTGCATTCAATATGGTTGATGCCATGGAAATCATTGGGGTGAATCTAAGGTAAATATTATTTTTTTCTTTTTTTAATTTTCTTCTTATCCTCTATCTCTTCTTCAATCCATCTTTTCTGTTTTTTTATTTATTATTATTTGTGAGAGATCACAAAACCTTTAATCCTTTCAAGAAACTAGGCGTTGTTTCCAAATTGAATGATTCTACTTCTTTTTCCTTGTATTTCTCCTCGAACTCCTTGATTCCATAAGTTTGTTTTCCCTCTTCTTCTTTCTTCTTTTTTCCCTTCTTTTTTTAAAGTTTAATTTTAAGATTGCTGTAATCTCTCTCTTTCCCTCTGGGTCTGTCAGGCAAGCCGGCCATGTGGCATAGTCCTTATCTCTCTTAGCTTCCGTTTTCCACACTGTAACAAAGGGACTTACCTTTGTGAAGGTTTGCATTATACACGTGGGGGTTGGAGAGCTGTTGCTCTGCCAGTTGGTTGAGTGAGCCTTCGCTTCCTCTGGTTCCTTCTCTTTACTTGCTTTCAGGCCCTTTAACTTAAGAAGAGGGGGGTACTCGTGGTGCTACGAGAGAGAAAAAAGAGAACTCTCTTTCATATTTCATTGACCATCATTTCTTTATTCTCAATTCTTGAAACCCCTTTCTTAATTATTGATTATTGATTCTTGAAATCCCTTTCTTGATTCTTGATTCTTGAAACCTACAAACCCCATTCTATTTTACCCTTAATCCTTCCCCACTTTCTTTAACCCTTCATTTATCTCTTTTCCAAATCTTTAACCCTTAATCATTTCTTTACTCTACTTTAACCATTTTCATTGGGATTGTGGTCGTACTTGTACAAAATCATAATTAAATTACCCTATCCTACCCAAATCCTTACCCAATCCTCCCTAACCAGATTTCCCTAAAACCATCATCATTTTCTTATCTCCCCTTATCGTCCTGCATCACATATGCCCTACTTTTCAGGCTCATTGGCCTCAATGAATGTATGGTCCACCCCCCGTGGTGAATCTACACCCCACAAATTTGAGTATGTTTCCATCATGGGCTTGGACCCAGTGTTTTTATCCATGGAACTGTTCATGCAGCCCACGATGAAAAACAACTAAAATTAAAGGTTAGATATCCCTGGCTGGGCTGATAATGAGAATTAGGTTTACCAAGAGGGGTCAAACTATTATGGGTTGGTGGCCCCAAATTTTTTGACTTGGCTAATGTTTATTTGTGGCCTCACTGACAAGTCATATATTTCTCTTAAATTTGCATAAATTAAAGTGGTACTTCTATTTACAGATCCATACTTTCTCTCTGAACATTGTTTGAAAGGTATTTCTTCTATCTAAGTTGAGACGAGCTCAAATCAGTGAGAGAATTGGTGAAATATAAAGCCTAAAGCTTCTTCCCAAACTGATGGGTAGAAACTGTAAATTAGGCCCCTACATTGTGGGCAAATGTATTCATTTTGCACCTGTTGGTCAACCCCTTTTCATTCTATCTACAGCCTTTTCTTTGGCCTTCATTATTCTCTCTTATTAAGATATCCTTCATTTGCCTAATTTGCTTCTCTATCTCAAGAAAAAGGAAAGAAATATGGAATGCATACATAAATTAAATATGAAATTCCCGGCAAGATATTATTTCTGCTAAATTTCTTGCTTAAGATTATCTTCGTAGTTTGTAAATATAATTGTAATTTCACTGGCCCATGATAAGGATCTGCCTACTCCATTGTTCTTTGGAGTTTGGACTTTCTAGGTATAAATATCCTTTGGCACTTGTCATCATGATCATCATCTAAGCCTCTTCCCAAAAAATATTTGCCATTTTATAATACTGCCACTTGAAATTTTCAGGATTAAGCATGCCTTTTTATACATCTTAGGTACCAAGTAAAGAGCAAGTAGATGCACTATCCAAGGAATTGCAAAGTCGTGCAGCTGTTCCAGGTTTGTAGCTTACTATTATCCCTTTCATAGCTTGAGTGCCATGTGAAATTATATGGATGCACATGCACATGCATAGTCATTAATATGCACATTTAACAAGAGTTTCTAGACTCTTTGAGTCTGCCACACATTCAGGATGACATTAAAATTTTCAGAAGATGCTGTATGTTGTCCGTTTTTCTATTTCATTGCCTTAAGTATATTTCACTGTTACACAACAATAGTAGTAATAGAATAATATTTAATTATAATCATAATAAAATTGCATTCTTTTATAATGATGTTGATTACTGAGACTTTATTTAGATGAATTGCTACTTGCTCGTGCAAATAGTAGTACTTATACTGTTAATAGTATATTTCATAGCCACTGTCTGTAAGAAAAATAAAATAAAATAAAAACCATTTCATATGCTAATCTCAATTGAAATTTCACTTCCCTCTGAAAATTATGTAGTAGATGGCATTTACCTTTTTGTCCTTACATCTAGGTAAGGCTTTAAAACCTCATCATTTTTAGAGGATCTTTATATTTGGTTGCAGATCATGTGTATCAAGCCATCAGTTCTCTCCCTGTGACAGCTCATCCAATGACTCAATTTGCAACAGGCGTTATGGCACTTCAGGTTGAGAAATGGACATAATAGTTTCCAGTTTTTTTTTTCCTGTTCTGGTGTGCTTGTGTACGTTCCTATTCAATTTTCAAGTAATCACCTCAATTAGCTTCAAGTACTAGGCTAACAGAATATCTCC
The DNA here is from genome assembly GCF_017979445.1 of Akebia trifoliata. NCBI lineage: Eukaryota > Viridiplantae > Streptophyta > Magnoliopsida > Ranunculales > Lardizabalaceae > Akebia > Akebia trifoliata. The sequence goes on from NC_141382.1 coordinate 40,414,378, forward strand.
ACCCCTCTCCCCCCTTCCCACCACCACCTAAACACATGGAAAACAAAAGTAGCAAAATAGATTGAACTTCTCTCGAGTAAGTTAAATTGACAATCTCATTTGTTTGTTATTTGCTTTCAGGTTCAAAGTGAATTTCAGAAGGCATATGAGAATGGGATTTCAAAATCAAAGTAAGGTCTTTTAAATGGTTATGTTTGTAAGATGGTTCGTTCTGTTTCGGATGTTTCAGTGAAACATTACAGTTTTGGCTGAGTGGAACGGAACATTGACCCAATGCTTTATACTGTCTCGGAATGTTTCAGTCGAGACTGTCTCGGTTTTTCTCCTGACTGATGCATTGCCTTGAGACGAGATTCTAAAACTTGGTTGTGACAACTTCTTCAGTTATGTATGTGCTCTTATTTAATATTGTTTCATTTATAGGTACTGGGAACCCACTTATGAGGACTCACTCAATTTGATTGCTCAAGTTCCAGTTGTAGCTTCTTATGTTTACCGAAGGTAATTAAAGCAAATTTTTAACTCATTTATCAGTTTACTCAAGAACTAGTTTGTTGGAATAGCCCATTCGCCACCTCAACCCTGCAAAAAACTAAAAGTTTGTTGGTGTAATAGTCTGTTAAAATCTTATTAAAACGCATTTGATTCTTCTATTTGGGAAACTTAAAACAACCTTCCAAATTTGTTCCAGAGTTCGTTATTTTTGTTTTGGAAGGTTCCAGAGTTCATTGTTGTACTATGTAGTAACTTATTATGTAAATAGCTTTTATTTAGTTCATAAATGAGCACATATGGTTCTCATACTTGATTCTTTTATTCGGAAAACTTCAAGCTTGTAAACACCCTATATTTTCATAGTGTGGACGCTTCCTTTCTCAGAAAAATTTCTGTTCTAGGCATCTGTGCCCCGGTCTCCTGACATGGCTATTTAAACAAAACCTAATAGTTCATTATGATATTTTGTTCTACTTATTTACCCTTTATATAGTTATAAAATTCTAACATATTTATGTCTATATATGTTCACACTTTTTTTGAAGAGCGATATTTGCACTCATTTTATAGTTCTGTTTAGTGAGATTTATTTAATAATGCATTAGTCCGTACTATCCCATTACTCTATGGACATGCCAACAAGCTAGGATTTCTAGGGTTACTTTTATAAGCAATACCCAACATACTGGGATTTCTATCACTCTATGCACCTTTTATTGTGGTTAGTGTGCCAAGCAGCTATAATAGAATTAATTTGATTTCTTTCCTCTGCTTTGAAGGATTTATAAGGATGGGAAAATTATACCTGTGGATCATTCTCTGGATTATGGCGCTAATTTTTCGCACATGCTTGGATTTGATGATCCCAAAATGCTGGAGCTCATGAGACTATATGTTACCCTTCATAGGTGGGTATTGTTTATATCACTGTCCAGGCTGTATTGTATGGTCTCTGTCGCTGCAGAGTGCAGAGTTCTATGTGCTATTTTCTTTCTTTCTTCCTTCCATAAATATTCAGGCACATATAGTGGAGAAATTTAACTCTGTCAATCATTACCTAACATATGTATGTTCACGGTGTGTTGCAGTGACCATGAAGGTGGAAATGTTAGTGCTCACACTGGTCATCTTGTAAGTGACCATATATTCAATTTGATGCTCTTAGTATCTGTTTGAATGTTTGTAATATTCACAGTAGTTATCCGTTTGTATGTTTGTAATAATGATTGTTTTCTTTTTATATGTTTGAAATATTTATAGTTATTCTGATACACTCTGCTGTTATACTGGGTGAGTACTGTTCAAAGACTCAAGCATTTATCCACCGTATTTAACTGTGTTCACTGTTGCAATGCTTAATTGGCAGGTTGCTAGTGCCCTTTCAGATCCCTACCTTTCCTTTGCGGCTGCATTAAATGGTTTAGCCGGTCCCCTCCATGGTTTAGCTAATCAGGTATATTCCTTTACTGATACTCTCTCTCTCTCTCTCCCCCCCCCCCCCCCCCCCCAACCCCCCCACACACACACACACACACACGCACGCACGCACAATTATTGTTATTTTACTTATATAAAAAAAAAAACAATTATTGTTATTTGGAGTAAAAATTGTAATTAAAATGCTTGCTACTTGGTAGTATGGTAAAAAGGTTGAAATTATTCATTTGACATTCTCATATTAGTAGATTTACTGGACTCTGAAGTCAAAAATGCTGAAAAGGATTGTGGAGATTGCAAAAGAAAAGCATGTACTGTGAGGCATACCTAGAACAGAGAAGCTGTCATCCAAGCATTTTTTTTTGATAACCAAAGTAGTTATTGAAAAGAGAACAAAGAGTCCTCGAAGAAGGTACAAGAAAAGGAAAAAGTGAAAAAACAAGAGAAGAAAAAATGAAAAAAACAATACCTCAGCACCCACAAGCAATCAGCCTCCACTCACAAGATCCCACCTAGACAAGACATCTTCAAACCTGAGCCCTCTAAACTCCACAAAACTTTTAAAGTCTCAAAGGAATTATATGCTGCAAAATGAAGGAAAAATGGAGCCCAATGCCTGCCTAACCAATGGTCTTATTTCACTAAATCAGCATCTGAACAGGCCTCTTGAGATTCCTACTTTTAGTATGAATATTGTTAGGGGTAATAAGTTATTATTAGTAGGGGTCTTTTTTCTTTCTGGTTATCATATATAATAGATTGAGTAGCTAGGGTTGGACTTAATTTCGACTCCTCCCACTTTTCTCCAATCTCTTCTTCTATTCTCCTTCTCAAACTCTTAATCTACAAATATGAAGCATGGAGTTTATTTTCCTGTTAGAAGGAGCTCATGCATGGTGCCGCCCATGAATACTTTATCAGAATGGAAAGTTGTTTATGTTAGTTGAGTCCCTGGTTCCCCAGCAGATTGACCCACAATAATACTCAGTGTTTCTCATAATTTGACCAGGTCGCCATGAGTAGGACTCCGAAACTCTCCCTCTTATTTCTTCTATGGGAAACCAGTGTAGTATTGGTATTCCTGTGTGTTGGAACATTGACTTTTATGACATGGGACCTGATTAGAACTTAACATCAGCTGTGGTTTATACTGGAATTAACTTTCCCTAATAGTTGAAACACTTTACATTTCTGTATATTCATTGTATTAGTAGGTAGATTGTGCTTCTGCAAAACAGGAAATTTAGGTTCTTTAAATACATACATGCATGTCCAGTGTGTAAAACAGTTAGGCACGACCAATTAAAAAATAAAATAAGCACGCATGTTTTCTACCGTATAGTCGATAAACCTTCTCAAATAAGTTCCATTTTAAAATTTCGAACAATGTTAACACTTTCAAACAAGGTTGGCACTTCTACTTCTTGCAAATTGAAAAGGCTGAGGAACAAAGTAATATTTCTGTTGTGGTAGATATTCTTTTTTCCTTTGAAATAAATGTGTCATTTAGAATATATATTTTTGAAGCCAAAATCTTATTATAGGCCCACATTCAGGCTCACTGATCCCATGAATACTCTTTCTCTATCTATTGCTAAAGTAGTGGAAGCTTGTGAATCAATAGATTTGATAGATTGTTTTCAATGGAATACTTAAAATCAATTTGAATCAATAGATTCAATTGATAAACAAACAATAACTTGAAATAAAATAAAACATAAAGCTAAAAAGTAATAAGAGAAGATAATTAAATTGTTATATATTGATTAATTGTTGATTTTCGGATTTGGGGTTTCTTACATAGATAACTCCATCATAACAACTTAGAATTCTACTAAAATACCAAAAATTAACATTCCTAACCTATCTATAACATAATACTAACTTTCTAATCCTATTAGAATTCAAATTAGACACTTCTAATTATAGCCTAAATAATAGAAATGAATTTAAAACAAATTAGAAACTAATAAGGAATTGTATTCCTAACATAACTATGAAATAGAAATCCTACTAGAACTAGAAATAGAAATCCTATGAAACTGTAATTAGGATTGTAGATGTTCTACATTAGGCCCCCGTTCCTGAAGTAAACTCGTCCTCGAGTTACTCTTGAAGGCCTTTTTTATTTTTTATTTGTTTTCCATTCATCTCTCGCTCTAATCCACTTTCAGTGATATTTGTTCTTCAGACGTAGATTAAAGAATAATAGACTATAGCATATCATCAAGTAAATTCTTCACATAAACATTATCGTTTATCTTCTTCAAAATATGTAGGGGTTCAATTTTCTTCAACTTGGGTTTCTTGTAAATTTTGGAAGGGAAAACAATATTTACTAAGATAAACCATGACCAAGTCTTCTTTTTCATATCTCTTGAATCTTTTATCGACACCGATTTTGTACTTATTAGTAGAAGTTTCAAGGTTCTTTTTCAGTTGTTCCTTCACTATGGCATGTTCTTTCAAATTCATCCCATAACGGGACGGATTTGGGAGACTTGCACCAGGCACCAAATCGGTCTGGTGTTATATATTCCTCATAGGAGACAATGAATTCGACATTTTCGAAGGAAGAACACGAGAAAATTCGTCAAGGAGGGGTTGAACTTGATGAAAAACTTGAGTAGGAGGGTCTCGGTTGGAAGTTTGCACTACCATCAGGAACACTTGACTTGTTTCCTTTAAATCCTTGTTGATGTTGGTAGAAACAAAGCATGTTTTATTCTTCTTGGTTGGTTGGGTAGTCTTGGGCTTTGAATGGGAAGGGGGTAAGATCACTTTGACATCATTATGCATGAAAGAATAGGTGTTGGCTTTGTGACGTAGCGGAAGCGTGTGAATCAATAGATTCGATAGATTGTGTTCAATGGAATTACTCAAAATCAATTTGAATTAATAGATTCAATTGATAAACAAGAAATAGCTTGAAAGAAGATAAAGCATAAAGCTAAAAAGTTATTAAAAGAGAAAAGATAATTGAATTGATTATTAATTATTAATTTTCCAATTTGAAACTCTTTATATAGATAACTTCATCAGAACAACTTGTAATCCTACTAAAATACTAAAAAGTAATATTTCTAACTTATCTATAACATAATACTAACTTTCTAATCCTATTAGAACTCAAATTGGAGATTTCTAAACATTTCTAATTATAATTTAAATAATAAAAATGAATTTAAAACAAATTAGAAATTAACAAAGAATTATACTCTTAACATAACTATGAAATAGAAATCTTACTAGAAGTAGAAATAGAAATCCTACTAGAAATATAAATAAAAAAGAAATCTAATAAAATTAGAAAACTACTTAGAGCTGTAGATGTTCTACATTAGGCCCTTTTTCTTTGAAAAAAACTCGTCATCGAGTTTTTTTTTAAGGCCTTTTTATTTTTCTTGTTTTCCATTCATCTCTCATTCTAATCCACTTCCAGTGATATCTGTTCTTCAGACTTTGTTTAGAGAATATAATTGACCATGGCATATCATTTGGTAAATCTATCACATAAGCATTATTGCTTATCTTCTCCAAGATATGAAAGGGTTGAATTTTCTTCAACTTGGTCTTGTAAATTCTGGCGGGAGAACAATAAGATAAACCATAACCAAGTCTCCTTTTTCATACCTCTTGAATATTCTATCGACACCAATTTTGTACTTGTTAGTATAAGTTTCAAGGTTCTTTTTCATTGTTCCTTCAATATGTCATGTTTTTTCAAACTCATCTCATAACGGGGTAGATTTGAGAGACTTGCATCGGGCACCAAATCGGTGTGGTGTTGTATATTCCTCATAGGCAATAATGAATCCGACATTTCCGAAGAAAGAACACAAGAGAATTCGTCAAGGAGGGGCTGCACTTGATGAAAAAGTTGAGTAGGAAGGTCTTGGTCGGAAGGTTGCACTACCATTGGGAACACTTAACTTGTTGCTTTTAAGTTTTCGTTGATGTTGGTAGAAATAAAGCATGTTCCACTCTCCTTTGCTGGTTGGGTAGCCTTGGTCTTTGAATGGGAAGGGTGTAAAATCACTTTGACACCATTATGCATGAAAGAATAGGGGTTGGCTTTGTCTCAATAGGTGACATCATTATCATGAAGCCAAGGCCTTCCCAAGAGAATATGACATGCTCTCATTGGGATGATGTCACAAATAACCTCATCATTATATTGTCAAATACTAAAAGAAAGAGAGCATTGACTTGTCACATTTTTCTTGCATTCATCGTCCACCCAACCTATAGAATAAGGTGTAGGATGTTGCGTAGTGGGTAGCTTGAGTGCATCGACCATGTGGCTTGAAATTATATTTTTCGAACTTCCACTATCTATAATTAATTGACACAACTTGCCTTGCATCTTGCATGTAGTTTGGAAAAGACTATGTCAAGTTGAAGGAACAACATGTTGTATTGGCATTAAGTTGCGAATAATGCAGTTGAGATGTTCACCTTTGTCAAACTTTTCGAATTGGGCTTCCAACTCAGTTTCAATGATGAATTCTCCTTCACCAATCATGAATGTGGATTGTAGCAAGAGCTCTGATACCACTTGACGTAGCGGAAGTGTGTGAATCAATAGATTCAATAGATTGTGCTCAATGAAACGCTCAAAATCAATTTGAATTAATAGATTCAATTGATAAACAAGCAATAGTTTGAAAGAAAATAAAGCATAAAGCTAAAAAGCAATTAAAAGAGAAAATATAATTGAATTGATTATTGATTGGTTGATTATTAATTTTCGGATTTGGAGCTCCTTATATAGATAACTCCATTATAACAACTTGTAATCCTACTAAAATACTAAAAATTAATATTCCTAACCTATCTATAGCATAATACTAACTTTCTAATTCTATTAAAACTCAAATTGGAGACTTCTAAACACTTTTAATTATAGTTTAAATAATAAAAACGAATTTAAAACAAATAAGAAACTAACAAAGAATTGTATTCTTAACATAACTATGAAATAGAAATCCTATTAGAAGTACAAATAGAAATCCTATTAGAAATAGAAATAGAAATAGAAATCGAAATCTAATAGAATTAGAAAATTACTTAGAGTTGTAGATGTCCTACATCATTTTGCCTCGGTAACTGACATCATTATCATGAGGATATGACATGTTCTCATTGGGATGATGTTAAATAATCTCATCCTTATATTGCCCAATGTTAAAAGAAAGAGAACATTGGCTTGTCACATTCTTCTTGTATTCGTCGTCCACCCAACCTATAGAATAAAGTATAGGGTGTTGCGTAGTAGGTAGCTTGAGTGTATCGACCATATAGCTTGAAATTATATTTTCCGAACTTTTACTATCTATAATTAATTGGCACAACTTACCTTGCACCTTGCATGTAATTCGGAAAAGACTATTTCAAGTTGAAGGATTAATTTGTTGTACTGGTAATAAGTTGTGGATAATACAACGGAGATGTTTTATCTTCTTCAATTCAGTTGTAGTGATGAGTTCTCTTTCACCAGCCATGGAACGTGGATCATAGCAAAAGCTCTGATACCATTTGACGTATTGGAAGCGTGTGAATCAATATATTCGATAGGTTGTGTTCAATGGAACTCTCAAAATCAATTTGAATCAATAGATTCAATTGATAAACAAGCAATAGCTTGAAAGAAAATAAATCATAAAACTAAAAAGTAATTAAGAGAGAAAAAATAATTAAATTGTTATGTATTGATTGATTGTTGATTTTCAGATTTGGGGTTCCTTATAACAACTTAGAATCCTACTAAAATACCAAAAGTTAACATTCTTAACCTATCTATAACATAGTACTAACTTTCTAATCCTATTAGAACTCAAGTTGGACACTTTTAAGCACTTCTAATTATAGCCTAAATAATAAAAACGAATTTAAAATAAATTAGAAACTAACAAGGAATTGTACTTCTAACATAACTATGAAATAGAAATCCTACTAGAACTAGAAATAGAAATCCTACGAAAATTGTAATTAGGATTGTACATGTCCTACATCAATTGCTCAGCAGATTTCATGCTGTCTATTGAGCAATCTCAGAACATGAACACTCCAGCTTCTGGATTTCATCTCTCCTGAATACTATTGTCTTCTAATGTAGTGCTTCACAACTGAATACGCACTTTTGCTTACTTGATGTGTGATTTCTTGCTGTATCTTTATTTCATGATATCGTTGGTACAGGAAGTTTTGCTATGGATCAAATCTGTGGTAGAAGAGTGTGGGCAGAACATCACAACTGAACAACTGGCAGACTATGTGTGGAAAACATTAAACAGTGGAAAGGTAGGGACTCGTTACTAAAGTAATCAGTACTGGTACTGTACTTAATTCGTTATTTGATAAAACTTAGAGAGCTGAAATTTGCATGCCTTTGGTTTGATGAATAGTTGGAGTCCATTCCTAGTCCTGATCAGCAGTTCTTTAGTTTCCATATTCCCATTATAGAGTTGTTGCTTATGTTCTCAATTGTTTTGTTTAGTAAGTGAGGGACATTATAATGTCCACGACTTCTGTGATACAGAGGACTTTTAATTGTATTTGATAAACCCTTAGTTGATCAAGTATTTTTTGAGCATACATGTGTACAATTTTATTAATTAATTATTGGATTTATTCTAGGAAATTGGGTCTCCTTGTGCAATTTTTGGTTATCGGCCTAATATGATCTTGGGGATTTGAAGCCCAAGTTTAATACTATTTTTTTAATAACAAATTCATAAATAAACTCGCAATAGTTCTATCCCTAATTTTGACATACTTTGAGTTTTATCTCTGATTCTTGGTCTCATTTCTTATCCCGCTTTCACATATAGGTTGTTCCTGGATTTGGACATGGAGTTTTGCGTAAAACAGATCCAAGATACATGTGCCAGAGGGAGTTCGCATTGAAGCACCTACCTGATGATCCACTTTTCCAGCTGGTTTACTTCTTAAATCCCTAATTAGAAGTGTGATTATAATCTAATTTTCTGGTAAGCTAACCTAGCTTCTTAACTCTACAGGTTTCAAAGCTTTTTGAAGTTGTGCCTCCCATTCTTACTAAGCTGGGCAAGGTAACTTCTGTACCTTCTGAAGTTTGTAAATTTGGAGTATCTAAACATGCTAGAGTGATTTGAGGAATTGTGGCTTGTAATTGGCATGCGATCAGTAGTTGGCGCACCTGCAACATTTCATTACTTTTGAATTCTTGTCACCTCTAAGTGTCTTAAGATGAGGACCAAGGTTGATAGATCTAGGATATAAAAATTGTTATTCACAAAACCAATGATTTTTTATTTTATTTTATCAAGTAAAACTTCATTGATGAAGAAAATACAGATACACTAGAAATAAAACCAAAGTAGAACACAAGACAGCTATTAGAACATACATGCTCTCATCTAAAAAGAGTCCTTGAAGATAAACCCCTTGAGACTTGTACCAAACAAAAATAATCCCTAAAGAAGAGATAATGAAATCAGAAATAAAATTCTCCTTCCCTTGAAACACCAGATCATATCTCTCTTCCATAAGAGCCAACAAATAGCAAAAGGCGTCAATCTCCGCGGAATCATCTTCCTACCACCAAAGCACAAGGATTGCCACCATTGGAAAATTATGAAATTACGCTAGGAAATGGGTCTCAATAATCATAGAAAATGAACAATGAATAATATGCAATCGACTGATTTTCCATCACATTTACAAAGAGAACATAAATTGGCACATGATACCCCCAGACATGACATATGATCAATTGTCTATGTTCTAAGGCCATAGACCAAATGAAAAAGGCACCTTAAATGGGATTTTTGGGCCCCAAATGGCGGACTCCGGGAATAATTGAAAACTGGACTCAGAGATGACAAACAAATTCTACGATCCTCATTGGACACATTGACAAATACGGTAGTGATTATGCTGCTCAGGTCAGACAAAGGCTAAATCTCCCAATCATTGGAGTTCCTTTTGAAGTCAAGATCCCCTAGATTTTCCAATACATTAACTACCAAGGAAGTTCTGGACGGGAAGGGATTTCTCGGAGGAAATAACAGAGAGATTTGGAAACTTGTCTTTTAGAGGGGATGAGCCACGAGCCACACCAACAATATTCCCGAAACCTAACTTTGTTGCCTTTCCCAACTTTAAATGAAATCCATTTGTGGAACTTTGCAAGCACTTTGGAGGTACCTTTCCAAACACTACACCCACATGAAGATATCACTACCACACTTTCCTACCTCAAATTGCTAGACCATATTTTTCCTGAATGATTACCTTCCAAAGGCTGTCCAATTTCTCCCCAAACCTCCACAATTATTGATGCAAGACTAGGATGCTCAAACTAAAAGATGGGTTTGAGCTCAAGAGTGTATTACTACAAACAATAAATTGACCCACAATCATGCATAACTAAAAAGAAAGAGATGAAGGACGGTGAGGGGAGATGAGAAAATGAAATTTGATTTAGGCAAAATAAGGGATTTAGAGAAATCTGGTTGGGGATTGGGTAAGGATTTGGGTAGGACAGGATAATTTAATTTTGGATTTTGGGTAAGTATAACCACAATCTCAATGAAAATGGTTAAAGGTTAAGGTTAATTAGGTAATGATTAAGGGTTGAGGTTTGCAGATTTGAAGAATCAAGAATCATGAAAGTAAAATAAAGATTAAAAGAAAACAAGAGAAATGATAGAAAGATAAAACCTTGGAATCATACCAAGAATGGTGGAGAACTCATTTCACTCCATGAAAGAAATCCATTCTTTATTCATCAAATTTTTTATTGTTCATTATTAAAAAAAATTTAATACACTCTATATAAAGAAAATAAACCAAGAATCCTAGTCAAATTAAAATACCAAATAAATAAACCTAATTTTTGTAACTTTCTCTCTTCTAATTTTCATACCCTAATAAACTTAAATAAAAGACAGTAAATTTACTAAATTGCCCCTAAATATTATACGAAGACCATGGTTTAATAAAATATGAAAATAAGCCTCCAAAGCATAATAATCACTAATTGAAATAAATAACTAATCTAAAATAATCCCAAATGATAAATCTAGTCCCAAATAAATGAAAACCTAAATAATTATAAATTTTCCATCGGAACTCTTGATGGTTGACTTGATTTGCGCTCTACATTAGAAAGTCAACTAAATAACCATGTTAATGTTAAGGCTATTACGATCCCACAAAGTTAGATCCCCCTTCCCCCCCAAATATGAAAAGGATGAATGCTGATGGAAGATTGGATTTCCATGCTTGCGATTTCGATCACTAACCTAATGTGAAAGGTTGATCCCCTCAAGGATTTCAATAATACGTTTTAGTTCAAAGGGCTGTAGTTTTTGGAAGATTAATGATGTATATAGTGTTATAACTTATAACCTTGTTTGAATATCTAGGATTTCAATAACTAGTTTGGGTGGTATGCGAGGCTGTGGAATTGGTTTTAGGTGAGTTGAAGGGTAGATTGTAGTCCGTTTTAGTGCTACAGCAGGGCCAGCGGGTGTAGGGTTAGAGTTCAGGGCTTAAAGGATGTATATAATCGCTCCAAGGGGTAGGTTGGGACTGGGTTTGGTGCTGCAGTTGGGGAACAACAGAGCTTAATTTAGAAAGTTTCTAGGGGGAGATAGGTTTCAGTTGTGGCCTGGATTTGAGACTGCTACAACAGTATGGGCTGCTATGGGGGATTAGGTTCTAATTGATTGCAAAGTAGGTTTAACAATGTTTTAGTGACAAGGGTCGGGTTAGGGCTGTTGTAGATGTAACATTCAGCAAGGTTTAAAGGTAGGGTATGGTTTGGTGGTGGTTTTTGGGGCAGCAGCATATGTTTTTAGATCTGGGGATGGTTCACTAGTAGGTTCAGCAGTTTGTGGTATGGATCGATCTCACTTTTGCTTCACACCAAGAACAAGTGATGGCTTCACATCATGTATACGGTCACCGGACAACTCAGGAACTCCATAAGAAAACCTGCATATTGATCCATTGATTCCCCAAAAGAAGAAAAATGCATATATATAGTATCCTTACCATAACCTACTAACTCCAAAATAGCAACTAACTAAAGAGTCCAAAAAATAGAAACTACTAAAGAGATCCCATGTAGCATTTGAGCCATCTTCGGCTAGAATGGAAATAATAAAACCAATACAACTCCCTCCCCAACATAAAAAATGTGGACCACTAGAACCTAAATAGAAAACATAAAAAAACCCTAATAAAATTGGCCCATGGGCCTGATTTCCCGTCAACTACTTACCCAACAAAGCTCTATATGTATCCTAGGGTCTTTGGATGCCTAGACCATCAAATTTCCTTGGGCTACAAATCTTCTTTTAGCTAAGTAGATGGAATTTCCTTGAATCATCTGTGTCATTCCAAAGAAAATCCCTCGCTAACTATCGAGACTTATCTCATCATGCTTCAGAATGGAGAAAAGTGACACGAAAGTATTGAAATGCTAGCCAAAACACTCTTAATCAAGGTCAGTTTCCCTCCTTTTGAAAGAAGTTTTACTCCCTACAAACCAAACGTCTTCCCCACCCTTTCGATTACAAGAACCCACATTGCTTTGTTTCTCTAAGGAGCCCCTCAAATTGGAGCCTAAGATAATAATTTGGAAGAATGCCCCTTCCACACCCAAGAGCCAAAGTGAGGATATCTATGTTCTACGCAGCAAAATTCCGAAGATTTTACTTTTGCTCAGATTGTACCGTTAACCTAATGACAACCTTGACACAACATTCCATAGCTCTCAAAAACCTAACCTGCTTGAAAGAATCATCCATGAAGGTCAAGTATCATAAAAAATTGCATTTGAGAGATTAAAGGATCACTGACACTGACCATAAAACCCGGTTACTCTCAGTCAACATAGCTCTAGATATAAGCCTCCCAGAGCTTCAATAAGTAGCACAACCAAAAGAAAGGGACATAGGATCACCTTCTTTTACACTTCTTGATCTTCTAAAAAAAACCAACTGAATCATGCACTTGGATGAAGAATGAAGGAAATGAGATACATTTCATCACCCATGAAATCCATCTACTTTTGAATCTATACCCCTCAAAAATATTCCTAGAACTCCCAATTAACATGGTCATAAGTTTTCTCAAGATCAACTTTGCATACAATGCCAGGAACCTGAGCGCAATCTTGAATCAATTCAGTCATTAGCTATCAATGCCCAATCCAAAATTTTCCTCCCCTTGACAAAGGCTTCTTGATGGTGGGACCGATCAAATTTGGAAAAATAGATTTCAGCCTGGTCGCCAGAAGTTTGACGCTTATCTTATACGTAGCTCCTACTAGGCTAATTGGTCTGCTCTCCAAGATGTCTTCAAAGCCTACCTTCGGAATCAAAGCAATAAAAGTGGAATTTGAAGCATAGTCAAGAAATGCCTCCTTGTGGAACTCCTTGATAACTGCAAAAGATCGTCTTTTACAATCTCCTAGCTAAAATTAAAAAAAAGATAAAAGAAAAAAAGAAAAAAAAGATGCCACGGTGAAGCTGTCCAGGCCAGTCTTTTTATCTCCTTTGATTTCGCATACAAATCTTGTATCTTACTTGAATGACCTTGGTGTTTTGGGCTAAGGCTATCAAAATGGAGATTATCAAGCCTTGGTCTATAGCCCTGATTTTCTGAATAAAGATTCTTGTAGAACTCAACCACTCATGAACTCTTCCTCCCTTTCCAACATTTGCCAACTTTTAGTCTTGTGAGGTGGTTAGGTCATGACTCTGTTTTATACATTATAATCTGAAAAAATGTAGAAGGGGAAACAGAAAAAATCCTCTCTTGCTTCTGTGTTGCAGGTCATCATGTAAACTTTAGATGCTATTATCATGTATGAATTCAAACCATAAACATCTCTACTAGGATCAATGTTCTCATGAAATAATTATTTCCCCCAACATAAATACCTGATAACTTTAATACAAACTTGGTAAAGGTGACGGCTGATCCTCTGTTGCATCCATGAGATTCGTGCAGAAGTGTAGCCCTCTATCCACCTATCTATCTATCCATCTAATAGCATTTTCTGTTTTCTGGATTCAATTATTGTATATCATGTTTGAAATTCTTGAGCACCAAATCTTAATCTATCCGAATAGAACTAATCAATTACATTTGGGTTTTTGGGATGTTTGTAGGTTAAAAATCCCTGGCCCAATGTTGATGCTCACAGTGGGGTATTGCTCAACCATTTTGGTTTGACGGAAGCAAGGTAAATAGTTCATCCCATTCCATGATTTTGAGAGCTATTACAGGCGGGGGGAAAAAATACTCCCCTGTAGAAGCTTGCGTCATTTAGTTTTTAAACATCCTATAGAGTATTTCATTTTATTTTCCACAACTGACTTATCCTAGATCCTTTCATTTGTGCACTATCTCGGATCAAAGCTAATGAATGATATCCTCTGAAATCTGATCCTTGGCAGGTATTTTACTGTTCTTTTCGGTGTCTCAAGAAGCATTGGAATATGCTCCCAGGTTCTTTTCTCAACCCCTTCCCCCTTTCAACACCTCTGTTATACTTTCCATAAATCTGACTAAACTAAGGTTCTTGGTTCAGCTTATATGGGACCGTGCGCTTGGCTTACCACTTGAAAGGCCGAAAAGTGTTACAATGGAATGGCTTGAGAACCACTGCAAGAAGGCGGCTTGATGCAAGATATTGAAAAAATGAAACCAAATCCCTCTCCATTATATTATTACCAATAATAATTGCCAACAAGAACGTTTTTTCTTCTTCCCTTCCCCTTTGTGGAGGTGGTGGCTTTTTGTTGGTGTTATTTTAGAGCTATTTTGTTGTAACTATCGAGACTTGTGTAGCTCATAGGATCAATCACGGATTGATTTTGATATCTTGTTCACATTTCTCTTCACGTTGATAGCTTTTCAAATAAATATAAACAGCAAATAAGAAAATCAGAAGGCCCCATCTGTGATGCCCATTTTTTCATTGAAGCATTTTTTCCATGAGCTTGGGCTACTACACCATTATTCGGTGCCAAAGGTGCTAGCTAGTGATGGGTAGGAGGCTGTCAATGGATTGGATCAGACCTGAAATCCGATCAATTACTTTGGATTTGGATTCCAATAAGGATCCACTCCAATAACCTATCGGTTCGGTTATGGATTAACTATGTTCCAATCTAATATAATGTGAGTAAATTTATAATTTTATTTATATAGAATTCATTTATATTTTGTATATTAAATCAGGTTTGTTCCAATCTGAACCTGATCCAATTGTTATCTGATCAGTTTTGGATACTAATTATCAAATAAAATCTGATCTGATCTTGGATCAGTTCTGGGTCTAATCCGATCCTCATCAGATTGGACCCAAATCAATCCGACCTGATCTGGACTGGTCCATAGACAGCCCTAGTTTGAGGAGTTCTTCAACAAGAACTACACTACATAGTAGGGCACGCTGAAATTCAAGCTGGTCCGTGGATTGATATCAGATTTGATCGTGGTCGATCCAGAACTGATCTCATAACAATTGGAAAGGATCGAATGCAATCCCATATCTTATGGGAATGATTCTAATTGGATCCTGAGATCTAAATCTGAATCTGATCCGATAATATAATTGGATCAATCATGATCTGACCCGACCCGAGATATAAACCAAAATAGCATAGCTTGGGTCGGGCCGAGTTGTCCATGGTCTTCCATTCAATTTTATGTCACATCTTTTGTCACCATCCCTTGGTTCGAAATGGAAAAGTAATACTTAGCCCAACGCCGAGACTATGATAGTAATGTTAGGCTTACAAATGGTAGACTTTTGTCTATACTTGGTTTCGAAAGTCATAATTTTTGAGTCTTATTCAAGCACGCACTTTATGTTCACTCACACTTTTCTCCACCAACCAACACCAACACAGCTACCCCTCACTTCATAATTCATATATACCCCACCCCCAAACCCTTCTTCTTCCCCCACTGAAAATTTAGTTTGATATCTCTGAGGTTTCCATGGCTTCTTCATTCATATTTCTTTTTATATTCTTCTTCTTCTTCTCTGTTGTTTTTGTCGATGGGAAACCTTATGGTTCCTCTAAAACCTTAAAGCCAACTGTGAAGAAAGAGAAACTAAGCCACTTTCGGTTCTATTGGCACGATATCCTTAGTGGTAGTAATCCTACGGCTGTCCAAGTCACAAAACCATCAAACAACACATTAACAGGGTTCGGTCTAATAAATGTGATCGATGATCCATTAACGATAGGGCCAGAGATGAGTTCGAAACTAGTTGGAAGGGCTCAAGGATTCTATGCCTCCACGTCCCAAAATGAAGTTGGATTGTTAATGACCATGAACTTTGCTTTCATAGAAGGGAAGTACAATGGGAGCACGATAACGATAGTAGGGAGGAACACAGTGTTTTCGAAGGTGCGAGAGATGCCAGTGATCGGAGGGAGTGGATTGTTCCGATTCTCTCGTGGGTATGTTCAAGCCAAGTCTCATAAGGTGAACCTAAGCACAGGAGATGCCACAGTTGAGTACAATGTCTTTGTCATGCATTATTAACGCTTTTGCCTTTTTGGTTTTTTAAATCAAAGTGCTCTCATACTTTTATATTTTATATATTGAGAGGAGAGAATTCAATTATGTAGGCATGTTGGGCAAGTGAGCTGTGTGTGTCCGTATGTTTTTATTAATTATGACAATGTGACTTGAGTTTTTTGTGGTGGTTGTTGGACTTGGTGTTGCACTCTTGTGTAGGATTGGTGATTGGATGGGTTCATGGGCACCACCCAAACTCTGGCCCAATATTGATTGGAGGGATTTTCAAAGTTTGGCTTGAGGTTGGGCCTATAAATCTGAACCTTCTGAATTAGGGTTGGGCCATTGTTAGCAATTTGATTACAGCAAAAATTCTTCATGTGAAAAATTCGAGTTCCATCCAGTCAATAATTCAATAAACAGAAAATATGTGATATATGCTTTATACGTGTATTATCCATCTCATTTAAAAAATCCGAACACCAAATTTTCAGTAACATGATAGTGATGGTGAAGGTGATGATATAGTGGTGTTGGTAATAATGATGGTAGTGTGATAATGAAGGCATTGTTCTATTGGTTTATAAAAGAAAATCAACGTCAATGTATAAATCATCAGTTTGAAAAATTAAGATGGTACTCAAATAAATGTAGAGGGACATATCCTTATTTTTTAAAAGATAAACGGTACATTGGTCACCTAAAAAATGGATTCCTCCAAAATTTTAAAGCATCTCCGCTTCAAAGTCGAACTTGTATTACATGTTCCGACTTACAAGTTTTACACTAAACAACAAGTTATAGTAGCATTTTTTTCCAAGGAATTTTGTAAAAATTCGTAAAAACCGTGTTTTGTTCCTTTTTAACTTAAAAACACATGAATTATTCAGAATAATTCAATAATCCGGAGAATAAAACTTTCATTGAAGAAAAAAACAAAAAACAAAAAAATCATGAATTTTTCAATAATTAAACTGGAGATTTGGGCTGAGGTTTAGAAATGGAGATCCAAGTAATCCTAAGTCCTAACCCTTAGCCCATATGAGTTTGAGAAATGGTATCGCTTGTTGACAAGCGAGAATGTCATTTTTTTTTTTGTGGGTGGGTCGGAAGGTCCGTCTCCAAGGAGTGACAGCTGGTGGAGGATGTGTTATTCAAGATCTTCATAACTTGTGTCCCACTTTGGGCCATTTTGAAATTTCTTTCAAACTGCAAGGGACGGTCCACCTATGAGTGGTTGTGGTGATCAAATCCACTTCACCTTGCTAGAATAAACTGTTGGTCTTTAGTACAATACACCATAGTAACAAATGGGGTAAATTTCAGGGAATTCGTAAATGATGTTTTTGGATTTCTTTACCAAAACCCATCATAGTCAACTTCCCTAAAAATCCTATCTTGTTCTTGATATTTGAATGGTGAAGAAAATAAAATTTTGAAGGTGAAGGGTAAAAATGTTACCATATTTGACAATCAATAAATTTAAGATTGGGAGAATTTTGTGATTATGTTGTAGACAGGCAGTCTTCTAATGTAGTCAAGATACAGGGAACACATGGCAATCAGTCGGGTGTGGGACGGAGGAAGCTATCTCCATACCCTTATCCAACTCTATATCCAATTATCCATTTCTGATTTTTTACCCACTTATGCTAAAGATATCATATCTAACTACTTATCCACTTTTTGAAAGGATTTTTGTATCCGGCTTTTACCAAAATTTCAAGCGGATATCCAAGTTGGGTATATATATATACCTCATTGTGAAGATAATGAAAAAAAACCTTAATTTTGGATTATACATACATTTTATTATCAATTTACCGTATTAAACTCGGATAAATGAATATTCGGGTTGGATAGGACGCATTTCCATATCTGACCCTAAAAATATTCAGATAAAATAATTACGGATAAATTTATCTAAATTCTTAATCGGATAAAAAATTTGTACCCATATCCGAATAACTCAGATAAGCGGATATTATCCTACCCATTGCCAACCCAACTAAAGAAGTGAATGATTGGGAGGTCAGCGCATCAAAGCTGGCGTGTTATCCAACCAATAGGAATAAAACTGCAGCTCGTCTAAGTCAATTTTTTGGGCATTACAAAAGTCATGTATATCTTATTTAGTTTATTTGAAGTAAGGGAGCAACTACTTGCACCCCACGTAGAAGCGGTTGCACCCCAATCACTTAAAAAATCTCCTTTGTACTCTATAGATATCATTACGCTCTTAGAGAAGAAAAAAAAGTTGTAGTCCTTCCTTCATAGAGAGATTTTTTTTTTTGGAAGATTAGGGTGCAAGTGGCGACTTTTGATTTGGAAGTAGTTGCATGGTGAAAGTAATTTCTTGTCATTTAGTGGCTGTTTGATAACGTTTTTTAACTGCGCTTTTAAGCAATTTTTACTTTTCAACCGCAAATAGACGACGCGTTTTGCGTTTGATAAAAAAATCCAACAAAAAACTTGGGGCCCGTGTAGATACAGGAGCCAGAAGTACTTAGAACATAAGTACTTTTTGAAGTATTGTCTGAAGTAGGTGGATAATTGTTGTGTGTTTGGATGCAGGTTCTGAAAAGTACTATCAGAAGTACTTTTGATAGAATTTTGTGTTTGGAAACTGTTTTGGATTCTGTAAAAATGATCAAAATGCCCTTATAAGTATCAATTACTATTTTTAACATTTTAACTCAACAAATTATTCTTCAAAAGAAATAAAAGTTATTGTTTTTATCCATAAAAACTAATATAAACACCCAATAATTATTAACAAATAGAAGATATTGTGAGCAAATATATACAACCACTAAAAATATGAAGAAGCTTTCATCACATCAATGGATAGTAAATTTGTGTGTAATTGTTTACATCAATCTTGCAATAAGAAAATTTCAACCATGATTGGAATGCTCATGGATAAATCATTGAGTGAGCAATTAGGAGAGCTAGAAATCCAAATTCAAATGCTACACTAAAAGGTTACCACCACATCAATGGGTAATAATAAAATATTATTTAATTACATTTTTGAGGGTATACTTGTCCCAAATGCTACACCAAAAAGTTACCACCACATCAATAGATAGTAATATAGTATTACTATAATTGCATTTTTGAGGGTATGCTTGTAATTTTCAAAATTTATGAGGGGTATACTTGTCCCAAATGTTACACCAAAAGGCTACCACCATATCAATGGATAGTAATATAATATTATTCCAATTGCCTTTTTGAGGGTCGATTTGTAATTTTTAAAATTTATGAGGGGCATACTTGTCCCAATCCCGTCATTTTGACAATGTTTTGTGGCTCTGCGAAAGAGTAGTTTAGAGAAATAGCACTTTTGGTACTCCATGAAAAAGCACTAAAATGACTCCACAGTAAAGTAGTTTTTTCTAGGAATTATTTATCCAAACACCTTTAAAGTGCTTCTGACTCCCCGCAAAAGTTAGAAGTACTTAGAAAAGTCAATCCACATAGGCCCTTGGCTTTTGAATCACTGTTTCGTGTTACGGTAAATTGGAGCTTTTCCAATTTGCATTTGCGAGAGAAGTAAATGACAATTTTGAGTTAAAGTAAAATGACCTTTATACCCTAATACTACTTACCTAAAGACAACAAATATCCCACAATCAAGATAAACCCATCTTCCCTACAGTAAACCCTTATCATTTTCAAGCTCGAACCTTACCGCCATTGTAGTTATGAGAACCCTGCTGCCATTGTTGTCGTTCGAATGTTGATCGATGAAGAACACAAGGACGATCACGAATCATTTAAAGGTGAGTCAAAATATGAATTTTTTTCCCATTTTGAGTGAAACGATGAAACCCTACTCATCTTCCTTGTTCAATCCGTGATTTCTTTCGATTTGGGATTATTATTTACTTTGATTGCGTGTCTAATAAAGTTATGGTTTGGTTGTAATGGCTTCACAATTTGGGTTTAATAGTTTGGTTGTAATGGCATCACAATTTGGGTGTTAATGGCTTCACGATTTTGGGTTTAAAGTTTTGAGGGTTTAATGGTTTGGTTGTAATGGCTTCATGATTTGGGTGCTAACGATTTTTATTGTAATAGATTCAGTTTAAATGGGTTTAGATTCACGATTAACGACTTTCACTGTAGATTCACGATTTAGGAAAATTGATTTCTTGTGTAGTTGATCTTTTTTTTTATAAACTTTATAGCAAACAAACAATGTATTATATATATTTGATTAATATTTCTTTGACAAAATTGAAATTAGCCTTAATTTCATGTTCAATTCATATTAACTTGTTTAGTATATCGAATTTAAATATGTGGATGCCATATGATACATGTTTTTGTTGTTCATGGATATATTTATTCATTAAACTATTATATTTCGATAGAATTATAAAATTTATAAATTTATTTAAATTAAAATAATTATTTTTATAAATATTTAATATATATATATATATATATATATATATATATATATATATATATATATAGGGAACGAATCAAGGGACATATGAAAAAACATATGTAAAAACAATGTAACATAAATAAATTTTCAAAATATGGGTTAGAAGTTTCGGATTGAGCTGATTTTTTGTTATATATATATATATAGCTAGGGAACGAATCAAGGGATATATGAAAAAACATATGTAAAAACAATGTAACATTAATAAATTTTCAAAATATGGGTTAGAAGTTTCGGATTGGACTGATTTTTTGTGAGGATGATCTCTATGATATGATCCTTATCGAATTGGTACCAAATTAAACACGATCCATTGACAGCCCTAGGCTTTCCTATCCTCTATCTTTCTTCTAGGGCATAAAATGGGTTGAATTTTATCTGAAATTCAAATTTAGCTGGTTTGGACCCTTGGAATGTATCCGAATAGAAGGAGTCAGATATGGGTTGACATCCCTTAATCCGAGTTGGTTCTAGGTATGATATGGACCTTCCCTATATCTGCTTAAATTTGAATGATATATTGCTTTAAATATTATATTTTTATGTTTTTCAAAATATCTTTATTATACTACTTTGATATAACATGAATTCTTATGAAATAATAGAATTATAATGGTAAAATAGAATATTACAGTAATTAAAAAAGAAATATAGCAAAATAAATGTTGAAATCCAAAAATTATCTGAATCGACCGACCCAAACCAAGTAATTCGATGGGGTCAAATCCAAATTTAGTGAAAGCAAAATGATCCAGATATGATTTTAGCCAATAGGATTCGAGTTGGATTTAGATTCAAACCCGAATAAAAAATTTGGATATGGATATGGTTATACTTAGATTCTGCCTGAACCTGGCCCATTTTAACAGTTGCTCTCTTCTCTATTTATTTTACAAACAATGCTAAGCCCAATCCAATGCAATCTACAAATTGGCCTAAATTTAGTTGGACTAGACTTATTAAATTTTTTTAAAAGTCTGCCCTATCCATAAATGGGTTGGGCTTCGACTAGGTTTTGTTTTAAACTCGTCCAAGATCGAGACGTATCGCCCGAGTTAACTTGGTATCAAAGCTGAACGAGACCAACTCACAAAGTATTTTGAGACAACCGTGTATCGTGAGATAAGCGAGTCGTCTCGGACGATATTTTCCAATATCTCAAGCAATACAAACGAGACAACACAGAAATGTTTAACTCACGAGTTAAATGAGACGTATCAGATGAGATTTTCAAAATCTCGTCCGAGTTAACCGAGTCAAACGAGTTAAAGCCTCAACCCTTTATTCTTTCACCCCCAAATAGATTTTTCTTAATCTTCTCAATCAAGTGAAAAAAAAAATTAGGTTTTGGGAAAAAACTTCATCTTCTTCATTCGATTCAAGACGAAATCGAAGTGGATTTGCTTTATCTTCCTCCAAATCAAGTAAGTTTTATCTTATTCCTTTATTCCTCTTGAGATTTTTTTTCTCTATTTTTTTTTCTTTTTAATATTTTGTGTAATGTGTATATTAACTTCTAATTTTTAATGGTCAAGAGGTGGAAAATATATTATATTTTAATGGATTTCAATATTGAAAATGATGGGTAAAGTAAATGGATTTGTGAGATGGGTTAGAGTTTAGAATTTTTTTTTATGAATTGAGGTTTAGTAATTTTTTTAAATGTATTTTAATATTTTTTTATCCATGTAATGTGTAATGTGTATTTTAACTTCTAATTTCTAATGGTTAAGAGGTGGACTTATAAGATTTGTATTTTAACTTCTAATTTTTAAATTTTTTTTATGGGTTGTGTAATGTGTATTTTGACTTCTAATTTTTAATGGTTAAGAGGTGAAAAATGTATTCTATTTTAATGTATTTCAACATTGAAAATGAAAGGTGAAGTAGATGGACTTATGAGATGGGTTAGAGTTTAGGATATTTTTTATGGATTGGGGTTAAGTAGTTTTTTTAAAAATTTATTCTAATTTTTTTTATTATTCATGTAATGTGTAATGTGTATTTTAACTTCTAATTTCTAATAGTTAAGAGGTGGACTTGTGAGATGTGTATTTTAATTTCTAATTAATTTTTTATTATGGATTGTGTAATGTGTATTTTAACTTCTAATTTCAATGATTAGGGTTTATAGTAATTTTTTTTTTTAGATTGAGATTTAGTAATTTTAAAAAAATTATGATTTGAAGTGTGAATCATAATTTTATCCATGTTTTAATTTGATAATTGGAAAGAACATTTTTAGTTGAGAAATTGATTTTGCTAGAAAATAAAAGTTTTCAATAATAATGGATTTTTCATTTAAAAATATATATTTCAAATAAAATATAATTATAGTGAATAATGTGTTGAAAATTCTAATTTTTCATTGCACGTGGCATCATGTTGCATTTTACTTATATTGATTAATTTTACAACATAGTTGATCTATATATTTATTTATAAATTATAGGATGCCTAGGAAAGATAACATTGATTGGCAACATGATATTGTAGTTGAGGAGAATAAAAAGAAAGTAAAATGTAATTATTGTGATAAAATAATGAGTGGAGGCATTACACGTATTAAAGAACATTTATTTTCTAAAATAGTAGAAGTGACAGTTTGTTCAAAATGTTCTCAAAAGACTCGATTATTGATGAGGAAGTAAATGATAGCGAAATCAAAATTAAAAATAGCGAAAAAAAAATATCAATAAAAAGATTACATGAAATGTCTGGAGGTGAGACTGAGTTTGATGATAGTATACCTATGAATGACTCAGATGATGAGTCGCTTTATAAAACCCCGAGTTTTCAATTCGTATCTCGAGAAAAATAAATAGTGGAATTTTGAGAAAATCTTGAAAGTGGAACTTAGGGATAAAATTTTAGGATGTTTTTGATCATTTTTAATGGAATCTGACCTCACCATTAAATTCAAAATGACTTAAAAACATACTTTAGCCTGTAAGCACACTCGAATGCGAGTCCGAATATAAAAATTGCAAAATCCTCGATTATCGAGTTAAACTAGGTTAAAATAGTTACTTTTTACTAGAGAAAGAATTATTAAGATTTGATCATACCATTGGATTCGTAACGAAAAATTATTGAATATAGACTATTTATTTATCATTTTTGGAGCATAGAAAGTCGAATTATCATCAAAAATGAAAATGACGTCAATTTTAGGGGTCACTTCAGACCAAAAATGTAAATTTTTGTTAGAGATAGAATTTATAGAAATTGACCACACCATTAGATCCGGAATTAAAAATTAGGTAAAATAGAGTATTCATTCGTCATTTTTGAAGTCCGGATGGTCAAGTTATAATCGATCAAAATAATAGGTGAAATACCGATTTTGTCCCGAATTTTATATAAATAAAATTTTAATTTTTTTTAGTACTTCATCTTCTCCAACCCGTCTAACAGCCAACATTTTTTTAAAAAAAAATTTGTTTTTTTTTTAACTTTCACCTTAGATCCTTCGCAAACGGCTTGCCGTCGACGACCGACGTAGAAGGGAGAAACGTCTGCAGCCTCGTTCTCTACAAAACCCACTCAAATTTCTTTTGTTTTCTCATCTTTTTCACCCCGTATTGTCAAAAAATAGTTGTTTATATATATACGAGGGTTTCGTAACTTCGATCTCTAATTTCATCCGTTTCGGGGTCAAACCGTCCTCCGCCGTAGAAGGGAGAAAGGACGATGACATCGAGATCTTCGAAACCACAGGGCCAGTTTTGAAAATCAGTCGTCTCGAATAATGAGTTACCTCTATTTTCACGCCGATCATCTCGATTTTCGCCCATGTGTTTCAATTCCGTCATCTATAGATTGTAAGGAACTCTCAATTTCTATTAGTAATCATTGATTGTGAAAATTGCATTTAAGATTTTATTAAAAATTTGTGGTGAGTTTCCAAAAATATCGAATTCAATTGGTTATTTCAAATTCACGTCAGAACTTGTATGTTTGATATGTTTAACTGTATTTTATAATAAATTATACGTGGGTAGGATATTTCAATGGGTTATTTCTATCAGTTGGGTCCTGTGCACCGCTTGGACCCCGTTTTGATCTAAGTGTTGTACTTTTTCAATATTATTGATGAAAATGAATTTTATAATTAGAGAAAAAAATGATTTAATATTCAATGAACTCAAATTGAGTTGATGAATATCAGAAAGTGGATCTTTTGTCTGAAAGATTGAAAACGGTAAAAATAAGAAAAATGGTATGAAATGGTAAAATGTCAGAGTCACACCCGAGGGTTGATGTCTGCATTTTACATTGTTGTGTTGTGTGTAAGATGGTAAATGGATATCCATGGATAATATTACTGGTTGCATATTTATTTACTTTCTGTTAGCGCGATGCGCTGTTTACTTTTCCGTTCTATTATTTATTTCAGGCCGTTTGGCCACAGTTGCATGGTAGGAAATTGGATATCCATTCTCAACCTTGTATTGTTAATTTCTCTTTTATTTTCAAATGAAAAATATATATATATATATATATATATATATATATATATATATATATATATTTTATGAGCTGTTAAAGAGTTTGTGAATGCCTGAAGGGATTATACGTCATATCATCCGGAGTGGTGTACTATCCTGGGATGTATGGTAGGGACCACCAAGCTCATACGTGGTATGGGACACGTATGAGAGTAGAGTCACAACTGGAATCCGGGTTTATTCCTCTCTATCTTTACTAGTGAACTTGTAATGTAAAGGTGGTCGTATACGAATGGTTTGTATATTTGAGAATCACATGTACGCCTGATAAGCATAGATGAAGATGATTAGTCAGTGATCACTAACAATCTATAATAGTCGAACGTTCTGACACATCGAAAAGAGACCTATTGCTTACGGTTACATCAAACGACCAGCTTGAGCCGGATAAATGGTCAACCAAGCGTGGTAAGTGCATCGATCGACCACAAAATCAGGAACTAAAAGTCAGAGAAGAATTGTAACATCATATCCCGACTGGGAGCAACTAGTCGTGAATCCCAACTCTCTAATTCCAGTACTCCACCATTGTGTATTATGTATTTGTTGTCTTATTTTGATATATAAAATGAAATGTATGTTTAATGTTTCCATTTGATCAATTAGATTTGTATAAAAAGAAAATGTTATAGTGAGTAATGATGATCGATGTAATGTGAGTTTTAAAATGTTTAGTTGCTCATCCCTAGCTATATGTACCTGTTAATCTTAATCTTATTCGTTAATGTTAGAAGAGATTATTGGTAGAAATTGTGTTCTTCCTTACTGGGTAACCATTGTTACTCACCATTTCCTTCTCCATATTTTAGTCTCAGATTCAAAGCTTGACGAGGCAGGTATAAAATACGAGTAAGAATTATCTGGTGGGTCAGATAAACAGCCAGAACCCGTTACTTGGTGAGTATTGGGGTTATTACCCCTAGTGATGTCGATTTGTCTAAGAGTAATATAGATTTTTGTTTTGAGCATTATGAATTTTGTTAGAGTGAGGAATCTTCATATAATCCTATGTATAAATTTTCTTCTTCCGCATTCTGATCTATCATACATTATTAGACGTATATAGGCTTCCGCTAGTATTATATTTTGTTTGTTTATATGCAGGATTGTATGTCGTTTATCAGGTGCAGGTTGAACGCTTTGTGAATGCTAACATAAACAGAGGAGACTATGCCGAAATTTCGAGGTGCTACCTAGTACCTCGAGATCTGACATGGGGAATTGTGTTAGTATTCGGCGGGGCATCACACGCTTGATTCTGCTGAAAAAGAAGAAAATGCCCAGATGAGAATGACATGTGATATGAGTCAATGATCTTTACAAAAAGACGATCGTTGAAGAAGACATTCAGTTTTAAAGATCCTTAGTAGTTCTAAAGGTGGGGGTAGAGGACTTGACACTTCATTTGGGACAACGAAAAAAATTGGAGGATTATTCCAAACTTTCAGTGTTAGAGATGATTATGAATTGTGAAAGACAGAGAGAATTTAAAAATGCCGAACAAGATTTGAGACGAACAGAAAAAGATGTACATGATGTTTTGAACAGAGGATTGGATCATTACTTGTATATGTCAAAAGAAGTCACATATAAAAAATTGAAAGAACCATGGAGTAGAAAAAAATTATTAAATAAAGGTGGCCGAGCAATTACAAATTTTTTTTCTTTTCAACTCAATCCCATTTCATGTAGTCAAGAATCCATATTTTTTAAACTATGGTAGATTCTATTGTAGAGGCAGGGAATGACATCATGGGTCCTACACAATACGAGTTGGAGAAAAATATTTGGATATGGACATAGATGAGTTAAGAGATTATATTGGATCCCTTAAAAAAATGATCAATATATGGTTGTACCGTGATGTGTGATGGGTGGACATAAAAAAATAGGATATCCATCATCAACTTCATGGTATATTCTCATAGAAATATTATTTTTCACAAATCAATCAAAGCAATTGAAATTACTAACACATGAGAGTATTTACTTGGATTGATGGAGAATGTAGTAGATGAAATCGGTAAAAATAATATTATTCAAATTGTGATAGACAATGAAACATCATATCGGGCTGTAGGTTTGGATTTAATGTTAAGAAAATCTCATTTGTGTTGAACACCTTGTGTCGCACATACCATCGACTTAATTTTTGAGGACATGGAAAAATTGTTGTTATTTATTCTTTTTATTTCAAATGGTTGACAAATAATAGGATTCTTATACAATAATAACAAACTCGTGAGTTTGATAAGAACATTTATTGAGGGGCGTGAATTGTTATGTCTTGGGATCAAATGATTTGCTATGCAATACATTGCTCTTCAAAGTGTTATTCGACATCAATCGGCGTTGAAAACCATGTTTGCATTTGATGAATAGTTGCGAATGAGACTTATGAGAGATAGGAAGAAAGGAGAGTTAGCAAACAATGTTTTAGATTTGATCATGTAACATAAATTTTAAGAAAAGGCAGAAGAGGTCTGTAAAGTCATGGGACCTTTGGTTAAACTTTTGAAAATTGTTGACCAAGATAAAAAGTCCACTATGACTGTAATTTATGAAAATATGGGAAGAGTTAAACAATTAATAATAAATTCGGTAAGATGTTATTGACCGTATATCCAATTGATTGAAAAGAGATGGCTAGATCATCTTAAATCAGATTTTCATATGGCAGGTAATAATTAAATGTTTTTAATATAATTTAAAATTTATTATTTTATTAACATTTTGATATTAAGAAAATTGATATTGCCATTTATTGCAGTGAACTATTTAAATCCTTAGTTTTAGTATGATAACTTCTTAGTGGAAAGCAATAAACTTTTTCAAACAATGAAAATGGTTATCAAAAAGTTGGAAGTAGATATGATTAATCAAGGGAAGGTGATAGACAAGGTATTAATACATACTATTGTCAAATAATTCAAAGTTATTTTAAAATTTTTGTATTTATAATTTAATTATAGTATATAAACTTTTTTTATATATCATTTTTGAATCATTCTTTGCATTTTAAATAGATTAAATTGTTTATTGACCTGATGGAGGAGTTTGGTGATGCTTTAACTAGAAACATGAGTAGAATTTCTTTATCAGATAATATATAAATAATAATAATAATTTATATAATAACAAATATTAAGTATTTAACATTTTTCTTTTCTTCTTATCAATTGATTGGTGGTATAATTATGGTCATGATGCACTTGACCTCAGAAAAATAACGATTAAAATCTTGAGTCAGACTTGTTTGTCTTCATGCTGTGAAAGAAATTGGAGTACCTTTGCTTTAATCCACACTTGTTATCGTAATAAATTCAAAATGGAAAAGTTAAGGAATTTGGTGTTTGCACATTATAACATGAGATTACGAATTCTCAATATCATAGACTGTAGATCAAAAGATAGTTATTACAATCCTGTTGATCTAGATTCCATATTTGAGTATGATGACGTATTAGACTAGTGGTTGAAAGAGACGAAAGATCCTTTAATGGATAATAACGACTTGTCTTGGTTGGATAGGGAGATTGGTACCTAACCAGACAGAGGTACGAGTAGATTTCCATCTCCGAATGGTGGTAATGATGATGATGGAGGTGGTCAAGAGACATAAAATAGAGCATGAGATGATAATGAACCTGATAACGTGATCACGACACAAGATACTGACCATGGTGGTAGGCCATTCGAAGAAAGATGCGAGGAATTGACCAGATTGACAGAGTTTCGTAGTGATAATGATGATGAAACTCAGACTAAATATTATGGTGGTGGTGATAGAAGTTATGATTATTATGGATACCCTCAAGAGACGGGTATAAACGAGAATAATGCCTTCAATAACTATGATGTTGAGTTTGGACATGGTGGTTCTTATTATGGTTATGACCAACCTACTAGTGTGTATGGGTACAAACGTTCTTATTCATACAATGGACAAATAAGCTCAAACTATGAATAAAGGGAACATAGTCTTACCAACATGAGTGACACCACAACTGACACTTTTACTTTTTTTTTTCTTCTCTGGAGACTATCGATCTTATTCGCACTACGAGGAACAAGAACAGTATGTTGATTTCAAATTACTTTTATGTTATTGTATTTTGTATATGTGATTTTAATTTATTATCAAATATCTTTTGTAGGTGAGTGAGTTATATGTTCTATCGGACATCGGTGCAAATTTCAACTCATGTCATTGTAGCGCTTCGCTTTCATGATTTCTATTTTTACAAGTCTTTCTTAATTAATGTTTGTTTTGGATTCGAATTACCTTAAACTCGAACTGAGTGTTATATTAGTATTTAAATTATTTTTATATGTATGAACCTAATCGTTAGCATGTATTTGCATTTTATCGAATTGCAATTAATATTTTAATTGATATTTTTAATGGTAAGTTTAGTGCTCTTTAAATGTTGTGTTTGGAAAACAAGTTTGGTGCACTTGTGCAATGAAAATGAAACATACGTAATAATGTACATATTTAATTTATTTATTTTAATAGGTATATTATGATTTTTTTTAATTAAATATATTTTTTAGGTTCATTTTTTAATATGAATCATTTCTGAATTTTTTAGAATTTTTCAAAATTTTTAAATGATTAAAAACCATTGTCTCAATGTTGAACGAGACGAGACGTATCGTCCGAGTCAACTCGGTATCGGAGCTGAACGAGACGAGACGTGATACCTAGTTAAAAAACCATGTTTGTTAGAGTTCTAATCATGATTTTTAAACTCGTCTGAGACCGAGACTTATTGCCTGAGTTAACTCGGTATCGGAGTTAAACGAGATCAACTCACAAAGTATTTTGAGATGACTGCATATTGTGAGATAAACGAATCGTCTCATATGATATTTTCCAATGTCTCGAGCGATACAAATGAGACAGCGCAGAACATGATTAACTCACGAGTTAAACGAGACGTATCAGATGAGATTTTGAAAATCTCATTCGAGTTAATCAAGACAAATGAGTTAAAACCTTAACCCTTTGTTCTTGTACCTCCAAATCGATTTTTTTTAATTATATATTTTTTTGGGTTCATTTTTTAATAGGAATCATTTCTGAATTTTTATGAAATTTTAAGATTTTTTAAATGATTAAAAATCATTGTCTCAATGTCGAATAAGACGAGACGTGTCGTCCGAGTCAACTCGGTATCGAAGCTGAACGAGACGAGACGTTATACCGAGTTTAAAAACCATACTCCTAATTAAAAGAAATTTCCAAGTTAGGAACGGAACTCCGAAGAAACTGTGTAAGACAGAGCTTGAGACTTGAGAGACATCAACAAGGAGGGATGGGGACGAGAGAGGTTTACGAGGAGAAACTCAGGTCTGGTAATCTCTACCACGATCCCACCATCAATCCTGGCCTCGGTTCCTCTCGCTGTCCTCGCTGTCTTTCTCTCTTAAACCCTAATTCTGTACTCTCTCTCTCTCTTCTATATTTGCAGATTAACTGTTCGACAATATTCCCCTGAGAGATCTTAATTACTTGATTTTACTCATATTTTTAGATATATTTTGAAACAGGAAAACGGAGAATGGACTGTAACTTCCGTTTTAGACGACGCAACCGCTGTGGTAATTCGATCGATACCCGTCTCGTTGTTATATATAAATTCCCAATTTTTTGCAGATTCAGAGATGCTGAACTCATTAATTGAATAAAGTTCCACTCAATTATTATTATTTCGAATTTTCACAAACTTTTTTTTTTTAAATTCTGTTTGTACTTTGTATCACCACCAACACGTTTATATTGATTTATCGGTTGTGTAGGCTGGATCTGGTGCTGGTGGGATGATTAGTGCCATCCATGGTTTCAATACAGGTTTCAATCATGTTTTTAAATTTTTTTTTTTTTTAAATATAAATTTTTTGAGATTGGCTTATTCATCATCATCATCAAATCCTATCTAAATTTTTTTGGGGTTGACTAAAGGAATCTTGTTTCGCCATTAAATTCTGTTGAAAGAGCTGACGTGACGTCTATTATTGCAATTGTATTGTAGAGAGTTGTTAATATTTTTCTTTTTCTTCACAGGGATTCCATTTGTTCAGAAACACATAAAGGGACCTAAATGGCTTCCTTTTGTCATTGGGGTATGTATAATCTCTTCTTCTATATCTGATTTATCAATTAGTGTATCCAATGCAACATTGTTTTGCTCTTGGTATTAAATATTGTTGTCATAGTGAGTTTCGTGATGCAAAAATCGAGATTTATTGTGATTTATTTCCATATTGTATTATTTAATAAATTAGGTTAATTTCCCCCTTATGTATCATATTGTTACCTTTAGAAGAAGATACATACGATACCGTGATGATTAGTACTAAATACCATGCTATTGTGAAATTAAGAATACAAAATTGCTATTTTTTTCCTTAGATGTTAAATCTTATAAATAAAGTCAAACTTCATTAGCTCATTTAGAATATTATCTTCTTTGTTTGTAGCTTCCTCCCTTTCTCTTGTTTTCAGCGGCCAGTGCGGCATTTGGAGGTATTATTCTTCTCCTTGTGAAATGGTTGTTAAACTTGTTCTTGGCATTCTTTAGTAATTTATTTAAATATCTAAAAAGTGCATGCTTGTGAGGTATAAGACTTAAGGGTTTGGCTAGTGAAACACCTCCACACACCTCATTGTTTAAAAATACTAGTTCAATTTACTCGTTTATATCACGAAATTTCACCCATTGTGCCCTTTTAGGCCTTAAATTAGTTTTTGACTATATGGTTAATTACGTAATATAGGTGTAACTTGGTCAATCGAAAAATACATTAATTAATTTTAGATTGTTGTATAGGATTTGTTAGGCTTTAAGTTGGCTTTATTTATTTTATTTTTTCATAGTTGTTAAGATTCATTATAAATGAGACTTCTCAGTTAATGAAATTTTCTTTTAGGATTTTAGTTCTCTTGTGAACTCGTGAGATTGCTTGGTTTAGTACCATGCCATAGCTTGTTTTAGGTTTTCATACAAGAAAATCTTAGTGGCATGTTAACTAGATCTTTCCCGCATAAAGTGATATGATTTGAAATTCTTTCCTTGTGATCTCGTGGCTGGAGATTTGAAGGTGGCATAAAGGATTGGAGATTCCGGAAGACCTTAGTTGTCATTGACTTGAGCTTACCTTGTGACAAGCGGTATTAGGGAAAGTACTTTTCTTCATATATTTTTCGGATAGAAATATGAAGATGTTGTCTTAGGGTGCCCATGATTCTGGAATAGATAAAAGACTGAGATTCTAGAAGATTTCAATATGGAGAATGGGGATCTCTATTAAACCTTAGCAAAGAGTGGTTTGGTATAACAATAGTTGGAGAACACAATAGTGGACCATCTTTGATTATGAAGCCATTTTCAATGAAATTGAGAATAGAGACATTGTTTATGCTAAAAAGGATTTTTTTCCTAGGGAGGTCTTTTTCTTTTTCATCGGTTTGGTGGGATGGCTGGGTTTTGACACATTGCTTCTATTGCATCATTGTTTATGCATATGAAGGAGACAATCTATATAATAAAACAGGACGGTTATACCACCACAAAGAATGATTGTGATTTAATCTTGCCATGAATCTCGAGAATAACTCTTCACTTTATTACCTTTTCTCCCCTTTCCAAGAACACCCCGCCAATTTACTTGCCATTCCGCCCTTTTCAATAATAACCCTCCAACTTCATTGCCTTTCATCTTCTACCCCTTAACCATAGTAACAAAAAACTCCGTTTTTTTTTTGTTTTTGTTACGTCTTGTTTAAGACACGTTTCGTACCTCTTAATGATTAAAACAATAAAAAAAACTCAATTAAAAAAAAAAATCACATTTTTATGTTTTAAACATGACTTTTATTCTTTAAACACATTTTTTTAATAAAATAAAAACCAAAATAACCCATTTTTTGCAGGTCTATATTTAATTTCTATGGCCATATGGTTGTCTGTACTTTGGTTCATTGTTTAATGCAGGATTTGATTATAATGCTTGATGCTATAATTTTTTTTTTTTTTTTTTTGCCAATAGTGTGTTATTTTGCTCAAAGATACATAGATGGTTAGATTTTTTTTATCATCATAAAATGTATAATTATGTGTAGGAACATGTTATCATGCATAGATATTCGATAATATTTTTTTTGCTTAAATATTTTGTAAACTTAGAATAAATGTCTAATGTATTGTACTTTACATCATGAATACATTGTTTTTTCATAATTTTAATTTATGTATATATCTCATTTTTTCCTGATTTGTTCTTGCTTCTTTCCTGTTTTCTCCATTTTAAACTCGTTCTCCAACTTGGTGACCATGCCATTAACCCAAAAGAGGATGTCCGTGCCTGCCAGCACATGCAAACTCTAGTTCTACAATATGTTATCAAGAAAATTTTCCATAAACCTTGGATGATCGTGCCCTATCAATTAGTATCAAAAAGAAAGTCATAGATCGAAGATGGGAATATAACAAAACAAACTTGAAATTGATGTGTCCATTGGGAGCAAAATGTTAACATGACATTCCAGGAGTCATGATTTTTAACTTAAAAAATTTGTTTGAGAAGCTGTAAAATGTCCGGGAAAGCTCTTTCCCTTTTCTTTACGGATCAAGTGAGCCTCTATAGACAGTGTTCATTTTCTTGCCTCTTGGAGGGAACTATTTGGCCAAACAAAGTTGTCCATCTGATTGACTATTCCTTGGGTTGATCATATGGACATTGTACATCACATCCATGCCTACATTTATCACACATAATAACAACTCTTGAAACTTTCCATATGTTGAGAGGTGAGCTAGTAAAACAGTGGATTCCTTTGGGGAAGCCAAGTCAGCTAGTGTCTGTATGAAAAATCCACCCATCCATGCTTTTTATAGATGGTCTGTGCTTATTATATAAGGCTATTTAGAATTGTTTGGATCCATCAATTACAACCTTGAACATTGAATTAATGTTGAACCTTATAGGTCTGTTTTGTTATATCTTACAGCTTATGCAGTTCCTAAGTTTGCTCAGCTCTCTGTCACATCCTATTATGCTGCCTCGAGTGCTTCACATTATGCAATATCACACCTCACAAGATACATTGAAGAGGCTCACACCTCTAATCCACATAGAAGATCAAGTTGATCCTCTTTGGTGCAACATAGCGAGAAAAAGGTTTACTTACAATTTTGCAAACAATAGTCTCTCGTCTTTCTAGTTTGAGATATATATAAGACTTGCTAAGCAAATGGTTAAGGTTGATAGTTGTGTGCAGCTTTAAGCTATCATCCGTATGGTATTTTTTTTTTTCTTTTCTTGATAAGCTATCATCTAGTCACCATTCACCAATACTTCTTTTTCCTGACTTTCTTTTCTTTTTTCCTTCCAAATCTTGTGAATTCAGTATAATTTATGAATGATAATTTGCATTAAAGATTATAGTTTTGTTATGAATTGTCTTTGTTTTTTTTACTTCATTAAGAATTGCCTTTCGCTTCTGAAACCCGAAGAACACTAGTCGTAACGATCATGTTGGTGCACTTGCGGAGATCTTCTACGAGATACTTTCATGCATCCCCCATCCACATCAGAGAAATAATCAGACCAATTGTCTTCATTTTCCTGATGGATGTAGACTTTTCATTGTAGAGTAGATTACTGATTATTATAAAAAAAAGATTAAAATGATTTAGAAGCATTTCCTCCAACCCTAGGATCATAGACAATATTACCTCTAATAACAGTAGTGATCTCCTTTTGAGGTTGTGACTGTTGAAATAATGCTATTGGCCTGAGTGGACCGAATTTTTTCTGGCACATATTTGGTACTGAAATGCTTTCTTTTATTCTACATTTTTTTCTACAACAAGGATCTGGGATTTGGCTAAATGAATCCGATACCCCTATTCCATTCTATATCTGAAGTCAAGTCTTGTGTTATTAAGATTGAATTTATAACTCACTGGCGGTTAGCTGAGATGGTAAGAAGTGACTGGGTGTACTCCCCAGGTTGTGACTTTGAATCTCTATATGCCCCTCCACCAAAAGATGGCTACTTAATGGCTTCACGTGACAGGGTGGGAAGGTGTGTGCGGTCCGGGATTAGTCCTGTTGGATAAGGTTGGTTTTTGGGTCGGGCAAATCTCAATGGGCCAAAGCAGGCCTACTACCACAGGGATCACCTCTTTACAACAACAAAAAAGAAAAACAAGATTGAATTTATAACTGCTTTCACCATTTCCATTCATCTTCTTTTGGATATATATATATATATATATATATATATATGGGTCCCGTTCAGCAACAAACATTTTGGCAAAACATTTTTCAAAACATGAGTTAGAGGTTTTGGAATGGGCTGATTTTTGGTGAGGATGATCTCTACATTGAAAGAACTTAATTTGGGATGAATAATTATACAAGCACCCCACGAATTAGTAAGGGCAATGCACACCATAGTCAATTTTTTTTGTCTTATGAGTTAAAGTTTTTGGAATGAACCAATTTTTGGTGAGGATGATCTACATGGTCTAGAGATCATACTCACAAAAAATCAGTCCATTCCGAAACTTCTAACCATGTCAAAACTAGTTTATAAAAAAAAAATGGACGATTTATAGTTCTTGAATTTGTTTTGATGGGATTAGATGTTTCGGGATGGGCTGATTTTTTTTGAGGATGATCTCCTCATTGTAGAGATCATCCTCACCAAAAATCAACTCATTCCAAAACTTTTAACCTGTATAAGACAAAATAATTTGGTCACAGTGTAGGTTTATTAATTTGTGGGGTGTTGATATAATTATACATGGGATATAAGAGGTAATATCCTTTTAAGTATAAAAGCATACTTGTCCATGCCCAAAAAATGAAGGGTATACTTGTCCGTGCAAAAAAAAGTGAAGTGCTTATTGCTTCAGTACTTTTTTTTCAGTGTCAAAATAGTGCTAAATTATTTTCACTTATTTTCAACAATAAGCACTGAAATATGGAGTAAACAAATGCATTATTTTGACAAAAAGTGCTAAATTTTTTTTTCAACAATAAACACTGAAAAATAGTGCAAACAAACACCGCTTTACTTCACTCCATAAAAGAAACTCATTCTTTATTCATCAAATCTTCGTTTTAAAAAAAAATCCCTAATACAATCTATATAAAGAAAATAAATCTAGGATTCATAATTAAACTAAAACACCAAATAAACAATCTAATTTTAGTAATTTTTTCTCTCCTAATAAACTTAAATAAAAGAAAAACTAAAATTACTAAGTTGCCCCCTAAATATTATACTAAGACCATGAGCCAATAAAACATCAAAATAAGCTCAAAAAACATAAAATTTAAGTCCAAAAACATAAATATAAATAAAAATTAAAATATACTCTTCAAAATTTATTGCCCCCATCAATTCTACTTTAATTTATCTCGAAATAGAGTCTTCAATTCGATCTCTTCCTAGATGTTGAAATCATACAACTAAATTTGGACTCAATTTTTGTCAGGAATCAAAGTTGGCATAATTCATTGATTTAACCAAGACATTATCTACCTTCTTTTTTTCATGAGATAAAAATAAGTATTAAAATCAAAGGATCTAGTGGCTCTACAATTTCGTGTGCCAATTGTTTAGATTCTTCAGACTTAGATTTTTCTTCAAGAAATAATAGTGATATCTCACACTCGTCAATCTCACTCTCGCTTAAATCAGGCTCATAGATTTTTCTCAATTTTTTTATTACTCTCGTTGAGTTTAGGTGCATGGATTTTGATCACATTTACTTCATTCTCCCAGTTTGAGTGCTCTGATTTATAGTACCTAAAATGATTGCACTTACAGTACAAGCTTTGTTGCCTGAACTCTTTATACCATAGATCACGTAATTACTTGTGCTCTTCGCTTTCTTTTACAAAACAATCATGAATAATGAAAAAATATGTTTGAGAGGTGTGTTCAACGTATTTTTGACAACATATTTTCCAACTCTTATGAGAACATCTCTGTTGAGTCCATCTCCACTCAACGTGATCTGTTAATTTGTGATGTTTGAACTTAGGCTCTGATACCAAATTTGATGCAAGACGATGAGGAAAGAAAAATAAAAGACAAATAATGTTTTGGTTAAATCAATGAGTTCCGAATTTGATTCTTGTCAAAAAATGAGAGTTCAAATTTGATTTAATGATTTCAATCAAATTGAAGACTTAACTTCATGATGAATTAAAGTGGAAGACCTCCCCATGTGATGCATTGGTTGAGAAGTAAGTCAAGATCAGATTGCACGTGGATTATAAGACTTCATTTATTGGGAAATTATCACAATTTTATTTAGTCAGTGGAGAATTTTTCTTAGCTAAGGAGAATTAATAGGGACATCAAATCTTGAAGAGTAGATTTTAGTTTTCATTTAGATTTATATTTTTGGACTTTAATTTTATGTTTTTTGGGTTTATTTTGATATTTTATTGGCTCATGATCTTAGTATAATATTTAAGGGTAATTTAATAATTTTAGTTTGTTTTTTATTTAAGTTTATTAGGGTTAGGACTCTTAGATTTACTTTCTTTATATTAGATTGTATTAGGAATTTTTTTTTTAAACGGAAATTTGATGAATAAACAATAAGTTTCTTTGATGGAGTGAAGTGAGTTCTTTATCATTTTTGGTGTGATTCAAGGTACTATCTTTTCTATCATCTTCTTATTTTTATTTTTTTTATTGTTTCTTAATTTTCTTGAAATCTTAAATCCATCAAGAATAATTTTTTTCTTGATTTTCTTTTAATTCTGGTTGTTTTTTATTTTTGTTTCTCGATTCTTGATTCTCGATCTTTTATTCTTGATTTTTGACTCTTGAAACTTACAAACCTCAACCCTTTCTCCATTCTCCATTCTCTTAACTTTTAATCCTTATCTTGTAAACCTTTAATCCTTTTCCTTTAACCATTGTATTTTTTTGATAATTGGGATTGTGGTCATACATGCAAAAGGTCAAATTAAATCTTAAAATCTAAATCCTTTTGAGTTTATCCTATCTTACCCAAATCCTTAACCTAATCCTAAACCAAATTTCCTAATCTCTATTTTTTACTTTTTCTTCCCTTATCGTATTACATCTAATTTGGTATCAGAGCCTAGGTTCAGGTAACACAAATCAGCAAATCATGTTGATGGGAGATGAACTCAATAGAGATGTTCATATAAGAGTTGAAAAATATTTTGACAGAATTATGTCGAATGCACTATTCTTAAGCATATTTTTGCATTATTCATGACTGTATTATAATGGAAAGCGAAGAGCATAGGCAATTGTGTGATCCATGATATGAAGAGTTCAGACAACAAAATTTGGGCTTCAAGTGCAATCATTTTGGACACTATAATTCTGAGTGCTCGAATTAGGAGAATGAAGTAAATATGATCAAAATCCATCCACTTAAACTCAATGAGAGTACTAAAAAATCGAAGAAGAAATCTATGAGCTTGATTTAAGCAAGAGTGAGATTGACAAGTGTGAGACATCATTATTGGTTCTTGAATAAGAATCTAAGTCTGAAGAATCCGAACAATTGGCATAAGAAATTGTGGAACCACTACATCCTTTGATTTTAACATCGATTTTATCTCATGAAAAAGAAAATGCAGATAATGTTTGGGTTAAATCAATGAGTTATACCAGTTTGTTCTTGTTAAAAAATGAGAGTCCAAATTTGATTTGATGATTTCAACATTTAGGAAGAGATCGAATTCAAGACTCAACTTCGTGATGAATTAAAGTAGAAGATCCCGCCTTGGGATGCATTGGTTGAGAAGCAAATCAGAATCATATTGCATGTGGATTATATGGACTTCATTTGTTGGGGAATTACCACAATTTTATTTCGCTAATAGCAAAATTATCTTAGCCGAAGAGAATTGATGGGGACATCAAATCTTGAAGATTAGATTTTAGTTTTTATTTAGATTTCGATATTTGGTCTTTAATTTTGTGTTTTTGGACTTATTTTGATGTTGGTCCATGGTTTTAGCATAATATTTAGGTACAGTTTAGTAATTAATTTTTTTTTATTTAAATTTATTGGGGTTGAAAAATTAGGAGAAAGAAAGTTACAAAAATTAAGTTATTTATTTGATGTTTTAGTTTGATTAGGATTCTTAGATTTACTTTTTTTTTTATAATATAGATTGTAGTAGAGATTTTTTTAAAATGAAGATTTAATGAATAAAAAATGAATTTATTTCATGGAGTGAAGTGAGTTCTCCATCAATTTTGGTGTGATTCCAAGTGACTTTTGAGAGTGGCGCATTCAATGTAATTTTAACGACGTATTTTTCAGTTCCTCTGAGAACATCTCTATGGAGTCCGTCTCCCCTTAACGGGATATATTAATTTGTATCGTCTGAAACTAGGCTTTGATACCAAATTTGATGTATGAAGATGAGGGAAGAAAAATAAAATAACGAAGATTAGGGAATTTGGTTTAGGATTGGATTATGGATTTTAGTAAAATAGGGTAAGTCCAAAAGGATTTGATTGTTAAGGTGTAATTTTGACCTTCTGCAAATATGATTACACTACCAATCACTAAAAATACAAAGACTAGAGGAAAATGGTTAAAGGTTTATAGGGTAAGGATTAAAAGTTAAGATAATGGAGAAATGAATAAGGGTTAAGGTTTGTAGGTTTCAATAAACAAAAATCGATAAACAAGAATCAAGAATTAAGAAAAACAAAGTTTAAAAAAAATCATGAAAATATGATTTTTTGATGGATTCAAGATTTCAAGAAATTCAAAAAATAATAAAAAAAATAAAAATATGATAGAAAAGATAGTATCTTGGAATCACACCAAGAATGGTGGATAACTCACTTTACTCCTTAAAAGAAACTTATTATTTATTCATCAAATCTTCGTTTAAAAAAAAATCCCGAATACAATCTATATAAAGAAAATAAATCTAAGAGTCATAATTAAACTAAAATACCAAATAAATAACCTAATTTTTTTTGTAACTTTCTTCTAATTTTTTAACCCTAATAAATTTAAATAAAAGAAAAATTAAAATTACTAAATTACCCCTAGATATTATACTAAGATCATAGGCCAATAAAACATAAAAAAAAAATCTAGAAAACATAAAATTAAAATCTTAAAACAGAAATCGAAATAAAAACTAAAGTTACTCTTCAAGATTTGATGTCCCTATCAGTGGGTAGTGTGGATCCTATCCCAAAAATGTAATTGGATGGGATATTTATCCCCCATAATTGTAATTAGAGTGAGATCTACAGTTGTATTTTATTATATAGATTAGAGTTCGCTCATACTTATGGCAATGTCTTTATTGGTATTAAAGGGTATAAGAGAAAAGATGGTAAAGTTTTAGAGGGGTGTTCCATTGAAGAAGAGGGAGGAGAGGAAAGAAAGAACACTAAAAGTTAAAGTGGGTGAAGAGGAAGTAATGTGGACCCTATCCACTATTAGCTAGTTACTTTAAAATGTAATAAAGTGGGACCTATTGTTGTGTTTTATTATGTAGATGATTGGAATCATGTGTTTTTCATGAGTTATCCAATCTTGATCTATTCATATTGTCTTTTTCATTATTTATTAGTTTTGATGGAGGAACCAGACTGAGTGGAGTGGAGGGCAAGACAAAATAGAGTGTACCGAGATAAAATTTGATTGAAGAAATGTGATTTATTTAGCCGACCTCTAATTTTTTGCTTCCATGATTATGATTTCTAATTATGGTGTTAGTGTAACCGATCCTATGTCCTTAAGATATGGGTTTGACGACGATGATGTGAAGAGGAATCTCTTTTACTCGGGCAGCACCAAAGGGAAGAGTTATTTATATATTTTTCCCTGAAGTTGTTAAACCTCTTTCTAAATCTTATTTAAAATTTTTTTCCCCAAAACATGCACAATTTTGGTTAAAATTCCCATTTATGTACACTCTTCATTTCAATTCCCAAAACATGCATCACCATGGGGTAGCAAGATCACATGTATTTATTCTAATTTTAAAGTGGTGATCTCGCTGATAAAATTAAAGTACAAGGTAACGAGATCATATGTATTTTATTTTATTCTAAAAGTGACGATCTCGTTGTTAAAAATTAAAACTTGAGGTAGTGATATCAGGACTTAATAAATTAGATATATCGTAACATATAAAACAGAGAAATCACAAGTATTTATTCTAAAAGTGATGATCTAGCTGATTATGAAAGTGATGATCCCACTGAAAAATAATTCTCAAAACAAAACATGAGCGGATTGAGATTTTCCTATACTCAACACATGAAATGGTAATTTACCCAATTTTTAAATTTTTATTACTAACTTTTTTAGCACAAAATGATGGTTCTTGCAACTTGGTTCGGTTTAAGGTCAAATTAGAACTGAACCGACCTAGGTTGATTCCATTAAATGAGAATCGGAATCAAACCAAATTGCCATAAGACCAAACCAACCTGAACCGAGCTAAGGTTGGTTTGGTTTGGTTTAGTTCTATGGATTGTCATTATCTTAAAAATCTAATTGAATCAACATATTTTTAATAAAAATAAATAGATATGAATATGAAATCTCATATGATGAGTCATTAATCTATCCATCAATAATTTTTTTATTATTAATATATCTATTCAAAACAAAAAAAAAAACTCAATAGTTTTTTCATCAATTAAATAAAGTGATTAATCTCATCCATCCAAAAAAATGTCATTAATCTATTCATAAAAAATGGGTATAATTTATTAAATGGATTAATAATATTTATTTATAATTTTATTAATATAAGGATTCCGTTCTTGGTTTGGTTCGGTTCTTACAAGGCATGAACCAAGAATTGAACCAAATTGGTCGGTTCTCTATTTTGTTAACACGAAACCGAATCAAAGTTCATTGTAAACCGAACAAAACCAATACAAAGGTCTTTGTTTGATTCGGTTCTTGGTTTGAACCAAACCAAGTTGTACCCCTAGTTCTTGTGTCCAAAGATGTTCATCATTAAAATATTTTATTTAGTGAAAATTAATAAAACTTAGGTATGTATCTTCCAAAAATTACCAAGTCAATCAGCCAATCATTTTTCTAATATTTAAGAGAATTTCTACATACCCAATTTCATAATTATATAGCACGGTCATTGTACTGACAATTTGATAGATTTCTACTATTATACCCTTGATCGGTAAATAAATAAAAGATTGGGTTCCAAAGAAATGACACAAGATCTTGATCGTGAAAACACAAAATCCAAAGGTTAAAAATTCTCCTCGAGATAAGTATTATTGCGATATGTATTATTGAGATACGCATAAAATTTCAATACCATTAGATTTTATGTCTACACGGTCAGGATCTTGTATCATTTCTTGAGTCATTTTTTGAGTCAACAGGACCCCACCCATAAATAAATAGTAATTATGATATAACTATTTGGGTAAAAAGACATTGTTATGGAACTGGGTCTACCACCATTTTCGTTACCATAAGAAAAACATGGTTGATTCAATAATTTTTGCCAAATACTTGGGCCTTTACCCAAAACACAATATTATTTATCAGGTGGTCTAAACCCATCACTGCATATTTTTGTGATCAAGGGCAGAGCCAGGATTTTCTTATAGAAGGATGAATTATAATTGCCTGATAAGGTTGAAGAAGATGAACATGAATTATAATTTTTGAGGGCAAAAATTCAAGGATTTTGTGTTAGAGCAAGTTGTAGAAAATGGCATTTAGGTTATTTCTTATTAATTTAAGAGAAAAGACCTAAGTTAAGGGGGAATGATGGGGGCACTTGCCACACCTTTGTAGTTGCCAACTCAAAATGTATCAAATCATCAAGTGATTAATGTAAATTTGGTAGGGACAAGTACCCCCATTGCCTCCATTGTAAATTCATCCATGTTGGTGAATAATCCCACTTCTCTCATAAAATATTTTTTAATATTATGAACCTCTTCTTTTTGCCATTGTTTCCAACCTTATCATAATGCCTTGTAGGAAATCCTTGATTTTTCTACCGAAAATTTCATTATCTTCTACGTCTTCAAAGATAAATGTTATGTCCAAATCAAAGATCAAAGACTCTAAATCAAATGTTGAAGATGAAAGTATTTCGGATTATTCCAAGATCTAGGTCTAGGAGATGCCATAACTCTAAAACATAGTGGGTATCTCTTATATTCACGAAAACA
Source organism: Akebia trifoliata (assembly GCF_017979445.1). NCBI lineage: Eukaryota > Viridiplantae > Streptophyta > Magnoliopsida > Ranunculales > Lardizabalaceae > Akebia > Akebia trifoliata. The sequence continues at coordinate 40,458,050 of NC_141382.1, forward strand.
ACATTTAAATGATTTTATCTTTAAAACGATTAACATACACTTACAATAATAGAATAAGATTCCATCTTTTTTGTAAAAATATTTTTTTCTTGTTACAATGATGTATAATTTTATTATATTATTAGTTCATTATAATCGATTGATTAAAAATAAAGGTTATTAAGAGAATAATCTTTGTAAGAAAGATGAAAAAAAAAAAAAAAAAAACAGATATTTAAAGAATTTGAATGGAGAAATATGTAAATAACACTTGAGTTGGGGTCCACACAGTAAAAAAAAAATTAAAGTACTACGGACCTGACAACAACTATACACGTTCCGTGGCATTTACTATGAATAATGTGCTCTCCATCAAGTCTCACGTTGTACAATTCCCAAATTTAACCACTAATGGTCCACCATGCGCATTTTAGCAACTACCCTTTAAGAAACTGAAACTTCGCTGCATAAAGGGACTTCCTCGTTTACAACCGTATAAAGAGGTTGTTGTGGATCCATATTCTTTAATTGAGACAGTTAGCACCATCGGCCCAAGCTGGGCCCACATCACTCATGTCCTACAGATTTACTGTACAGATCTTGAAGAATCTTCGCCACTATTATATTAAGCTATTTTTTTTTTTAGGAGGGTAAAATATAATTTTGATTTTTTTTTTTTTAAAGATACTTAATATGTATGCACCATTTTTTAGTAAAAGGAGAAAGTACAGAAATCAATTAAAACTGAAAAGAAATCTTGATTTTGAATATTTTTTTTCTTGGAATTATTCATGATTTATTTATTTTTCAAATCAAACAAATTAAAAAAAAGATTGTTTAAAAAAGGATAAAAACACACAAACCCCCCCCCTTTTTTTTTTTTTGTTAAATTTTTTCCTCTCTAATCCTCTTTGTATATTTTTAGGAGAAGGACTCTTGGTGAAAGAACTTAATAAGGTTTCAAATGTTCTCTTGAGCTAATATTCTGGGTTTTTTTAATCATATTATTCATCATTGTGTGACTGAAATTTGACAACATTTAAAGTTGCACAAGCAAAGACGACAAATATATTGATACCATCTATGTTATAAGATTTGATTAAGAAAAAGAAAAATTCAAAAATAAAGGCTAATTGTGGTGATTTGGAAAATTGAGATAAAAATTAATACATCTTTATAAGATTGGGGAGTTTCCAATATGAATTTTTGAGATGTTGTTGAGTGCTGAATTCAAATTATACACAAAACCTTCTCGTATCAATTTTTTTTTTTTTTTTCGTTCTTTAGCTTTTTTTGGCCTGAATTCATAAATAAAATGTATATTGCAAATTATACTCAGAATTAATCTCCTTGCTAATTTTTGTCGTGCTTCAAACAACTAACTATGGCCGCCTAGGCACATTTTTTAAATATTTACCAAAAGAAGTATAAATCCATTTTAATATTTATTTACGAGAGCTGTTATTTCCATGCCAACTTTAGCTAATGCCACCCTAAGATGTGTGCTAATCTTTGGTGATTTATATATGAATTGGGATGGCATTAGCAAAAGTTGGTGTGGCAATAGAATCCCTCTTATTTATTTATTTCTTCATAGATGTAAGTTGTATTGACATTTTATTGAATTTTACCTTTATACCCTTATTTGCTCTATTAATAAACTTTTTTGATATATTTCATAGAAAATGTCTAGGCCAGTAATTTCTTCAAAATGCTCAACCATTTTTGGTAAAACCCCCAAATAAAAAGTTAGATGGGCCTTTATACATGTATTTATTATTGTGTGAATTCTTTTCGTACAACCTGGGGTCGAAAATGACAAGTGGCACATTCCTATGGGTCCACTTTCTTTAATGCTTAACCCACTTTTTGGGAACTTCTATTGTCACTCCAATTTTTTATATGACACACTAATCTTAGAGAAGTTGATGTTCTTTTAATCTTATTGATTCATTTAATTTTGTAAATTAATATGTTATTAATGACAAATTGGTGTGGCATTAGAAAAATAACTAAACCTTAGTTGATATTAATCTAATCCTAATTGATACTTATTAAAATATATTCTTTAATTCAAGAATTAATAATACATGTACTCTTAGCAAATTATCAATAAATTTTAAATAAATCATAAAAAGATACCTCATAAATAAGTAATTAAAGTTAAGACGTTTTTCTTCTTTGTTGTACATTTATTTGGTCTTGTTTCTAAATAGTTGAAATAGTGGAAAGCCCAATTGTACCCATTTTTTTTTTTACAAATCATAGTAATTGGAAAATAAAATGGGTACAATTGTCCCATTGTATGCTCTATATCACCCATGATGATGTGATTTCTTTTTGACCTTTCAAATTTAATGAAGTATCCTGTATAGAAGATTTAAAAACTCATAACCAAACCGAAGATGTGTTTTAGATTAAATAATCGTGAATTAAGGTCCTGATCATGGTTTCACGTCTTATCTCACCCACGGACTAGACTGCATTGTCTCAAACTAGTCAATTTGTCTTAGACTAGATATAAACCGTTTAACTTAATTTAAATATGAAAATAATTATAATTTTTGTTAATAAAAGAAGGTAAATGAGAAGATGTTTAGTTATAAAATCATGTTTCAATTTATTTATATAATAAATATTTAAATTCTAAAAAAGGTTGATTATTTTAATCATAATCCCAATTGACTCGGCTGAGATTTTTAAAAATATAATTTGAGTCTTGGGGCATATTCAGTACGGGCATTTGCCCCCACAAGAAATTTTCAAGTGTACAAGGTTTTACGGGCTATTGTGACATATAACATAGATGGATAAAAAAATCACTGGAATTGTCCTCACAATTTTTTGTTTCCATCCTTCATTGCCCCCAAACAAAAATTTCCACTCTTAGTTGTCTCTAAGTGGGCAAAATCCTGGCTCCGCCCCTATCAGAGTCATCTCATTTATCTTGGGATATGGTGTGAAGTCTGAGGCATGATATGAATCCATCTCATTGTCGAGATTTAAAATGGTCCCAATAGGTACTAATCAAATACCCAACTTACTGCCTTAGGGGCACATGGTAGAGTCTAATACTCTAATAGGTATATTTGAATTAAAGAACAGATGATAATTTGGGTTTGGAAAATCTACAGTTATATAAATTAGAACTATAATCATTTTGAAAAATAGTGAAGACCTCTCAAATCCCTATGTAGGCTTAGCCAAATCATATAAATTTTGCGTTTTATTGATGGTTTTTCATTGCATGTATCGCTTGATTTTGGGATCCCTACTTAGAATATTGTTCAAGATAAAGCCAATAATTGTGGACCTAATATAACAAATAAAAAATAGTTAAACCAATACACATTAGTGGGTATGCTTAGGATTGCCTCATTTGTAGAAAAAAAGCTAATACCCAAAACAAAGCAAGTATTTGATCAGAAAATCTGAGACTTATTTTTATAAGAAAATCAAACAAATTATAGACTCAGATCCAAACTCACATGCTCTTGAATGTTTGGCTTCAAATTACTGGCTACAAACGAAGATGAAGAAGTCGAAGATGGCAATGGAAGTAACATACGATCCCTATTAAAACCCTGGTTGCTTTGAACGGCTGGAATTCGCCACATAGCCAACGGGTTCCCAGTAATCGACGGCTGAGTATATGCCATTTGGTTCCGATACAATGAGTTGTAGTTACTGTTAGTCCAAGATGGGTAAGCCATTGTTGTATTATGTGTGTTGGGTGTGGAACCAAATCGATAATTCATCATCCCATAAGGGATGCTATTTTGTGCCATGGCTGACTGTAGTTGTGCACGCTTGGCATGTTGGCGCTCGCGCTTGTGCGCGTTTTGGTGACCACCTAAAGCTTGAGAGGTCGGGAAACTTCGGCAGCAGTAATGGCACTCGAACTTTCGACTACCCTCGACATTATGGTTATCTTTGAGTTCATCCTGGCACGCTCTACTCTCGCACGTGTCTAAGTCATCGGTAACACTAACGTCTCCGTTGAATTCGATGCCAAAGAGTCGTATCCCGCCTTTCTCTTTAACAGACGTTGACGTTGACGACGGGCGTTTGAAGGGTAATTGAGAGAAGGTGTGCACGTTCATGAAGTCATGAGTTTCTCTTTGGTTATTATTGTCCATTTGAGTTGTAGTGTTTGGAGGATGGAGTGTATATGATCAGTTTGTAGGGGTTTGAGGAGGGAAGAAGAGGGGGAGGTTTGTGTTTTTTAGGGTTGTGATAGAGGGGGTGTTTAATTTGGTGGGTCTATTAAGAGGGTCCGATCTTTGGAGGATTCATGGTGAGACCCCACGTGAGAGTAAGACCTGACAAGGCCACATGAGGTGGTGTAGGCACTTAGCTTCTCAACTCTTTTATTAACTTGTAAAAGTACCAACAATGTTCCATCAAACAGACGGTTGAGATAAAAAATAATTGAAAAACATAGATTTTCCCAGATATCAGTACTTAACTTTTAGGAATTAGTACAGTGTAGTTTTTTTTTCTTTCTTTCTTTCTAAGAGATGCAGTTTCGAAACTCGAATGAGTTGACTTGACTTGATTGGATTTTGAGGCGATTCGGCCCCTAAACTTGAAGGAACCAATTCATTAATTTAATTTGACAATTCATCAAAGTCAGCTAGAAAAAAATACATTAACCTAAATACAAGATTGATCTGAGTATTTGTTTTATTTATTTATTGATAAGCTGAGATTGAATGCCCCGATTCTTTTATTAAAATTTAACTCCGAGAATAATTACAAATTACATCCTCATAAATTATTCTCATTAGCTCTTAATGAATAATATTTAAATCCTCTATTACATAGAATTCACTCCCGATGGATCTCAAACAAGCAAGGTAATCATTCAAAAAAGCAAGATGCAAAAGTGATCGTCGTTAGCCGAATCTTCTTCACCAATTCTGCATATTTATTATTTTTGTAAAAGTTAAAAATTATATTCTAAATATTTATATATTAAATAAATTTTCTTTTAACTTGTGAGAATCGAGGCAAGTTTTGAGTGGACATCCCAATCAAGTTGAATTTTCGAGTTTTAAAACTATGATTCATAGAAATATATAATTCATCAAATTAAATTGCATGAGTCGCCCTTAAATCTCATTACGATAGGAAAGTTGTCCCCGTAATTAGAAAAATGTCAATTCAAGGTTAGTATAAATCAAAATTTTCTTCAGACGAATTTGAGGTCAAATGAAGAGGCAAATAGGCAAAAGACGCATGATCCCATCATCCAAGTCCGGACTTTGTGAAAATTACTTAAAGAACCCTAAAATAGGGTTTTCTTTATAAATCCCGTCCTTAATTATTTGGGTGGTAACTTAATAATTTAGTTAGTAAACTTTCTCTTTTTATTTGCACCCCTTACCTCAAGAAAAGTTATGAAAACTCAAAAATACCCTTTCTAATATTTTTAACCTTTTTTTTTACAGCGATTGTGATTCATTCGAACAATCTATGATGTTAAATGACAAATGAAAAACGTTATATTCACAATTTCAAAGATTTAGATGCAACTTTTGATTCAAGTATCAATTTCTTTATTATTATACATTCACTTCATATATTTTATGAAGATCTATCTAATGTAAATTCAATGCTTAAAAAATCAGAAAGCATTGAGTTTAGTGCTTAAAAATATTTGAACTCAATGTTTTAAAGTGGTGAGCTTGTCTCTTGGAAAAGCACTAAGCTCTCCACTAGATAGATGTTCATGAATATCCAAAATGCATATATTATAAAGAGAAATAGAAGCTCAATTCAAATGTCACATCTAGATTAATTATCCAACCACATGCTTGATCAGAGCATAACTTTGATCCGAGCATCATTTTTACTATTATCTATATTTGTGAAGATCTATCTAATGATGAGCCCGTCACTTGCAAAATAAACAAGCATTAAGAATTTGATAGATCTTCACGAAGTACTAGATATGCTTATGTCATACTAGCAAAATGAATATTTAGATCAAAAGTTACATTCTAATTAAGGTTGAAGTTGGACAATCTTAATCAAATTATAACTTTTGATCCAAATATCTGTTTCACTATTACTACATATGTATTTCAGGTACTTTGCGAAAATCTATTCATTGAAATGCCCGATGCTTTACCAAGCGACGAGCTCATTGTTTTAAAGCATCAATATTGACTCTTGCTATTTTTTTTAAGGATCAAGCTCACTATTATATATATCTTCATGAAATATGAGAAATATTCCATATAATAATAGCACAATAGATATTCAGATCAATAATTATGGTTTAATTAAAATTGGAGTTGGATAATTACAAGCAAAGTATAATTTTTTATTTGAATGCTCATTTCTTAATTATTATTAATGCATTTCTGAAATTTCATGAAAATATATTTAGTAAGATCGACGTTTCACCGATTGATGACCTCGCTTTAATTTCAAGTCCTGAGCTTGAAGCTTTGGGTTTTTCAAGTTTCGAGCTCTCTACATGATAGATGTTACCGAAATAACTGAAATGCATAAATTATGATGGTAAACTCTTGGAATAGTTTGAAAGTTCTGTCTAAATCTTCAAAATTTAAGTATGTCATTTCCCATCACAAATCATAATGAATTGCAATGGCCATTCAAAAACTTAAGTGAAAATAGGTGAGAGGATATTTTGGGAAGGTAAAGATTTATTAAGATATAGAATATTTTAAATATTTCAAAATTTGAAAATCTATCCATTTGCTATTTTCATGAAAACTATTAGAAATTCTTACTACCTGATAAATGACAGGACCTTCTGATTAATTAATTGGTTGAGTCGCGCTGGAGTAACATTAAAATCGACATCGATTCTCACATTGCTGATGTGGAGGTGCACACATAGCCATAATGTCCAATAAATGTTGGGTCTACAACCAAAAGTAATCATTTGATCAGTAATTTTTAGCCACTTGATAAGATGTGCCTTGTAACAAGTCCCCAAGAATTATTAGAATAGGGACCAACTAGTTGCACTTGCACAAAACCCACTAAGAATTGCACTCCATCACTTAAAAATTTCTCTATGAGCTCCATTTGGATGATTGCACTCAAAATAAAAATATTGCACTCATTTATTTTTTTATTTTTCGTTCTTCTTCAACCATGCTCACATAAATTATTAAAAATAAATTATCGATTGTTCAATAATTTTTTAAAGAAACATTTGGTCATAGAATAAGCATATTTATAAATTACATGAACTGAGATGACAAAGTCCAGAGAGGGTGAATAACCCTAAATCTTAACATTATGGATAATGAAGTGTAATTAGTAAATTCAAATAGAGGTTATAAAAAATAAGTTATTTTTTAAGGTTGGTGTGCAACCAGCTACTAGCTGTGTGCAACTACTTGGTCCCATTAGAATATTATAGGATGCAATGTAATATGACGTATTATGATACATCAAATCATTATTTTATAAATATTAGACTTGTATTAGAATTCGTCAGATCAATTAGAGATAAAATTCACCTCTCGCTAGATTTCTATGTATTATTTCTTTGTATAAATACCCACAAGGATTATTGTAATCAAACCCATTAGGAAAATGCCGAAGTAATATTAAAATTGACACGATTCTTACATTATTGACGGGGATGTATGTACAGAACCATAGATAATTCAAAAATCAAAGAAGGCAACTCCGTTTTTATGATGTTGGAGTGACCTCAATTCACACTTTGCTGATGTGGGGGTTGTACGGAACCATAGATGGGAGAGAGAGAGAGAGATCTAGCAACTTGATTTTGAGTGATAGATTGAGTTTAAATAAGAATAAGAGTCGTGATAATCTGACTTAGGCTTTTGGCATACTCAATCAATACCCCTGATATGACAGGCTCAGAAATCATAGATCTACTCTTCTTGCCTAAGTTAGATTATCACCATTCTAAGAATAGTGGTGAAGTTATCTAAAGATAGTACCTCATATATCACTTTCGTGATGTGGATAAGAAAGTGAGATTTAAGGTACAATCTTGAGTTCAATCCAGCATGGTTCTTTAAATAAAGGTGATAGGTAGTTTTGACTTCCTCCTTAGATAATGAGTAATTGTTGTAATGGCTCACTTTATTTTAAGGAAGAGTTGTGTTGGAATGACCTCAATTCGCACTTTACTGATGTGGAGATGGGTAGAGAATCCTAAATATTATTCTTTAGTATCTTGATGAAAATCATCTATGGTCACGTCAGTAAAGTGTGAATTGTGGCCACTCCTCACAACTCTTTCTTAAAATAAAGTGAGCCATTGCAAAGATGACATATTATCTAGGGAGGAAGTCGGAAACTAGCTCTCATCATTATTTAAAGGAAAATGCTGGAATGATACAAAGGGAGGCACAAAGGTGATAAAAATGATGTGGTGGCGTGCCCATAACCGTAGATGCTTTTTACTCATATCTTACGGAAAAGCATGACACCACATCATTTTGTCACCTTTGTGTCTCCGTATGTGTAACCCAGCACGACTCTTATTTAAACTCAACTTGATCTATCAGTCAAAATCAAGTTGCAAAATCTCTCTCTTTCTCTCTCTGCAGTGAGGTACCTGTAGCTGGCGTGATGGTTCTTTATAGCTGTTGGTTGTTTTATATATATTTTTGCAGATATGTTGTGCAAAGTGGTCCTAAAACATGTTCATCAGATTACAGTACCTTTGAAGGAGTGAAAGAGAGAGAATTACACGACCACAAGTGGGGTGGGGTAACAAGTACATCACTTATACGTATATAATCACATATATAATAAGGTCAGGTTCAAGGGACATATGAGAAAATATATGTAAAAACAATGTAACATTAATAAAATTTTAAAATATGGGTTAGAAATTTTGGATTGAGCTGATTTTTTGTGAGGATGATCTCTATGATGGGAAGATCATCTGAAAAAAAAAAATCAGTCCAATCTGAAACTTCTAACCTCATTAAAAGTGATTTAGAATGTGGACCGTCGATTTTTTATCAATTTTTGTCAATAATTTGTAAATCACTTTTGATGGATTTAGAAGTTTCTGATTGAGCTGATTTTTTGTGAGGATGATCTTCTTATCATAGTGGTCATCCTTGCAAAAAATCAGCTCATTCCAAAACCTCTAACCCATATTTTGAAAAACCATTGTTTTTTCATATATTTTTACATATGGCCCTTGAACCGCCCCCTATATACATATGTCCCATCACATTTCATCTTAATCAATGATGTTTAATATGTATGGATATTTTTGGTAATATGATCCATTAATTAATTTGAAATTGAAGCGAAAGAAAATGAAAACACACCAAAACGAAAGGAGGAATGAAGGATTACATCATTTCCTATTATGGATTATCAGGGCGCCAATGGCATCAATAAAATGTTATCCCCGTGCCTCGTTTACATAAGCCATGTATACTATAAAAGGAACAATCTAGAGTGTATAAATCAGTTGGACATAAACAGAGTCGTGATGAATGCACACGGTTTTGGTACGTGGCTGATATGACAAGAACACAGAATCATAGATCTTTTTCTTCAGGATACACAAGAAAAAGATTTGTGATTTTGTGTCCTTCCACATCAGCTGCGTAGCAAAACTGCGTGCATTCATCATTATTCATATAAATATATTCAAAATTTGAACCTATTTTATAAGACTAATGATAAATTGACTCGCAAAAATCGATGCTCTTGAGTGACGCTCCTCGCGTGGTAGTGCACAAGCCCATAAATCTTTTTTTCCTTTGTATCTCGAAGAAAAAGATCTATGATTTTGTGCACTGCCACATCAAGAGCGTCAGTTTTGCATATTAGTTTATTACCACTTATTTTATAAAATGACTAGAGTTTGCTTCTATTGTACTGACTTTCTCTTTGAGCTTAAAGAGGAAAATATAGTAAAGTTTGAGAATTATTAATGAGAAAGGGTGGGAGGAAATGAAAGACAATAAAATTGAAAAGACAAGAGAAGGAATGACAATAAAATTGTGTGGACCTTATTCCTTTATCTTAATCTTTACACCCCACAAAAGTGTTGTAACTATAGTTTTGTGGTGTGTATATATATATATATATACTTTTGATTCTATCAATTCAAATATCAAAAAACGATTCTAGAATTAGGATAATAACATTAAATTTGACTGCGTGAAGATATTTGAATATTAGTGTATTAAAAGATATAAAAGAAAACAAAAGAACAAAGAAATACTTTCTGTTTTCATCTCACTTGCCATCTCTTTTTCTCCCATTATAACACTTCGATCAAGGAAATGAGTTCACACATTCCAACGATTTGGGGTGATGAATGACGAATGAAGAATGAAGAATGAAGAATGAAATAATCATAACTTCAAAGATTTAGATGTAACTTTTGATTTTTTCTTGATAATTTATGACAATGATGACGAACAAAGAAATCATATTGATAAATTTGGGGGTCCAACTCCAAAACCAATTGGCTATGAGTGGATAGGCCTAAGAGCTTATAAGGAGAAAGACAGAGGCAATGAGTGTCCGATGTGGGACTAAACTCTACACGCCCCATTAAGTATGTGCTGGACTAGGCCAAAACACCTGGAGATATGAACTGGATGACGTGAGACTTAAGTCAACACATACTTTAAAGGTTTTGTTGTAATGTTTGATTCGATTATTCGTTATTATAGTACATTCATTTTGGGTATTTTGAAAAGATCTATCCAATGTCAACGTTGAAAAGTAAAAAAAGAATAAAAAATTGAAGTGCCAAGATCAATGAGATCGACTTTTGTAGCTCCACATTGGATGGATCCCAAAATACCCAAAAAAAACATGTCTATGATAAAGAAAAAAAATGCCCGTTCTCTCTTCCTCGCCCCCCCGGCTTGATTGTAGACTTAGAACACAAGAATAAATTAATCAAATTGTTGATATTGACATTTGAATCGTTGAAATCTACTTTTGAAGCATTTAGATCTATTCTTCAAATGTCGAGATCAATGTTCTAATTATCAATAACAATGACTGAAGTTCAAACATTGATCTCAATGTCGATGGACATATTTGGATTTATAGAACATGAGAATATGGTTAAAACATAGAGATTGACCTGTTTCAACCAATCATCAAGATCAATGCTTCAAGCATCGAGATTAACACTTCAAAATGTTGATTTCGACATTGCAATCATTTATCTCAATACTTCAAAAAAAAAAAAAAATTTCGATTCGAGACTGGATAGATGTTCTTGAAATACCCCAAAAAAATATCTTATAATGAAAAAAATAGACACTCTTACAACTAAGTCTTCAATAATTATGAGTATTTCGTTCTCCATTTCTCATTCATTGTTAGAAGCAATAGATAGAAAATTAGATCTAAATCTCCGAAATCGTGAGTATATTATCCATTTGTCATTTATCATCATAAACAGTCAGAATCTATTGCAATTACCTTTGAAAAACTTAGGTAAATTAAAAGACGCAAGAAAATGAACATTTGTTAAAAGAGATGAGAGTTTGGGTTGATTTTTTTGGGTTAAAAGAAGAAGAGATGTGTGGAAGAAAAGATGCAGGGAAGATCAAGTTTGGGTTGATTTTTAGTGATAAAAAGATAAAGTTTGATTTTTAGGGTGTAAAGAAAGCATAAAGGTACTTTGATCTTTAGGATGTAATTATTGTAGTAAATGAATCTATTTCTTATATTACTTTTGAAATGACTTGTCTTCTTAATTATCACATTCTTGTGGAATTTTTACATCTATGTATTTTTGCCAACATTATTGAATTACTTTTTTTTTATTTTTTATTTATATATATTAAAAAAATATGTTTATTTGCAGACTCTTAACTCAAGACAATCAATTATGATTCCATTTTGATATCAATTAATTGGATATTTTATGTATGTTGTAGGGAAGTTATAAAAAAAAATGTATGTAGGGTATGTATGTATGAGATTGGCTTGTATGGAATGAAAGACCAACTATTTATATGGATCTCACATCCACGTGGCACCCAAAAAAAAGATTAGGTGCAATCTGGATGTATAATATAGTTAGGTGGATACTTTCTGTGATCTATATAATATAAAAAATGTGTTTCATCAGATTTGAGATAAAAATTGATAGTTAGCTACATGAGCTTGAGTTTATGCCCTTAGGGAAGCTACAATGAGAGCGTGTCGTGATGTAGGGAGGGGTACCCGTTGCATGACTAAGCGAAACCGTAGTATTAATTGCTGCTTTTCTGCTTAGCTTGATTGATCGTGTAGCAACGAACTGCTTGAATCTAAAACCCTAAGCATTCCACCCCTAACAAGCATAATTGGTTTAATGCCAAATTTTAGGAATTCCTGGCTAAAAAATAAATGAAAAAAGATATTTTTTTATAATATTTTTTCAACGCAAATAAAATTTAAGAGTTTAGTGGCCATTCATTTTCAAAGCCTTTGATAAGGAGAAGAAAATATATAATTTTTAAATTTTCTATACTTAATCTAAGCCGTAAACCCAAAAAGGTTGAGGTGTCATTAGGACCAATGTGAAAGTCCATGTGATCCAAATGAAAACCTCAATCCAAGTTCTGCATGGTCATTTGGTAGATGTGTGAATTTTCGTCTCCAAATTATTTTGTTTCGGAGTCGTCAACATTCATTGAATTCAAGATCATAAATGATCACTCCAAATAATGATTCTTTTGTTGTTCTTGGCTCAGAGATTAGGGTTAGGTTATTTGGTTAAACAAGGGTAAAAGTGTTAGGGATCTCTTTTCCTATCTTTTGCTGGCCGCATAACATAAATTATCATTTTTGAAATTTAGGAATATGATCTAATTTAGACATCAAATTGGGATGACGTTGGATAATTTTAGTATTTGGGGAGCTGAATACATTAAGGAATTAACTCAACCGTCCGTCCATTTTCAAAGCTTTTGATTAGGTTAAACATTACATGAAATGGGGGTAAATTCGATGCCAAGGTCCGTCGAATTTACCCCTTTTTTACGTAGTGAAATACTTTTTTTTGAATAACATTTTAAAATTTAATATCATCATTTTGTTTGGATTGAAGTGTTATTTAGCAATTCAAACCTTCAAAATTACATTTTAAAGTCATTTCAATGGACTTTTAGGCATTTTTTTTTTTTAAATTTTTTTATAGAAAGATAATTTTATAATTTCTTTTGGCAGAGTAAGCTTTAACAATTAGTACTTAAAAGTCTTTTTCAGAATTTTGTAATTAATTTTTGCAATGTAAAGAGATAGCGTTTCATATCTCTTACTGATTTTAAAACTACATCAATTTTGAGATAATTTATAATGGTATATGGGTGGGGAGTGGAGACTCACATCCATTAAAACTAACCAATTTATCATAATTATAGAGAAAATGGGGACATATCTGTCAACTTCTTTTCCTTGTTTCCAATCATCTCTTACCCTTTTTGACCGTTACTAAAAAAAAGTACATTTTATAACCATTTGATTCAAGCAGATCACCAATCAACAGATGTTCCTTCACAACCCAATCCTTCAAAAAAAATTTAATAAAATGCCACGTGTCAAAAGAGCAGATATGGTGTTAGGTGAGAACACCCAACTTCTAGAGTACAGGAATATCTGCACTGCACTAGTGTGCTGTTAATTTAAGTTGAGGGTGCAGGAGGTATCATAATAGTCGATTTTAGCTGAAACAGTAATTTAATGAAAATAGGTGTAGTCTATCTGCAACAGCAACAGAGAGAAACAGTGCTTTATTGGGTGCATGGTTGGCCCATTTTGCCATAATTCCGGGCCCTAACTGTACAGATCCATCATAATTCTACCCCCTTTGCCACTCCAAGACTAGTCACTGTCCTGTCCTTTTTCATCTAACACCTTGGGCTTTAACTCATTTGCATCCATTGGTGGACCCACTTTAAATTCTAACAGTGGGAAACAAATTTTTTATTATTATTTATTTTTCATCTCTTTAATTTTGATGATAAAACCCTTGAGTCCACAAGATGATGTTGTTAAGAAAACAGGCACAATCGAAATAAGATAACGAATCGAAAGATAAAATATTAGACAAGATGCAATTATACAAAGAAACACAAAGATTTTACATGATTTCCTCAAGATTGAGGTACGTCTATGGATAACACCGGTTTCATTATGAAGAGAAAACTCGTAGTTATAGGTTACACCATTTCACCAAAAAACGAGAAATATAAATATCCTAGGAAATCTAACTAGGGTTTTACAGTACCTCCTTGTTGATCAGTATTATCAGGTTCCACAAACAACGACAGATCCAATAAGAGAAGTTATTCTTTAAAAGTGTTGCAATGCAATTGATAATTTAATGGTTTAAGTATACTTTTAAACTTTGAATCCAATTCTATTTCTTATAACAACTGACTTTTAACTAAAAATTAAAAAAAAAAAAAATTCTAAAATAGTAAAATTCCCAATTGAATTTAATTCCAAAAATTCTAAAATGATTATAGTACATATATTAGATGGAAAATTTACAAAATATAGTACAAACTCGAATTGAAATTTGACTCCTCAAAATAATTTCATGTCGTAAATTGTCCGACATTGCCCATCATAGGCCTCGTTGTTAGCTTTTCAAATGGGTATTATATTGTGATGGCGATAATTGCTAATGATGTTACATCCGATCCATTGAAAGCTAAGGTGCACCGAGGTACTTTTATTTACTCTTTCAATGTGGTTTCTTCTAATCTAGGCACCTGATAAGTTTGACCCTTTTTACATTCATAATGATGGAATCCAATGGATGGAAATCATGAATCAAGGTGAATTTTGGTTGCATATATCCACTAAAAAGTAGATTGAACTAAGTATTATTGGGTCCCACATTTTGCTATTCTCACAAAATTAAAGCATGGGATCTAATTCATTAATCTATAGCTAATTTATAAGATATGGAACATTATTAGGTATTTGCAAATACAAATGCAATAACAGAAGACATAGCTTTATAAGGAATAATTGAATGAAAGAAAATGATTTATAGGGTGTTGGGTAAAATTAGTCAACTATAGATTGTAGGATTCACAATCTTGTTCAAGTAAAAGTACCCGTTATGAGGTGGCATGAACCAGAATGGGCCCACACCAACATGACCTGCTAACACCCTCACATCTATGATCTTACCCTAAACAACCACCCTTCATTCATAGAACCCCCTACATAAAGTCAGTGTAAGTATGTGTGTGGGGGACCAAAATATTAAATTTGATTTTAAACCTCTTGGTGCCACTATTACTAAATGTCCTTATTCTCAACTACCTAAGAGTTACCATCTTTAGAAACCCTAATTCTCTTAATTTGGTTTTCTTTTATTCTGGCTTGGCTCTGAACATGCCATTATTCATTCACTTGATCTCCTCTCATTAACTCTTTTTGATGGCTCGTGAGTGGTTGTTGTCGCGCATCTTTCCTATTTATGTTCCCATTAGGTGGTTTGATTGCGATGTTTCTTTTCGAACTAGTGTTGACACTGTTCCGATGCCCATCTGTGTAATTGTGACATGAGTTCTGATTTGTGGACGACATGAGGTAGATTTGGATATTGTAGATAAAGGATTTTGGCATAAATTTCTTGGATTCTTTGGGCACAACAATACTAAGCGAATTTAATGTTAGATGAGATATTTAGAAGAAGAGAAAAAGACGAAGGGGAATACGTGGACGTAAGCAAACCATGCATAAGGTTAGGACAATATCAAATTTCAACCATAGGTGGGATTAAAAAAATCAACATATCTACTGTATATGATACAATGGACTATGTAGTCATAACTCCATGAGTTGACTTGACTTGGAACAATGACTTCATTAATAGCTGTACATCAAGTCAAAGTTTTTTTGTTTTTTTATTTTTTTATTTGATATTGCAAATGAGGGTATTTTTATCATTTTGTATTAGTTTTCTATTGTAGACCAAGTTCAAGTGTCCGTATATCACCAGTTTGAATTCATGGTGATGTCTCAAACATTCAGTAAAATGTTGGAGAGGGGGTGTTTGTATATAGCACCCTAATTTTTAGAGTCGTGCTGGAGTGACCCCTAGATTGACTTTATTTCACACTTTTTAATGTAGAGGTGCTCACAATCATAGACGCTTTTCATTTGTATCGATTTCGATGAAAAACATTTATTGTTCGTACACACCTCCACACAGTAAAGTGTGAAATGTGGTCAATATTTGGGGTCACTTCAGCATTATTTTAATTTTTAATATATTTAATCTTAATTATTATTACCAATGGATCTTAGGTTAATTTGTAGAAAAGTAGGTGAGGGAAGTAATGGTAACAATCAAAAAATATATAATGCAAATCAAAGGAAGGAGAATGACACATAATTTATGTGGATGAGCAAGATTGCCTATGTCCATGGCAATGCTGAAATAGTAGTGCTGGGGTGACCTCAAGATTGTACCTCATATCGCATATCACGTGAAAGTATGTAGGAACTATAGATACTTTTTGACTCGTATCTTCATGAAAAGCATTTACGGTTTGTGTCAACATGTGCGAAATAAGGTACAATCTTGTGGTCACTTGAGCTTTAGTCATATTGAAATCTTTTAATTATATATATAAAATCAAGAGTTATGTATTGATTTCGATGTGACACTTTTTTAAAGGGTTAGCTGGACTTGAACCCACCACCCCATAGTCAATTTGCAATGTGTCAAAGTCACTGAGATATGGATCTAAGCCCAAATCTATGTGACATTCAACTAACTTGAATGCATTGTTTAACTTGTTGAGTCAACTCATGAGAAATCACCAAATCAATTCTAACCAGCAGACACTAGATCGAGTCATCGAGTTATATACATATATATAACGGGGGCGTTCAGCAACAAACATTTTGGCAAAACATTTTTCAAAACATGGGTTAGAGGTCTTGGAATGGGCTGATTTTTGGTGAGGATGTTCTCTACGGTGAGGAGATCATCCTCACCAAAAATCAGCCTATTCCAAAACTTCTAGCCCCAGTTTACAAGTTGAAAAATCGTGGACCGTCCATTTTTTGTAAATCAGTTTTGATGGGGTTAGAAGTTTTGGAATGGGCTTATTTTTGGTGATGATGATCTCCTCACCGTAGAGATCATCCTCACCAAAAATCAGCTCATTCCAAAACCTCTAACCCATGTTTTGCCAAAATGTTTGTTGCTGAACATTTCCCATATATAACAGTTAGATGTTCAACTCTTAAAAGGGTAGATGTTGGTGTGGGAACAAAGTGTAAGAGGACCACAAAAGGCATCTCGAATGTGAGGAAAACAGATTGAAGGTTTTAAGGCCAAAAATGAGAGGTGTTGTTTTCATTGTGGAAGCATCTCTACATGTGGGTCGCACCATATGAATCCAACGGTTTCATTAATATTTTGACTATGATAGATAACAACCCAAGTACTTACACAAAGCCCACACTATTAAAATTTGAATAAAGGATGTTTGATCTATGTTGTGTGGTGGAAGAGTTGAACAAGAAGATGTAATGGATGCCACACAATGATGTTGGAGATTTTTTTTTTGTTGTGAGAAATTAACTATTTAATTTTACTTTTGACTTGCATTATAGCTAAAGTTTTGCTTGACTTAGTTTTAACTTGAGTCGTGATAATCTAACTTACCCACGTGGCATACTCAATCCACACCCCTAACATGATTGGCTTGGGAATCGTAGATCTACTCTCCTTTGCTTTTTCTTGGGATACAAAACCTAAGTAGAGCAAATCTACGATTTCCAAACCTATCATATTAGGATGTCGATTGATTATGCTACGTGCGTAAGATAGATTATCTTTTAAGAATCAGGATCAAGAATGATGTCTACTTGGTAAATTGTGGTTGGAGTTTAAAACACATCACTCCTAAACCAAGCTGTTTTTGGCACGCAGCCTATGTTAACTTAGTCAAACTTATCCCCCAACAGCCAATGCGACTTAGTCAAACTTGCCAACGCAACTTAACTATGATGTGTTAGGCTCTCTGAAAAGATGCATATATCTTAGAAATTGATTTGTATGTACTTAAAATATTGTTGTGTCGTGAAGGGAATAAAATGTGTATTTCACACTTTCAAATAATGGACATTTTTGTTTTGTTACATATTTTTATTAGAAAGCATTTATGTTCTATCACATGAATAATTATTTTATGAAAAATGCTAATATGACTCAAAAAAGACATTTAGTGACATGGCAGTGTGCACAGAACCATTGGATTTTTTTTCCTAGTGCTGATTTTATAACTTAACCTGTCATAATAACTCAAAAACTCACTGACGTGTCATGTGCAAAGAATTGTAGATTTTTTGCCTTGGGATACACAACTACACATGTTAATGGAGATGTGCAGGTTTGTATCCCGATGCAAAAAAAAAAAAAAAAAAATCTACGTCTCTTTGCACATGCCACATTGGTGAGTTTTTGAATTATCCTCTCCAATCGAGTTAGAAAATCAATCTTCTGAGACCTTAACCCAAGGACGCCCTTCCCCTCGTGTTTTTCTTTTATAGTCATAAAATTCTGACTCGAAAACTTAGGAACGTCTTTGCGGATCAGAAAATCATTAGTCTTTCTTTTAAGCATGAGGTTTGATAAATAGCATGTAATGAAAAGTAAATAAATGAGTAATGATTTTTTTACTCCCCCACGTGACATACTCAAAATAGTCTCCTGATGTGGCATGTGCTAGAACCATAGATTTTTGGCCTTGGGATACACATCTACATAAATTAATGAGTTTAGATTTGTGGTATGCCTTGTGGGGAGTCAGGTTATCACGACTCTAAATAAATTAATGAGTTTAGATTTTTCAGATCTCAATATTTTTGTATGAATAATGATGAATGCACGCGATTGGGTATGCGGATGATGTGGTAAAGGCACAAAATCGCATATCTTTTTTCTGTCTATCCTGATGAAAATGATCTCAGATTCTGTGCCCTTACTAGATCAACTACGTACCAAGATCGTGTGTATTCATCATTACCCGTTTCATATAAAGAGATACATGACACATAAAGAACATATTAGCAAGCAAGCCCAATGAGCCATTGAAGAAGAAGAAAATGAGATGTATGGGCATGTCGCTTTCAACATCTGATGTTAATCATATGGTGTGCCACTAAAAGAACATATTTCTTCCAGCATATTTTCTTTTAGATTTATTCCAAAGAGCTATTGAAGAAGAAGAAGAAAATGAAATGTATATGGGCATGTCACTTTCGACCTCTTATGTTAATCATCGAGTGTGCCACTAAAGGAGAAAAAGGGAACTGAGGCACATACGGATAATATATAGTGAGACTTCTGATATCTTTAATATATCGTCGACGAGGTACAACAAAGAAGACACAGATGGGGAGTTATGGGTGTACACTTTACCAACAAAGAAGACAGAGATGGAGAGTTATGGGTGTACAATTTACCATCGAAAAACTTCCAACTCAAACAAAAAGTATGGAAATATGATGATGATTGAAAATATTCAAGAGAGTGACAGAAAAGCAACTCTTGATAATCCAATAGATTTCAATTAGGTTTAAAAATAATAGTGTTATTTTAGGGTATAAATTACCATTTTGTTTGCTGAGTATGGGAAAATTCTCATTCTTGTACACTGTTCATTTTAATTCCTTGGTGAGATAGTCACTTTTATAAAATCAGTGACAACACTTTTAGGATAAAAAGCAGTGATCTCACCGATAAATGTATTCTTGATTTATCTTTCAGCGAGATTCACTTTTAGAATAAATACCAGTGATCTCACTGTTAAATAAATTCTTGATTTATCTTATTATTTTATTTTTCTTAAATTTGTGATACCCCCCCCCCCCCCCCCCCCCCAACAAAAAAAAATGTTGCATATGGACCAAAATCCTCATTTGAACCTTAGCTGAAGTTCTCATCTGATTCATATGAACTATCATGTTCACAATGTAAAAAAAAACCATATTTGACGGTCCAAGACCATTGAGTTTCATAACATTTGACGGATCAATACATCAAATTTTTTTTTTTTTACGAGTCAAAACCGTAAAATTAATGGAGGATGGAAGAAATTCAATGATTCCTGTCGAATATGGGGAACATCAAAATTTCAATAGTCTTGGGCCGTTGAAATTGGGTTTAAATATTTGTGGGCCTTGGCTTGTCGAATATTCCAGTTTTCACATAGTGGTTGGTCTAAAAGACACCTCATCCTTCTAGAGTTCGTGGTCTATATTAAATTTTTTTTTTTTTTTAAAGATTTTTTAATTTTTTTTATCAAAGCCTTTGAAAATGGATGGCCTTTAAACTCTTAAATTTAAAATTTAATTCCAACCCTAAAAAATGTCTCATTTTTAAACTTTTTTTTATTCAAAGTTCTTAAAATTTTGTGCTCTAAGACCATGGGGCACCCGATATAGGTAGTCCTTCGGTCCCTTACTCAACCCAATTTAATGATTTATATATGATAGATGTTCTCATTGGCATAAGGTGGTCCTAAAAAAGGTACTCTAATTCTTTCATCTGTATGAATGTGCGACAAAGTAGGACCCATGATGGACACCATTTGATGGAAAGAATTAAACAATCGACTAAGAGGAAATATAAATGGAAGTCTTTAGCAATAATTCACGGTAGATCACTTTCTATGTTTCAGAATATTGACAAAAGTATCATTCTTAACTTTTATTAAGGTCTACCTTAATCACAAGTCATGGAATATTTTGAGTCCTTGATTTTGATACTTTGTGAAATCTGTCTTTTTGGTGCATTAAAAAGCTTTGTAAGACAACTACTAATGCAAGTCTTTGATTGGAACCCCTGACCAAGAAACAAACCTTCGAGTTATTTTTGTAGACTTTTCTTGGATCCAATGATGTTGGACACTAGATATTGAACAAGTGGCTCAGATGAAAAATATAGATGGATAAGTAAAGGTTTCTTAGGGATCATCTTTTGTGATTGGAGCTTTTTTACTCTATTCTTTTTATTAAAAAAAAAAAAGTTTTGTCAAATATTAATATAATTAGTTTTTAGGGTAGTTTTGTCATAGATTATATATAATGCAGTGTCCTTGGTGCCAGTGAAGTTTTCTTGTCAATTCTATTCAAAAGGAAATTATTGTTGTAATAAATATAAAGTGATTTTAGCTATTTTCATAGATAATTTAGAAAGTTTTATTGAAAAAAAAAAAAAAGATTGCTTTTAGTATATATAAAAAGTGCAACTATTTATTTTAGAATAATGTCTTTGCATACCGAACCATTCAAATTGTTAAAATAATGTTTTGTTTGTTTATTTGTTTTTTTTTTCTTTGTATGTTTAGTATGTCGGTCGGTCATTATGGCATCGTGGAGCTGATTGTGGTGGTGGTTGTGAGTTGTGAGAAAGCTAGAGGTGGCTGTAATGGCAGCAGTGACAATGACAAGGGAGTAAATGATGCTCATGGTGGTGGTGGCATAGCCTTACGATAGTGATGGTAGTGGAAGCGGTGGCATGGTGACAATGGTGTGATAGTAGTGATGCTGGTGGAGGTGTTGGTGGTAGTGGTAGAAATGGTGATATTGGTTGTCGTGGTGGCGGTGAGAAGGTTTCTTGGGGATGGATTGAAAAATAGCATATAATAGGGTTTCAAAATCACAAGACACCAAAAATTTTCCAAAAAAAATAAATAAAAAATTATAGTCTGAAAAATTATATATTATTCTTAATTTAGTGATTTTGGCATATAAATTTTCTACCAATATTATGTTTTTTTTTTCCCAGTGGAACAAGCACATGAATTTCTTATGTACGAAATATCTTTATGGGCTCCCACAAGTTTAGATAAAGCCCATTAGACTAGACTAAATCTAGAATCCAATGTGTATGAATCAAGAACCGGCATGTTTTTGGTTTGTAAGTCCACCAAAAGGTGGGCATAATAGTTACTTCTGAGGGCCCAAATAAGTATCACCTCGTGATTAGGGAGATGGGAAGTTGGGTAACATTACTATCTCCCTTATCTGATTTATAAAAGACTTGGCCAAAACAGAACTCAATTGGGCCTAAAAAAGACCCATTTTGAAAAGCAATGCTTTATGGGCTTAAACATATATATTAAGCTCAGCCCAAGGCCACTGAGCCCACACCCCCGGGGCCAGCAAGTCCATATACAGAATGTTGGATTTTCATGACAAGGTGGCCCATCAATTGGATTGATCTTGATTGGTTATTTGTAAGTGTAATGATTTCCTAACTCAGCTCTGAGACACTAGCTCAAAATCTCTTGCAAATATTTTTTTTGTGATTGATTGATATTTGCAATAAAAAAATTTCGTTGTGATTTCTTTCTAAAATAAAACATGGGACAATTATAACTTAATTCAGCCTTATCAAAGAAATTAATCAAATTACAAATATACCCTCAATACGTGCCACATTAACACATTTGAATTTACAAAAATATCCTTTAAAAAGGTGTAGTAACTAGGAGTGCAACTTGGTCCCGTTCAAACCGAGAATCAAACCAAACCAATAGTTTTGGGGTGGTTTGGTTTGGTTTGGAACAAGTTGCGGTTCGATTCCAAGTTATGAAAATGGAGAACCGATCAATTTTGTCCGGTTTTCGGATCAAGTTTCTATATAATCGAACTCCTATATATATGTAATAATTATTATGAATTATTTTAAGAGTTAGGACATAAATTAGTGATTTTTTATGAATAAACTAATGACTTTTTATAGATAATATTATTGTATGAAATTTCATGCTTATTTCTTCATTAAAAAATATTATTTACAATTTATAGAATATTTGCAATCCGTAGAACCAAACCGACTTTAATTCGGTTTCGATTGGTTCGATTCTGATTCTTATTTAGTGGAATCGACCTATGTTAGTTAGATTCCAATTTGACCTCAAACCGAATCAAGTTGCACCCCTAGTAAGCTACATACTGGAACTATAAAAATGTCCATCATCAAAAAAGTATTCAAATTACAAAAATACTCTAATACTTGTTACAATATCATACATATGAATTTACAAAAATACCGCAATGAAGAGGAATACTTTTATAATAAGAAAATATTGAAGTAACTGCATAAAACACTGCATTTCACACTACACTAACATTGTGCGAACATAACATAGATGCTTTTCTTTGAGATACGAGTGAAAAAACATCTATGGTTTTGTCTGCACCTCCATGTCAACGTGACTACTCAATGTCTTGTGCAGTGTAATAAAAACATAAAATTGATGGGGGAATGTTTTTGTAATTTTCATATGTAAGTAAATATTATGATGAAATGTATTTTTGTGAATTCATATCCATATTATTGTAGTAAGTATTGATGACTATTTTTATTATTTAAAAGATTCTTTGATGAGAGGTATTTTTATAATTTTATTATGCAATTTAATGTAACTTAGTTGAGTACTTTTTGTAAATTTATATGCACATTGTTATACCAAGTATTTAATAATTTGATTAATTTCCTTGATAAATGGGTGTTTTATTAATTTTGATATGCATAGATTGAAGTTAAATAATTTTATAAATGATTTGCCGTACCCCTTATGGCACAATTCATTTGTTGAAATTTCTTAAGAATTTAGGTGATCTATACAAATTTTTTGCAATACAAATCATTTACTTGATATAATCAAACACCAATAAAATTAACCAATGAGTGTTAGGTGCAGTGGCGAAGGCATCCCTCCAAAAAGAGAAAGATCTTGAATTAAAAACCCCTTCATTAACCACCTATATGGATTTTTCTCTATTTAACTGGTATGTCTTACTTGTGAGGTATTGCATGTATCGAGGGATTTGAGCGAGATACAGTGCTCTAAGTTGCCTGGCCCTGCTACTTGAGCCTACGGATTCAAGACCACCGTCATAAAAATTAAAAAAAAATAAAATAAATCTAAAATTGATTTTGAAAAGTTATTTACTTTAGCATATAATTGGCTGCATATCTAGCAAGGCCTTTATGTCATATCGTACTTAAATATGATAGATCCCAAGCAGGTTCTAGTGATTAATGACAAATACTCTAATAATTATATATGGTATGTAAGCAAGCAATACGTGGTTCCTTCATTTTCTTCCACTTTATGATTTGATTATACATAAAGCTTAGCAGCTGACATGGACCACCATACTTTCCAAATAATACTGTACCTAGCTTTATTTTATGGGCTAATCTGAGATGTTGCTCTTAAATATCTATCCTGCCTATTCATTGAACCAAAAATTGCCATGTGGCAAAGTCAATACTCAAACTTTGGCCCAATAATCACTTCAAATTCATTAATGTATTTATGAAATATGGTGAATTCATATTATATTTCGAGTACTTGAATATTGTCCAGAGAACCAAATAACAAATTAAACTAACGAACCAAAAATTATAAGTTATTTTTTTTATTGATTCAAGAAATGAATTATCTACCTGTCTTTACGAATCGGATTCATTCTAGAGTGATGAACAACGAATTGCAAACCCAAATTCAAACAAACCAGAAAACATATAAGTTCAAATTCTTGTATTTTTCAAGATGATTCTAGTTGAAATAATAAATGCCCATATTTGACTTTATTATTATAAGTGGATCAAAGAGTTGGTCAAAGATTCATGCCAAGAGTGTGCCACATGGCAAATATTTTTAGTAATTAACACGCATGAATGGTATTTTAGAGTAACACCTCATGTATTCCTATTATATTATTTTGATTCTCCCGCAGAAAGTCGAGAACGTGGTCGGCGGTACGTGGCAATAGATTATTGGTTGCATCCTTTAAGCCATGAATCTGGATCGTGTAAAGCCCCACCGTCCTTGTAATTATCCTGAATGGTCGCCAAAAGATAGAATCCCTATAATGCAAGTAAAGCTACACAGTCCAACTCCAACCTTGCTTTTCTTTGTTCTTTGGGTATAATTTAGAGGTATACCCTCTGAATTTTACTAAATATTTGAGATACTTATGTGTTTTCAAATTATGACATACCCCCTTACCAGCAGAACAATTTAACTAAGTCTTTTTTTTAATAGACCAATGAAAATGATTGAAATACCCTCCTTTTTTTTTAACAACTTGCCAACAAAACCTTGATTTTTCAAAAGAATTACCTGCTCTAGACACTGGGTCCAACATTGAGTTGACTTGAAAGTGCATAAAAAACCGTTGATTTTTCTAACTTGCATCTCGAGAAAATAGATCTATGATTATTTGTGCATTGCCAAGTCAACTCAGTATTGCACCCGATGTCTAACGTAGGTAGTGTAGCATGACTCTTTTAAAAAATAAAAAGAAAAAAAAGAAACCTTTTGTCCTTAATCTTGGGTTTGATAACAAAATGGCAATTTTTTTGCATTAGGATTTGATTAGTTATTCAATTCTTTTATTTTATTTTTTATAAATCAATAATAAATAAATACATAAAATCTTCCCCTTGGATGATTTTGCCTGAGAAAAAAAAAAAGATAAATATGATGGGTAAGCATGAGGGGAAAATCAAACATTTAAAAAAATAAAAAAGGAAAAAAAATCTAGGGTTGCCAAATGACTCAAATATTTTACCATAGTTAAATTGAAAATGATGAGCATGACTAACTTCTTGAATAAAATCAAGGCTTTGTTGAAGTCTTATTACAAAGATTTTGAATCAGCCCAACAATCTTTTTCTTCCATTTAATTTGTCCACAACTACTTCTTGTTATTGGAAAGTGTGTAAAATATTTTGGTATATAGGATATTTTGGTCAATTTGATGTTCAATCTCTCATAGAAGACTACAGTCAAGGGGTATATTATATATTTGAAAATGCAAGAGGGTATGTAAAATATTTACCCAAAACCATGAGGATATGACTAAATTAGCCTTTCATTAATTTATTATTTGCCTTAACAATAACCTAAGCAAACCCACTATATAAACATCACTACAGACTCCAGTTTCTTCTCAGATGAACCAAACCACTCTTATAGAAGATTGAATCACAGTCTTTCTCTCATATTTGTAAGCATCAAAGCTTCTTCATAAACAAACAAACAAAGTCCTTCAAACCCATTTTAATTTTATTCTCAAACATGGCTACTGGTTACTATTCTTCTTCTTGTTCTCAATCTCCTCCTTTGCCTCTACACTTATGTTTCTTCCTTGTTATATTGTTCTTGTTCATGGGTATCTCATGGTACAGCAACTATGAGTCGATGTTTGAGAGTTTGATAGATCAGATTAAGTTAGCATTGATGGTATCACCTCTGATATTGTTACTAGTGGTGCACTGGTTGTCAAGTGAAGAGAGACAAAGAGTACCATTTCTTATTCCATTGCCAGAGAGAGAAGCACTTCATAGGGCTGGAGGTTCTCCTTGGGGTGTTGGTCTTGTTCTAGTGCTTCTCATGTTCATGATCTCTTATCAATCTTATTTCCATGACCGTTGGTTTCCTCTACTAAGCAGATCTTGATGTTGATGATGATGATGATGATGGACATGAAGAGATGGTGATGACAAGTGGGTACTATGTAATTAATTTATGTCCAAGAGTGGGCTTGTATGATATTTGTATACAAGACTTGCACTTGTTCATTTTTCTTTTTTCTTTTTTGTGTGTGGGGGTGTATTTGGTGTAAGCTGGTTGTTAGGGGAAGCAATAATAAAAAGCTTCCAGATTTTGGTGTTATATATATGTACTTGGTTTTGTAAGTTGTAATCTTCCTTTGGTACCAAATTAATAAATTAGAAAAAAAAAAAAAAAAAATTGTAGTTTAAGTATATGGTTGGGTACCATGGATTAATCAGTTAGAGCAAGATGACTCAAGCAACATCTTGGTCTGTTTGACTTGTTCAAGATCTAAGTTATCTTGGCAGAGATTTTCAAATCTTAATTTTTTTTTTTTTGGGTAAACTTTCCCTAATATGGTATTATATCATATAAACTAATTGATTTTTAAAATTTTAAATATTTGTTATTGATTTAAAATATTTAAAAATCGGATTGGACTGACTGGCCGGACCAAGTTGGATCAAACCCAATAGTTTTTACAGGTTGAGTCAATTTAAAAATAATCAATTGACCCGCCCAATTCAACTAGTTCAATAAAAGGATTAGTTCACATTTTGAGTGCTTTTTACACATCACATAACAATTTGATGAATATTTGAGATGTCCCTTGTGATTTGAAATTGATGGCAAGTTGCTTTACTTAAGGTCTATTCTCATAAATTAATGAAAAATGATCTATCTTAAGTAAGATTTCAATTGTTTGTCTTTTGTGGATTGTCACATTAAAAAAATAATAATACAACAATCTAAAATTCATGCCCCCAACTAAATCAAAACATATAAAATAAAATTTAAAAATATATTATTTTTTGCTTGATTCATGTTTTGAAAATAGATGACCAACTCTTAAATTTCAATTTAAATCCAATGATAGGAAAATTATTCAAAATTCTTAAAATCTTATAATTTATGTCCCTGTGACATTGGAGTAATTAGATGATGAGAAGGAACCCAAAAAAATTTAATTAATATATCATTTTGGGTTCAATTGGGTACGGAGAAATGACGTGTCTGATTTTTAAACATTGATAATGACTGTCTACATTTAAAACTTATAAAATAATTAACTGTTAGAAATTTATTTAAAACTATTTGGACGGTTTGACCCGAAATCCAAGTTCAGGAACCATGTTGCGTACACGGGTTTCAAGTAGAGTAGATCTTCAAAAATTGACTAATGAAAAACACTAACGCGGCAAAACATACGGGTCTGTACGCGGTTGACGTGCCAAGTGTAGAGAATCGTTGATATTTTCCTTGTGTATCCCGAAGAAAAAGATTCCCTTGCCGTGTAAACTGTATATGTTTTGCCACGTGGATTTATCACGGCTCTCTGAAGCATTACTGAAAAAAAATTCTCTAAGGTCCATAACCAACGGTTGAGATGGGAGGAGTACAATTTCAATCCAAACAATTAGACATAAAAAAGATGTTTATTTATTTATTTATTTCAAACCTGATCCAAATCATGATCACTACATGGTTGATGGGTCAGATCTTAATTTTATGGATGGCTTCTGGGAGTACTACATGGTACTGTAGGAAAGAATTACCAGAGAGGGTCTGCTCCCAACATAAAACATTTTAATTCCAAAAACATTAGATGTAGATTTATCATTTTTGGAATTAAAATGAATCTGGGGAATTTTGTTGAGTTCAGTCTCACATCCAACACTCATTGCCTTGTCTCTCTCCTTATAAGTTTTTGGCCTCTCCATTGATTGCCAATTGATTTTGAGTTGAACCCCTAAATTTATAATGGTCTCAGAACAAGTCTTTCTCTCCTCTAAGTCATCCAACTAATATGTTCACATTCTTTTGCCCAATCCATCCCACATGTGCGGGGTATGTTGAGTTTAGTCCCACATTGAACTCTCATTGTCTTCGTCTCTCTTCTTAAAAGCTCCTAAGCCTCTTTACTCATTGTCAATTGGTTTTGAGTAGGACCCCAAATTTATCAAATTTCTCCTTGTATAATAATATGGTTTTAGGATTGGAAAACAATCCAATACTATTATTACCGGATCGGGTTTGGAGCCAGCTTATCGGAATTTATAAAGGTCCAATTGGATAATTATAATAGTGGACCCTCTTTTGTGTCATCAAGTTTCAGCTCGATCGAATGGTTAATATTGTCAAATAGGAGCAGTTAAAAGTATGATCGACCAAACAATGTAGCTCTCATGCTCACCAAGCCTCATCATTTGAATCCATAACTCACTCAGTTGTTGTTCTACACAAAACATTTAGTCATGGGTTTGGGCTTTGAGCCCGGCCCAAATAGAAAAACAAGGAAAAATGATAGAAAGATTGAATTTTAAAAATTAAAGGGCAGTGACATGGCAGGCAAATTAATTATATATTACAGGGACATTTTATGCTATTTTTTCTCTTGTTTTATGGTTTTAATCTCAATTATTGGACTTATCTTGATTTCCAAATGACTCAGATGATTTATCATGGATTGAACTGACATGATCTTGGTGGGCTTTTTTGAAACCGAGGTATCCATGTCTTTATCTAAAGAAATTTATAGAAACTTGATTTTTATTTATTTATTTATAGAAAGTTGATCTATTTAATATAAAAAAATTCTATTAATTTTATCTAAAGAAATTTGTATTATTTAAAAAAATCCTAAACAATGCTGATTTTTGGTGTGATATCAATTAAGATTCAAAGAGGGATGCAGCCCTTTTAGGGCTATGGTGTGTGCTCTTTAGCTTCTTTTTGTAGTCCTGGATCATTTAATAATTCATGAATAAATTTATTACATAATTTTGCATTTCTATTAAGTATTCATTACACTCTTAATAAAGTAATTAAATGTTAATCTCTCTTCTTAAATATGTGTTTATTATTATTGCATTGAAATTTCTTACTAAATTTCTCATTTTATTTCTTTATCCAAATCCAAGGCTTTCTTCCATGCACTCTCTTCCTTTCCTCAGATGATACCATTAAAGTCACTTACAATATCTCTTCTCATTATCAAGTTCTTCAAGTATTTCATCCAATAACTTTCTAAATTACTTTACGGGTTTTAGTGCATCCATGTCTATTGTAGATGCAAAAATTTGCACTATTTCGAGATCTCTAACATTCGTTTCAAATCATTCACGTCTCGTGCTCATAGGTGTGCTTGCAAAACAATCTCTTCGACGCCCAAGTCAGAATCTTGATTAGAGAAATAAAATCGTATTGGGTATTTTAGAGAGCCGAATAAATTATCATTATTTGTGTTTTTGTCTTCCTATTTATGGAGGTGGAACCTTAGGATCTTCCTTGATCCTCTTTCCTCATTTTTCATTTTTTCTATTTTAGTCGTTCATCTAAATTAGGGATTTTCCTCAGTATCCGTTATTATGGTCAAATCCCAGATTCTCAAGGATTTGAATTAATCAACTTCCTCAGTGTGACACGAATCTTTTGGTGGTTTTTTTTTATGTGTGACACGTGTCATGTTGGAAAATATTTTCCACAAACTCCTTACTTTAAGGGATTGGATATTCCTGAATTTGAGTTATAGGTCTTCGGAACTCGGTTAAAGGTAACAACCAACCTTTCTTCATTTATGCTAGTTTGGACACTTGGATAAATTACCCCATGGAATTTCGACTCTAGGGGTTTTAGATCTTAATCCAAGGCCCCGAGACATTGTTTCCTCGAGACTGCCACATGTCACATTTTCCAAAGAATATCCTCCACAATACACCCTCTAGGGGTTTTGGATCTTAATGCAAGGCCCCGAGACATTGTTTCTTCTAGACTGTGAAAGCGCCCTCGATCCGCGGGGTGCGCGGATCCACTTTTGACCCTTGAGGTTTGGGAGTCGCCACCTAGTTGTTAAGGTCTATGAACCAAACTAACTCTAAAAAAGGTAAACTAATCTACGAAAGAGAAAAAGAGTCCGGGGATCACGTTACGGGGTTGAAAGGTGTTAGGTACCAACCCCGCCCGGCTAAAGCCGGTCTCTACTAACTTCCCAAATAAATCACATTGCTAAAAACCTAGATAAAAATAAAAAGAAAATTTTTAAAAAGGTTATACTTTTCCGATAGTAAGGATTTTGTTCCCTCAGATCTGACAAAAATAGCTCCTTGTACCGTACTCCCTTGCTTCGTTCTGTCTCCGAATTTGATTTCGGATCTCCAAGACAAGGTATCTCCTTATTTTTGGATCTGAACTCTTCAAGTTTGTTACGGATTTTGGGATGTTTTTGGAAGGCTTTTAGGCGTTCTTTAGGCTAAAATCAAAGGAGGGATATTAGGTAAGGAATTGGGGCTCCAAAACTAGGGTTTATGGGAGGCTAGGGGGCTTCTAGACCTACTTCTCTTAGGGTTTATGATTTGATACGAAAATAGGGTGTGAGCACCTCTATTTATAGAATTTTTTAAGGGTTGATTTGGATAGAGTTAGTATTTAATTATAGTTCTTTTAGTTAGAGTTGTGTTTTAGTTAGAATTGTTTTAGGTAGAATTGTGTTTTAATTAGAATTGTTTTAGGTAGAACTATTTTTTAGTTAGAACTCTATTAGATTGAGTTATTATTTAATTAGAACTCTATTATGACTTTTGGTCTCATTTGATTGACTTTTAATGTTTTGACTTTAGTCTTAATTGATTGACTTTTAATATCTTGACTTTAGTCTTGCTTAATTGACTTTAATTTTGACTTTAGTCTCACTTGATTGACTTTAATACCTTGACATTAGTCTTTCTTGATTGACTTTTAATTTTGGGAGAACCCCCCTCTAAAATATCTTTAATTCTTTGGACCCCCAAATAGAGGGGTCCTTAAAGAAATATCTCACGAACCCTCAACAATTTTATTTGAAAATCCGATTGATCGATTTCTTCGATTCAAAATTTTAAATTAATTTCATTAATGTTTCACTTTAATTATTTAATATTTTATTTATTAATTTCGATTTTTTTAATTATGAAAATTGTGAAATTACCGTTTTGCCCCCGAAGAGGACTTTTCACGTTTTAAGTCGGTTTTTAATGTTCTAGGATGTTTTAGAATCGATTTTTCGTAAGGAATTCAACGGAAGTATTAGTTTGTGGCATTTATGAAATTTTTTGTGTGAAATGGTCATGAACTTTATGAGGGGCATTTTCGTAATTTTGTTGAATTCTGTTAAAATTGGCGAAATGATTTATTTGGTTCCGATTTGTTATTTTATGTGTTCGAGAGAGTTTTCCTAAGTGTAACGTAGGCTCTAGGGTTGTTTTGAGGTTATGGGTATTTTGATAATTTGGTCAATTTTTAGTGATTTTTATCGTGAAACTTCTTTTTGGTCTGCAAGATGATGATTTCTATGTTTCTGGGGTCGTATTTTCCTAGCGTAGTGTGGTTTCTAAGGTTTTGTCAATTCAAGATACCTCATCCGAATTTCTGAAACATATCGGGTAACAAAATAAAGCAATGGAATACACATCCATCATTGGGAATCATTGCGATCGGGTTGACGAGTTGATTAATCAGGCGGATGCAAAAATGGGGTGTCTACAGACTGCCACGTGTCACATTTTCTAAAGAATATCCTCCATAATACGTACTCTCGGGGTTTTGGATCTTGATCTGAGTCCCCGAGACAACTTAATTAATGTTAAACACGTGGAAACTTCTTGTTGGAAAGTTGGTTGGTAGCCTCTCACTTATGGCATTAAATTTGAAGTCCGGCCATTCGAATTTCCAAGGTGGAGCTTTGAATAATTTTTTTCGTAAAACGTGCTAACGACTGCTTTGTATTGCGGCTCATTTATGCGCCGTACACACATGTTGTCTCGCCGATGGTTAATGGTCCACACTTGTTCATACTATTTTCATCGTTTCCTGTGCCCATTAATACGTCACCTCGCTAATTATTACCTCGATTTTCGAGTGTATCATAGCCCTTCATTTGTTGCATATCTCGAGGTTTTTGAGGTCTATAAATACCTCATTTCCTCTCATTCTTTCTTTTTTTACTTTTTACTCTCTTTTCTTCTTCTCTAGTTCTTGGTTTCCAATTTCGTTTTCGTTTACACGCTCTCTTTAGTTCGGCGCCAGCAAGTCTTCCTCATCAAAGTACCAATTACCAAGACCCTCTTTTGATGACATGGGCACATCTTTCCCGGATGAACCTCTCAAGGTCTCCCTCAAGATACCATGGTGGTATACTGGGAGCAATTTAAGGTTGGCCTCCAAGTTCCTCTAATCAGCTTAACTCAGGAAGTTTTAAATTTTTATCAGAGGACTCTCCATCAAATGAGTAGTAATTTTTACCGTCTTATTTATGCCATCAAGCAAATGAATGCTCGGTTGGAAAAAGGTCTTCAACTCGGGCTTCTTGATATAAGGCCCAATTCTCTCTGAGGAGGTATCCTAAGAAACAATGGTACTTCTATTTAATTAAGAGGAGGGGGAAATTGTCCTTGTTCGAGCTTCTTGACTCAGACAAGGATTGATTTTTGTTCCTGATCAAATTGGCCAGTCGATAAGAGAATGCACCTGGGACGAATTTCCCCCGCTCGCATTCAACTCATTCAACAGAGTCGGTAAGTTTCCCTTCTTTTACCCTTTTATAATTTTTCTTTCCTTATTCCGAGATTTAACTCCCATCTTCTCATGACTGGAGATTTGGGCAAAGATAAAAGAGTCTCGAACTCGGTGATCATAACCCACATCTTTTTTGTTATGGAGTTATATCACCAAGCTACAGACTTTCTTGTCCTCGTCGGCTCCCGTATGGAAGGCGAACAAATTAGGCATCCAAGTACTGAGCCTAGGCCTCTTAACAACCTTGAAGACATGTCGCTTCGATTGAATCGACTTGTGTCCACAGTCGAGTTCGATGCCTTTGATGATGAGGTACTGGAAGTACAACCTTCTCCTCTTCACGAGGTGGATGAAGAGGAAGAAGAGCGACCCCCTTTTAAAGAGGCTGATGAGGGGCACCGACCCCCGTCCTTCCCCAACTGGCTGTTCTAAGGCCCTTTCAGATCCGGTCCCTCATGTTCCCTGTCCCTACTCCAATCCAAGCCTTGACTTCAATTTCTGGGTTGGGGCTTAGGAGAAGCAACCCTCCAACATTCCCTGGGTTGTTTCCCCATTTGTGGCCGGCCAACCGGTCATGGATACACCGCGCTCTCCAACGCACGAATTGCACGGGCAGTGTTTGAGTCATCTTGTCTTTCCAAAGACAAGGCACTTACCAACAAGCATTTCGTACAGGACCTCGTTTGGTTCTTCTGTGACATTTTCGAGCAATGGCGACGGTGAGCTTTTTTAATTCTCTTAATTTTTCTATTTTTAATATCTCTTTATCGAGGTCTAACCCTTATTTTTTTCAGGTTCAACACGACGTACTAAAACTCGAACAATCTAGAGATGCGGCCATTTTCGATCGTGACAATGCTGAGGCAACATCTAAAAGGTTGCTTAGCGAGAGGGATGTCATCGCATCCAATACTCTAAAGCTCTAGGTCGACCTAGTTACCATGAAGTCTGAACTCCATTGCTCGGAGCAGGTGAGGAAGGATCTCGCTATAGTTGAAGGGGAGCTTGTCCTAGTCAAAGGACAGTTGGAGGTCAAGGAAGCAGAAAAAGAGAAGGTGTTCCAAGACTAGCTCACTCTCCTCTAGGCCCAACTCGATGACTTTGAGTCGGCTTGGGAGAGGGCTTACAACAAAGTCAATGCCAAATTGAAGAAAGTCGAGCTGGCTCTAAAAGGGAAGGTTATTGCAACACCCATCGATCCAACCAAGGTCTCCAAGGATAACGAAGATGCTCTCAATGCTATTGATTCTACTCGACCGATTCTAATAGGTTTTATCTTAATGAAAACTGACTTTTTTTCTTCTCTCTTTAATCTTTTAAGGCAATTTCCTCAGATTCTAGAATAGATTAAATAGGACTTTCCATTCCCAAATACCTTAGTTATCTCTTCGTTTGGTCAACTTTTGATTTACTTGATGAACTATAACTTGCACCATCTAACAGTCATGCTTGGCTCCCCCAACAGATCAAGGCTTGCCAACCCCATACGGTGGGGCTCGGCTCCATAACGGGCTAAGGTTTTCGTTAAACCAACTCCCCTACGATTAGGTTCGGCTCCCATAACGGGCCAAGGCTTTTGCTAAACCAACCCCACACGGTCGGGCTCGATTCCCTTTTCGCTAAACCAACCCCACATGTCGGGTTTCCCATAAGTGGGGCTTTCGCTAAACCAACCCCATACGGTCGGGCTCGACTCCCATAATAGGCTAAGGCTTTCGCTTAACCAACTCTAAGTAATATCAACATATTTAATGAGAATTAACAAAAAAATATTTATTGATAATACTTTTAAAGGTTAAAGGCATTTCACGGTGTCGTGATTACATCTCCCATTCTAATTTTTAAGTAATAGACTTTGGCTTATCCTACTCAATGTACGATATATGGTCATTTTCAGTTTTCTTCGAGCTTCCCACTGTTTAGCTTTCGAGTATTGGAAAACACCTTTCATAACACCATATCGTCGATCTTGAACGCCTTCTTTTGCACTTTCTAGTCATATAATCTCTTTAACTACTGTTGGTACGTGCCAAGCCTTTCCATCGCTCGTTTTCGAGTTTCATCTAACCCATCGAGGTTTCGTGCTATCAACTTTTCATTTGTGTTTGTCTCAACAATACGTGTTCTTGTTGTAGTGACTTACACCTCAGTAGGGATGACTGCATATGTTCTGTATTCTAACGCAAATGACATTAACCGTGTGACTTGTCTAGGCGTTGTTCGATATGCGCACAATATGTTGTGCAATTCTTCCACCCATCTTCCCTTATGATCAGTTATTCTTTTCTTCAAGTTATCTATTATTGTTTTGTTGGAGGCTTTCTGCCTATCTATTGCCTTGTGGATATCTCGGCATCAACTGGAATGAGTGTATTCCGTATGTTTTACAATATGAGAGGACTTGGTTTCCTTTGAATTGGGTGCCATTATTCGAGATTACTGCATATGGGATCATAAAACGTGTTATAATGTACTTCCACAAAAACTTGATAACCTTTTTCCTCCTTTAAGTCAGTGGTATGGCTTTTATACACTTCGTGAAATAATTTATTGTCACCAATATGAATGTCTTACCCCTATCCCTCAAGGTAGAGGACCAACAATATCCATTCCCTAGATCGCGAATGGCCAAGGAGCTGCCATCGAATAGAGCTTTCCCAAAGGTCGAAGATTCAACCGAGCATACCTTTGGCATTTTTCGCATGATCTTGCGTACCTCTTGCATCCTCAACCAATAATATCCTTAAGTCACTGCTTTGTTTGCCATCGATCGACCCCCCGAGTGATTCCTACATATTCTTTCGTGTATCTCCGCCATTACCAACTTGGATTCCTTTAAGTTCACTCATTTTAGAAGTGGTCTCCTGAACGGTATTCTATATAAATCTTTTTCGACAAGTGTATATCTTTCGACTTTGTGGGGAGATTCCTAGCCTTCTTTCTATCTTTAGGGAGACTTTTTTACTAGAAATATTTGACGTAGTCATCCATCCAATTGAGTGTTCGATTGATGGTCGATGTTTGCCCTGTGCTGATATTCCACGGTTATCACTCGTGAGCCCGAATCTCCGAGCATTGAAGCGATGAATGCTAGCGAGTCGACATATCTATTTTCATCCCTCGGGATTCTACTTATTTTTATCTCCACAAATTTGTCGAGCTTTTTATTTTAATATTTTCAAGTATCTCGTCATCTTTCCCCATTGCACTGATTCACAATTAGCTGAGAGTTAGTAAACACTAGAAGCTTGTCGATCTTCAGCTCTTTTGCCATTTTGAGCCCATTTATGACTGCTTCATATTCTACCTCGTTATTTGAAGCACCGTACCTGAGCTTCAATATTTTCTCTAGCCTATCATTGCTTGGGGTTACCAATACTATTTTGACCCCTGACCCACTACAGTTTGACAATCCATCTACGAACATTCTCCATCTCGTCTGGATGCCCCATGCGTCGAATTCCTCTATTGCCACGTATTCATCTTCTTTCCAATCGAGGTCATCAATTGGAAATTCAACGAGAAAGTTTGCCAACATTTGTACTTTCAACGTTGTTCGTTCTTTGAACTGTAAATCATGCTTTCCGAGCGTTATTGCCCATTTTGCCATTCTCTTGGATTTATTTGACCTATGTAGAATGTCCCTTAGAGGGTAATTAGTACTACCTGAATTTGGTGAGACTGGAAATATTGTTTGAGCTTTTGGGCTGAGTAGACTAAAGCCAACCCGACTTTTTCGGTTATTGTGTACTTCACCTCTAATGGGCCGAGTTTTTTGCTGATGAAATATACTGGACATTCTTGTCCAAGATCTATCCTGAATAAAATCGAGCTTATTAATAGCATTGTGAATGCCAAGTAAATCCTTAATTCCTCTGATTCCTCTGGAATATTGAGTATGGGCGGTTGCCCCAAGTATTCTTCAGGTTATGAATGGTTGTCTCGCATTCCTTGTTCCATTCGAACCCTCTTCCTTTCTTCAATAAATTGAATAGTGGTCGACATCTATCTGAAACTCTTGAGATGAATCTATTTAGGGTTGATATCCTTCCAATTAAGGTATGCACCTATTTGAGGTTTTTGGGACTCGACATCTCAATCAAAGAGCGTATCTGATTGGGGTTGGCCTCGATTCTTCTTTTCGTAACCATATACATGAGAAATTTCCCAATGATATTCTGAAAATGCACTTCTTTGGATTTAATTTTATTCAATATTCTCTCAATCGTACAAATGTTTCTTCGAGGTCCCTTAAGTGATCTTTTGCCCATTTGTTTTTTACTAGCATATCGTAGATGTAAACTTCTACCATTCTTTTGATCATGTTTTCGAACATTCTGGTGACCAATCTCTAATAGGTTACTCTGGCGTTCTTTAACTTGAAGGGCATCACTTTGTAGCAGAACAACCCCTACTCTGTTGTAAATGACATTTTCTCTTGATCTTCTACATCAAAAGGGATTTGGTCATACCCCAAGTATCCGTCCATAAAGAACATCTTTTCGTGTCCAGAGGTTGAGTTGACCAATCTGTCTATCCTTGGTAAAGGAAAGCTTTCTTTTATATAGACTTTGTTTAGGTTGGTAAAGTCGATACAAACTCTGATCCTTCCATCATTCTTTGGCACAATCACTACATTAAATCGGTGACGTGACAAGAGGGTTTATCCCCAGCTTGTTTTCAAAGGATCATGCAAAAACATCGTTATTGGATCTTAAGAACTGTACCAACTTATCCCGTTCTTCCTTTGGTAGTGATGTCTCGACATTAGTCATTTGCTATCCGCTAGTTCCGAGATCCACATGTTCCACCTCTTCGATCAAGGCTACCCGTTATTTCGGCCATTCTTTATGTAATTGCTATAATTGCCCGACTTCGTCGGATGGCTATTTCTTTTTCTTCCATGACTCAATTTCTTCATGCTTATCAACTTTGAGTGCCGCAGTAAACCATCATTAGGACATTTCTTGATCTCCTTTGATTTCCATTATCCCTTCTCTACTTGGGAATCGTATCACCTGGTGGTAAGTTGAAGGGGCTGCTTTCATTTCGTGTATCCATATCCTTTCGACATTGTACACCAAATCCGCATCGATTACAATGAACATCGTCATAAAAACTCTAGGGCCCGTTATAATTGGGAAGGTTATCTCCCTGAATGAAATAGTCGAAACTCCATTAAATCTGAACAGGATTGACTGAGTTAGTTCAATACTTTCTGACACACCCATCTTCTTTGTTGCTCATAAGTAAAGGATGTCCATTACACTTCCTACGTCGACCAAGATTCTCTAGAGGTCTACATTCCCGACCAGCAGTGCTATTACTAGGGTGTCTTGATGGGGTGTAGTTATACCTCAGAGGTCGTCTTCAACGAATACTATTGTTTGTTCTCCTAAGACAAACCCTAATCCTCATGCCTCTCCTACCCCCAGGGATACCTAGTTAACAACACTCTCGTGACGTATCTTTTTTACCATTGCCCTTGCCATTCGTCTAGTATGCCTATCTGAGTTGTACCTACCGGTGATTGTGTGCACTACCATTCGCTCTTCAAGCTCTTGGTGTCTATCTTCCCTAGGGGGTTGGGGAGGTGTCATCCGCTCTTCATCTCTCCAATATTTTCGTCTCTCCCTAGTAGTTGCCGCTATAAACCTTCTGAGTTTCCCATCTTCAATCATGTCCTCGATGATATGTTGTGACCCATAACAGTCTTCGACCGGATGATCTTCTACTCTATGATACTCGCAATATGGATTCCCCGATTTTCCTCAGTAATCTCGAGGTGGCTTCCCCGATTTTTTTCGGACATCTTCTCATTAAGCGGCGTGTGTGTGCTCCCGTCCTCTTTTCCACCTTGATCACCTTTTCAATTCCCGATGTCATTTCTTACCATCCACATTCCTTGGTCCACCCAATACTTTGGGGGCTTCGGGGGTCCACCATATTGACAACGACAAGCTACGTTACTTGCCTTCTACTTTTCAACGATTCCTCTACTAGGATGTATTTCTATACCTTGGTGTAGAGGTCTTCAAATCCTGACGAGTCCAACTTGATCAATTATTCATGCAATCGAGTTCCTTGGACGATTGTCGCTACGTAAGATGCACACATGGTCGTCTCGTCCAGATTTTCCACAGTTAGTTCTTTGTCTAGAAATGAGTCATAAAAAATTAGATACTCTCCCCAACTTCATATCGTAGATGGAGGAGCGTATTTACCTCCAACTTTCCATTTTCGCAGGTGCACAAACTGCCCAACAAAGGCTTCTTCAAGCTTGAAAAAGCTCGTTATCAATGCTATAAGCAGCCCTAAAACCAAGACATAGCCTGATGGCTTAGAGTTGTCAGAAAGAATTTGTAAAGTAACAAATCATTGTTTTGGTATAACATCATCTGACTCTTGTAATGGAGGGCATGATCCATAGGGTCTTTTGTTTCATTGTATGCCTTGAATTTTGGGAAACAGAATGCCTTCAGCGGGTCGGATCCCATTATTGCTAGTGAAAATGGCATCCCCTGAGTTCCTGAATTACATTCCGAGCTCGTTGTCCCGAATCTCTTCCTCGAATGGTTTTCTTGTATCTTCTTCGCAGCATTTCTTCCACCTCTCCCATTGTCATAGGATTCCGAACTTCAGAGTTTCCCTGCTAATATCTTTCGAGTTCACAGTATGCACACCTTTGGTTCTTTTTACTGCAGGGGGAGGAGGTCCTTGTCCGCCTTCCCCTACCAAAATTTCCCCCATTTCAGTCTCCTCACCTAGCTTTTGTCCGAGCTCTTCATTTTCTCTTCTTATTGCCATGATCTCATCGTTTTGCTTCTTTAGCCTCTAACGCATTTATGCACTCATCTTCGTTAACAAGTGGTGCAGTGCCAGCATTGGGTCTTGCGGTGTTGGTGGTCGGTTCATTAGCAAGGAATTCATCGGCTCTCCAATTTCTTCGCTTCTTGTTCTCATTATGTTGGTCATTTTTCTCCTTCTAACATTTCCTACGGACGACTTCAAATTGTAGATGCAAAAAGTTTGCACTAACTCGAGACCTATCACTTTCATTTCAAATCGTTCACATCTTGTACTCTTAGGTGTGCCTGCAACACAACCTCTCCAACGCCCATCTTAGAATCTTGGTCAGAGAAATAAAATAGTATTGAGTGTTTTAGAGAGTCAAAAAAATTACCCATTTTTGTGTTTCTATCCTCTTATTTATAGAGGTAGAACACTAGGATCTTCTTTGATCCTCTTTCCTCATTTTTCGCCTTTCTGTTTTAGTCGTTCTTCTAAATTAGGAATTTTCCTCAGTATCCCTTATTATGGTCGAATCCCAGATTCTCAAAGATTCGAATTAATCGAATTTCTCTCGTGTAGTTAAACGACCGGATCTTTCGATGGTTTTTCTCTGTGTGACACGTATCACATTGGAAAATATCCTCCGCAAACTCCTTACTTTAAGGGAGTGGATATTCTCGAATTTGAGTTATAGGTCCTCGGAATTCTGTTAAGGGCAACGATCAACCTTTCTTCCTTTATGCTGGTTTGGGCACTTGGATAAATTACCCCATTGAGTTCGGACTCTAGGAGTTTTGGATCTTAATCCAAGGCCCGAGACATTGTTTCCTCAAGACTGCCACATGTCACCTTTTCCGAAGAATATCCTCCACATCCTTCACAATAAAAAAAACAAACAAAGATGGACGAAAAAGAAGGCCCAAAAGGGTCTTCCTGGAATAAATAAAATAATGTCTGCACCAGAAATGATAATAAAAAAATCCTGAAATCATATGGAACCTTTACTCGCAGTTTTTTTTTTTTTTTCGTTCTCTTGACTATCAAAAACAATAGAACATAAATGGAATGAAAAAAAACCAAGGGAGAATACATGCTAAAATTGCGATTCTCAGTGAAGATTATTGTCTGCGGAATTACAAATTGCTAAAACTCTCAAACCAAAGACGGGAAGAGGAGCAATCTCCCCCCCCCCCCCCCCCCCCCCCCCTTTTTTCACTAGGCCTTTACACCCTCTCAATAGCTAAGCTAATCAGAAAAATGAAAATCTTGCTGCATTGCTAGCTGAGAACAAGCTGTATTCTTCAACGTGTGTTTCTTTCTGACTACAAGCATTGGCTGGTAAATACGATGAAAATTCCCCAACACCACCCTCTTTCAAAGAAGCAGGATTCGAGTTATGTCCTCTTGCCACTGCTACTGGCCCACCAAAATGGAACAATGAAAAGTTTGTACTGTCACTCTGTGATTTTGCAGTGAACCCAGTTTGGGGTGCTGGAGTCCGACCATTCAGAATTGGCCTATCTACATTTATGGTTTCTTGTGCTTCCGCTAGTTTAGAATTCTCAGTTCGGTCATTTGAGTTCACACCATTGGCTTTGTTAACTAGCTGGTACACTGGAAGTTGTCCGACATTAAGCACGGAAGTTGGTAATGATTGTAGAGCACCATATGGCATGCAGAAGGGTGAGGGCTGGTTAGCTGATAGACTATACCCAAGAGGACCACTGAACGGATAGTGGTTGGTCTGGGGAAATGGCATCAACCCATTGCCAGGAACTGCTGACCAAGAAACTGGTCTCTGATGGTAGTATGCCATTGTGGAAGGTACAGTAACAGTCGGTAAATGTATGCCTTGGTTATTCATCGGTGGAATCATGCAGTGCGGCTGGGAACCTGGATCAACTGTGAGTCTAGCATTCTTGGGATTATCTGCACTTTTTGTTGGTAGGTTCTCAGGAACATTTGCTCCTACCACACAGCTAGCCGCTCTTGTAAAAGACTCCTCTCTATCTGACTTGTGCTTGTCATCCAACCCCACGTATGGGTATTTCTGAAAGCCTTTCTCTCCACATGTTGAAATTTCTCTTCCTTCAGATTGTTGGCAAGCATCTTCGGAATCCGATGTTGACTGCGACTCCGCATTTTGAGTAGTTGAAGAGGCTGCACTAATGTCCCCCTCGCTAAGACATGATGAGCAGTTATCCGAACTGGAAGTACTACTAATATTGGGATCAGAAATATGCTTCACGGAATACTTAGAAATATCCTCATCACCTGTACATTTCGAGTTGTCTGTGCCCTGACCTTGGCTTATTGATTCCCTCCTATTGTTATCTTCAAGACACGGATGATTCTTCGAACCATCAACCACAGCTGATGGCTTAAGAATATTATCAGCATGTTGGCAGTCAGTTTCATCATCAACCTTGAAAGGAGACGACCTCGAGGTAACATCAGGGTCTGAGTTGCTTCGTGGGTACTTTTTCCGTGATTCTGTAGGCTCCCAAACTTTCTTAGCATGGTGAAGATATCTATCTGGAGGAATGTTTCCAGCGATGAGCTTGGTTTCAGGAATACCACAACTATCTGGTATGTTAAATCCGTGATTATACCTGTTACTGCGATTGAATGGCATGGACGCATCCAACGCAGATTCTGATTTATTCACAGTTTTGACCTCCCAACTTGTTTTGATTGTAGAAACATGCGGACCATCCTTTTGTCTGTAGTCACTATGTAGTTTACAGCCACACGACTGGAACTCACATCTATCACGCATCCTGTTGTTGGAATAGTGGAACTTGTCACTATACTTGGGGCCATTAATTCTGATGTTGGATTTCAGAAGATTTTGTCTTAATTGCTTATTCACTCCATTGATGCACCTGGAAGGGGTTTCCATGGATCCAACACGTGATCTTGGCTCAGATTTGTCTACAGCAACACCACTATCATTGCCAACCACAGATCCACGTCTATTGAAAAACTTAAAAGCAGTGTCCATATGAAATTCTTTATCGAACCTCTGTTTCCGGCCCGGAGATTTTGATTGATCAATTACAAAGGAACCGCTCTCATCCCTTGTACTGAGTTCCCCCCCGTCAGCAACTTTACACGAGTCTAGACCATCATTTCTTAGATATTGCATTTTGTAAGGGTGGCACCCATTTGAAGATTGCTCGTCATGGATATCTGGAGATGGAGGCCGGGCTAGCCCATTATCTCCTGTTTCACTTATTGAATCCTCTGAGCTGACAGTGATATTTGGTTCCTCGTGAACACTTGGGGAAGATTCTTCAGTGGAAATTTTCAAATCTATGAGACTTCGATTTGATTCAACACATTTGCTTTCCCTCTCCATTTCCTTCCCTCTTAATCTCTCCCTTCTTCTCAGCTTTTTCTCTCTTTCTTTAGTTCTTTTTCTCTCCTTGCGCTCTTCTTCTTCACGTTTTTCTTTCTCTTCTTCTTCAAGAAGCTTGGTCTGTAGAGACAAATTGTATTACAACATGTCAGCATATTCCTATGGAAATGGTAATGAAGTTTTGCTTCATTTCATTGAAAATGTTATCAGGAAAAAGAGAACTACTACCTGCTTTTCTAACGTAATGATTTCTTTGCATGCAACATGAACACGCTCTTCCAGCAATTTTAGTGCAAGACTAACAAATATAATATGTGCATTCTGGCGGGCCGTTCCTTCTCTAAAAGCCTTCTCTACCTGTACAAGGTGCCTTCTAGAATTAGTTGTAGGACATTTGAATTTAGTTAGATAAACTTAATTACTCACAACCCATCAGCTCCTCAGAGCGTCAGATACTATGAGTTCATTAAGCTAAAAAGTCCACATAAAATAAATATCTACACAATGAAACAAAGTGAAAAATAGGGATGGTAATGGGTCGAGTCATGTCGTGTTGAGGTAAAGGTATTCAGAAAATTTACCCACCCATTTAATAATCGTGTCAAAATTAAACCCGAACCCAACACATTTATTAAATAGGTAACCTGATCCAACTTAAGTAAACCGTTCAATAAAATTACAATTTTAAATGGACAAAATAAGTTCCATTTCCACTACCAAAATAAAATACCATTACTAAAAATAAATCACACAACCATAAACCAATATCTACCAACATAAATCAAGTATACAAAACATAAATTAAGTATTTTTCAGGGGAAAAAAAAAAAAAACCAAAGTTCTTAAAATTTTGTCCTCTACATCCCTGTGGCATTGGATCATGTTTTTGGATGCCACAATGTAATGCAGTCAGGAAATGTAATTTTAAGTGACAAGGTACTTCACTGAAAATTATTCAGTAATGAAAATCGAGTCTTGCCAGATTCTAAATCGGATATCAAGTTTTCATTGTCCAGTCCAAAATGTTACACAAATATATTCAATGGGTCAACTAAAATGTACCTGTTTTTTGAAAATAACGGTTGCAGCATCAAGCAGAAATTCCCGAGCAAGTTCAGGACTCTTTGCATGCTTTTGGGGACGGGATCCTTCTCCATCCAACTCATTTCCATCCTTGTCCATGGAATCATCATCCTGAAGGTGT
Source organism: Akebia trifoliata (assembly GCF_017979445.1). NCBI lineage: Eukaryota > Viridiplantae > Streptophyta > Magnoliopsida > Ranunculales > Lardizabalaceae > Akebia > Akebia trifoliata. The sequence continues at coordinate 40,502,508 of NC_141382.1, forward strand.
ACAACAGCAAAAGAATAAGGGAAAATCATGTTCAGAACTGTAAAAGCAATCCAATAACCAGTAAATTTAATAGCAAATGGGCATGTATAATCCTGGAATTACCTCATCTTCTTCAGCTTCTTCAGCATGCTCAAAAAATCTTCTGATACTTTCCCCTTTTGTTATTGTCACATATCCATCCCCAACTACAAGCCTGCGATGGACACATGATTGACCCTTCATTGCATGAGCCTTCACAGAAAGTTCAGTACAACGGCCATCTAGCTTCCAAGCCCTCAGTGTAATATAACATGCACTCAAACCACCAAGATCAAGGCCATTCACTTGAATACTTCCATTCATGCCAACATCTTCAAATTCCAGAATGTCAGACTTTCCTTCTCCAGTTCCAACAGCCCATTCAAAGTGATGGTATGCTCCAACAGTATCAGTGAGTGACTGGTGCCAGTCAGCTTGGATCATGTCATCAGACACCTGAAAATGTTAAAGAGAAAATTTCCAGATCAACTGACAGTCATCCAATTTTTCTTTCTTAAAATATAGAAATATGTTCTGTGAATTGGTAGTTCAAACAATTAGGGATTCTAACAGCAATATGATTCACAGATCCTTGGAATAAAAGCAAAGAGCATGTGACGCTGTTACGTGACGATAAACAACAATGCATGGAACTCAATCCCAATGGAGGGCAATATGTGGGTTGCAGTAGAAGGCAGAAAACACACCTCATATTGGAAGGCTGTATCTGCAACACAAAACCAACTGGTGCAGCGAGGTTCTTTCCTCAAACGCTTCAGCTCCTTCAGCTCCTTGTACTCACGGATAACATTCTTTCTGCAATCTCTGCAAAATCTCTTGCTGTCAAACCTGTGACATGAACATTGATTTCTTAGGACCATCAAAACGATCAAACAATATATGTGACTGCATCATTTCATGAAAACAAACTGCACAAACGAGTTGACTCGATGTGAACCTTCCCAAAAGAGATCAATTTCCATTTCTGAATGGTCTAAATCCTATACATTGAAAGGGTTATTTTCCTAGCTAATGTGCTGGATCTCAAAGATACTTCCAAATGAATTTTGTTCTATAATTACACAACTCCAAAATAAGCTTTTTATTTGTCTCAACATTTAAATGCATATTTGCTCCGTGCCTGACATTTTTGAGAATGGATTCTCTCTCTGTGACACCTCCCATTCCCATGTTGTGCGACCAAGGGAGTGATCTTCCATTTTTTTAATCCAAGATCTTTTTTCTTAATGATTCACTATCTAAACATGACAAAAGTTAACTTTTATTTGGTTTCTTATGGGAAGTGCCACTTGAAACTATGAACTAAGGATGAATAAGCTTTCCAAATCATCTCTCATTGTTCCCATTGTTTCACTGCTTTGGGGAATTAATTGCAGTCCCACCTAACATTTTTTTCGTTGAGCAATTGAATTGACAATTACTCTTTTAGTCCTGTGTATACAATTAGATGGAAAATGTCTAAAGAAGGTTGCAATGGATTCACTCACAATTTCTTACACTAAAGATGACCAACCCAACATCCAGAACCATTTTTTTAATAAATGCACATCAAATACATGTATTCCATGGAGTATGGTGCCAACAATTTCAAGACCAGATTAACCAAACCAACAATGAGAAAGGTACAGCCAGACGCTAAAACCAAGCAAAAAAAAATTGCATCAGCATCATAAAAAGTTATATGCCATAAATAGGTGATCAGTTTCAGGTCTATCAAAGCAGTTGGGGATTTGGGTGGGTAAATATTTCCCTTTAAATTACAAAAAGGGTTAAATAGGTTTCCAAATCTGTCTTCGAATTCTGTTATTTGAGTAGGTGTCTGCCCATGTTTATTATAGTTTGGGTTCTTTAGAGTGAGTCTGTGCAGTTCTATGCATCAACATTTGAAAACAGGGGAAGATCCCCCAAGCAACTCAAAAAAGATCAAGCGTTGAGGCAGATGCATCAGGAGCCATATGATGCCATACTGTTCAAAACACAATCACAACTTCGTCTATGTGAAGTTGAAAAACTATTTCAAGCAACCTCCCCGGCTAGCAGATAACTTTCCTGAACTACTTATAGATCTACTTAATATTCAGATATATCAGAAGAATAAACACAGCATTTTTCAAGCAGATATGATCACAATATTAATAACAGAAAACGTGGCTCTGTGCAGAATTGAATGGAGGAACAGGATTCATCCAAACATCCCCGAACCTTTGGGTTAAGGTGATAATAGCATAGTTTCTTTCAGGGAATTGGGTTAAGGAATAGATGGTTCTAATACATACTAGATACCAGAGGTTCTAATCACTGCTCAGATCCACCTAGCACATTCAAACTCCTAAAATAAGTTCAAATGAGTTCTGAACCAGCAGTGATAACCCTAGTAGCAGGAATCTTCTACCTGGCATGCCACTCCCACTCCAGGATCCTGCTCTCACTTCCATTTCTGGTCATATAATAGTTCAATTTGTAGTTTTTAATGTTGTTCCCACTCCCACAAAGAACCACTTCCTGTTGCTTCAAGTAACCAAGATAATAACTCAGAAGCATGTATATGATCAAAGCAAGAAAAATCCCATACCAATCATCCTCTCCCCAGGTCCTAGGGTTTCTTCTTAGTTGAAAATGGGTCTGCTTGGTTTTTGTCGAGTTCTGTCTCTTCAAGTCTGGTACTATTCGTTGGCTCTACCGAATCATGATTGTCAATATAGTCTTTTGACAAGGGATGGAAGAAAAATCAGGGAGGGGTGATATTGACAGAGAGAAGATTGAAGGGGTAACATCAAGATAGGAGAGATATGTAAGAATGTCAATGGCTTTTTCATTCGGGTATCTGATATGAGGGTCGTGATTGCTGATGATTCTAGAAAGTGTTGACAACCATTTACCCCAAAAGACAGATCTGTTGGGGAAGGCACAACCATGAATATAAGAGGGTCACAGGTTGAACTGGGGCACAAAACGTGAGCACTTGACACCCGCGAGGGAAGGTGGATAACACAACACTCAACAGAAAGGAGCATAGGCCATGGATGGAGGGTAGTCGCAAATAGTTTGTGGATTGTTTTGGCAGGAGCAAAGCCTAAAGACCATGTGGCTCAAACTAACCAGCCAGTAAGAAGAAGCCAATAGACGATATGCTTTCACAGATGGGTTTTAGAAATTGAGGTCAGCCATACTATGTGAAGGCTCCTCAAGGAACTCAATGGACAGATGTGGAGGTTCTACAGTCGATGATGACAAGCTCACATTATTGCCTCATTCCAATGGATCTGAAAAGAACAGTGTTCTTCACTAGACAAAAAATTGATCATGAATTCTTTTGCAAGCTGCATAAAATTTGAATATTAGTTACTTTTAGAGTATGATGAGCACAATAGAATTCTATATCACACTCATCGGCAGCAGCTGGAGCTTGGATTGGGATTTGGGGCCACCTTTCATCTGTGGAACCAAAGCACTTTTGAATGCATTGGGAAGGCCTTGGGAGGGCTATTAGAGATGGCGGTATTCACATCCTCCAAGAAAAAAATTTCAATAGCGGTCATTTGGGTGCAGAGTTGTGGCCTTCCCATTACATGAAATTTTTTTCACCGGATGGAAAATTTTCATAGGAGGGGTTCAATCATATCTCCAAAATCACAATCAAAGGTGAGATCCTGGAAGGAGAAGAGGGGATACAAGATAGTATGGTAAATTTCTAAAAAAATCTATACTCATGAGGAATTCGAGAATAGCTCCTGTAGGAAACCTTGACTTTTGACCATATTTCAGATGATCAAAAACCATGGTTAGAAAGACCAATACACAAGTAGGGAAGTATTTCGATCAATAGCCAATATGTATAGGGATAAAAATCCGGAGCCGGAGGGTTTATCAATGGCTTTCTTCAAAGCATGTGAGGATATCATTAAGGATGTCCAAGATGAAGGATACATGGATTACAAATCCAATATCACTTTTGTTGTCCTTATACAGGAAATGATTGAGAAGAGGATATTTCATAGTATAAACCAATTAATCTAGTGGATTTGGCATACAAAGTGATAACAAAAGTGCTAGCAGCTAGACTGAAGAAGGTAATCTTTGTAATAATAGGGTATGAACAAGGAGCTTTTATAAAGGGCCACCAAATCATAGATGTTATTTTGATGGCAAACAAGTGCATGATTCAAGACAAAGGCAAAGAACACCAGGATTGTATGCAAGATTAGCTTGGAAAAAGCTTACGAACATGTTGATTGAAAAATCTTGAGATATATGGTGGGCGGGTAGGATTCCAACATAAATGGATTTCTTGGATCATGAAATGTGTGCACTCAACATATTTATCAATAATGATCAATGAAAATTTGGAGGATGCTCTAAGGGTTTCAGAGGCCATAGATAGGGCAATCCACTATCACCTTTTTCATTCAATATTATAGTCAAGGCTTTAGGAAAGTTAATGAGAAGAACAGTGCCCATAGAGGAGTTATCAGATTTGGGGGCTAATAGTAAGAGAACCTTGGTTTGTATCTACAATTTGTGGATTGCACCTTTTTGTTTTTGGAGACATCAATTGAGCAAGTTCATTTTCTAAGTGGATTTCTCATTTGCTTGAAGGAGATAACTAGCTTGAGCATCAACAAAAGGACATGTAAAATATTTGGAGTGGGATTTGTTTCCAACATTCATGGGCTAGCATATTGTTTGGGTCGCCAAGTGAAGTCATTCCCAACATCTTATTTGGGATTTGGGTCTCCCAGTTGGAACTACTAACAAAAGCTCTCCGATTTAGGATCCGAACATCGAAAGTGTGGGGAAAATAATTTTTTTTTTAAAGCAAGCAGGTTACTAGTTAATAATTAGTGGGTAAAAGCAAGTTTTGACTCATAGAAAAGGTTAAATTCTTAGAAGGTGAGAGATCTTTCTAACGGGGGGGGCAAGTATCCCAATCTTCTTCTTATCCTTATTTTCCACGCCAAGGAGCGTCCAATCTTGTCTAGAAAAGATAGTCCGTGACTACCTTCAGAATGATACAAATGGAAAGTGTAAGTTCCATCTTGCTCATTGGAAACAAATTTGTTCTCCACACAAGGTGGTGGTTTAGGCATCAGGAACTTTAAGTAAATGAACTTGGCCCTTCTTGGGAAATGGTCATGGAGATTCAAAGATCATGATAAAGGATTGAAAAAAAAAAAAAAAAAGCCATCAGAGCCAAATACAATTCGAGTTGGTATGCATGGGAAAGCAAGGTAGTGAAATCATTCGTTGGGCATGTATGGAAAGGGTCACGAAACATCTCCCTCTTTTTTTGCAACAAAATAGCATTTAGGGTTGGAAAAGGGAACTAGATGGTGTGGCTTATCATCTCTAAAAGAACAATTTCCTCAACTTTTTCAATGTCCCATCCCAAATGCCATGATGCGTGTTGGACGAGAGTTTTCTTGGGACTGCAACTTTAAGGGGAACATTAACGACTAGGAGCTTCAAACAATGGCATCTCTCACTAATTTAGTTTCTATCAGATATTGGAAGACTAGAGGGTGTGGACTATGAATCAAAGAGAAATTTGTGTCAAATCTTTTCAAGAATAATTATTTGGGCGTGTATGGAAAGAGTCACGAAACATCTCCCTCTTTTTTGCAACAAAATAGCATTTAGGGTTGGAATAGGGAACAACATACATTTCTAGGAGGATAGATGGTGTGGCTTATCATCTCTAAAAGAACAGTTTCCCCAACTTTTTCAATGTCCCGTCCCAAATGCCATGATTCATGTTGGACGAGAGTTCTCTTGGGACTACAACTAGGAGCTTCAAACAATGGCATCTCTCACTAATTTAATTTCTATCAGATATTGGAAGACTAGAGGGTGTGGACTATGAACCGAAGAGGAATTTGTGCCAAATCTCTAACTCTTGCCACCTTTCTCTATCTATTTCCCTGAAAAGAATGTTTGGGGTCCAAAAGTTCTTTTGAATGTATCATTTTTCATCTAGTTAGCATCCCTGAATAAAATTCTGGTCATTGATCAGATCATGGGGGAATTAGTTCAGTTAATCTTTGTTGTCTTTAAAAAGCGATTAAGGTGTTGAGTGTATCCTTTTTTTATCACCATAACAAATTTGTAAACCTCCACCCTGTTCCTAACCATCCATAAGCATCATTCAAAGAAGAGAGCTTCAAACAATTTTCTCAGGTATTGTGACCCCAAGACATAATTTCTTTTTAGTAATACACACCATGGTAGGTTTACAATCAAGGTCCTTCTAATCATTCATATCATTAACTCCCATTCTTGATGTATTACACATAGTCCTCTGATAGTAACTTTACTATAAATATATGAAGCTCTAAATTAGGTATTAATGTTAATATAAGATGCCCCAATACTTCCTTCATCTAGTATAAAATGTTAGCTTACCTAACCAAAAGGAAAGGCAAATCTTTAGAGGCACGTCAAGATGATAAGGAGTTCCAACACTTTTTCCTCCTTCATGGGAATAGATATTATTCCATTAAAATCAAGTTCTCCACACAAATATCTAATGGAAACCACTCTTTAGGGTTGCACTCCAACAGGACTAACTGTTTGCCTATCTGATATTTCTGTTTTAACACTATGCATCTGACAGAGCCAAATCATATAAATTTATCCACAAGCTTGTCACCATATAACCTCAAAGTTGTATAAGTTATTGGGTTGGCCATGCCTATAAGCGAGACTTATTTGATTCCCAAAGAACACAATACAATTTGAGGACGCGCTCAACCCCTAGGAATACAGCTGTGGAAAAAGGTGTCTTATGAATTTGTCGAATTTTGAGCTGGTAATTGTTTTCATCTTTATTCTTTCTACAAGGATGAATGACTACCTTGGCAGTAAGAAAATAAACTATTGCTTTTAACAACGGTACTTGCCACGACTACCCATCTTTTCTCTATTGACTTGAAAAACAAATTGCAAAGCTGGTAAGGAATAGACAGCTCAAATCACACCTGTACATGAGCCTCTCAATAAAATCTTCTTCTTTCATTCGTAGAAGAGAGTTTTGAGCTTCATCACCCAGCGAGGACCAGAAATCAACCAGCGTTTCACAAGAGAGTCGCGCGGTGTGCAGAGCACATGTTTCCCTTGTTCCATGCCCTTTGCCATAATTACCCACTCCTTTGTTTATCCATCCTCGGCCACCCCCACCACAGGCATCAGGATAAAGCAATTCGCATTCCCGTTCCCTCACACGTGCATTGTCAAAGACCTGAACAAAAAAAGAAAGGCTAATGTCAAAACACAAATATCAGATATAACGAAGTTCTGATTGGATGATCATGGCTCATTAAAACACGTACATTTTGAAGTGCCGTGAGTGACTTAGCATCTAAAAAACAATCTAGCAATGTCAGTATCCCATCTCGAGTCGCGACCAGACCTCCCCAAGGGTGGACAGATGGATCCTGGGTATCCAATCGACTATTACATTGATTTTTTGAAGCTACAATTCTCTCATTCTGCGGCAATGATTTTCCATACATGGCGATCTGAGAAAACCCTTCGAGCAGTAACCCATTGCATCTAGAGCAGTAAAGGTTTTTACGAGCTTGCTCCAAGAATGTTTGCTTATCAATTCTCAGGAGTTCTTGTCGTCCATGAGATGACAGCCCATTCCAGAACTACATCACAAATACAAAAAGGAAAGACAGGCCATATAAGTCTCTTCTACACGTCTGCATTTTCTCTATCTATGATCATAGTAACATAGACAATTTCATAGAAGCAAATAAAACAATAAATCCTAACCACAGCATTTTACTTGGATGGAAGATTAGAAAGTACATAAATCAAATACTACACACACACACACACACACAAAAACAACTCCGAAATCAGGGTTTTTTTTTTGAAAAAACATATGAAATCTAACAATTCAAGTAATTCAAGGTTCTATCTTACAACTGAATCTGATGAATCAGAAACTGACAAATTAAATAACAAACACTCCCTTCAGATATCCTCATGCAATCAAACAACCCTTGAATACTAAATCAAACTGTACCAATTCGAAGTTAAGATCCAATGCGAACTCTAATTATTTCATCCTACATCATGGAAAAAACGACTGTAAATTAAATTCCACTGACTATAATAACGAATTAAAAAAGAAATTTAACACTACCTTCTGAAGCTGATCGAAGGTAACATCGTCCCGATGTTTCGACCAGATTCCATTAACTGAAACTGATCCAACGGAGGAACAACTTGACGAATAAGCATTTCTCTGCGGTAAACCAGGCATCTTCAGATTCTTAAAGATCTCTACTTCGATCCTATCATCCCTACTTCAATTACACCCAATTGAAACCGTCCATTTCAGATTCAAAACCGACAAAATGGATCAACAACAATGAAAATCTAACGCAAAAGAAAAAAAAATGCGCGATTCGAAGCTTCAAGATCGATACGAGTTGGCAAATAAAGGAATCTGAAAGATTCAAATCGAAATGAATCGATCGTGAGATGAATCCGATTGAAAATCGAGGATTTGATGGCTATAAAAGTTTATAGATCGTAAAAAATCGAATATTTGGGGGAGATTTTGGGGGCAGAATGGAGGTGAGTGAGGGGGTTTTGTTGATGAGATGAGATTCGGTGTTTTGTTGTGGATTTGCAGAGAAAGGGAGCAACCCCTAACGTGGCCGCAGCGCACACGATTGAATGCTGGAAAAGAGAGATTTTTTATTGTAGGTCTCCACTGCTTAACTTTTTATACATTTATAACGGAAGGTTAAAAATGGCAACAAAATGTTACGAGTGAGCGAGAGATGGTGCCATGCTGGTGTCATCCCCCCAAAAATGGATAACGAGTTTGATCCGAATTCTCTGCGGATTAAAAACTAGCAAAGTTTTATTTTTATAATATTAGTCCTTAATTTTTGGATGATTTTATTAAAATTTTCTAACTACACTTGGTTTGATTAGATCAAGTATAATATTATATGTCAAAAATATTATTTTATATAAATAATGAAAATCAAATTCACATTGTTGGGTATTGTTGAGTTAGTGGGTAAGATTTTGAGAGAGTTGGTTTTAGATTCAAAATTTTGTGATTCTATAAGTTAAGATGCAATTATTTTCAAATATAAAAGAAAGCATAATGATTTTTTTTTTTAATTATAATTATTACATCAAAATATATATTAATAAATAACTAGAGTTTGTCATCCTCTTTGGAGTTAAGGGGGTAAAAAAAAAGTAAGATAATAAAATTAAAAGGATATTATTGAAAAGGGGAACAATAGTTGGAAGGGCATTCTTGCTAAGGGGGTAGAAGGGAAAAAAAAAATAAGGACTAAAGTTACAGATACTCCTAAAAGGTGGGAGAAGAGAAAAATGTAATAAAATCATACTCGAAATACTTTGTTTATGAGGATAAGATTGAGACAAAGGGGAGGCCAACTGTTATGTTTTATCATGTGGATTGTAAATCAAGATAAATGATTTATCTCTTACAAGATGAGGTGACTTGAACAAGCCAACTCGATATCGATGTAAGGTGTGACAATATGTAATACCCAAGTTTTGAAATAGAGCTTTAAACTCATAGTGCGAGCACCACTTTAACACCTACTTATGTTAGCAAACTATGAAAAAAATAATGTATCCTCTACTCCAAGATCTGATAACGTTGGAAAACTCCACCACAACACTTAGCAAATTTTTTTAGTCACTAACCCATGAATGATGATTGTTTGAACCCCTAATTAGTAGGCCCACACAACATACATCAACTTAATTGGTGATTTCTAGCCGTACTTCTCATCCAAGACCTTATGAAGGGTGTTGAAGATGGTCTTCAGTCCATGACTAAAAATGGCCTAATTCAATTGGAGAAAGTTACCAATCGAATCGACCTTATGTTCAAAAGTTCATATGTCAATGGTATGAAAGTTTCCACATGGCAAAATGCAAATAATTAGTTAATGTTGACCAATCCATGAAGTATAGGATGTTTTCACTTTATTGAACTAGGTGAAAAATCTACAATGATGTTCGAAGTTTCTACAACTCCCTTCGGTTGTGGATTGATATTTAATAGAAGGCCTAAATAAAGACATTTACATGTTTTGGGTTGTTTAATAAAGGCTAAAATTTGAAACTCACAAGAAAAAAATTAGAACATAGAATAATTCCTGGATATTTCATTAGTTATTCAGAAAAGTCCAAGGGGTATAAGTTTTATGGCATTTATCACAATATGAGGTTTCTAGAAATCGTAAATGTCAAATTCCTAGATAATGCGAGATTAGTGGTAGTGAAGAACCAAGAAAGATAATTCTTGAAAAAGTAAGAGTGGATAGTCCTATAACCCTTCCTCTTCGAGAATATGTTGTTCCTTAAATTATCCCACAACCTAAGGAGAATGGCCAACAAATAAATGAAAATAATTCACCGCTTCATGAGAACATTGTTGATGAAATGGTAAAACCATCACAAGTAGTAGTTCTTGGTAGATCTCATGGGGTAAAAAGATACGTTATTTCAGAAGACTATGTGGTGTATTAAAGAGAATCTGATTTTGATATTGGGATTAGAAAAAATTCTATCACATTTTCACAAGCCATGGAAAATAGTGATTTTGCTAAATAGATTGATGTATAAAATCAATTGACCAAAATGTGGTCTAGGAACTTGTCAAATTGCCTAATAAATGTAAAGAAATTACTTGTAAGTAGGTCTTCAAGATCAAGATCGACTAAGGAAAATTATAGTGGCAGTTGTAACGGCGGTTATATAACCGCAAACAATAATAGATTTTTGAAAGCGGTTTTTGAACCAATTACCGGCGGTTATTAAATACCGACAAAACTCTTTGTCCACATGTATTTTTCTATTACTGGTGGTTATAAACCACCGACAATGTCTAATATAAACAGCATTTATTGGAAATTACTACTAAAATTTGTATCAGAGGCGCTTACTTGAACCACTGGTAATGGATCCTTTTAACGGCATTTATTGTAAACCGTCGTTAAATAATGTATTAGAGGCATTTATTTTAATTGTCAATAATATATAATATTAATGGCATTTACGTGACACCGCCATAAAATAATGTATTAGAGGCAGTTTTCAAACCGCCGGTAATAGTATTAATAATATATATCTTTTTGAAAACAAGATATTCGAGGTGCTTATTTTAACCACCGTTAATAATATATATATTATTATTAAAAAAAAAAATTTACAATAAAAAAGGCCTATTAATTCAGATCACAAGTGACATTCATCTTGTTGTGTCAAAATAGAAATGTAAGGGACAACATTTCTCTCTATCAACAAACAATGAGTAGACCATGATTTTCTATGGAATAGGTAAAATCTCCATAGTAATAGAACCTTGGAAAAGAATGAAGAAATGAAACAGCGGCCAAGAAATTTAAGATAAAAAAGGAGAACGTCAACACATCCCAAAAGACGAAAAGAAAATGCTCCAATCCTTCTTGCTAGCTCACAATGAAGAAGAAGATGATTAAGAATAACATATTCCCATTGGATTCACATCAAGCAAAAGTCAATAACAATTTATATGGTGATCAGTATTGAGGATTTTATCAAGGTATGCACACAATAAAAATGGCCACGTAATGATATTTTGGAACCCCAATTAGTTTAACAATATCAATTTACCGTATATACTTTAAAGAACAAGCAATTAGGAAAGAACTATTTCTACTGTGTATGATTAACTGGAAATTATTAGTGATTCTGGTTTTAAGCAGATGAGTAGCAATTTGTCTTCCTACATGCTTGGTTTTGGCAATATGGTGCTGACTTTAGCTCCAATTTTCTATTTTGGTCCGTGGTAGGTCATTCATTGTCGACAAGCGTAATGAAATTTTATTGGGATTCAAAATAAGCACAGAGATTAGGTCCCGGGTCTCCCTCATCTTCAACCTCAAGAACCAAACCAAATATGCTTTTTTTCAGGTTAAATAAGTTAAAAACAAAATTTTCCCAGAGATCAAATATTACTAGCCTTATTTGAAACTTGATAATACTATCATCGATAATGAATGAAAAATAATTAAAATAAGAGAATGATTAATTAAAGAGGGCCAATCTCCTAAATTCAATAGGATTTTGATAATATTTTTCTTTGATTTCAAATAAAATTACAACTTATTTTATAAATAAAGAAAATTCTAAATCAACACAATTCAAACTCAAATCAAATTCTTAATCCTAATCTCATGAACTAATATTTTTACTGTGCAACACGACGACCTATTTTACTATTATACTCCATATTATCTATGTAAAACCCCAAGTTTTCAATTCGTATCTCGAGGAAAATAATAGAATTTTGAGAAAATCTTGAAAGTGGGACTTAGGATAAAACTTTATGATGTTTCTGATCATTTTTAATGGAATCTAACCTCACCATTAAATTTAAAATGATCAAAAAATATATTTTAACCTGTAAGCACACTCAAATGCGAGTCTGAACATAAAAGTTTCAAAATCTTCGATTACCGAGTTGGACCAGGCTAAAATAGTAATTTTTTACTAGAGTAAGAATTACTAAGATTCGATTACACCATTGGGTTTGTAATAAAAAATTATTGAACATAACTATTTATTTGTCATTTTTGGAGATCAGAAAGTCGAATTATTGTCAAAAACGAAAACGACATCAATTTTAGGATCACATCGGGTCAAAAATGTAAATTTTTGTTAGAGATAGAATTTGTAGAAATTGACCACACCGTTAGATCCGAAATGAAAAATTAGGTGAAATAGAATATTCATTTGTCAGTTTTGGAGTCCGGACGGTCAAGTTATCTTCGATCGAAACAATAGGCGAAATACCGATTTCGTCCCAAATTTTATATAAATAAATTTTTTAATTCATTGTCATCCCCAATCCGTCCAAAACCAGCCAACGAAATAACGAATTTTTTTTCGATTTCTTCTGATCTTCCACCTCAGATTCGTTGCAAACGGGCCGTTTTCGACGATCGACGCAGAAGGGAGAAACGTCCGCAGCCTCAACATCTACAAAACCCACCCAAATTCCTTCCGTTTTCTTTTGTTTTTCGTCCCGTATCGTCAAAAATTAGTCGTATTTATATACGGGGGTTTCGAAACTTCGACCTCGGATTTTATCTGTTTTGGGGTCAAACTGTCCTCCGCCGTAAAAGGGAGAAAGGATGACGGCATCAAGATCTTCGAAACCACCGAGTTGGATTCAAAAATCAGTTGCCTCGAAGTATAAGTCATCTTGATTTTTCATGCCGATCGCCTCGATTTTCACGCACGTGCTTCAATTTCATCGCCTAGAGATTATAAGGAACTCTCAATTTCTATTAGTAATCATAGATTGCGAAAACTGCATTTAGGATTTTCTTCAAAAATTTGTATTGGGTTTTAAAAATATAGAATTCATTTTTTTATTTCAAATTCACGCTAGAACATGCATATTTGATTTGTTTATTTGAATTTTATGATAAATTATACGTGGGAAGTACATCTCATTGGGTTATTTTCGCCAATTGGGTTCCGTGCACTGCTCGGACGCCCCGTTTTGATCTAAGTTTTATAATTTTTTAATGTATTGATAAAAATGAATTTCATACTTGAGAAAAAAATTGATTTAATATTCATCGTATTGAGTTGATGAATATTAGAAAATGAATATTATTTTCGAAATATTAAGAACTACAGAAATCGAAAAACAGAAAAAATGGTATGAAACGGTAAAATGTCAGAGTCACCCCGAGAGATGATGTATGCATTTTACATTGTAATGTTGTGTGTAGGTTGATGAAAGGATATCCAGGGATAATGATTGGTTGCATGTTTATTTAAATTTTTCTTAGTGTAAGGCGTTGTTTACTTTTCCATTATGTTATTTATTTTAGGCTGGTGGTCACAATTGCATGGTAGGAAACTGGATATCCATTCTCAACCTTGTAATGTTAATTTCTTATTTATTTTCCAAATAAATTTCTTATTGATTTTCAAATAAAAGAAATGATATGTATATGTAGCTATTTTGTGAGCTGTTAAAGAGTTTGTGAATGCCTAAAGGGATAATACGGCATATCATCCGGAGTGGTGTACTATCCTGGGATGTACGGTAAGGACCACTAAGCTTATACGTGGTATGGGACGTGTATGAGAGTGGAGTCACAACTGAAATCCGGATTTATTCCTTTCTATCTTTACCAGTGAACTTGTAATGTAAAGGTGGTCGTATACGAATGATTTGTATATTTGGAATCACATGCACGCCTGATAGGCATAGACGAAGATGATTAGCCAATGATCACTAACAATCTATAGTAGTCGAACGTTTTGACACATTAAAAAGAGACCCATTACTTACGGTCACGTCAAACAGCCAGCCTGAGCCGGATAAATGGTCCCGCAAGTGTGATAAACAGCGACCAACCACAAAATCAAGAACTACTACTTGATTATGAAACATCATGACCCGACTGTAAGTGATCTAGTCATGAATCCCAACTCTCTAATTCCACTACTCCACCATTGTGTATTATGTATATGTTACCTTATTTTGATATATAAAAATGAAATGCTTGTTTAATATTTCCATTTGGTCAATTAAATTTATATAAAAAGAAAATATTATAGTGAGTACTGCTGATGGATGTAATGTGAGTTTTAAAATGTTTAGTTGCTCATTCTTAGCTATATGTACCAGTTAATCATAGTTTATTCTGTAAAACTTTGCATATGTTAAAATGATTTAGTATGATTATTCGTTCATGCTAGAAGAGGTTATTGGTAGAAATTGTTTTCTTCCTTATTGGGTAACCATTGTTATTCACCCTTTCCTTCTCCATTTTTTTTAGTTTTAGATCTGAAGCTTGGCGAGGCAGGTGTAGAAAACGAGTGAGAATCATCTGGTAGGTCAGATAGACAGTCAGAGTCCGTCACTTGGTGAGTATTGGGACTATACCCCTAATGGTGTCAGTTTCATCTAGGAGTATTATGATTTTTTTATCGAGCGTTAGGACTTTTGTTAGAGTGAGAAAATAGTTGTATAATTCTGTATTTTGTTATCCTTTTGCACTATGATCTATCGTACATTATTAGATGTATGTAGGCTTCCGCTATTATTATATTTTGTATATATATATATATGTGTGTGTGTGTGGAGGATTGTATGTCGTTTATTAGGTGCAGGTTAAACGCCTTGAAATGCTAACATAAACAGAGGAGACCATGCCGAAATTTTGAGGTGCCACCTTGTGCCTCAAGATCTGATATGGGATTTTGTGTTAGCATTTGGCGGGACGCCACAATCTACATCTAGCTGCCAAACATTAAAGTGATTGAGGTCCTGAGTTTATTGTTAAAAAAATGAAAAATAACAATGTCAAGGAATTTTTTTGACAGAGGTTGTGGTCATGTAGATGAGGGCCTTTTGGTCATTTTCCAATGCTCCATCATTGGATATGTTAGACACTCTAGGATCATTTTCAAACCTACTCCCACTTTGTAGTAGAATGTAAACAACGCACAACAATAAAATAGAATGAAGGAACATGATTCATTTAACCAATCACAAATACTATGATTTGGGATCTCATAAGAAAATTATTGAAAATTTTGATGATATTACAAGATTCCTTAGATGAATCCATACAGAAAATACAAATTACAAATATTACAAATGTCTATTCTAGTCCTCAATTTTTAATTTTTCTTTCAAATTATTACAAATATTTACAATATTGTCATAAAGGTCTTCGATCATTTTTTTCCCCTTTGTAATTTTTTCACCCGCCTCTACGTTTGTTGATGCATTAGTCTTCAACTCCTCATCTCACATGAAAAAATTGCAACCATTTTTTTCTGACTGAAAAAGAATTCACATAAGACATAATTTGAGAAAAAAATCACTTTAAACTACACTGTTGATTTAGTATAAATAAAAAAATTCACTTACAGTTGATTTAAGACAACAATAAAAAAATTCATTTTTACCATTTTTGTTTGATATGGTAGTTATTAATTTGCAAGGTCCACACCATTTTAGTTTGTCCATCCAAATCCAATATCTACAATCATTGTCATTTTCAACCTAAAAGAGACAAATAAAAGGATTCATAAAAATTTTAATAATTTCTTACCAAAACGTATGTTAAATAATTAAAGCTTACCGCATTTGGACATTTAAGATAATGACGATTAGGATTTCTTGAAATTTTAGAAATGAATACTTGACAAATTCATTTGCCACAAGCACATGAAATTTTTATTTCTATCGATATACCAAACACTTAAGAAGATAATATGAAAAAAAAAAAAAAAAGTTGGATAAACATCATAAAACACTAACCAACATTAAAAATTTAAATGAAATATTATAACTACTGAAGTAAGGGTATAGCCACCCAAAAAAAAAAAAAAATTAGCAAAGAAAAAAAAAAGTAATAAGTAAAAGTTGGGGTGCCAATATCAGCTTCCAAATATAATAGTGTTAATCGAAAGAATACAACACGCCTAATGAACCTATAATGGAATCAAAACATTCAACAAGTTTCAATATAAAAACTTTTATTGAAACTAAGAACCTTAGTTTAATTGTTCAAAACTATGAATGGATCACTTAAGTTAATTGTTCAAAACTTCAGATTTCTTCTTGTTAAGAATCCTTGTCTAGTGCAACAAATTCTCAGATGAGTAGAAAATGGTTGTTGAACTAAGAAAAGACTATTTATCCCCCTGTAATGTCTCCACATAGCACCAAAAATATTTGTTAAGATTAGAGTGAAAGAGAGAAGAGAAAATTATCTTATATGATAAGCACAATTCCCAATATGCATGCATCTTCAATGCCTATCATTTTTTTTTATAAGTATCTCCGAAGCCTATCATATATTGGTTTGACTAATTAATGCATTCTATGATAGATATTGGTATATTTTAACCCCTGCTCCATAGAATCGGTTACTTAAACAAAGCATGACAAAGAACCTTAGATACACAGATATGGGTACGGATATAGACAATGGCACAGAACTAGAGATATGCCTATATGACAGGAAATCCATAAAACATATGTAAATCCTTTACCCATTTCAATATGATAATAGAATTCTTTGACCTTTAGTTTTTTAAGCTATAAATCATTTTTCAAATATTTATCGTAAATGTAGTGAAACTTCGGATATTGCAAAGATTTATATAATAAGATCTGCTCTAATATAATACTTCAAATTTTATTGGTGAAACAACAAATGAATGTTTTTACATGTGAATAAATAAAAAAAGTATGGTAAGATTTTCTTTGATATAATATGTAAAATAATATTGGCGAAATAACTAAGGAAATTCTTATGCATGAAGAAATAACAGAGATCAACAAAAAAAGCCCAAGGTGTTATAAAGATTAAACAAGTTAATAAGTTCAAAATGAGAACTTGTATAAATTATTGAGAACAATATTGGATGCCTTTTTTTATAAAAATTGTGGTCTCAAAGGTGTATCCCCAAAAAGAAGTAGACATGTTTACTCAAAAACAACATTTTGTTGTGAAATCCAAGGTACAATTGATTGAAGATCGTGTTTCTTCCGTTGCTCTTCTATTTGTTTCTCTCCATGCTTTCGATAAATCTGATGACAGTAGTCAAGTATCGGGATCAACAAGCTCAATTTTGAAATCTTTTGAGTTAATTCTATTGGGTTTTTCAAACAATGAAGCAACGCGTATTCGGCTTGAATAATTTGAAGAATCTGTGTTTTGTAGTTTCGATTCTTTCTTGGATCCAACTGCCATTACAGGATCCTTTTAGGTTGCAAGAAGTAAGAGTTGTGGTATTTAGTGTAGTTTTACTTCAAAGAGGTAAATTGTCGAACAGTTGGTGTTTAAACAAACAATTATTTCCAAGATTCTAACAAAATCTTATCGCCAATGGGTGTCTTTTGACATTGTAACTTTCTGTGCACCCTTGGTGGACTAACACACCTAAAATTGCCCTGGTTCAATATTTCCAGTCATTGGATCTCAGCAAGTTTCATCATAGACCAGAATCCTAGTCACATGATGCAAGGGTTTCAAGCCCTTGATAAGAAATGCTCAATCCAATGGCTAGAAATCAACTATCATGTTGGTTTTTTTATCAAGTTGTTTTTGAAATTGTATAAGAGAAGAGTGGAGACGCAAATCTTACCGTCGTCGCCGTCGCAAATTGTTTGTGAATCGCCATCTATTGTCGAGAGAGAGAGGGAATGCGAGTTAGAGAGAGAGATAAGGAAGAAGCGGTAAGTGATGAAGTTCTGCTGAGTTGGAGTCGCCCAAATCATTTCAAGCAGAGAAACGAAGAAGACGAGGCTATTTTGTTTTATAGGGAGGTAAAACAAATTTTTAAAAACTTATTTCGTAAGAATCTGTATATAACTTACAACAGATCTCGTCCGTAGATCTGTGTTTAATCCGACATTCGAAAAGATTTATAGAAATGTGAGTGGATTTGTTTGTACACGGAACGCAACCCATATATATATATATGAAGGTTAATGGGAGTTGGTTTATTTTATTAGTGCTCTATATAGATGACATTTTGCTTACTAATAAAGATCTTAATTTATTATATTAAACCAAGAAATGTCTCACCAATAATTTCAAGATGGTAGATATGGGTAAGGCTACAACTCGGGCGAGTTGGGGATCAACCCGCGTCCAACCCAAAATTGACAAACACCAACCCACACCCTTGCCCAACCCAACCTCGTACATGAAATGCTCAACCCGAACCCTAGCCAAGTTGGGTTGGTTGGGTTAATTCATTCTTCATCAATACTACATAATTTAGTATTAGTAAAAAATATTATAAAGATAAGTGGCATGTAAAAGAACTTAAAATTTATAATTACTTTTTCTAAACATTTATTTCAAAAGTTTATATACATAAAATTATAAGTAAATTTAAAGAGAGAAGAAAAATAATAAGATTGACTAAAATATTATTTTTTATTAATAATCACAATTTTCAAGAAAAAAATATATTTAAAGTTGTAATATTTGTATGACAATACATATTTCTCTTAAAACAAAGCATTAATAACAAAACAATTATTTATTTAATGAAATAACCATACATTAGTTTTGATGTATAGATAAACAAAAGCATACATATTCAAATATGAATTATGAGTGTGAAAGAAATCGAGATAAAAAATATTTTTAAATTATAATTATATTAAGTTCGGGTTCGGGCAAATCGGGTTGACCGATACCTATGCTTGTGCTTAACCCAATTTGAGTTGGGCATGTATTTTTGTTGTCCAAACCCAAGTTAACAACGCCCAGACATGACCCAAGATCAGGTTCCACCCAGCAGGTTTAAGTTTTGCCTGCCCAAGTTGCAGTCCTAGATCTGGGTGAGGCAACTTATGATATAAGGATTGAGATATTTAAGGATCAATCTCAAAAAAGTTGTATCAATATGAAAGCGCCCTCGATTCGCGAAGTGTGCGGATCTGCTTTTGATTTTTGAGATTTGGGAGTCGCCACCTAGTTATTACGGTCTAGAAACTGAATATTGACTCTAAATAGATGAATGCAACTAATCTACGAATAAAAAGAGACTATGGTCCGGGGATCACGTTACGGGATTAGAAGGTGTTAGGCACCAACCTCGCCCAACAAACGCCGATCTCTACTAATTTTCAAAAAAAATTACATTGCTAAAAGACCTAAAACAAATAAATAAAATAAATAAAAAAGTAAAGAATATACCTAGATGATCGCAACGATTTGTTCCCTCAGTACTAGCGGGGAGTGTCCTTGTACGAGTTTCCTTACTTTTCCTCCATCACTGGATCTGCTTCTGATCTCCAAAATGAAGTATTTTCTGCCTAGATCTGAGTGTTTCCTAATTATTTAATGGATTTTTGAGTGTTTTTAAAGGGTTTTTGGTATTTTTTGAGTAAAAGCTGGGGTTTGGTGACAGGTAGGGAATTAGGGCTTCAAAATTAGGGTTTGGAAAAGGTTAGAGAGACTTTTTAACTTACTTTTTCTATGATTTATTTTGACCTACGATATTGGGTTGTTTAGGCTCCTATTTATAGATTTTTTGGAAGAGTTGATGTTTAATTAGGTTTCTTTTATATAAAGTAAATTAGGATTTTATTAGGATTTTGACTTAAGTCTTATTTGATTGACTAGGTTTCCTTAAATTAGGGTTTTGACTTAAGTCTTATGAGATTGACTTGGTATTTTAAATTATGTTTTTTTTAATCTTGCGTACAATGAAAGAATATATTTTTAAGTTTTGTGGAGAACCCTCTAATTATATCTTTAATCATTTGGACTCCCAAATGGAAGGGTCTTTTAATAAATATCAAGGAGGCTCGACTTAAATAAGTAGGCAACCATCAATAATTTTGCCTGAGGGCTTGATTGATTAATTTTCTTGGTTCAGATTTTTAAATTAATTTTATTAAGGTTTAACTTTACGTTAATTAATATTTTATTTATTAATTTTAAAATTTAAAATTTTTAAAATTAGAAAATTACCGTTTTGCCCCTAAAGAGAACATTTGCGTTTCAAGTCATTTTTCGATGTTCCGGGATGTTTTGGAATCGGTTTTTCATAAGAAATTCAATGGGGTTATGGGTTTGTGTCATTTACGAATTTTTTATGTAAAATGATCGTGGACTCTATGAAGGGCATTTTTGTATTTTTGTCAAATTTTGTGACAATTGACAAAACGATTTATTTGATTTTAGTTTGTTGTTTTATCTGTTCGAAAGGATTTTTCTAAGTGTAATGTAGGCTCTAAGGATGTTTTGATGTCAGGGGTATTTTGGTAATTTGGCCATTCTTTAGTTATTTTTCTCGTAAAACTTCTTTTTATCTGAAAATGATGATTTTTATGTTTTTGGGTCATATTTTCCTATCGTAGCGTGGTTTCTAAAGTTTTGTTTGTTTGAGATATTTCATCTGAATTTCTGAAACATATCTAGTAATAAATAAAAAAAGCATTGAAATATTCATCCATCATTGGAAATCGTCACAATCGAGTTGACGAGTTGATTAATCAGGCGAATGCAAAAATGGAGTGTCTACACAATACAGTTTTAAAGATATTCAATAGGCAAAATTGTTCAATCGGAGATGCACCCATTATTTACAGAGACAAATTAAACATTATGCAATGCCTAAAGAATAATTTTGAAAAAAAAGGAATGGGTGGCATTCCATATCCTCCCACCGTGAAAAACTTGATGAATACTCAGAATATTCTAGATCAAAGATCAATTTTACAGTAAGGATGTTAGGTAGATACCAAAGCAATCACGAATGTAATATTGAAAGGATGCAAACAAGGTTATAAGGTATCTTAATGAAACGAAGGATTACATGCTCACTTACAGGAGGTTAGACCATTTAGACATTATTGTTACTTAGATTTGAACTTTGCTGGGTACTCTGATAGTATTAAGTATAATTCAAAATTTATCTTTCTACGGATTGGTGAGCTGTTTCGTGGAAGTCGAGTTTGTGAATGATTTGAAACTACAAGTCATGTTCTATAGTTGTAGAATTTCATCTTAGTACTTGGTAATGCCGTCTCTATTGTCAAATAGCTAAAGATTTATTATGATAATACTACAATAGTGTTCTTCTATAAGATTGATGTAAACACCCCAATTTGCACGAACTCGTTAGGAAAATCCAAATTTTCTCGAATTGATTCCAACTAATAACTCAACTTCCTCAATGGGCCCGCATTGTCATGTTGCATCATTTTCATGCATACATGTATCATGTCATATAACTTTGCACGCTCAACCTTGTTCCTAACCCACTCCAAATCTGTATTCATTCTCCATTAACTAGTCCATCACCCATACCCTAACTCAAGTCCATCAACAAAGTCCATGTCCTAAGACCTTAACCCAAAGTCCATAATATCATTATCCATAAATGAAGTTTATCTCCTAAACCCAATGTCATTCTAAACTCATAACCTAAATCTATTTCTTAGCCAAGACAAAGTCCAAAACCAAGTCTACTCTAAGCCCAACACCAAGCCCATTCTCTTACATCCCTTCAAAAGGTGACACATGTTGATCTCTTATAAACCCTCAATACCCAATGCTTTACCTAATTGGAGAGTCAATCCCCTCTTGTGAAAATCCAAGAATGCCCTTCCCAAAAAGGTTGGTCAAACCAAAAAGATTATTGGGTCTTTGGTACTAATCTATAAAGTTGAGAGAACTTCCAATCATACCCTCAAAAGGTGAGAATCTTCAAGTACATACTTGGAGCTCTCTCATTAGTCTATTTCAAAAATATACTTCCACCCTTGCTTTATGAGTTATTTACAAATGAACCAAGATCTACTTTTCACCTACCACTTCACTTTTACACATGTCATTCTCCTACTCACCCTCCCAAAAATACTTTTGTTCTCCCATTGGTCAATTTCAAAAACATACATCCACTCTTACTTTATGAGTTATTTACAAATGAACCAAGATTTACTTTTCAACTACCACTCCACCTTTACACATGTCACTCTCATATTCACACTCTCAAAAGTATTTTTTGTTCTCTCATCTTTATTTACCAAAAAATCAAAGATCAAAAAATATTTTTTAGATTTCTTCACAAATATCATCTTTACCCTCATATAAATGAAAAATCCAAAAAGAAAGAACCTAAACCTCATGTCCATTCTCTTTATTTTTAGGGTTGGACCACTTTATCCCCAAAAGTCCTCCAAAACCTCTATAAATACCTTAGCTTTCTTTGAATAATTCATACTCTCAAGCCCCCATTTCTCAACCTAAAACTCTACCAAAATCCCTACCCATTCTCTCATCTTTTAAATTTCAACTCATTCAACCCTTAACCATCTCATTCAATTCTCAAGTTTACTTCTCAAGGTTCAAGTTCACCAAGGGACAAGGTGGGATTTTAAGATGTAGTCTATTTATTTCAAAGTTTGCATTATCTTCTTCTAACCCTCTCATTTTCTTTTATTTTTAGAAATTCCTAAGATGTAATGTACACCATTTCCATCCTCGATAGATTGGACTAAGGTTCGATCAAAAGGATGGGCGTTGAAGCCATTTTTTATCTCAATCTCATGCATCATATTGTACACAATGCACACACTCACATATGTATGGCAATGGTGAATAAATGTGTCACCCTCTTGATGGAGTGAAATACTAAGTTTATAACCATGCATACATGCATCAAGGTTATGGCCTCAATGGAACTCCATCATGGAGTCTCTCTAAAAGCTCAAACAAACATTCATATTCATAAAAGTAATGTAACTACATGGGTCCATCTTTTTCTATAGGATGTCCCTAATGTTACATTAAAGTCAAACTCATTTTTTAAGGGAACATTCCACTTAATGCACACACCACCTCTAGCATGCATCTTCATGCATTTTTCATTTATTTTCTTAAGTTTTTTTTTTACAAAAGAGATTGGCCAAGCAAGGTAACCACCTTTGGTGGAGAGGATGAGATGCCGAACACCTTCTCCATCCTCTAATTGGACCTACTTACCTAGATCTTAGGTAGACCTTGCCATTTCCAACACATGAGAGTCACTACAATGCCATGAAAAAAATGATTTTCAAAAAATTGATTCGGGTGCACATTCACACCTATTTCCAAAAAAGAATGGTGGCGACTCCAAACAATGTAGCATCGAGATTCATGATAAACATTTCATGTCCACAATTGACAACTATTCAAGTGGTTCAAAACACATAGATGTCAAGTACTTGGTGGTTGGAAAAATAGTTCAAAAACGACTAGTTTCAATTGAGAATTTGAGAACCTCTTATAATTGTTAATCCATTTACAAAGGGTTTACCATCAAATACATATAAGGAACTTGTATTTGATGCATTAATTAATAGTTATTGACATTAGCATTGTGCAATAATAACAATATTGTTTATGCTTTATTCGTATTTTCCAATTATGTATGTACATAGTATGTTTGGATGTGTGATTAACATGAACACCCAGATTAGGCAAATTACAGGGTTTGCTTTTGATTAGGCTAAAGCCTGTATGGCTATCATTCCATATGCTGGAATCAGATTAAAAATGATTATTTATGGAGTGGTGAATAGAGGAGAGTATAACATTGATATGACTACCATGACACACATGAATGATCTAAATTAATTACAATATTACAATGTCAAATGAATTTGAGATTATTGGAAAATGTTTAAATTGTATTAGATAAAGGTTTTATGATGGGATCCGACAATATTTTCAACACTCATTGCATTATTTAACATGAAAATTACACATTGCATACTTATAGATTCAATGGGTCAAGTGGGAGAATGTTAGACCTACACTCTATGTGGCCAAATATAAGTATCACATGTATCACACTAAATTTTCACTAGTCAAATTTCAAAATTGTGTTATAAATAAGTCTTCCATGCAAATACAATCTACATAATATAAAATTTTGTTGAGAACTGAAATCCAATTTTTTTCTCAGTATTAACTATAAATTTAAAACAACTTGCCGTTAACTCACCTTCCTTGCTTATACTTCATTTCATCTTAGTTGTTTACTTTTTCTTTCCTTCTAAATATCATGGCAGATGGAAAGGAAAGTCTCATTTGTGTACACGATAGCAAAGAATGTGATAAATTAAATAGTTTCCAAGATCACAATAGAAGTATACATAAAGAGTGGACTCATGAATGCCAATATAAGAATTGTTATAATGTATTTGAGACAAGCAACTTACTTGAAAACCTTTTTATCATGTGGATTTCAAGTAAGGTTTTTGCCTTGAATATATTGTAACAACTGTTATATTGACATTGTGAGTAGGGTCCCGTTCAGCACCAAACATTTGGGCCAACATTTTAGCCTACCATTTTTGTCCTATATGGGTTAGAAGTTTTGGAATGGGCTGATTTTTGGTGAGGATGATCTCTACGGTGAGGAGATCATCCTCACCAAAAATCAGCCCATTCCAAAACTTCTAGCCCTGTGTTTACAAGTTGAAAAATCAGTCTCTACGGTGAGGAGATCATCCTCACCAAAAATCAGCCCATTCCAAAACTTCTAGCCCCGTGTTTACAAGTTGAAAAATTGTGGACCTCCATTTTTTGTAAACCATTTTTGATGAGGTTAGAAGTTTTGGAATGGGCTCATTTTTGGTGATGATGATCTTCTCACCGTAGAGATCATCCTCACAAAAAATCAGCCAATTCCAAAACTTCTAACCCATGTTTTGAAAAATGTTTGGTGCCGAACATTTCCCTTGTGAGTATACTCTTTATGTTTATTTAGGTTGTGATATCGAAAACCAATTAATACATCGTAGTATTTGCTATCGTGTACATAGACAAATCTTTGCCTTTCATCTTCCATTATAAATAGAGGGAGAGAAAAACTAAATCGTCAAGATGAAAATAAGTAAAAACAAATTAGGTAAGTTAATTACAAGTTGTTGTAAATTTATAAGTAATACTTAGAAAAAATAGATTCCAGCTTTTAACAAAATTTTATAGTGTGTAGATTAAATAAAGCATAGAAGACTTATTTATAATATAATTTTAAAATTTGGCTAGTGAAAGATTGAATATGATACATGTTATACTTAAAATGCAAAATGAAAATTACACCTAATTTCAATATCAGGTTTGAACACTCATTAGTAACAAACACCTATAACAGCAATAACTCCTTATTAGATTTCTTACTTGATATAAAATCTCATATTAAAATGTAGAAGAAAAATACTTCAAATACATCCCCATTGAAAACTTTCAAAAAGTAAAGTTAACTATTTTATGATACCTCATTATTATTGTAGTTATGTGATTTTCAAAAAGAGAAAATTCCATGGTACTTAAATTTGGAATCGCCAACATTCATTTATTTTAGGGTGTGAATGATCACCCAAACACAAATTTTCTTTGAGAAACTATTTTTCAAGAAATAGTGACTCCAATGGTCAAACCATAAAAACTTGAGTAAGGGGATTCGGTTGAAGAGACAGGAAGATATTAGGCATCCCTCTCTTTCCATCACTAGGGTAGTTACCTAATCAACTTGGCCATTTTTAAAGTCTTTGAAAATTTTGAGTGGTGTGTAAAAGTTAAGAAAGAGTTAAGATGTTGGGTTTATGTTACAACTAAGTTGATTTTTAAACTAGCTATTTGATGATCCCATTAATGTGGGAAGCCTTTTGAGCAAGTTTGTATAAACCAAGATATTCAAGGAAAATGCATAGAAATCAATTTTGGGGGATAATACAAAATATGACATGTTTAAATCTAAATGCATAAATAAATAAAAAATTAGTAATCTAGATTTTTGACCTTTGGGTAGAAGTCTTTATTAAAACCCAATCAAATCAACTCTTATTGGAGAGATTTTTTGTTAGGAAAAAATAAATTTCAAGATGAATCTATTGTCTCTTCTTTAGACTATAAATCCAAAACAACTCAAAAGATTACTGAGTCCTTTGATGGGCAAAAAGTTGACTTTAAGGTAGTTCTTTTCCAATGAAAATCAACTCAAAAGTTTTCTTTGGAGGGAGAACCATCTATCCCAATTCAGCCAACAAAAATAGTTCTGCACATTATTGTAACAGCATTGTCCCATGGGAGTGGGGAACAATCTAAGGGGTGAAAAATGCAAGTAAATGATGTATGAGATATTTTTCAATGAAAATCTATTTGGCTCATATGAAAAGGTGAGAAATCCCATAAGGGAACCTCTGTGGATGTAACCTTTGCGTGAACCACGTAAAATCTCATGTTGCGGGTATTGTGTTCTTACTCTTTCTTTATGTTATTGTTTATTTTCTTTGCGTTTGCTATTATTAGTTGGGTTATCCTTCGTTGCCATTATCAAACAAGATTTTAGAAGGTGTGGCATATAAGGTGTTTGGTAAAATACCCAATAGGTGTTTGATCAAATTACTAAGTAAGCTTCACAAAGGTGTTCACATACATAACAAGTAGTATATATATATAGTGAAGGAAATATGGTTATAAGATCTAGGGTGCCCTTCCATCCTTCTTCGGGTATACTGTTTGGAGGCATTCCCCAAACAAAACTTTACCAATTGATTTTGATAGAATTGGGTGGAGGGAGAGATTTACACACAAGACTCCTAAGTTACAAAAAGAAAATGAGATGATTAAAAAGAGATATCCCTTAAAAAGACTTTTAAATTAACCTATCCTACATTGGTTGCCTTTTTCTTTAATCTTCAAGCTTGAAAATAATAGAATAATTGAGAGGGAGAGGAGGTGTTTGAAAGGGAGAGAAGGTGTGATGAGATTTGGACAAAGTTTCTACGCTAAGGATTTGGTGTTCAAAGCCTTGAGACCCCCCTCTATTTATAGGCGTTCAAGAATGCTTTGGGGGTAAAATGGTCCAAATGCTTAATCAAAAGGAATTTTGTGAATGAATTTTTTAATCCCCTTTCTTACTTAAGGGACATGATGGTAGTTTACCCTATTTTGTCTCTTGGTACCAATGAGATTAAGAGGTTAATTACTTACTAATTAATGAGATGCAAAAGAGCCTACAAGAAAGTGGTAATGCTTCTAGAGGATTCTTGAAAGAGGATGACACGTAGCTTAAATTTTATAGTGATAAGAAAAAATAGGTACTAATGTGTGCTTTTGAGTATGAAGGTAGGTCTGCCAAGTGGCCAAAAGTAAGTTTGGTTTTCATGTAAATATCCATAGAAGTAAGGGCGTTTTGTTCTTCTAGCCTATATGAACACTTTTTATAAAATCAAATCTCTTGGGGTGTGCCATGTGGACAAAGGGCACCATTTTATTTTATTTTTTTACTTTTGCTTTTATACTTTGGTGGGTAAAATAGTTCATGTTCCTCATTTTTCATTTATTTTCATCGGTCATCTCTCACACCAATCTCAATTATCATCCTTAATAGAAGAATAATGTGAGAAGTTTACCACTCTCTCTCTCTTGATTTTTGGGTGATTAAGATAATAATATGGCCTAGAATAGTAATTTTGCACCAAGATATTTCTTTAAGGCCTCCAAAATCTTGTCAAGTGTCAATAATTCTGAAAAGATAGTGATCATGCCATGTGTCAAAGGGGAGCTTGATTTTCATACAAGATTGAAGTGGTTGTTTGTCCTCATGCACACCTTTTGGATTGAGACGTGTGGCACAAAAGCTAATGCCTAAGCATTTTAGCATTTTTGATTGATTTGAATCATATGTGCCTAGAAAAAAGATTTCTTTATATTTTGTGGACCCTTGGGCCCATGATCTTTTGAACATAGGCTGAACCTTGACCTTTTATCCTTTGCGTTTGACCATTTTACAGATGGCATAAAAACTTTAGATTTTCATAATTTATCGAGTTCAATCATTAGTGCAACTTGGGGTGTCTAATTATCTACAACTATGCTTTAAGCATGTTATCGCAAGATGACAATCTTTACTCACAAATTTGAAGATTTAAACGTAACTTTTAGTCTAAGTGCACACTTTACTATTAATATATGCATTTCATGTATTTCTTGAAGATCTATTTAGTGGCAAACTTGTCATGCACTTTACAAAAATAACAAACACATTGCTTTATATGTTTAAAACAACATGCTCACTATTTTTTCAAAATGACCACTTTAACTTGTCATTGGATAGATCTTCATGAAATACCCAAATGCATGCATAATAATAGTGAAACGGCCACTCAAAAAATTATGCTTTAATTATGACGAGAATTGAATTTCAACACTTTTAAATGAATAGAAACAACATGATCACCACTTGACATTGAAGAAAGTGGTGAGCTTGTTGTTGTTTATGGTTTAGAAGTGGTTAAATCTCACCACTTTTGTAAAGAAATAACAAACTTAATGATTGACATTGAAAAAAAGTGGTGAGGTCGGTGTTTTTTGTTTAGAAGTGGTGAAATCTCGTCACTTTTGTAAAGTGATGAGTTTCTATTGGATAAATCTTCATAAAATATCATACATACATACATACATAATAACAAAATGGACTCTTAAGATTAAAAATTACTCTTTGACTAATATTGGAGTTGAATTTTGTCATTTTTTAAAAGGAAAAAAAAAACACAATGATCTTTTCACTTTTAAATCAAAAAACAAAAACTCACTTAATATTGAAGAAAATAGCTAGTCTATTGTCTATTTTTTTTGTCTTTTAAGTCGCGAAATCCAACTTCAATCTTAACCAAAGAGCAATTTTTTATCTAAGAGCTTGTTCACTAACATTATAGATTCATTTCAGGTACTTCGTGAAAATTTATTCTATGGAGCTCTCTATTAGTAGATCTCCATGAAATACCTAAAATGCATGTATAATAGAAGTGAAACAAACTTTCATACCAAAAGTTCAATTTAAATATTTGAAATTATGAGTATATTATTTTCTATTCCTCATTTGTTGCCACTAATCATTGGGATGAATCAACAGTTATATCTAAATGTCCAAAATTTTGAATATGTCATTCTCTATGCACCATTTTTATTATAAATCGTCATAATGAATTGCAATCCACATTGAAAAAAAAAACTAGGTAAGGTAAAAGATGTGAGGAAGATATTATTGGTAATTTAAAACTTTTCTTCAGGTGGTGGGACCTTAGTGACTAGAGCGTGCAGTGGGTGTAGGTACAAGAACGGGAACGCAGAAGCGCCAAGTATAAAAATATCTTAGGGTGTAAGCGCCTCCTGAGCGTTATATCAACAATACACTCATATCAATTTGTTTTTGTATGTTTCTCTTGCTTATTCCATCACCACTTATTCTTTGTTGCAAAAAATACCTCTTTTATAATTGAGAATAAAATAACACATTTCACTTAATAAAAAATCATGGGTCCGCTATTGTCCATAGCTATTATTTTTCACTCCTCCCATGTCAATGGATTGATCATATTTTTTGTACTATTTATATAACTTGACTAGTATCACCGATATTACTATGTTATTCCCTACCTTAGTTAGTTACAACAACACAATATTGATCAATATTATTATTAATCATTAAATCAATAACCAATCAATATTTTAACAATCAAAGTTTCTTCTACTTAGAAGGTTTTAGATTAAGAATGTAATTATAGTAATATTTAAAAAAAAAAATTACACTATTTTCTTTTATTGATGACTTGGAGTTGAAGGGACCCCTCCCTAAAAATAGACTCAACGAGAATAATTACAACATAAATCCTCAACCAATATTCTCGATAACTCTTGAGGAATAGAACTAGAATCTTCCTTTACAAAACAATCATTAGAATGATTCTCCAATCTAGCTAAAAAATCAGCAACCCAATTTGTCTCTCTCCATTGGAATTCAAAAGCACAAGAAGTAAATTTGGTCGACAGAATATGAATCTCCTTCACCAACTCTTAGTACTTTCAAGAACAAATTAATTCATTGTTCACACTCTTTATAGAACAAAGAGAATCTGAACTAATGAGAACTTGAGGAATAGATCGAAGAAAAGTGAAATTCAAAGCACTCAGATGGCCAGAAGTTCAATAGAAATAATATCAAACTCGAGAGAGTTCGACCATCCTGCAAACCAAAAGTTACCAAAGGAATCTCTGCCAATCAATCCCCATCCAGCATTAACAGTAGTCAGAGATCCATTTGTGTTAATTTTCACAATACCTTCATATGGACTATTCCAAAAGAAAATTTTGACTGAAGGCTTAATAAAAGCGCAAGAACAATTCCAGTTATTGAGAAAAATTCTGCTACATGTTGAGGACATACGCTAAATATTCACTAAAGATTTTACACTATTGTTGTCTTATAATTGTAACATTCACTAATATTTCATTGCAATGTTTGTTTTTGAGGACATACATGACTAATAATTATTGAAGAAATAAAATATAATTAATATTGTGGATATAGTGAGAATCTTCATGAAGAGCGAGTTTTCAACAATTTGGGAGCGGGTTCTCATATTTTGAGAGTAGGAGCGGCAGCCCTAACAAAATTATTGGGTCACTAAGGATAGGACATCTTTATTATTATAATGAGATAAGGAGATTAGAGGATTGTTGACTCAAAATTTTTTAATTTTAAAAATGTCCCCT
Source organism: Akebia trifoliata (assembly GCF_017979445.1). NCBI lineage: Eukaryota > Viridiplantae > Streptophyta > Magnoliopsida > Ranunculales > Lardizabalaceae > Akebia > Akebia trifoliata. Next base: position 40,533,659 of record NC_141382.1, read on the forward strand.
TATTATATTTAAACTTAATTATCAATATCTTTTTCCTTAAAACTACAAACTCACCACTCATGTTGTGACAAGATTAGTTAACACAATTTTGAAATTTCAAAAATATACTTTCATTATTAATTTTACAATTATAATTAGAGAAGGTGTACAGTACAAGATTGTAGATATCAAAATTTTGAATCTCAAAAAACCTCCTTATTGTATTTTAACTTACCAATAAATTATAAGGATCTTTCTCATCCAAACTAATGTAAACACATTGGTTAGTTTTCAAATAATTTAAAAAAGTATCATCTTTTTATGTTGTTTTTAAAATTACCTTAGCTAATACTTTAAATTATAAAATGACCCTTCCAAAAGTTATTTTTGTAATAGATGTGCTTTTGATTGCGACACTTATTAATATTATTATAATGAGATAAGGTTTATGCCTTAATCAATATTTGAATTATAAAAAACTTTTATATTATATTAAGTGATTAGAGTTTGCCCGTGCCGATAAGGTTAACGGGGTAGAAGAGGAAATGCAATAAAATTGGCAAAGGGATAATAGAGGAAACATGTAAAGTTGAAAGGGTATTCTTGAAAAAGGTAGTAGAAAAGCATTCTTGCAAAGGAAGAGAGGAGGAATAACAATAAAATTAAATTATCATCGAGATTCGTAATAATACAAAACCCCAACTCCTCTTTATGTAGGGGATAAAGAGGAGTATAGTCCTTAATCCTTATGATAGAGATAAAATGCACGTGTTGTAGGCATAGATTATTCACACGTGCTTATGTTCCATACGTGTTGGAAAGTTAATTAAGGGCGCATTTGATTGCAAGAAAAATATTGTCTAGCAAATCCTTTTCCAGTCTTTGACCACCTCATGAAAAAAAATTTTAAATTTGAGAGTTCCATAGCCATCCATTTTCAAAATCTTTGATGAAGCCCAAAATATATATTTAAAAAAAAATTGGATATGAATTTTCCTATGAAATCTAGAGATTCTGGTGTTGGATTGCCAATGTGATAATACATTTGAGCTAAATGATCCTTAACAAGACTTGAAACCTTACCAAGTTAGTAAGGAAAGTGTTTCTAAGGGTCATTTTGCTCAAATGAATTACCACATTAGCAATCTAACATCACATCTGTCTAAATTTCATAAGAAAAATTCAATCCAAAACTAATAATAAAAATCAAAAAATAATTTCTTTTGAACTTAATCCAAGGTTTTAAAAATGAATGGCCACCAAACTTCCACCTAACTTCAAAATTTAACATTAAAATTCAACGGTGAAAAATAACTTTTTTTTTCTTTCAAAGTTCATAGAATTTTGTTCTCTACAACCTAAAACATCATATTGTGTTTTTTAGATGTCACAAGGTGAGTCTAAGGACCCTTAGTAAGGGTGTAATCCTTACTAACTTAGTAAGGCTAGTCAGACTCTTATACCAACCAGCTACCTGCGCAACAAAGAACTGTGTAAATTACAACTACAGTGAGTGAGTGAGTGAGAGAGAGAGAGAGAGAAAAGTAGCCGTGGTTGGAAGACATTTACATTGAATAGGTTTCTTTTTTTATTTTTAATTGGAACTTTGTTTGTTAACCGTATTTTTTTTTTAAATTTGTTTAATTTACCGTGGCAAATCATTTCCTTTGTCTGTGTGTGTGTGTGTGTGTGTGTGTGGAGAGAGATTTCTTGTTTGAGATGGAAAATCATAGGTGCGAGGCAAATCTTTTTCCCCGCCTTTTTTTAGTTTGTTTTGTCTTCAAACAATGGAAAATCAGGATTTTCCTTAGCAAATGATTTGCACACTATTTGTTGTGCAATCAAACATGCCCTAAGTGACTTGATAAAATATGAAAATATGCTCATTAATTTGAATCAGTAATCAAGAAAACATGTGAACTTGAAGCTAGAATCTCAATTTCTTATATAAGCTTCATCATATTGATCTTTGTTTGAGAAACATGAGAAGAAGAAAAAAATTAGAAATGCAGCTTGGAGTCGAACAAATTTGTGAATTTGAATTTACCCATTAATATATAAATATATCTAAACATTTTATCCAACACTTTACCCAAGTGTTCGGACTTAGAAGTTTCAGAATAGGCTGAATTTTAGTGATGATGATATCTATAGTGAGGAGATCATCCTCACAAAAAATCAATCCATTTTGAAACTGCCAACACGATCAAAAGTGATTTACGAATAATTGACGGTTTACAATTCTTCAACTTGTAAATTAAGGTTAGAAGATGGGCTGATTTTTGTTTTGGATGATCTCCTTGCCATAGAGATATCATCCTCACCAAAAATCATCCAATTTCGAAATTTCTAACCACAGTTTACAATCACATTGGATAATATATCTATATAATAAAATACAATTGAGTTGGAACAGTTGTGTGTGACACAACTGTCCAATCGACTACAATATTGTGGGAGACAAATTCAAATAGGAAAAACCTCCCATCATTTATAATTTTGTGGGTTAAACCTTTTATCAAACTATAGTGTTATGGGACCTACTTTATTTCTTTTATTCCTCACCTCCTCTAATTTGACTATATTTCTCTTCTACCACTTCATTATTTTTCATCTCTTACCCATTTAATTCCATTTTTTTAATAATACGCCTTCAACTCTATTTTTTTCACTTTTACCTTCTTAACCTGAAAGAAGATACCTACTTCTCTAACTTTACTATATTTTATCTTTTTTCCATTTAATCTATTTTATTGTGTTTCATCTCTTATTCATTTTATCTCAATTTTTTTTAATAACACCCCTTGCATCAAGCTATAGTCTACTTTATTTCATTTATTATTTAACTCCCCTACTTTACTATATTTTCTCTTTTATTCTTTTAATCTCAATTTTATTTTTTCTCTTTTACCCCTTAACATGAGAGAAATGATATATATATGGGAGGCGTTCGGAGCCATCTGTTTTAACAGTCGTTTTAACAAAAGAAACTCTATCGTTGGATTTAGAGGTGTTGGACGGTTGAGATGGAATTAATCGGCATATACGTTTAACTTATAAGTTTATGCTATTTTTATAGCGCCATCCCTCATTTTTGGGATTATTAGTGTCACCTCCCTGGCACAATTACAACCTGAGAGTGAAAAAGAACAGAGAGTTCTCGTCTGAAACCTCTCTCTCTCTTTCTCCTGTCTTGAACAAAGGCGTCGTAACAAAAATCGAAACCTTCCATCTTCAACGAAAGAAAGGTATACAACTCTTTCTCTCGTCTCACATTCTCCCTCCAACTGCAATGAGCTCTCACATTCTCTCTCGCCTCTCTCTCTCTCAAAAATTCTTCAGTGTTTTATATGATTCGATTTCTATGTTTACTGAAAACCAGGTAAAACTAGTAAGATAAGTACTAATTCAAGAAGATAGACGATACCGTCGATAGAGGGAAGAAAACAGAGTCGAAAATCCCTGTTGAAGATGAAGAATTGGCCTTAATAGACGATGAATAAAACCACTTAACACTAGAAAGATCAGAAGATAATGAAGAAGACGAACCAAGAATGAAGAAGACGAACCAACCGGTTTCCTACCACTTTCCATCTCTCTCTGTCTCTTTTGAATTCTTCAATCAAACCAACAAACAAAACTACCTTATAAACCAATTTATTTCTTCAACAACTACAGATCCAAACACATAAAAAAAACCGATAAGCTTTGCCGAAAAACAGAGACAGATCACGTGAAGAGTAAAAGAAACTTCTCTCAATCAAATCAAATCAAACTTATTTAAGACAAAAGACTGCACACAACCATCATTTAAAGCTACCCGTATCATATCTCTGTAACTATATCCAATTCTCTCTCTATCCCTCTCTCTCTCTCTAGGAAATTTCCTCTGATTATCGACACATGGACCATCATTTCCGCCCAAGTAGACTTAATGACTGCCAACTGCCACATCTTACTGGCACGTGTCTCTGATGGATAACAACAACTTAGATTCAGTCCCTCTGTCTTCCCTCCTTTTTTCGATTTCTGAGGAATTAAAAAAAAATGGTGACCTTATCCGATTATCTTCTTGTCGGGTTTGACGAGATAGGTTAAAAATGTCAGAAATTTACTTAAACATAGGCCGCGTGTCACTAATGTGAATGATTACGACCCAATTAATATAGGAGAGGGAGTACTGGATCATATAAAATCCATGTAAAAGATTGTTGGTTCGTCTTCTTTATTGGTTTGATTGAAGAATTCAAAAGAGACGGACAGAGAGATGGAAAGTGGTAGGAAACTAGCTGGTTCGTCTTATTCATTTTCTTCTGATCTTTTTAGTGTCAAATGGTTTTATTCATCGTCTATTAAGGCCAATTCTTCATCTTCAAGAGGAATTTTTGACTCTGTTTTCTCCCCTCTATCGACGGCATCGTCTATCTTCTTGAATTAGTACTTATCTTACTAGTTTTTCTTGGTTTTCAGTAAACATAGAAATCAAATCATATAAAGCACCGAAGAATTTTTGAGAGAGAGAGAGAGGGGCGAGGGAGAATGCGAGAGCTCATTGCAGTTGGAGGGAGAATGTGAGACAGGAGAAAGAGTTGCATACTTTTCTTTCGTTGAAGATGGAAGGTTTCGATTTTTGTTACGACACCTCTGTTCAAGACAGGAGAAAGAGAGAGAGAGAGGTTTCAGACGAGAACTCTCTGTTCTTTTTCACTCTCAGGTGGTAATTGTGCCAGGGAGGTGGCACTAATAATCCCAAAAATGAGGGATGGCACTGTAAAAATAGTATAAATTTATAAGTTAAACGTATATGCCGATTAATTCAATCTCGACCGTCCAACGCCTTTAAATCCAACGATAGAGCTTCTTTTGTTAAAATGACTGTTAAAACTGATGGCTCCGAACGCCTCCCTATATATATATATTATATATATAGAGAGAGAGAGAGAGGAGAGAGAGAGAGAGAGAAAGAGTGTGTGTGTGTGTCTCGTGTTGGAGTAACATTAAAATTGATACTGTTTGGGACATTGGTGTGCACAGAACCATAGATGCTTCTAACTCGTATTTTAATGAAAAACATATATGATTCTATAGACACATCCATGTCAATAATGTCTGAAATGATGTCAATTTCAATGTTACTTCGGCATTTTCCATGTGTATATCATACCCAACAAAAGATTTGAGGAATGGTGGGATCTTCACCTTGAACACCTGAGCCTGTTTGGATACCAGGAGCAGAACTACTCTTCCAAAGAACAGGAGCTGAAGTACTCTATGGAGGAGCTGGAAAAGTAATTCTGTGCAGAAAGGGCGTTTGACAATCAACTCTGTGAAGTACTGGCAGAAGTACTTTTGTGCTGGAAGTCTGTTTGGGAACCATACTGACTTCTCATGACTTCTAAAAAAAAGACCAGAATACCCTTATATTATACTAGTTACTGTTTTTTATCTTTTAGTGTCAATAATATGCCTTCAAACTATACCGTTTTTGACATTTTAACTATAAATATTAATATAATATAATATAATAAATATTAATATAATATAATATAATATTTTAAATATAATATTTTAAATATTAATATAATATTTTAAATATTAAATATTAATGTAATGTGTTTAAATCTATTATACTCGAAATTTAAAAAAAAAAATTAACTGACTGTCTTTTAGTGTCATAATATGCCTTCAAATTATATTGTTTTTGACATTTTAACTATAAATATTAATATAATATAATATAATATTTTAAATATTAAATATTTAATATAATGTGTTTAAATCTATTATACTCAAAATTTTAAAAAAAAATTGACTGACTGTCTTTTAGTGTCATAATATGCCTTCAAACTATATTGTTTTTGACATTTTAACTATAAATATTAATATAATATAATATAATATTTTAAATATTAAATATTAATATAATGTGTTTAAATCCATTATACTTAAAATTTAAAAAAAAATTAATATTAATAAATGTTTCTTCCATTTGATTTAAGGGCAAATGAATTAGGAATATTTTCATAGAAAATTAATAAAGTTAAGGGTATTTTGGTAAAGCGAACCGTTAAATTTTGACTCCCCGCAAGATGAGTTTTGAGAAATAGGTTTTCTCGACTTCTTCACAAAGAGTAATTTCTTGCTCTTGTGCGGAGTAACTCTTTGAAGGAGTTGTTTATCCAAACGCATCCAAACGACTTCTAACTCCCCGCAAGAGTCAGAAGTAGCTAAGGAGTCCTATCCAAACACCTACCTAATTGCCATCTTTTTACTTGCACTTCTAAATGGAATCCATGTGATTGATTTAGAACTCCAATTTTGTGCCTCCCGCTCTCAAAATACCAGTTTAGATAGTAATATGGATCCAAAAGCTTATTCAAAATATTTTACTCAAATTTGAGAATTCTATATGGACCAACTTTCAAGCGCAGTGGACTCAACTCATCCTCTTATTTCGGAAAGAATATATGTTAGAAGCGTAACAACCCAAGAACTCCACATATTCTAAGTGCCCAAATTCTGTCCCACATAAGAAATATTTTAGAAGTAAAAAAAAAAAAAAATCAATTAAATAAGAAATGAAGTTACCCTCTTTTGATGGTCACCCTGCAATATAGAAATGAAGTTGAATACAATAAAAAATATTTATTGTCAACACTAGTCAATAATATATTATTATTATTATTATTATCTCATCTTCTTCCCTTGGATATCTCTTAATTAGCCCATTAACCTTATCCTACAAAATTACACTTCATTTCTAAAAAATATTTTTAAAAGAACTTATAATTAAAACTTGCATAATGATTGTGATGCAACGATGGAAGAACATCAAACTCTATGACTATCACATGATATGGTGTGCAGATAGTAGACAAATCAAAAGCACTATATCAAATTTCACATGACCTAGAAAATAAATGGTGGAGGCTTGATATTTTCAAATTTCTTATTCTAGATTTTTTTTTGGAGAGAGAGAGAAAGATGGGAAAGTGGGTTGTTGTTTCAAATGGTTGAGTTGGTTTAGTGCTCGATCGTAGGATTTGTGCAACACAATCTAACACTACACTCCACAAAATGTGTTTATGGGATGGTTTCAAGCAATTTTTTTTGGGAGTTGGTGGATTGTACTTCTAACCTCTAGATCTTCCTAATCTCATCGTAGAACATCAAATATGTTTATAGAGGGATAAAAATGTGTTTTATATAATTAATAAAATAAAAATATTTATTTATAATTTTTAAATTAATTATAAAATTTTAATCTTATATAAATCCTAATTTTTGTATAGTTATTAATCAAGTAATTCCCCCTAACATGCATCTTCCTTCAATGGGACCCGTACAGAGTATCCGAACCAAATAATCCTCTATTTTTGGATTGAGAGAAATGGAGAGAGAAGAGAAAATAAATGAATTTCACTCTATTTTTCTTGCTTGGATTTTAAGTGGGGAGAGAAGGGTAGAGGAAAAAAGATGAGTTTTCTTTCTCTCCAAAGATGAAGAGAAGTGAAGAGAAGAGGAGAGAAATAGAGAGAAATTCTTTTAAAATATTTTATAATTTCAATTCTATCCTAGATCTCTTTTAAGATATTTTAGAATTTCAAAATTATAGCAAGTCCTCTCGAGTCAATTCCAACCTGATGAAAGAAATTGAGTTTCTCTCCTCTTCTCTTCTCTTCTTTTCCCTTCTCTTCTATCCACTTCTCTCAATCCAAACATAACAATATCTGTTTACGTGTTACACACACGCACCCACACACAGTTACACACACACAGAGCGAGAGAGAGAGAGAGAGAGAGAGAGAGAATGGCTTCGCATCTCTCTTCTCTTGCGACTTCTTCCATTCCTGGCAACCTCACTCTTAGCTCCAACGGTGCCCCAAAGAAGTGTGAGTTTTGTTTTTTGTTTCACAATTAGATAATGCTCCAACATTTACTGCAAAAAATTTCATAATTAGAAACACAAACATTTACCGTAAATTTCTCTAAGTTAAGCAAAGTATTTCTGTTTGAGAATTGAGGGGAAATTTTCTGTCTTCTTATAGCACTTATAATCGAATTCTTAATTTGCACCACAACTGAAGTTGCTAATTATTAATTAATTTTTTATTTATTAAAATCCGGCACTAAACTAACGATCCAGAAAGAAAGAGAGAGAGAGAGAGAAATTAAATTCAAAACTAGAAGTATGGAAGGATACCTTAGAAACTAAGGGTTGGTAACTGTTAAGTAGCAACTTTAGTAGAGGGGATGAGATAATAGTTAAGATTGGTGTTTTAAAAATATCCGAAAGAGTCCATTTCATTACTTTAGGTTAATTATTCATAGATAGAAACAGAGTGATTGATGTGAATTATATGATTATGAAGTTTTCATGTGATGAATATTTACTAATCAAATTAAATGGAAAACTTCACCTTTTATGGTCAAATGTTGAGTAGTAAAGAAATGACATGTTTAGAGAATGGGTCCCTATTTGATAAGTGATGGATTCAATATCTACATTCTAATGCATTATTTTATCATTTGTCTGACAATTTTTGTCGTCATCATTTGTGTAATGCGGAATGCAAATTAAGTCAACTGTCAAGAGTTCCGATGGAAATTTTGTAATTATTTAGGTTTTCACTTATTTGAGTCTAGATTTATCGTTTTGGACTATTTTAAATTAGTTATTTATGTAGTTTTCTGTTTTAGGGTTTTAATTTTATGTTTTGGGGGCTTATTTTCATGTTTTATTGGCCCATGGTCTTAGTGTAATATTTAGGTGCAACTTAGTAATTTTACTTTGTCTTTTATTTAAGTTTATTAGGGTTTGAAAATTAGGAGAGAGAAAGTTATGAAAATTAAGTTTATTTATTTGGTATTTTAGTTTAGTAGGATTTTTTATTTATCTTCTTTATATAGATTGTATTAGGGTTTTTTTTTTATTATTAATGACTAATGAAGATTTTGATGAATAAAGAATGTGTTTCTTTGATGGAGTGAAGTGAGTTCTCCACCATTCTTAGTATATGATTCAAAGGTTCTATCTTTCTATCCCTTTCTCTTTCTTCTTCTAATCTTTATTTTTCTCTATTTTATTCTTTTATTTCCTTGATTTTCCTTTAGTTCCTTGTTCTTGATTTTTTTGATTCTTGATTGTTGAATCGTTTATCCTTTCTCTTAACCTTTAACCATTCTTTAACCATTTCCATCTATCCTACTGAAATTGTCGTAATTGTGAAAAAAAAAATTATTTTACTTTTGGGTTTACTCTATCCTAATCCAAATCATAAACCTAATCTCAAATCTTTAATCCTTACCCAATCCTAAATCAAATTCCCTAAACCCCACATTTTCTTATCTCCCCTCATCATCCTGCATCATTGTGCCTTATCCCCAATGTTGGGATTGGCTTTGGGAGTACCTATTTTACCTTTAATTCTATCTTGAGACATATCTTCAGTATATCTGATTAAAAATAGATGCACAAAGGCCTATAGCCAAACTCTTTTTAATACTTTTTATGACTACTATATATTGATTATTATAGCCATTTAGTGATTAAAAAAAAAAAAAAGGGAATCTCCTATGATGCATTTTGCATTTTACTTGTTTCATTATATCAACTTTGGTGCACTATGACAAGGCAATTGTTATTCTAAGACCTAATGGTTTTTTAGTAACTATTTGTGTTGTTAAATGGCAGTTAAATCAAAGTCAATAGGATTTCATGTCAGATCCAGTTTGGAAGACGAGAGCTGCACAACAGATGGACCTGACCATTCATCAGAACCATTAAAGATAACGGTTGTGTGTTTAACTTTCTATTACTTATTTACTATGTCCACACTTGCAATCTCTAGGCCTAGGATTTATATTTATATATGTGGATTTATTGCATGGAACTGGAGGATGGGAAGAAGTGGTCCTTCTCCAACCCTCTTACATGTGGAATGGGTCCTATCATTTGATGGGTCTTACCAAGAGATCTTCTAGGTTACAAATAGTCTAAATGCCGTAGATTGTAGCTAGAGTAAGATACTTATATCAAAAAATAATTAAAGCATCTAGGAAGTCTAAGGTAACATGTTCCTTCCAGAATCGTTACAAGCGTAGTTCTCTAATTTAAGCTGTCTGACATGGAACTATGGTAGTGATAAAGAACAGATTAATGGGTAATATTGTGTACCTGTTTAGTTAATCATGGATGCCATGCCCATGCCTAACACTTCATTTTTTATTTTATTGTTTTAAGTGTAAATGCAGTAACAAGGCATCTGGTGATAGCAAACTTAACTGCTCATGTTGTAATCTTGTTTTGCAAGGTGAGGGGTGAGGAGTCTAAATCTCACTTATGGATTAGAAAACAGTTTGTAAGCCAGTTTCTGATGGTGGTTTAGGCCAAGGTTTAAAATCCCATTTGGATGCAATGTTTCAGTCAGAAGAAAACTTAAATGGTTTTAACTGCAACATTCTAAGACAATCCAAAACATTCAATGTCTCATTCTGGTCTTGCCCGAAACCAGAAAATTCCACCGAAGCATTTGAAATGGTGTGAAACTTTGAACCATGGTTTTGGCATAAGGGGGTTTGGGGATGGGTATGCAACTACTTTGGGAAAATGTTGTCTACAGATACAAAGCCAACCCTAAAGGGCGGTGGAGGTTGATATTTTATTCCAAGTAGAAGGAATTCAGTTGGGTCAGTGTAATTTATTTTTACTTTTAACTATGAAGTGAGTGCTTGAGAAGCATCCTTTCCTCTTTTGAATAATTTAGCAAAAAGGCTGGATATAGAGTGGGTGGTTGCACAAGAACTTGGAAGGATTCATGGTATGGTCACTCTTTAGTGTTTGGATTTGTACACATCTTCATCGACAAAGAAGTCCAACCTTCTAAACAGAAGTTGATGTGAATATGAGTTGAGAAGTCTCCTTTCCATCTTGAAGCTTAGTATGTCCATTTTAACTGCCTAGGCAAGAGACGTCTATTGAATTCAAGTATCCAACTTCACCAATAAGATATGGAATCATACTTGACATTTAGAATTATACAGAAAAGACTTTCATCTCATAGTGGTCTACCTCAAATATTCTGGGAATCAGTGGTTGTTATTTGTCAGAGAAAAATAGTGATCTATGAAGTAATTGGTCAGTTGATTTAACCAAATAGATCTATAATGGGAAACAAATCCATTTATTTATTTTGAAAAAAAACAAAAAAAGAATCCTGGGTAAGTGATCTCATAGACTTTTTCAGTCGCCGCTTTTTATGATACTCTAGTGGGTGGCTTGGATCATGGTTTTCCTTCCAACAAAATATGACTTGGTTTGGTGCTCTCTAAAATAGCTTTCTTCACTTGGACTGCATCTTAGACAAAATTTTAATGAGGGATTACCTCTCCAATAGAAAAAGGTTTTTCCTAAATATACGACTTATATGTCCAGAGTTGGAGGTGACTGTTTATCACTTGTTATTGCATTGGGAATTCAATTCTTCCCTTTGGAGCAAGTTTTTCTTTTATTTGGGTGGGGGTTTCCCATTCTGGATCTGGACTGGTGAGTTTTTTATAGGTTGGTCCACTGACAACTTTGGTATAAGAGGGATGTTGTGCAACATTGTTAAAATATATTATCTCTTGCACACTTCTACTATTTTTTTAATAGATGATTCAATTTTATTGAATGAAAAGAAAACTAAGAAGGTTGAATGACCTTCATAGTAGAAAAACAAAATAACGAACTAACCATGATTTATATCTAAGGGCACCCACCTAAAAGAAGACACTTTTGATGGAACTTTTGCACCCCAAACAGATGTCACAAGAAATTCAACAGGGTGGATTGACTGCGACTCAGGGAATGATAGCACTTAATTAGAAAACATTAGTCCCAAGAGCAACTCCAAGATCTTCAATCTTCCTTTTTGGAAAATATGGGAATGCTAAATGACAAACCAATGAGCTAACAATAAATTGGATCCCCAATCATTAAAAAATTTCCTAAACCCAAATTCCATTATATCTCATTCCCTACCCGAGTCAAGATATCAACAATGTGTCTTAATTTCTTTGAGAGTTACAAAATATAATTAGAAATTTCTTTTTTTTTTGAAAGATTATTTGGGTTAAGGCAGACCCAAACCAGCTACAACCTCACATAACTCATCCCCCTCTTATCCTGAACAAGAATAAGTAAAAGAGCACTAGGGAGCAAATTACAATCCAAAAAAATGCAGCTTAGATTATCGTTCATCGAAGCTAGCATATCAGCAGCCTTGTTAGCTTCTCTAAAAATATGTGTGAAGGAGGCCTCTTGGGATTTGGGAGAAGGCTCCTGATTAAGAGGATCAAGTGGTGAGCATGCCAAGGGCAGCTCCAAGTGTCGTTGAGGATGTTCACCACCACTAAGGAATCAGATTGAATAGTGATTCTCGAGGTGTTGGAGGCTGCAGCAAGCTAGATGCCCTTGAGGATACCCTGTAACTCATGATGTAAAACAGATTTAGGAGTATCGCAACCCGCCAATGCAGCCATCACATTACCCTCAAAGTCACGAATGATGGCTCCATAGCCTCCTCTTAGAGTAGAGAAAGCCCCATCAGTGTTAATGGTGATCATACCCATTGGCGGTTTTGTCCAAGAACAATAGACTCATCTAGAATGGGAGAAGGAAGCTTGGAACCCCCAAGAATTCATAAAAGATTTGTTGTAGTCCGAGTCTTCAATGAAGTCTATAATATCCTTGAATCTGATCCGGATATCTTCCCAAATATTGCTGAATACCAGGCCTAGGTTCTTGCAGTTGTTTTGGTAGAGTCGATTGCACCTTTCTCTCCAAACTTGGTATACGAAAGCACAAAAAGTAACTTGTATGATTCTTTGGATAACTGAATAACCTTTAAAATTGTTGGCTACCCAAGCTACTTCTTCATCCCAAGTACCTGGGGTCCTCTGCAAGAGGCATCTATGCATAATGCCAGCCCAGATATCCTTCAGAAAAGAGCATTGACTGAGTAGGTGGTTCGTGTCCTCTACATGTTCTCTACATAGATTGCAAGTAGCATCATCCCTTATCCCCAACTCCTTAAGCTTTTTTAGGGTCTTGAGCCTAACTTTCAAGGCAAGCCAAGTAATGAAACTATGTCTAGGAATACTGGCCTTGTTCCAAACCAAGTGAGCCTAACTTGATCTGGCAGAAGGGAACAAAGAAGCTTGTACTGCTGAACTAATAGAGAATTTCCCATTTGCATTGCCTTTCCAAATCAACCTGTCCAATTCACCAATGTGGATAGGAACTTGATCAACCAATTGAGATATCTTGAAGAGGTGACTTTCTTTACTAGCTGGGATGCACCATTGCCCATTTCGGATAATAGATGAGACTTTAGCCCTTGGCCCAACTCTAGAGTCGAATGCAAGCTCCTCTCTGAAATATGAATTCAGAATGCCGAGGGGGTGCCAAGCATCATCCCAAAGCTGAGTAGATCTGTCATTACCTATAAGATGTGAGATATTGTTTAAGGCAAGCTCCCTAGCCTTGAGAATCTTCCTCCAGTTCCAAGAGGCCTCATTGGGAACTTTCAAAGTCTAGAAGTTCCTACCTTTAAGAAGATGGTTCTTGGTCCATCTAAGTCAAACGGAATCCTGATTCGAACTAATCATCCAAGTATATCGAGAAATGGCTGCCTTGTTCCAAGTAGCAATACTAACAATACCAAGCCCACCTTTGGTTAAAGGTTTGCAAACATCACTCCAACCCACAACACTACTACCTCTCTGACTATCTGGCCCAAACCAAATGAACCTAGCACATATTTTTTCCATTTCTTTGACGACCTTGGCAGGGAGGATGAAGTAATTGCACCAATAAACTTTGATGCTGAGAAGGACAGATCTAACAAGCCTCCAACCTACCTGCATAAGAGAGGTATCTACCTTTCCAAGATTTAACTTTCACGGACAAGCTTCTCATTCAAAAGCTGGCAATCTCTAAGGGTCAATCTAGAAGAGAACAAAGGGAGCCCCAGGTATCTAACTGGGAGGGACCCTTTCCTGACCTTAAGAACTCTTGCTACGTCAGTTGCCAAACTTCTATGGTCTCCTGCTAAGAACAAGGCACTCTTGTCGATATTGACCTCAAAACCAGTGATGCCACTGAATTCCACAAGAGTGGAATGGATAGCCTCGGCATTCTTCATGTTGCCCTTAAAGAAGATGAGGAGATCATCAGCAAAACAGAGGTGGATGATCTCAAGCTTCTTGCATCTAGGATGGTACTTGAACTGTTTATCTTTGACCCTCTTCTAGAACAAGGGGTTTAAAATCTCCATAACTAGCACAAATAGATAAGGAGATAAGGGGTCCCCTTGCCTCAAGCCTCTTTTACCTTCAAATTATCCTGTGAAAGAGCTATTGAAAAAGATAGTGTAGGATACACTTGAGATACATTTCATCACCTAGTCAATAAAAAGAACAGGGAAGTGAAAGGCTTTAAGAGTGGTTTTCGCAGCTTCCCAGTCAACAGTATCATAAGCCTTATTCAGATCTACTTTGACTGCTCCTCTAGCCTTTGTCTTCTGCCTGTGGTAATTACGGATAAGCTCGTGAGCTAGAAAGATGTTATCTGTAATGTTCCAGCCTTCGATGAAAGCAAATTGGTTCAGCCCTACAAGCTTGTGAGTCACCTGACTGATCCTATTGGTTAGCACTTTAGAAATAATTTTATACAAGATATTACAACAAGAAATAGGTTTATAATCGGAAAGCACTCTAGGTGAATCAGTTTTAGGAATTAAGGATATGGAAGTCGCATTAGTCTCCTTAAGTATCTTTCCACTCTTGAAGAAACTCTTGATTGCCTTAAGTAGGTCGAGTTTAATGATGTCCCAAGTTTTTTGGTAAAAGCAAGCATTAAATCCATCGGGGCCAGGAGCCTTGAAGTGATCCATGCTGAAGAGGGCCCTATGAATCTCTATCTTAAACCTTGGCTGCCAGAAAGTCTCAATCAACTTGATGGAGATGATTTGGGCAAGCTAGGTTCTCCCTAAGAGCATGGTTGCTAATCGAATTGGTAGCTCCCATGAATGATTTAAAGTGGTTGACAACTTCCACTTCAAGCTCATCTTCCTCAGTGATAAGATTGCCATCCCTGCTAACAATTGTAAAGATTCAATTCCTGGCTCTCCTGGCTTTAACAAACTAATGGAAGAAGGCGCTATTGCGGTCACCAAGCTTTAACTAGTTAACTCTAGATTTTTGCTGCAACTCAGATTCGTTGACCCTAAGAACATGTGCATAGGCTTTCGAAAGTTCTCTCTTCTTGGACAAAAATGACCATAAGTGGGTTGGCTTGCAAAGTAACTTGTACTACAGATAACCTGCTCCGGGCATCTCTCTAATCCTTGTGTCTACCTTCACGTTTAACCTTTCTCCAAGCTTTCAAATGATCTTTGACTGTTTTAAGCTTGATAGTGAACCTGTAAAGATGATTCCCCAGGACTCTCGTATCCCAAGCTTCTTTGACTACTTTGAAGAAATCTCTATCTTCAATCCAGTAGTTACCTAAATGGCTTCTCGCCCCCCAACCATCAGCTTGGAAGTATTCACAAGGCGAGGGCTATGGTCAGAGAGGCCATTAGGGAGAAACATACCATCAGACTCATTCAGTTGATCCACCCAATCTGTATTGACCAAAATCCTATCAAGCTTAGACCAAACCCTCCCACATTCTTGCTTGTTGTTCCAAGTAAACTTAGCTCCAAAATATTTGATGTCCATGATGCAACTATTATTGAGGCATTCAACAAACTCAGTCGAAGCTGCAAGTTAATCAACCTCCCTCCCACCTTCTCTGATTGGTTTAGAATACAGTTGAAGTCACCCATCAGAATCCATGGCATTCGCATAACTTGAGAAGTAGCACGGATTTCCTCCCAAGGTCTTCTACTCTCAATATTTTTATTATCTCCATAGATAACAGACAAGAAGAAGTCCTTACTGTCCAAAGAGTTGACAAGGACATGGATCCTCTGATCAGACTTGCTCACTAGAAGAATATTGACAATGGTTGGTTCCCAACAAATCCAAATCCTACCATTTAACGCTTTATCATAGTTGTCGATCCTACACCAAGAGGGGCAGATCCTCCTCATAATCCTCTCAGCATTATGGTTGTTGACTTTGTTTTCAATAAGCCAATGATGACCAACTCGTTTTCCCTAATGAGGTTCCTAACCTCATTATGTTTTGCAGGGTCATTGAGACCCCTTACATTCCAAGATGCTAGGATCATTGGGAACTAGGTAAGGTATCCCCCCTTCCCCCACAAGTACTCCCTGAACTATCTCTAACAAAGGCGTTGCTGTTAGCTTCACCTGTAGTCCTCTCCTATCCAACAAAGATGGCATCTGCCTTGTGGCAAGGGGATGATTTGTTGGTGGAGATCTTCGAAGTGGAGTGGTTGGATTCCCCTTGGCCCCATAGCTTCCAGACTGTTCAGGAGGTGGGGCACTATCTATCTCGCCTCCAGAATTGGCGTCACCTAGAGCCTGAAATCTGTTGGCATTAGGGCTATTCTTGTTCTTCTTCTTGCTTTTCCTGGGAGGGCCTGAGCTCCCTCCACCTCCTACTGAGCCCCCTGCAAGGGAGGCCTTGGAAAGAGTAGGGTTGGGGGATTCCTTGGCATCTAAAACATTAACACTAGGGGCTGGTGGAATGGAGCATTCCCCTTTCTCTACACCAGTCATCCACTTCATGACTTCATCCTCATTTTCCTCCTCATTAGGTTAGAAACCACCCGCTGGGGCTGACTGTGCAGTGTGGGTATTAACCTCTGAGATAGAGATGCCTGGGTTAGGCATAGAGTGCCTCTTTTGGTTCCTAACAGTCACTTTCTCGGCTAAACCAGAGGCCTGAACAACAGCGTTGCCCAAAGGATGATCCACAGTAGCAGCAGCTCCCTCACCATCAGCCCTCTTGGTTGTCCCTAGGAGAGGGCATTTGTTGTTCGAGTATCCGAACGTTGCGCATGTGCAGCACCTGGAGGGGTACCAATCATACCCCACCCTCATATCTACTCTCATATCCTTGTGGATCCTAACTTTGAGAATTCTGGCCAGCTAAAAGTTAGCCTTGACCTCCACACACCCTAGCAAAGGACAATCTATTGCCTTCATCCGTAGCATTATCCATGTAAAAAGGCTTGCCCACTCCACTCGCAACATATCCTAAGCCCCTGGGGGTCCAGAAGTGCTTGAGAAGATTGAAAAGTTTTATCCAAATCAGGACAGCAGCAGTTTCCCTTTTTTTCTGATTCCACTAGAGGATCCCATCGTTTAACTACCATTAGTTTCCTTCTCACAAACCAAGGACCTCCCTCAATTACTCCCAGCAGATCTTCTTCTTCCTCAAACTTGAAAAAATATAGCCTATTGTCATCTGAGAAAATCTCCAGGTCCCCTTTCACTTTCCAAATCGAGCTAACAGCGTACTTCACTAGGTGGTAGGGGAGCTTGGCATTGAAGAAATGCCCCACAAGGCAGTTCTCCCACTTGGAAATGCCTTCTTCTAGGGCATCTTAAGGACAATCAATGATCACCTCCTTGCCCTCCTTAGTAGGCTCAAAGAATTGCATTTTGGTTAAGCTTTTAGTTGAAGCACTGGAGTTGAACAACTTGGTCCAAGGCCTGTGAGTGTCCCCTCTAGGGGTTTTCCTAGCAGCATTGGTCCCCTCTTTGGGATCTGGAACCTTTTTGCTTAAAAAATTGTTGTTAATGGGGTTGCAATCAGAGCCTGTTTTGTCTCCTCTCTTGTGGTTAGGCTTAGAGTTACCCACATGAGAGATGTTGTGTGCCTCCATGGGTCCCATAGGTGTAGGACCTTCCATGTTTACTTTGCAATAATTGCAATAGGTTTGGTAGATGTGGAATCTGGGTAGGGACCTTGAAAAGGCTTAGAAGTGATCCCATAAGTGGTCCTAGAATCCCTTGAGCCTATGACATCAGTTGGAAATAGTTGGAGAGAGGACACTATTGTTTTGGATTGAGGTTGAAGATATCATATTAAGTTGAGAAAGGCTTTTGGAAAGCAAAATAAAGGGTTTTGGAGAGCAAGTCAAGGGGTTTCCTATCTTTAAGGAGGATTTGGGGAACAAAATCAAGGGTTTCTGTCTTGGGTAGGGTTTTAGAGAAAAACCTCAAGGGTTTAAGGGCTGCGGATGAAGATGATGGATTAAGGGGAGAAAACAAGGGTTTTTGTCTTAAAGCTGAGATGTGAGAGAGAGAGAGAGGACTTAACTAGAGTCGCCGGAGTTGGCCGCTCGTCGCTCATGGCCATGGTCGCTCGTCAAGGTGAGAACATCCCCCCACTGCGCCCCATGGAGAAGGTAGAGTTCTTGGCCATGCAATGTTATGGGAGAGAGATCAACATGGATCAGTTATTACCCTTCATCTTAAGAGATGTTGTGCAGTGGAAAGCCTAACCAATATTAGAAATTTCTATTCAAGGGAGGGCTACAACCCTGTACTTATCCGAAAGAATACTCTTTCTTAGAATTCAAAAAGAACTTTAGAGATACCTTTCCATACCTTTCATCCAAAAGAAATTTCCGCAGCCCCTCTCACGTCCAAAAGAAGATTTCCCATATTTAGCCAAAATAACCTTCCTCTACAAGCTACAATGATCAATGCCAAATCTCTAATTTTCCAAGATGCAAAGATACCCTTGAAGCACCATCCCCTTAGAACTAGAGTCCGTTTTGTTGGGGACTAAAGAATTGGGCCTCTTGTGAACTTGAGATCCAGTGGGCTTGGATGCCCATTGGACTTAAGCCCCTATCCAACCTCATGATAGGTCAAGAGCTTTTATTTGAAGAGGTTTTACTCTCTTTACATGCTAGGCCCTTTTAGGTGCACTGTTATTCTTTTTTATGCACATTCATTGGACTGCCCACTTTTACTATGTTGATCACGATCACGGTTACACAATTAAAGGCATCCTCAAGATCTAATGATTGAGTTATCCGAGGACAAGCTAAGGAACGACAGGTAGTAGCATCCTCAAAAATTTGCAATTGCCACATGTTGCATTATTGGATTTAATATTCTCACCAAAATCACTATGTGGGCTTTTGATGATAGAACCCTGCATTTAAACAACGTTAACATTGCTCATACCTTTTGTTGCCCTTTGATTTACTTCTACCCTCTTGCTTTTAGCATCCTTGTTTGTTGTGCTTTTGTTTTGTTCTTTGGTGTGTTATTTTAGTCCAACATTATCAAGGAGAGGGTTTAGAGAAGAGCTCTTGTATGAGAATCTCTCACATAAGGCGTTAATGGGTTTATATGGATTGGCCTAAGATGCTAGTTGTTTTGCATGACCCGTATTCTATGGTGCAGAGTGGAGATTACACCCAAGTGGTGTACCAATGGTTCTACGACCTGGGTGTACTCCTTTGGGTCGTGAGGTTGAGTCTCCCCACCTGTGACTTTACCCAGTATGCATGTTTCTGGTAGCGGTGTGTATCGGCAGGGATTAGTCCCATTGCCAAAGGGGGTGGGGAATTCTATCGCATAAAAAAAACGTTGCAGACTGGAGATGAAGGATTTTGCTAGCTTGGGTTGCTTTATCAAGTTTTTTAAAAGTTGTCAAACAGGGCTGCCTCAAAACTCCGTATCGCTTGCTAAAAAGTGTAAAATAAAGCATGCGACAAATTAATTGAGATTTTGGAAAAGGCTGATACATTACTCGTATAAAAAAATGTGCTCCTTATGTGCATGTGTTGGTGGTGGCAGGTGGTTGTATTTTAAAAAATTCAATTCAATTTTCTATTTTCTATTTCTCATTCTCTCCCCATCCTTTAATAAAATAATAATTAGTTTGGATTAAAAATCAGGAAAATATCAATATTCCCATATGATATGGATCAAAGTTTTTTCCAGTCATTATCATCATATTTCTTTTGTTATTTTGATTTTTTTTCCTTTTGCAAAGACAACCAGCTATGTGCTTTCTTTGAAAGTCTAATGACATTGTGATGTATTCATTCTTTTGATAAAGCATAGCGTCAACGTAAATGTTACCTTCTTTAACTACAGGGAGCTCGAGTATCAACCTCAAGGCGTTGGTGTCTTACATGTTTATGTTCAACTCTAGCTTTGATAAGCACTTCTGGCACTTCAATTTCTGTATCCAAGGCAATTGCTTTGGAAGGACTAGAAAAGCCTGCATGTCGAAATTGTGGGGGTAGTGGTGCCATAATCTGTAAGTATACCTTATGCTTTCTCTTGTTATTCTCTTTTTCTTGCAACGTTGACACTATTTATTGTGCTTTTTTGCAATTTAAATGTGTAAAACCTAAACTATGTTAGTTACACCCAACTAGGAACCTTTCATTTCGGTGTTCCCTAACCAACATTTTACTCAATTATTTTGCACTACATCTAGATGTACGAACATGAAGATGCAAACCTAACGAATTTCTGTAGGTTTTTATTTTTTTTACCTTCTAAAAAAAAAACCTACAGAAATTTGTAAATATCCAAGGATATGACAAGAGGAATAATTGCAATTTGCACCTAGAAGCTTCTAGAAAGATTTTGTGATGAACTCCATGTACCAAAATAATATGTACAGGGTTCAATTAATAGGGAAAGGGGGCTTCATATGATGCTTCTAATAATTTAAGAGAATTTTGCCATAATACCTTGGTGCGTTTTTTTATAGACTAGTTTGTGTCCATGGAAACTTCTATACTTTAGGCAATGTCGTTGAGCACTTTTGGTGACAATTACAATGGGACAAGATATGAGAGATTAATCTGGTTCAGCTTAAAAGTGCTGCAAGAAGAGCTTAGACCCATAGCTCAGTTGATTGACAAATTGCAATGCAACTTTGAGGTAGTGGTTTCAAGTCCAGGTTATCTATTAAAAAAAAGTGGCGCATCGGTGTCACATGTGTCTTAAATGATGTAGCTATTGTAAAAATACATTTGAGCAGATGCATGGAAGTACTAAACTTCCCTTACAACACCATTTCACACATCAACTTATTACGTTAGTAGTGATGAAGGAAGCTCTGTTGCAAGTGTACCATCATTGTGGGCTCTATATAATTGGATTTCTTCATTCATCTGAATCATTTGTTTATATTTTTGAATGATGCTGAAGTGACCTCAAGATTGTACCTCACATCGCACATCCTCATGTGAAAATGTATAGGAACCATAGTTGCTTTTCATCAAGATTCGAGTGAAAAAACATCTATGGTTTAGATACACTTTGATGTCAGGATGTGCGATGTGACTTTTTTTTTAATCCCATGGATATATTCTTTTGTTTCCACCCATCATCTTCTTTCTTGTAAACATTTTTTTTTCTAAATAGCCTTGTAAAAGTGGTGATCAATCTGATTTTTTTGTTCAATTGCCAAAATAATATAATCACAAAGCTGTTGTATTTATGCATCAGGATCTTAATTGGTTATGCTCATGCCTTCAAGTCATATTGTTGCTTTGTCTTTGTTTGCTATTGGCATGGAGAAACCCATTTTGAAATTCATTTGATAGGTGTTCTGGAATTAGAGGGTCAAATCTAGAAATTGAAGTCTTTCAAATCCTTGGGAAGTACCTTGATATTGTAAGTTTTTTTTTGTCAACTCCTAGTGTATTTTAGTACCTTAAGCATGTTGCCGATACTTGATATCGCTCCGATGTAGGCAAAGTTGTGTTTAGGGTAAGGCTTTGATGATGATTATGATTTTGTGAGAATATGTTCTATTTTTAGTTTACACGAAGTCAGAGCCTTAATTTGAGGCTATTGGTCTGATCAATGTAAGTGGAATATGCTCGAGGCTACATCTATAGAATTTGAAGTAAAAAAGGTTACTCTTATTTTATAGATTATTACTAAAATTTGTAAGTACAAAGATTTCTTTGGAAAGATTTGATCATCCAACTATATGGAAATAAAGCTCATTCAAACACAACAGAAAATGGTACCTTCTGAACAATAATGTAACTCCGAAAATACTTCCAATTGTTTACTCTGGTCCATAAGATAATCATTTTCTGTTGATTCAGGTGACATGTGTGGTGGTACTGGAAAATGGAAAGCTCTCAATCGAAAACGAGCAAAAGATGTGTATGAGTTCACTGAGTGCCCAAATTGTTATGGTATGCCCTTTTGCGAAGAAAACCCTGTTATAATGTTCAAGTTTACAAAAAAAAATAAAAAAATTGTTAATCAGAATGAGCAAAGGGTTTAGCCATATAACACAATTTTGGTTAACAACCATTTATATTGGGGCCATGTTAAAGGCACCCCAGTTTTTAGTAACGGCGCCCACACCATATACTAATGTTTTTTTGCCTTATATGGGATGATCTTCTTAAAACTTCTGACCCCGTCAAAACAAGTTGAATCATGTATCATTTGTTTTTTTTTTTTTTTTAAACTACTTTTGATGAGGTTAGAAGTTTCAAAATGAGCTGATTTTTCACAAGATGATCTCACCAAAAAAAAAAAAATTAGCTCATTCCGATACATCTGACCCATATACGACAAAAAAAAAAACTTTTTCTTAAATTGCTAGGTGCCTTGAACACGTGCCTTCGTATTGATGTGTTCTTCATGCAAAAAAAGTATGGTTGCATGAATCAAAATTTTAGGGTTATATTAAGAGATGTTTGATTTCTTTTGTGGTGTAGGTAGAGGGAAAATTAGCTCATTCCGATACTTCTGACCCATATACGAGAAAAAAAAAAACTTTTTCTTAAATTGCTAGGTGCCTTGAACACGTGCCTTCATATTGATGTGTTCTTCATGCAAAAAAAGTATGGTTGAATGAATCAAAATTTTAGGGTTATATTAAGAGATGTTTGATTTCTTTTGTGGTGTAGGTAGAGGGAAACTTGTTTGCCCGGTTTGTCTAGGGACTGGATTACCCAATAACAAGGGTCTTCTGCGGAGACCTGATGCACAGAAATTGCTCAATAAGATGTACAATGGCCGGCTTTTGCCAAATTCTTGAGCAGATATCTCATTTCAGGTCTGTATATTTGGGATTGGCAGTATGAATCCTCATCTGGTATTTGACTCTTATCTTTAGTCCAATGTCCTAAATAAGATGTCTTATTCCTTGTTTTTCGTTCTATACTTTCAACATTTCTCTCACCAAAGCTGTCATTAAGCATGTCAAATTTTGACTTTCTATCAATGATGTTATATTATTGGCTTTCTTTTGTTTACGCTATCCAAGAACTCCATTGATTTTGTAGTGTTTCATATTGGGACTGTACATTACATTGTACTCAAACTAGGCTTTCTACAAATAATTTTCATATACTCCTAAAATCCAAGAATCAGACTACAATGGAGTCGGGAGATTCGGATCACCATTCACCAAAGAAAAAAGATAAAGTTTAACTCAGGGAAGAGATCATGAAAAGTTATGAAATTCACGGTAAGATAATCAACTAGAATTAAGTGATTTATTAGGTAATAGAAAAAGGCGCTCTGATATTACCATACAAATTTTTTTTATTTTTATTTTGATAAAAAAAGATATCCGGGCCAACTTGCACACACCAGACTACCCCACTACGTGGAACAGTGCGTGGCCACCAAGGTTTTTTTTTATGGACAGTGGTATTTGAACTTGAAATCATAGAAAGAGTAGATTCCTTGGTCCAAGTTACAACCATTCAGCCACCCCCTCGGTGGTTTACCATACCATTATATTATGGTAATTGTTATACATAATAAAATTTTTAACTGCTATTGGCACCCCAACTTTTACTTACACCCCAATTAAAAATAAAGAACATGCATAAATGGTTGGGTATAGGATATCAAAGTTTGTCAAGTCGAATTAAAATATTTAGTGTGAAAGAGAATTAATTAGACCTTATCTTGTAGAATTAATTACTACTTATTTTGTAATGCTGTCAACTTATGTAATATTGTTGTTTGCTGTTGAAAATTGACACTATTTAAGAAAATTTGCCTGATAAATTTAGAGAGATGTTATTCATCACTCAACTTTTACTTATTACACCCCAACTAAAAATAAAGATAATAAGTAAATGTTTGAATGAATGTTATAATAGAGCTAAACCTTTGCTCATGCTTCGTGATTTACGTTTTCTTGCTTGTGTTCTCTTTGACTTTTAACTCAAGGTATTGACTTTCTAATCTTTATTTAAAAATTAATATGAATCTGTGGACATAGTCACATGTCGAAGGGAATTATTTTTCAAAAAAGTAGCCAGATGACGAAGGGAATTATTTTTCAAAAAAGAAAATTTATTTCAAACCATTTTTCTTGGTGCGTTGTAATCAGCCAAATGGAGTGCACGGAGTAATATTTTAGTAATGGGTGGTGTGCGACTAGTTTGTCCTTATTTTTTTTAAAGTCACGCAAATATAATTATAATTAAAAAATAAAAGATAAAATATCAAAAATTATAAAAATTGATTCGTTTATCGCTTGAACAAGAGATCTGACCTGCTCAACAAAAAACATTTTCTTATTCTAAAGTTCAAAAAAAAAAAACATACGAGAGAGATCCAATAGGCAATTAAATAAATATTTTTTTTATAAAAAAAAAATACATATAAGAATTAGGGTAAAATATCAGATAACATGTCGAAGCATCTGAATGCAATAAGCGCAATTGTTTAGCGGCTAATGCCAGAATCTCAGCTCCATGTTTCTATCGGCAACGTACAGCACCGAAAACGCTATCGATTCGAAGCGCATCAGAGACTCTAATTTGTTGCCTTTTATCTCTATTTCTCTCAACTAAAACCACAAATTCAAACTTTGATTTAAAATTTAAAAATCTAAAAAAAAAAAAAATTCTGAAAGAAAGGCTCAGAAATAATTATTAGTTTAACATCAACAAGCTTAGCAAAGCTTTCATAGTTTGATGGTATAATATCAAACATCATCACTGCCTCTGATTTTCTTTTTTAAAAAAGAAATACACTAATGGAAACTAAGATTTTAAAAAAATAAAAAATAAATTAGGGCATCAGAGAGCTGGGATTATGAAACACATCATAGAGTCTCTGAAAGAGATCTCAGATGGTACGAACAATTTCTAACATCACAGCCCATATTTATTTGTTTCTGCAGATCTAAATCGACTTAGAAGAGATCAAAGCCAAGCAAAAAAAAAAAATGATACAGAACTGAAACAACAAGAAATCGAACTCAAACTACAGAGATTCAAGATTGAAAGACAAGAATTTGGGGGAGAAAGAAAGTGTACATTAGGGTTTGTTGAGTCTTAGAAGAGAGAGTGAGCGAGAAATGCATTGCTTTAGAAGGGTTTATATAGAGGATGGTATGCTCCCACAAAGAAAACCCTAATTTCATTCTTCTAAGATAAAATTACTGAGGTATCCCTGACTTTTGAACAAATTACCCACCCTTTAGCGGCTAATGCCAGAATCTCAGCTCCATGTTTCTATCGGCAACGTACAGCACCGAAAACGCTATCGATTCGAAGCGCATCAGAGACTCTAATTTGTTGCCTTCTTATTTTCTCTCTCAACTAAAACCACAAATTCAAAACTTTGATTTAAAATTTAAAATTCTAAAAAAAAAAAAAAAATTCTGAAAGAAAGGCTCAGAAATAATTATTAGTTTAACATCAACAAGCTTAGCAAAGCTTTCATAGTTTGATGGTATAATATCAAACATCATCACTGCCTCTGATTTTCTTTTATTAAAAAAGACATACACTAATGGAAACTAAGATTTAAAAAAAATAAAAAATAAAAATAATAAATTAGGGCATCAGAGAGCTGGGATTATGAAACACATCATAGAGTCTCTGAAAGAGATCTCAGATGGTACGAACAATTTCTAACATCACAGCCCATATTTATTTGTTTCTGCAGATCTAAAACGACTTAGAAGAGATCAAAGCCAACCAAAAAAAAAGATATGATACAGAACTGAAACAACAAGAAATCAAACTCAAAACTACAGAGATTCAAGATTGAAAGAGAAGAATTTGGGGGAGAAAGAAAGTGTACATTAGGGTTTGTTGAGTCTTAGAAGAGAGAGTGAGCGAGAGATGCATCGCTTTAGAAGGGTTTATATAGAGGATGGTATGCTCCCACAAAGAAAACCCTAATTTTCATTCTTCTAAGATAAAATTACTGAGGTATCCCTGACTTTTGAACAAATTACCCACCCCGGTCTAATTAGTTAGGGATGTCAATGATCCGGTCCGATCCATTGCCAGCCGGATAATTAGCGCGATCCGAAAATCCGATTTTTCATGTTAATTAATCTGATAAAAACCTTATAAAAAAATATCATAGGGTTAAGATCCAGTGACTTATGAAGAATGACTCATAAAAAAATAAATGATCCCAATCGTTTAAATACAAAATCCAATATACATATATGCCTATGTAAATTCAACAAGAGATCACTTTTAACTAAAGGCGATGCTATTTTCTCTTGATTAATAGATACTATTTTTAATATAAATTATATCAAGATTCTAAGATAAATGATGTCTTATATTTTTTCTTTTTCTAAGAGATGTCCAATGTCATATCAAAGAGCTGTCAATTTTAGGAAAAGTTGACGTCTAAAGTTCCCGTGAAATTTTCTGCTAAACTTTCACATGTAAAAATTATTTTATACATCGTTAATTTAATAAATCGATGTATAATGTTGTTTTTTCATTACACATGTTTCAATCGGTGTAGTAGAGTGTGAATATAGAAATTGGAGCCGTGACACTCTATTAGTGTTTTCGCATCTCAAAAATATTAAATTCATAAACCTTTATATGTAGGTAGGTCTTGTACTATTTGCCTTGATTATATATAGTAACACTGTTTACTAGTCCATGGTCATAGGCACATTGTCGAACCACATAAATTCTTATTTTTTATGTGTAATTTCTATTCTCTATGTTGCTTCGTTATGTAGTTAGTATTATCTTTCTGTTAGTAAATATTTGCAGACTTTTGTAACTAAAACATTACTTGTGTCAACAGAACTTACAATGTTTATTAAGCTTTGAATGTCTTCATTACGTTGGTCTATTTGGTGACATTAAGAGCTTTTTTGTTACCGGTATTTTTTGCAGTTCTTTTAACTGTGAGTCGAAAAAGTAGGAGAAGTATGTTTGTTAGTAACGACTTCTACTTCACCAACTTTTGAGGGAAGCCCAGAATTGCATTTTTGAGAAGTCTTGTTGTGACTACTTTCACGCCTAAGCTACTATGAGAAGTCAACACTGAAGAATGTATGAGGGATGAAATGACGATTTCACCCCTCATTCTTCTTAACTTATCGATTAAACAACATAATCAATTCGACCTCTCTCTACGACTTTTTCGTCAGTTTCTGTAACAAACAAAATTCGCCTAAACGCAACTTCCCAAACTCTAAGCTTTTGTTTCTCCTAAACATATAATCTTTTAATGGAAGCTAGAATCTGTAATAAACAGATCCTAAACTTTCTATAGGAATTGACTTTGTTAATTTGTACTAATCTACTATTACATGCTTTAACAAGTTTAGAATAATAAAAGGTAGCCATCCGAATTCGGAACATAGATATTGTATAATGCTATTAATAGTGATCGTAATTAAAAATAAAATTTTACAAATAATTGATTTTTTGTATCAATTTACATTTTATGGAATTGTACTGGATGTGATTAGATGTCAATTTATACAAGTTCATATTATATAACTGTGCTTTAGATGTGTTTATATATTTTCTAAAAATAATATAAAAAACCTCATGGACGAATTTAATATTATATAGGGACGGAAAAATCCGCCCTTGGTAAGTTGCCTACAAGGCACATTTTGGACAAAGATTGAAACACATCGGGCTCCTAACACAGCCATCGAGATGAACATTCCAATTCTCGGGATCAACCTTGTTACAATCGTCAATCTTGACTTTTTAACATGAATCATCGAGATCAATGATTCAAATTATTGAGATTGATGATTTGAATGGTTAATCTCGACATCTTAAATAGTCAATCTTGAAGATTTGAGTTAAGGAAATATTATACTAATTAGGTTGTTAATATACAACCCCAACTCACTTGTGCGTTTAGAAACACATTCCCCCTGCAGGATCTATTATGTAATTTTACCTTTAGATCTGTCCCAGAAGAAACACGTAGGGGTTTCAATGAGACAGATCTGGTGCTAAATGTCTCAATCCTAACTCGGCCTAAAGATCCCAGCCCAAACTCGGCCCATTTAAAGGTCATGCTGGATTGGACCAAATAAAAGACCACCCATATTCAAGCCTAGTTAGGGTAACAAGTATATGGGCCTTTTCACAGTTGATTGGCCAGAATGTCATATTGAAGTAGTCAAAGAGTTGTGTTAGACTTTTTTTTGTTGTTGAAAGATTATCTGGGTTAAGGCATACCTAAACCAGCTACAACCTCACATGACGCATCCCCCTCTTATCCTGAACACGAATAGGTAAAAGAGCACTAGGGAGCAAATTACAATCCAAAAAAATGCAGCTTAAACTATCGTTCATCGAAGCTAGCATATCAGCAACCCTATTAGCTTCTTTAAAAATATGAGTGAAGGAGGCCTCTTGGAATCTTGGGAGAAGGCTCTTAATCAAGAGGATCAAGTGGTGAACATGCCAAGGGCAGCTCCAAGTGTCGTTGAGGATGTTCACCACCACTAAGGAATCAGATTGAATAGTGATTCTCGAGGTGTTAAAGGCTGCAACAAATCGGATGCCCTCGAGGATAGACTGTAACTCATGATGTAAAACAGATCTATGAGTATCGCAACCCGCCAATGCAGCCATCACATTACCCTCAAAGTCACAAATGTTGGCTCCATAGCCTCCTCTTAGAGTATCGAAAGCTCCATCAGTGTTAATGGTGATCATACTCACTGGCGGTTTTGTCCAAGAACAATAAACTCGTCTAGAATGAGAGAAGGAAGCTTGGAACCCCCAAGCATTCATAAAAGATATGTTGTAGTCCAAGTCTATAATGAAGTCGATAATATCCTCGAATCTGATTTGAATATCTTCCCAAATATTGCTGAATACCAAGCCTGGGTTCTTGCAATTGTTTTGGTAGAGTCGATTGCACCTTTCTCTCCAAACATGGTATATGAAAGCACATAAAACAACTTATTTGATTCTTTGGACAACCGAATAGCCTTTGAAATTATTGGCAACCCAAGCTATTTCTCCGTCCCAAGTACTCGAGGTCCTATGCAAAAGGCATTTATGCGTAATGTCAACCCAAATACCCTTCGAAAAAGAGCATGTCCTCTACATGCTCTCTACATAGATTGCAAGTAGTATCATCCCTTATCCCCCACTCCTTAAGCTTTTTTAGGGTCTTGAGCCTACCTTTCAAGGCAAGCCAAGTAATGAAATTATGTTTAGGAATACTGGCTTTGTTCCAAACCAAATGAGCCCAACTTGATTTGGCAGAAAGAAGAAAAAAAGCTTGCACTGCTAAGCTAATGGAAAATTTCCCATTTGCATTACCTCTCTAAACCATCCTGTCCAGTTCACCAATGTAGATAGGAACCTGATCAACCAATTGAAATATCTCAAGGAGGTGACTTTCTGTGCCAAACTAGGATGCACCACTGCCCATTTCAGATAATAGACGAGACTTTAGCCCTTGGCCCAACTCTAAAGTAAAATGCAAGCTCCTCTCTGAAATAAGAATTCAAAATGCCAAGGTCATCCCAAAGTTGAGTAGATCTGCCATTACCTATAAGATATGAGATATTATTTAAGGCAGGCTCCCTAGCCTTGAGAATCTTTCTCCAACTCCAAAAAGCCTCCTTGGGAATTTTCAAAGGGAATCCTAATTCGAACTAATCATCCAAGCATATCGAGAAATGGTTGCCTTGTTCCAAGTAGCAATACTAACAATACCAAGCCCACCTTCGATTAAAGGTTTGCAAACATCACTCCAACCCACAACACTACTACCTCTCTGACTATCTGGCCAAGACCAAAGGAACCTAGCACAGATTTTTTCCATTTCTTTGACGACCTTGGCAGAGAGGATGAAGCAATTGCACCAATTGACTTTGATGCTGAGAATGATAGATCTGACAAGCTCCAACCTACCTGCATAAGAGAAGAACTACCTTTCCAAGACTTAACTCTCATGGATAGCTTCTCAATCAAAGGCTGGCAATCTCTAAGGGTCAGTCTAGAAGAGAGCAAAGGGAGCCCTAGATATCTAACAGGGAGGGACCTTTTCCTGACCTTAAGAACTCTTGCTACATCAGTGGCCAAATTTTTGTGGTCTCCTTCGAAGAACAAGGCACTCTTGTCAATATCGATCTCAAGACCAATAATGCCACTGAATTCAATAAGAGTGGAATGGATAGCCTCGACACTATTCATGTTGCCCTTAAAGAAGATGAGGAGATCATCAGCAAAATAGATATGGGTGATCTCAAGCTTCTTGCATCTAGGATGGTACGCGAACTATTTATCTTTGACCCTCTTCTGGAACAGATGGTTTAAAATTTCCATAACTAGCACAAATAGGTAAGGAGATAGGGGGTCCCCTTGCCTCAAGCCTCTTTTACCTTCAAACCACCCTGTGAAAGAGCCATTTAAAGAGATAGTGTAGGAGATACTCGAGGTACATTTCATCACCCGGTCAATAAAAAGAACATGGAAGTGGTAGGCTTTAAGAGTGGCTCTAACGGCTTCCTAGTCAATAGTATCATAAGCCTTCTTTATATCTACTTTGACTGCTCCTCTAAACTTAGTCTTCTGCCTGTAGTAGTTACAAATAAGCTCATGAGCTAGAAGGATGTTATCTGTGATGTTCGGGCCTTTGATGAAAGTAGATTGGTTCAACCCTACAAGCTTGTGAGTCACTTGACTGATCCTGTTTGTTAGCACTTTAGAAATAATTTTATACAAGACATTACAACAAGAAATAAGTCTATAATCGGAATATAGTTTAGGCTAATTAATTTTAGGAATTAAGGATATGGAAGTCGCATTAGTCTCCTTAAGCATCTTCCTACTCCTAAAGATACTTTTGATCGCCTTAAGCATGTCGAGTTTATTGATGTCCCAAGATTTTTGTAAAAGCAAGTATTAAATCCATCGAGGCCAAGAGCCTTGAAGCCATCCATGTTGAAGAGGACCCTATGAATCTCTGTGTCTTGAACCTCAACTGCTAGAAAGTCTCAGTCAATTTGGTGGAGATAATTTGGGAAAGCTAGGTTCTCTCTAAGAGCATGGCTGATAATCGAATTTGTAGCTCCGATGAATGATTTAAAGTGGTTGACAACTTCCACTTCAAACTCATCATCCTTAGTAATAAGATTGTCATCCCTGTCAACAATAGTAGAGATTATATTCCTGGCTCTCATAACTTTATCAGATTGATGGAAGAAGGCACTATTGTAGTCACCAAGCTTTAACTAGTTAACTTTAGATTTCTACTGCAACTCAGATTCATGGACCCTAAGAACATGTACATAGGCTCTCGAAAGTCTTCTCTCTTCTTGGACAGGAATGGCCATAAGAGGATTGGTAACCTGCACTACGGATAACCTGCTCCGGGCTTCTCTCTGATCCTTATGTCTACCTTCACTTTTGCTCCAAGCTTTCAAATGACCGATGACTATTTTAAGCTTGATAATGAACCTATAAAGATGATTCCCCAGGACTCTCGTATCCCAAGCTTCTTTGACTACTTTGAGGAAATCTTCGTCTTCAGTCCAGTAGTTGAAGAACCTGAAAGGCTTCTTGCTCCTAACCATAAGCTTGGAAGTATTCACAAGGCAAGGGATATAGTTAGAGAGACCACCAAGGAAAAACATATCATCAAACTCATTGAGTTGATCTACCCAATCTGCATTGACCAAAATCCTATCAAGCTTAGACCTAATCCTCCCAGATTCTTGCTTATTGTTCAAAGTTAACTTAACTCCAAAGGATTTGATGTCCATGTTGCAATTATAATTGAGGCATTCAGCAAACTCAGTCGAAGATGCCAAGTTAATTAACTTCCCTCCCACCTTTTCCGATTGGATTAAAACACAGTTGAAGTCACCCATGAGAATCTATGGCATTTGCATAAGTTGAGAAGTAGTATAGATTTCCTTACAAAGCCTTCTCCTCTCAATCCTTTTATTATCTCCATAGATAACAAACAAGAAGAACTCTTTGCTGCCCAAAGAGTTGACAAGGACATGGATCCTCTTATCAGACTTGCTCCCTAAAAGAATATTGACAATGGTTGAGTCCCAACAAATCCAAATCCTACCATTCAATGTCTTATCATAGTTATCGATCCTATACCAAGAGGGGCAGATCCTCCTCATAACCCTCTCAGATGTTGACTTTGGTTTTAATAAGGCCAATGATGGCAAACTTGTTATCCCTAATGAGGGTTTTAACCACATTATGTTTTGCAGGGTCATTGATACCCCTTACATTCTAAGATGGTAGGATCATTAGGAACCAGGTAAGGTATCCCCCCTTCCCCCACAAACACTCCCTAAATTATTTCCAACAAGAGGATTATTGTTAGCATCACCTGCAATCCTCTCATGTCCAACAAAGATGGCATCTAGCATGTGGCAAGGAGATGATTTGCTTGTGGCGATATTCGAAGTGGAGTGGTTAGATTTCCCCTTGTCCCCATAGCTTCTAGACAGTTCAGGAGGTCAGGCATTATCTATCTCGCCTCCAAAATTGGCATCAACTTGAGCCTGAAACTTGTTGGCATTGGGGTTATTCTTGTTCTTCTTCTTCCTGGGAGGGCCTAAGCTCCCTTCACCTTTTGCCGAGCCCCCTGCAGAGAGGCCTTGGAAAGAGTAGAGTTGGGGGATTCCTAGGCATCTAAAACATCAACACTAGGGGCTGGTGGAATGGAGCATTCCCCCCATGCACCATTTATCCACTCCATGACTTCATCTTTATTTTTCTCCTCATTAGATTCGAAACCACCCGTTGGGGCTGATCATGCAGTGTGGGTATTAACCTCTGAGATAAAGATGCCTGGGTTAGGTTTAGAGTGACTCTTCTGGTTCCTAATAGTCATCTATGTAATAGCCGATTTCTCGACTAAATTAAAGGCCTGAGCAATAGCCTTGCCCAAATGATGATCCATAGTAGCAACAACACCCTCACCATCAGCCCTCTTGGTTGTCCCTAGGATTGGGCATTTGTTCTCTAACTGTCCGAACGTTGCACATGTGCTGCACCTGGAGGGGTACCAATCATACTCTACCCTTACATCTACTCTCACATCCTTGTGGATCCTAACTTCGAGAATTCTAGGCAGCTCAGAGTCAACCTTAACCTCTACACACACCTTAGCAAAGGACAATTTATTGCCTTCATTCGTAGCATTATCAATGTAAAGGGACTTGCCCATTCCACTCTCAACATATCCTAAGCCCTTGGCTCAGAAGTGCTTGGGAAGATTGAAAAGCTTAATCCAAATTGGGACAACAGTAGCTTCCCTTTTCTCTAATTCCACAAAAGGATTCCGTCGTTTAACTACCATTAGTTTCCCTCCCACAAACCAAGGACCTCCATCAACTACTCACAGCAGATCTTCTTATTCCCCAAACTTGAAAATTATAATCTGTTGTCATCTGAGAAAATTTCTAGGGCCCTTTTTACTTTCCAAATCGAGCTAATAGCGTACTTCACTAGGTGGTAGGGGAGCTTGGCATTGAAGAAATGCCCCATAAGGCAGTTCTCCCACTTGGAAATGCCTTCTTCCAAGACATCTTTAGGACAATCAATGATCACCTCCTTGCCTTCCTTAGAAGGCTCAAAGAATTGCATTTTGGTTAAGCTTTTACCTGAAGCATTGGAGCTGAACAGCTTGGCCCAAGGCATGTGAGTGTCTCTTCTGGTGGTTTTCCTAACAGCATTGGTTCCCTCTTTGGGATCTGGAAGCTTTTTGCTTAAAAAACTATTGTTAATGGAGTTGCCAGCAGAGCCTGTTTTTTCTCTTCTCTTGTCATTAGGCTTAAAGTTACCCTCGTGAGAGATGTTGTGCGCCTCCATGGGTCCCATAGGTGTAGGACCTTCCATGTTTACCTTTACAATAATTGCAATAGGTTTGGTAGATGTGGAATCTGAGTAGGGCCCAGGAAAAATGCTTAGAAGTGGTTCTAGAATCCCTTGAGCCTTTGACACCAACTGGATATAATTGAAGAGAAGACACTATGGTTTTGGATTGAGGTTGAAGATGTCAGATTAAGTTGAAAAATGCTTAAGGAAAGCAAAATAAAGGGTTTTGAGAGCAAGTCAAAGTGTTTCCTATCTTTAAAAGGGATTTGGGGATCAAAATCAAGGGTTTCTATCTTGGGTTGGGACTTAGGGAAAAAACGTCAAGGGTTTAAGGGCTGCGGATGAAGATGATGGATTAAGGGGAGAAAAACAAGGGTTTTTGGCTTAAAGCTTAGAGGAGAGAGAGAGAGAGAAAAAGAAAGGACTTTGCTAGAGTCGCCGGAGAAGATGGTTAGCTGGAGTTGGTCACTCGTCGCTCATGGCCATGGTCGCTCATTTATTTTCTCTTTTCTCCATTTCTCTTGTGTTAGACTGACTTTGTTGGACACCACGTTCAACATTGTGCTGACGTGGCAATGCATAGATGACCATAGATCTCTTTCATCGAGATACAAGTAAAAAAAATTTACAGTTCTCTTTGCACTGCCATGTCAATAAAGTGTTGAAAGCAGTGTCCAATGAAGTCAGGTCAGGATTTTCCTTAGCCAAATCCAATTAAAATTTCAGTGAATCACAACGACTGGATTCAAAAATGAGTCGGTCTATACTAACGTAATTGGACATTCAACACTGTGTTGACGTGGCAATACAGAGATATCCATAGATTTATTTCCTCAAGATACAAGTAAAAAATCTCATATTTTCTTTGCACTACCACATCAGTATAGTGTTGAATGCAATATCCTTCCTTACAAATCCCCTGGTATGTAATTCATTAGTTGGTAAAGTCTTTGGGTGATGATACCAAAGACTTAGGGTTCAAATCCCGCCATCACCAAGTTACTAAATTCATTAAAAACACGCGTACCGATAATTTTTAAAAAAATATGGCATATTGATTCGTGGTTTGGAATAACAAGGATGAATTTGGTAACTTTTTTTTTTTTTGGCTAGGAAATATGAGATTATTGATCGATCAATAATTAGTAGGTGAAGGCTAATTTTGAACCTAGGTGGTAGTATCAACACACACATAATTTAACCTAGTAAGTTGGAACGTTCACCCGAGTTGAATTAAAGGGACAGACAAACCTGGTAAATTTGATCCAAACCTGATCTTGTAAACACCATTATGCTACCATCGTTAAAGAAAAAAAAATGTCGATGACTTAAAGTAGGTTAATTTGAGTAAGTTTCAATATCATGGCTAACTATTGGGTAACCTACTAAGAATAGAGTGCTCGGGCTTATGATCACACTCAAAATCAAGATGAACGAATGCCCGTTCCACTTCTGGGAGTTCTTCGATCCTTATTTGTAAAGATTCGCCGATAGCATGAGCTTCTTTCAATGGCAAATCTTCTGGCAATTCAATGTCAACCTGTTTCACTAACTAAATGAGTTCACTGAAACCATATATTGGTGATTTTGTCACTCTTCTAAATTAACTTAACTTACCTATAGAGTCATGATAAACTGACGCTCTTTGTATGCTCTCTGACCTGGCAGTTCACAGAACCATAGATGTTTTTCTTTGGGATACACAAGGAAAAAGATCTATGGTTATGTTCACGTGCCATGTCAGAGAGCGTAAAAAGAGAGTCAAGTTTAGAGAGTCAATTTATCATTAGTACCTATATATATATGAGTAAGAATCTCCCAACTAACTTACCTCTACAAAATAAAGAACTCCAAAGGTGTACGCTCGGACCGTGTCAACACGCTTGATTTGAGGGTGGTGCCTTATAACAAGGTACGTCAATTTCTGCAAGACTTCAGTAGGTGCCGATTGTCCCACCAGTGAAACTGCATTTTAAAAAAAACATCAAAACGTAAATTAATAAAAGTTATGGGTCATAAGGACGATGAAAAACAGTTAAAATAACGAACAATATGGTCCTTAAAATAATGAACCCTGGAAGAAACCTGGGCTATTCCAAGGATTGTCACTATAACAAATCTCACACAAATGAAAATTTTGGAGAAATGTTGCACTATAAGAGTATTTTGAAATTAATAGAATTATCAAGTTCAACGTTCTTCGTTCTTTTTATTTTCAACCTTTTGGAAGTATAGAACAAATAGGTGGAAAAAAAAAATTACCTGCATTTTCTAAAACGGTCCCAGACCAATTCGAAATCGTGTAGACTGCAAGAATTATGGCACCGATAGGGTCGATCCACCAATAGAATTTATCTCCAAGAACAGCAGCAACTAATCCTACTACATTCGTAACTACATCAAAATAGTGATCCTAAACAAACAAAATTGAACAAAGTAGTTAATTTTATGGCTAAAGAAAGAAAGAAAGAAAAACATGAGCCCAAATATAGATAGACATGTAAGGGAAACCTTTGCATAGGCGCGGACAATATCGTTTCCTGAACTTTTGCAGTACAACCAGAGAATAAGTTTAATTACAGTAGCAGATAACATAATCACATACAACCACACCAATTGTTCTGAGCTCATCTTATCAGAAGGTTCATCTTTGATCAGTTGTTCTACAGCTTTGATCAGTACTTGAAAGCCTGCACTACGTGAAAACAGGAAAATTCGACAGAAAAAATTGACAGGCCAAGGCCCAAGAATTTTAGAAACTGAATTTTGACGGTCTAGAACCGTCGAAATTCTAGATATTCCCAGATTTGACGGCTTAGAGCTGTCGAATTTCTCTCATCCTTCATTAATTTGACAGTTTCAGCCCGTCGAAAAAAAAGAGTTTGACAATGAAAAATTCGACGCCAATTCGACCCCTTTGTCCGTCAAATTTGGGCTTTTTCACATTGTGCTGGAACATAAGAGTAGGAGACTACAATGTCATTTTAAGGGATCTCTAATATAAAGAAAATTTTAACCATAAGTCAGATTATCTATTCAAAATTTTAAAATAATTATAAAAAAATTTAATTATGTTCACAATCTATTATGATCTGTATTAAGATATAATTATAATTTTTATTAAATTATTTTTAATATAATGTTTATTCCACGAATCCTACTTTTCGTGGAAGAAAAGGTTTCAAAACATAGCACATTTGCTCTTCTCATTCACACTTGACAACTCTAATCAATACAATTATGAATCACACAAACAATTGAAATAGGAAATTGAGTTGAACAAAAATCCACCTTTCAAATGTAAGATTGTATTTCTATTAAATCTTAAAATTGAAGTATAATGTATATTCTAAAATCGAGCACTGCCAACTGGCAACACATCGAGAGTGGGTTAGGGAACAAATACGTACCGAGAGTAGCCATGACAGCAGCAAAGACGATAATGCCAACTGGTTGCACCCGCAATTTTCCAATAGGATATTTGTAGATATTTATGTTTTTCATTGACAAGTGTGTAAACCAAAGAATACCACCAGCCATGAGATCTAATAAAGAGTCTAGTGTTGAAGCAGCGATAGCTAAGGATCCACTCCTTATTGTAGCATAGATCTGCACTTCCGTAAGATAAATAACAATAGATACGAAAAAAGAAAAAAAAAAAAACTAAAAAATATAAGATTAAAAAATGATGCATTGGTTAATGTAGGAGTAAGCAAAATAGACGATAAACCAAGGTAAAGTTGATTGAGATGGTTCTGCTATATGAAATGAAGACTGATAGCAAAGCCAATTAGAAGCAAAGAGCAACTTAAAGGTTCAACAGAACCAAAAAAAAATGTGAATTGAGGTGGTGAGGGTGTATATGAACACACTTGAAGTAACATAAGAAATGGCTTTAGACATAAACGAATGGAGGAACAATATTCATCTAGTTGACCCCAAATTTTTGGGATAAAGCTTTGATGATGATCTGCACTTCATAATAGATGTAAAATTTTGAGGGAAAAATGCAAAAAACAATTAATTGCACAAATATATTCAATTTTTTTTAAGCTAGGGATATTAAAAGCTTTTTGGGATTGTACCTTAAAATCCTAGTACAACGTGGAAAAGGGGCAGTGAGTTACCTTAAATGCAAGCAAAAACATATTTGCATAATTAGATATCTTCATTGCTCGCTCATGTTGGGCTTGTTCTACATGGTCTTGTTCCTCATCTACCCCATTGAATGTTTCTAGAGAGACAACCTCCTCAAAGGATTTTAGTGTAGCAAATTGTCTTTCATAGTATTCCTTTTCCCCTAAAAAGGAAAGTAAAGCATTTGGATTGAGAGTAGAGATGGAATGTTGAGTGAAAAGTCTTGAATATATTTGAATAGGAATTGAAACACATTTATATGCATAATCTTTAACCTTATATACAAGATTAATAGCAATCTAGAAAATGTAGCATGGCTTGATTTTAAATACTTACTAGCAATAATCTGTATGTAGTTGTTCTCAATGCAACAACAAAGAGTCGAAACTTTATAGAAGAGAGACTTACATTGCATGGAATATGACAATCACACAAAACTTTTAGGGTTTTTTCCAACTTCAACACCTACCAACGAACTTTTGGTTTTTTTTTTTTCCGGTTGTTTTGGAACATGTACATGTCCTAACAAAAATTTGCACATCTATTACAAAATCATCCGATGTTTCTTAGTCTTTGCTCCTACTAATCTACTTATGTTTGCATTGCATAGCAAGAATAAGAATGTTCAGATGGATGAGTAAAAAAAACTAAGAAGGATAAAATTTTGTAAATGACCTTTGATGATGATTTTTGAGAAAATGTATATGATATTAAAGAGATTGTTATCGTAGTGGTTCAGTAGGGCAAATGGCACATACAATACAAGAGATGATTGAGGCACAAATACCAAAAGTATTCTTAGATAACTACAAAGCATTAACTTGAGCCAAAATTTTTGCGTAAAACTTTCTATCAATGGTCGCATGTTATGGAAATTGTTGCACATTAATCCAATGAAGTGTCTCAATTCAACCTCTAAAATTACTACAGGTAACAAAAAATAATAATTCTTAAGAAAATTATCCACTTTTTTTCTTCTTCTCAAGGCCAATATGCACATGAAGTAACATGATCTCTCTATTTGTACTGTGAACTTTCAGCTCTGAATGTACTATAAACAACATGTTGTCTTTCTACCTTGTTAGTGGCATGGTCTAAAATCTCGTTTCGATTCAGTGTTTCGTGACAAAATCAAAACAATGAATTAACATTTTAAAAGAAGTTTTCACAGAAGACTATGGTCGAGGGAATATCATCAGTTTAAAAACACGAGGTTCCTCAAATAGTTACGAAAATATGGGCATGTTATCCATGAATTGAAAACAGCTACAACCTTTGTGTTTTTTTTCAGAAAAGAGAGAAAAAAAATAAATGAAGAAGTTACTTTGAGGTTCGAACAATCAATCTGACAATGTAATTCTGGCGTATCGGCAACCTCACCTAGGTACTCTCTCTCTCTCTCTCTCTCTCTCTCTATATATATAGGGAAATGTTCATCACCAAACATTTTGGCAAAACATTTTTCAAGACATGGGTTAGAAGTTTTGGAATGGGCTGATTTTTGGTGAGGATGATCTCTACGGTTTTTCAACTTGTAAACATGGAGCTAGAAGTTTTGGAATGGGCTGATTTTTGGTGAGGACGGTGAGGAGATCATCCTCGCCAAAAATCAGCCCATTCCAAAACTTCTAACCCATGTAGGACAAAAATGGTTGGCTAAAATGTTGGCCAAGATGTTTGGTGCTGAATGAGACCCATATATATGGGTCGGGTTCCGTAGACCCCCATTACGACTCACATTGCGACACACCGTTTTGTCTTATATGGGCAAAAATGTTTGGAATGGGCTGATTTTTTGTGAGGATGATCTCTATGGTGAGGAGATCATCCTTGCCAAAAATCAGCTCATTATGAAACTTCTAGCCCCATGTTTACAAGTTGAAAAATTTTAGACCGTCCAATTTTTGTAAATCAATTTTGATGGGGTTAGAAGTTTTGGAATGGGATGATTTTTTGCCAGGATGATCCCCTCATCACAGAGATCATCCTCACAAAAAATCAGCCCATTCCAAACATTTTTGCCCATATAAGACAAACGGTGTGTCACAATGTGAGTTGTAATGGGGGTCGTAGGAACCCCACCCTATATATATATATATGAGCACGATCCGTATACACATAAAGCTACAACGTGTTTTGTCTTATATGGGAAAAAAAAGGTTTGGGCTGATTTTTGTGAGGATGATCTCTATGGTGAGGAGATTATCCTTGCCAAAAATCAGCGCATTCTGAAACTTCTGGCCCCATGTTTACAAGTGGAAGAATTCTGGGCCGTCCATTTTTTGTAAATCACTTTTGATGGGATTAGACATTTTGGAATAGGCTGATTTTTTGCAAGGATGATCCCCTCACCATAGAGATCATCCTCACAAAAAATCAGCCAATTCCAAACATTTTCACCCATATAAGATAAAAACGTTATAACTTTATGTGTCTATGGATCCTGACCCATATATATAATGTAAGAAACGAAAACGAGATTTTAAACCATGGTTAGTGGTATTATATTGGTAGAATAGATCGTACATCAGGAGCGACTAAACGGATCTAGCGTTTGGGGGTAACTTTCTCAACTTTGTAACTTTTATCCTAGGGGCAATTTTGTCTTTTGCTGGATTATAATTTCACAGCCAACTCATTTTAGTATTTATATCAGGGAGATTTCCAACTTTTTATGAGGAAGTAAGATTGCAACCTTGTGAGGAGTGGAACAACATCGAGATTAGGAGGGCACAAATATTTTCACGAAACCTTGTCCTAGAACCAAGTTGGTTAGTTTTGGATAAAAAATTCTTTTTGTTTTAGGGTCCGAATGAGTAGGCCCAACTAGCAAGGGAGAGGTTATTAACCTCTTAGAGCCCCATATCTTGCACAAATCTCCTGGGTATATGCAATATCCTACAAATCACATATATGTACTAGGTAAGCAAAGATAAATCCCTATAGGTGGCTAACGAGGGGGTTGAACTCAAGATTAGGGCTGTCAATGGGTCGGTTCCATGTATACCCAGAATTAGACCCAAACTTGAACATTGGTTTTGGTTCCGATTGATTTCGATTCCAGGTATGAGATCCTTGGAACCAAAACCGACCCAACAAATACCCGATACCCATCGGCGAGTAACTATTAATAGAAAGAGAAAAAAAACTAATTTAACTTAATTTCTAAGGGTCATTTTGCTTAAATGAATTATCACAATAGCAATCCAATACCACAACCCTCTAAATTTCATCCAAAAACTCAAATAAATAAATAAATAATAATTAGGCTTGATCTAAGGTTTTGAGAATGGATGGCTACCGAATTTCCACCTAACATTTTAAAAATTCAACGGTGGAAATTATCTTTTTTTAATTTTTTATTTTCAAAGTTCGTAGAATTTTGTCCTCTACAACCCTAAATCATTGGATCATGTTTTTTTATGTCACAAGATGAGACCAAGGAGCCATAGTAAGGGTAAAATCCTTACTAACTTAATAAGATTAACCAGACACTTCTATTTGTTTATATTATTTGAATTTTGAATGGGGCGTTTTAATCTTTAAATATATTAAAAATAAGAAAATCTAACCTATAAGAATGTTAGTGCAATTATCTTCTTATTTGAAGTAGAAACTTGAGAATGAGATAAGGGAATATGGATAGAGGTTTAGCAAATAGACAGGGTTGAGACAGGAGAACTAGGCTATTGGTTTGAGAAGAAATTAAAACTTGAAATATCTCTTCATAATTATTAATTAATTATACTACTAAATAATAAATACAAACATACTTTTAAGTAATATTTTTATAAAAAGAATACCCTATTTACCTATTTACCCAATGGGTACCCGATTCTCAATGGGTCTTTAAAATTACTACCCATTACCAACCCAAAAATTAATTGGGTCTCTCCTAGAGGATCCAAAATCGATTAATCGATTTTAGGTACGGTAGGTAATTGCGTACCTATTAACACCCCTACTCAAGACCCCTCCCTTTTTGTAGGAATGCAATACAAAAATATTCTTTTATTATATTATCTCCAAAATCGCCCAATATTTTAAATTACAAAATACCTTAAAGAAAGTCTCGACAAAATAAGGATATGGGGGTAATTGCTCTCTTGCGGGGATCAAAGGTGACTAAGGTCCAAGATGAGAGAACGGACATAAATACCTTAAGACCAATGTGTAGAGTGTTGAGTAAGAATAAAATAAGGTCATAAGGTAAAAAAGCTTGTGGTCTAAAAAACAAGAGGGATTAGTGGGGTGAAAAGTAGAATGGACAAGAGTCAAGCATGAAAGACTTGGAAAAATCACCTTGGAACCAAGGATAAAGTGCTAAGAAAGGCTAAAGTAGGGTCAAAAGGTAAATGACTTCATGGTCTCAAAAACAAGAGGGGTTTGGGGTGAAAAGTAAATTGGAAAAGAGTCAAACATAAAGACTTTGCAAAATTACCTAGAAAACAAGGATAAAGTATTAGGCGGGGTTATAGGGTTATAGAGGAAAAAAATCTTGTGGTCCAAGAGAAAGAAAGATTAGTGGGGTGAAAATGAAATGGTCTCTACAATAATTCTTTATTATCCGTACGTGAAGTAAGGAGATATAAATTTTGCATTGTCCATAAGTGAGTTGTGGATAGGTAAAATTTAAGTATGTTCGTGCCTAAGGTGAGAATATGTCAAATTTTGGCCTATCTATATGGGAGGTATGTACAAAGTGTTTTTGGGTCAATTGGACAGGCATGTGGGCTTTAATACTCTTTCTAATGAGTCTTTGAACCCTTTTGTGTGAAATCTTCGGACAAGTCCTTTTCCATATGATTTCTTGAGCTCATGGGCTCAATCTAAACAAAATAGGGTGTCTACAAAAGGTTTGGGTATTTTAGAACCAACCCCATGTAAAATTGGTAATATTATGTTTACCATCTTGCTAATTGCAAGATTAGGCTTATCCCCTTGATCGTAAGTCAACGTTGCGTTTTCTTGATGATTTAACGGTGGAATTTTGACTTTTTTTTTTTTAAATACCTAAATATTAACTTGAAATTTATAAAATTTCAAAATTTCACTGTTAAATAATAAAGAAAAAACAACCTTGACTTATAGTATCACCAATTTTACAAGGGGTGTTTCTAAAATACCCTAAAACTTCCATCTCTGTCTAATTGAAAATAAAAATAGCAAGAAAACATAAATTAAGAACACCAATAAAAACTTTGGCCCCACAAGTGAAACTGTCTAGGTCTCCCCTGATTTTTTCCAAAATAGTGAATGGATCTCAGCGGACATAGGCAATCTTGCAAAATCACATAAATCTTATGTTTTTATTTGTTTCACAGTATACTTAACTAGCTAGATCTAGTGATCTGGATGTACACATGACAAATTATCATCTCTACCTTATACCAAATATAATTTTCAGAACATGAATCTTATTTCATCATTCAACTATATCTTGAGCCTAAATCTTCACACAAGACATGTTCTTCACATATTTTATTACTTCCTTCTTCCACGTCATTTTCATCGTCTCTCTCGTGTCTTTCAGATCATCTAAAAATTATTCAATCTTTTGTGATATTATTGACCTTTCTTGTACATGCATAATCAGCTCTCCTTTTTTTTTTAATATAATATTAAATTCCCACAAATTTACAAAAGTGGCATCAAAGATCAAAGAATTCTTCAAATCATATATAAATATTTGAAAAATTTTATCACCAAATTAAGAAAAAAAAAAAAAAAAACTTTTTTTATTATTAGAAAGAGAGAAGTATTAGGAACTTGGTCAGAGGAGATTACCTCGGATCAAACCGCTGGTTTTAGAGAGATCGATGTGAAAAGGATTCTCAGGATCAACTCCAGATTTTACTTTGTGAGGCAATTTGGATACAAAATCGCTTCTAAGGTTGTTCACCGAATCATGGCAACTCAGTAATGGCGTTTTCACCTCCATTCTCTCTCTCGCTCACTCTCTCTCTCACTCACTCTGAGGGGTAGAAGAGCGATATTAATGCATGTAAGGGGTCCTCTGCACTGAATTTTAGTGGAAATAAATAAATGAAGAGCCTTGCTGGGATGAAAAGGGGTGACACAATGATGTGATGGCACGCACATAACCGTAGATTATTTTCCGCGAGATACGTATAAAAAGAATCTACGGTTATATATGCACCACCAGTCATTTGTGTCACCCCTGTGTCCTCAGTGCGTCACTCCAGCATTAGTAATAAATTAATGTTTTACCGTTCAGTTTCCTTACTATAATGATGTGTCAGTTGACAGCAAAGACCTCGGTCTTTATATACACTCACAGATTTAAAGCGGATGCCATCTTCAAGGAGTTGATGAAACCGTCTCCTTTTCATGCCACGTGTTTCCTCATATTGAATATTTCAGACACTCTATGTTTTAAAATTGATGGTATGTCCCTTGACCCGATCTTCTCTTATAGACTAACACAAAAAGGACCTCGAAACCTTTCTACCCTAA
This sequence comes from Akebia trifoliata, assembly GCF_017979445.1. Taxonomy (NCBI): domain Eukaryota; kingdom Viridiplantae; phylum Streptophyta; class Magnoliopsida; order Ranunculales; family Lardizabalaceae; genus Akebia; species Akebia trifoliata. Next base: position 40,578,300 of record NC_141382.1, read on the forward strand.
ATCAGTCATGATTAGGGATTTCAATGGATACCATTTAATTGAAATAAAAAAAAATCCCAATTATGAATCTTTATTGGAATTTATTTTAAAATTGATTGGAACTTTAAGGAGAAACTTTCTAACAGTTCCGATTATATTAATTTAAGAATCGAAATAAAAATCAGTAGAAATCAAAATCAATAAAATTTAACAATTTCATTTTTTATTACTTTAAAAACCAATCTTGACCCATTGACACCCTATTCATGATGATGATAGGGGCATGAAAGTCATTTAAAACCAGTGTCATGTTTTATAAGTAACATTCAGTGTCTACGTGGCATGTGTTGGTTTAAGATTAAATGCATCTCATCTTCAATTAAAAAATTGACTTGGTTGGAGAGTCTAATGTGTTTTAACCTCTAACCACAATGTGCCATATAAACACTGGTTCTATTCTCAAGGATGGAATACCTTACCCGATCATGATTTTGTATGTATATTGAGCTATAAGAGAAGATTGAGGTCTAGGGCATCCTATCAATTTGAAAGTATAGGGAGTTTTCTCAAATATTTACCAAAATGTAGAGGGGTAGGTCATCGATTAAAATTAATAGACCACGTGGCAGGTAAAGCAGAGGGTTTCTCCAAAATTTTTGATGAGGGTGTAAAGCTTTAAAGTTTCTTTCTTCGTCCAAATCCGGAATCTGGAGAAAACGACACTTGCTCCGCTGCTCTCTGAATGGAACGCTGCCCTCTGAATGGAACGTGGTGGTTGAAACATTTCACGGTAGTTAAATAAGAGAGTTACTATTGCCAGGCCAACTTTGCTAACGCCACACCTACTGTGTGCAATTCTTTGGCGATTTACATAGGAATTGATGTGGCATTAGTACAAGTTGGTGTGGATATAGCAGCACTCTTAAATATACACCAACATTATTTTTTATGGCATTCCAAATAATATTAAATTTCCATATTTAATTCCACTACAATAAATGGAATGTTGTATGAAAAGCTGGTGTGCCACTAGAATCTCTTTTAAAGTTTATTAGATAATATATTATATTTTTATTAGATACAAAATATGAAATTAAAATGATTTACAAAGGGTGGATAACCCTTCATTTCTTCCACTCCAAATAATAAGCTCTTTAATTTGGGTTTGAACTCAAATGAGAAGAATTCTGAGCTCAAAAGGATCTACTTATGGGTGACAGAGTGATTGAGGAACGATTAAAAGGTAGGCTATATCTTTATGTTAAATTTTATATATAAATTTTTATTAATCGGTGTCTTATAATAAAACTCCATGATGTCAAATTGAGTCGTGATAATCTAACTCCCCCACGTGGCATACTCAATCGACTACCCTGACGTGCAGTGTGGTAGAACCATAGATTTCCTTTCATCGGGATACACAACTACACATGAGTATCCCGATGAAATGAAATTTATGGTTCTGACACACCTCATGTCAGGGGTGTCGATTGAGTATGCCATGTGGGGGAGTCGTATTATAACCACTCTATGAAATTAATATAAATTTATGATATTCCATTGGGTTCACAATGTACTATGATGGCTAGATGATATATATTGTCGGGTGCCTAATGTACTATATTAGAAACATATATACCATTACTTAGTTAGGCTAACAAAATTCTTATTCTTATATATATAAAGGTCAGTGAAGAACAATGATAACATGTATAATATCATTATTCAACTAACCTTTCGTGGAACAAGTGATAATCAAGCTTGCTTCGATCTGAAAGTTTAATAGACTGTGTTTGGAGCAAGGTTTTGAAATCAGATTCAAGTTTAAGACTTGATGCAAGTCTACTATATTGCATGTATCTATATTATATATAACTATATAGTTAGACGTAATATTTTGTAATTAAAACACATCATAAAATAACATAAGTTCACTTTCATGTCTGACCATTTTTCTACTATAATGGATATTAGACTCTTATTTTGTGAAAAGTCGCATTGATTAAAAGACTTTTGAAAGATGAATGTGTTGAGTTTAGTCTCAATCAAACACAAATTGTCTTGTCTCTCTCCTTATAAGCTTTTGAGCTTCTCTACTCATTGCCAATTGATTTTGAGTTGGACCCTTAAACTTTATCATGGTATTAGAATGGATTTTTCTCTCTTCCACGTCATCTAATTCATATCTCCACGTATTTTGACCCAGTACGACCTACACATGTGGGGATATGTTGAATTTAGTCCCACACATAAATTGCTTTGTCTTTCTCCTTATAACCTTCTTGACCTCTCCACTCATTACCAATATTGATTTTGAGTTGGACCCTTAAACTTTATCAGAATGAGTTTCATATTTTTGTAAAACATAAAAATTAACTTGACCTTAGCCAATAGCCAAATTAATTAAGGATGGTTTTTTGGGATCCCATTGAAACATGAATGTTTGTTTGGCCCACAAATCAGCCAGATTGATATTTCTTTGTCATTGTTTCCAATGTTTTCATCGTTGACTTGCTCATTAGTTGATGAATCCAACGTTACTTAAAAAAAACTTATGGAGTAGTGGATTTGTCTTCAATTGCTCCTCCACCCCACCCCAAAAAAAAAAAAAGACCATTTGGAACTCTTTTGCATGTTGACCTCTCTAATTTTGTTACTTTGTCCATCAATAATATAATATAAATAATAAAGGAACATGTCAGGAATCTTGGATTTATTGGCAACTGTTTTTATTTTCTGTGGTGCAGTCCACCAAATGGTGGGTCCACATTTAGTCAACAAATGGGCCCATGTACATGGGTTTACTTAAATTACCGACATGGGTTCATAAGTAGGTGCGGAGCTTGTACGGAGACATTGGGGTAACTGGCCCCACTCAATTTTTTTTTTGGCATGTTAAATGCTCTTCAATTTATGCTTAAATTCGAGGTACCCTTATATTTCGAAGTATTGATATGTCCCTTTTGACCCTGTTATCCCCACTCCCTCCAATTTTTGCCCCCTCCTCCTCCAATTAACTATAAGTTTGTCCTCACTAAAAGAAAATCCTAAGTCCACCCCTGTTCATAAGTGTGTCATATGCATGGCTTCATCTTAATTAATTGCTAGAGGGAGTGTGATTACACATTGAACTTCTTATACTTGTCACCAAAATGTAAAGAGAACATAATATCATTTTATATCAAAATATTCTAAAGGACTCTTTCACTTAATTAAAGTATATTCTTAAATTTAACATGACTCGAGTACCAAACGAAATTAGTGAGTTTTGGTCAAATTTAATTGGGTTTGGATGATCATGGTGTCAACCCGTCTAACATAATTATTAAATAGGTCAGATCTAAATTAGAGATTTCAACTCATTTGACCTGATTTGAAATGTTATGTCATTGACTTCATCACCTTAAATCACGAAACATATGAGGTATCTCAAATATTAATAATTATTTAAGGATTTTTAAAATTATCTATTTTTTTACTAAAATTTTGTAGAACTATTTTATGATACATTTTTTTTTCTTCATATTTTATAAAATACAGAGGATGTTTAAGATATTTTTCAAATAATTAAATGTTAAGCTTTTAGGTTTAGAGACTACATTATCTTGTGGCATTCAAAAACATGATCTGATGCATCATAGATGTAGAGAACAAAATTCTAAGAACGTTGAAATTTTTTAGGTAGTGGAAATGAAATTTATTTTTTTCACTTAAGATTATAATTTTATTGAACAGTTTGGATCAAGTTATCTATTTGATAAATGTGTTGGGTTCGATTTAAGATTTTGAAACGATTATTAAATGGGTTAGATAAATTTTTATAATTTTTTAGAGTACCTTTACCTCAACCAAAACACGACACAACCCGACCCACATTTTAGTGGGGGATAAACTAAAACTCTTCTAAAGTATGGTTGCTAAAGTAACTTGCTCAAGAGCATGGTTTAAAATATCATAATGTATCGGTATTAGCCAAGATCGATACGAAACATTGAGGTCCTGTTCTTTTCAGTTTCAAGAGCCGGTTTTTTTTGCTTTTTTAATTTTTAAGCCAAAAAAACCAGATAAATAATGTTCGTTTGGGCTTTTTTGGCTCATGTAGATTTCAATTGAAGCCCAAAAGTAGTTCTTAAAAAAAGTCGTTCAAGAGGGGCTTCTTCAAATGACTTTTGTTGGAAGCAAAAAATATAAAACAGTTCAAGTGTAATTACCAAAATACCCTTCATCTTTAATCAAATTTCCAACTAAACTTAACCTTAAAAAATGAAATGAGATTACTAAAATACCCTTCATATTTACCAAAATACCATTCATATTTATCAAAATACCCTTCATCTTCCAAAAATACCCTTCATCTTTAATCAAATTTTCAACTAAACTTTACCTTAAAAAATAAAAAGGAATTATCAAAATACCCTTCGACTTTACCAAAATACCCTTTATTTTTAATCAAATTTTCAACCAAATTTAACCTTAAAAAATAGAAGGAAATTATCAAAATACCCTTCATCTTCCAAAATACTATTCATCTTTAATCAAATTTTCAACCAAACTTAGCCTTAAAAAATAAAATGAAATTACCAAAATACCTTTCATCTTTACTAATTATCAAAATACCTTTCATTTTTAATCAAATTTCCAACTAAACTTAATCTTAAAAATAAAAAAGAAATTATCAAAATACCCTTCATTTTATTAATTATCAAAATACCCTTCATCTTCCAAAATACCCTTCATCTTTAATTAAATTTTCAACCAAACTTAACCTTAAAAAATAAAATAGAATTACCAAAATACCCTTCATCTTTAATCAAATTTTTAATCAAACTTAACCTTAAAAAATAAAACAGAATTATTAAAATACCCTTCATCTTTACCAAAATACCCTTCATCTTTACTACAAAAATCAAAAGCAATTCATCATCACTACTTTATTATCAAAGCACCTTTCATCTTTATGTGGATATTAGATTGTATATTATGCAGGTATTTTCTTTATCATATGTTCATTTTTAAGAGGAGATGCTATCGAAATTTTAATAGAATTATAAAATTTATAAATTTATTAAAATAATTATTTTATAATTTTTTAATATAAATTTATTTTATATATATATATAGTGTAATTATATATTTGTTAAGGTATTCTGCTAATTTTTTGTGCATTATCAACATTAAGGGTATTCTGGTCATTTTATAAGAATCCAACAATAAAAAGCTGTCAAACGATCATCAATTTCTGACTTATGTGCTTCTGTAACGAACAAGCTTCTGTTGGATATGACTTTTCAGGCTCTGGGTTTCTACTTCTTCCGGAAGCCAGCTTTTGGAGCTGGAGCTGGCTTCTGTAAAGAACAGACCCTGAATGTTTCAGAAATGTATTGAGTAAGTATGAGATCATATTTGGATAAGGTCTTAGTGATGATTGTAAGTGGTGGATAAGGGGAGATCCCATGAGAGAAGAAGATAAGTCAGTAAAAAACTCCTCATCATAAAGATCATCTTCACTAAAAATCAGCTCATTCTGAAATTTTTAACCCATTCAGCTATGGTGTGGGTTGCCTTATTAATTTGTGGAGCGTTTTTATAATTACCCTTCTTTCAAGAATCTGCCCAAAGTTTGGAAAAAAAAATTCTCTCTTTTAAACTTTTTTCTTCAATGTAGTCCTCTTCAGAGTATTTAATCTCTATCTGTATGTGAGAAAATTTTATTTGGCGTCAATTTTTATATATATATTTTTCCATTTATGACGTTCTGTTCTTTGTTAAGAACTCAGATTCAATTGTTTCTTCGCGATTACGACAAGCTTCAAAACTTCGTTGTCCTTCCCATCTGCATTCAAGTAATTTTTCTCTTCATTTCTTGATTCCTAATTAGGTTTTTTTATTTGATTTGATTTCTTATTTTTATTTTTTGATTGGAAAGTTTGAGTACAAGAAAAACGCAGAAATCTTCAAAGAATTCTTCCAAGATAAAGCCCTAGATGAGCAAAAAAAACTGAACCAGTTCAAAATTCCATTAAAAAAAATGAAAACTCACTTTCTGTAAAACCCCGAATTTTTAATTCGTATCTCAAGAAAAAATAAATAGTGGAATTGTAAGAAAATCTTGAAAGTGGGACTTAGGGTAAAACTATAGGACCTTGTTTTGATCATTTTTAATGGAATCTAACCTCACCATTAGATTCAAAATAATCAAAAAACATAGTTTAGCCTGTAAGCACGCTCAAATGCGAGTCCAAATATAAAAATTGCAAAATCCTCGATTATCGGGTTGGACCAGGTTAAAACAGTGACTTTTTGTTAGAGTAATAATTTTTAAAATTCGATCATACCATTGGGTTCATAACGAAAAATTATTAAACATAGACTATTTATTTATCATTTTTGGAGATCAGGAAGTCGAATTATCGACAAAAACGAAAACGACATCAAGTTTAGGGGTCACCTCAGGCAAAAAAAGTAAATTTTTTATGGAGACATAATTTGTAGAAATTGACTACACCATTAGATCCAGAACGAAAAATTGGGTGAAATAGAGTATTCATTTGTCAGTTTTGGAGTTCGGATGATCAAGTTATCATCGATCAAAACAATAGGCGAAATACCGATTTCGTCCCAACTTTTATATAAATAAAATTTAATTTTTTTTTATATAACTCATCTTCCCCAACGCGTCATTACAGCTGAGACATATACGAAAAAAAAAATTGTTTTTCCTCCGATTTTCCACTTCAGATCTCTCGCAAATGGTCCACTTTCGACGATCGCCACAGAAGAGAAAAAGGTCCACAGCTACGTTCTCTACAAAACCCACCCAACCTCTTTCCATTTCAATTTCTTTTTCATCTAATATCGTCAAAAATCAGCCGTATTTGGATACGAAAATTTTGAAACTTTGACCTCAGATTTCGTCCGTTTCTGGGTCAAACCGTCTTCCGACGTAGAAAAGAGAAATATCCGCAACCTCATTCTCTACATAACCCACCCAAATTCCTTCCATTTTCTCGTCTTTTTCACCCCCGTATAGTCAAAAATCAGCCGTATTTTTATACGGAGATTTCGTAACTTCGACCTCGATTTTCATCGGTTTCGGGGTCAAACTGTCTTTCGCAGTAGAAGAGACGAGCACATCGAGATCTTTGAAACCATTGGGCCGGTTTCAAAAATCAGTCATTTCGAAGTTTGGTCCGTCTCGATTTTCGTGTCGATCGTCTCGATTTCTGCGCCCGTGCTTCAATCGTTTCGCCTGAAGATTGTAAGGAACTCTCAATTTCTATTAGTAATCGTAGATTGTGAAAATTGCATTTAGGATTTTATTTGAAAATTTTTTATGTATTTCCAAAATATAGAATTCTTTTGTTATTTCAAAATTCACGCCAGAAATTGCATGTTTGATATGTTTAATTGTATTTTTTAACAAATTATACGTGGGTAGGATATTTTAACGGGTTATTTCTATAAATTGGGTCTTGTGCACTGCTCGGATCCCGTTTTGATATGAAATTTGTATTTTTTTAATATTATTGATAGAAATAAATTCTATAATTGGAAAATGTGATTTAATATTCAATGAACTCATATTGAGTTGATGAATATAAGAAAATGGATATTTTATTGAAGAGATTGAAAACTGTAAAAATCGAAAAAAGGGAAAAAGGGTATGAAACGGTAAAATGTCAGAGTCACACCCGAGGGGTGATGTCTGCATTTTACGTTGTTGTGTTGTGTGCAGGTTGGTGAACAGATATCTAGGAATAATATTGTTGGTTGCATGTTTATTTAAATTTCTGTTAGCGCGAGGCGCTCCGTTATGTTATTTATTTTAGGCCGGGTGGCCATACTTACATGGTAGGAAACTGGATATCTATTTTCAACCTTGTATTGTTAATTTCTCTTTTGTTTTCAAATGAAAATGACATATATATGTAGCTATTTTGTGAGCTGTTAAAGAGTTTGTGAATGCCTGAAGGGATAGTGCGTCATATCATCCGGAGTGGTGTACTATCCTGGGATGTACGGTAGGGACCACCAAGCTCATACGTGGTATGAGACGCGTATGAGACTGGAGTCACAACTGAAATCCAGGTTATTCCTCTCTATCTTTACTAGTGAACTTGTTATGTAAAGGTGGTCGTATACGAATGGTTTGTATATTTGGGAATCACATGCACGCCTGATAGGCATAGACGAAGATGATTAGTCAGTGATCACTAACAATCTATAGTAGTCGAACGTTCTGACACATCGAAAAGAGACCCATTGCTTACGGTCACGTCAAACGGCCAGCCTGAGCCGGATAAATGGTCAACCAAGTGTGGTAAACAGCGATCAGTCACAAAATCAGGAACTAAAAGCCAGAAAAGAATTGTAACATCATGTCCCGACTGGGAGCGATCCAGTCGTGAATCCCAATTCTCTAATTCCAATACTCCACCATTGTGTATTATGTATCTATTGCTTATTTTGATACATAAAATAAAATCCGTGTTTACTGTTTCTATTTGATCAATTAGATTTGTATAAGAAGAGGATGTTATAATGAGTAATGATAATTGATGTAATGTGAGTTTTAAAATGGTTAGTTGCTCATCCCTAGCTATATGTACCAGTTAATCGTAGTTTCTTCTGTAAAATTTTACATATTTTTAAATGATTCAGTATGTTTATTCGTTCATATTAGGAGAGGTTATTGGCAGAAATTGTTGGTTTCTTTACTGGGTAACCATCGTTACTCACCCTTTCCTTCTCCATTTTTTTTAGTTTCAGATTTGAAGCTTGGCGATGCAAGTATAGAGCACGTATGAGAATCATCTGGTTGGTCAGATAGACAACCAGAGTCCGTCATCTGGTAAGTACTAGGGCTATACCCCCTAGTGGTGTCAGTTTCTCCAGGTAGTCTTATGGATTCTGTCTTGAGTGTTAGGAATTTTGTTAGAGTGAGGAATTCCTGTATATAATTTTTGTTCTTCCGCACTCTAATCTTTTGTATGTTATTAGACGTATATAGGCTTCCGCTAGTATTCTATTTTGTATATGTATGCAGGATTGTATATCGTTTATCAGGTGTAGGTTGAACGCCTTGGAATGCTAACATAAACAGAAGAGATCATGCTGAAATTTCGAGGTGCCACCTAGTACCTCGAGATCAGATATGGGGATTTGTGTTAGCGTTCGGCGGGGCGCCACACTTTCGATGGTCGATGGAGAGACCAAATGAATTAGATCGATCCAATGAGTAGAGCAAATTGTATCTATAAAATCTTCGACTTCGTATCAGATATGGAGATCTGTGAGAGATTTTCGTGTGCAAAAGAGGAAGCTAGAGATGTTTGGGCGGGGACAAAGTTGTTTAGTTTTTAGTTTTTTAATAAAAAAAAACCTTAAATAATTTTTTTAAAATTTGACTACACTTACTAACATAGTAAGATATGAAATCTTACTATGGGTCGTTGGGCCCACATGTATAATAATATTGGAGATCCAAAATAACCACAACCTTCTAGATTTTATTGAAATATCAAATTAAAAATAAAAATAATAAATTTTTATTGTTTGAGCTTGATCTAACGTGTTGACAATCAATGGCTATAGACTCTTAATTTTATTTTTAAAGATTTTTCTCAAAGTTCCTAGACTTTTGTCATTTACAACACTACGGTAACATACCTTTTGGATACCATATTGTGATGCATCAGAAAACTTTTCTTACTAACTTAGTAAATAATGTGTTTTATTTAAAAAAACTCTCCACTTAGATGATGATTGTAAAATTTTATCATCTTATTTGTTCTAAATATTCATGTTAAATTGTTTTGCGCCATATTTATTACACATTAGATGATTTTTTTTGTATTATACTATCCTTTCATTTATTTGTACAATATTCGATGACCGTTTTCCAATAAATTTTCATCTTATTTGTATCATATTTGATAACAATTTTACTAAAAATTGTCATATTTATACTAATTATTTGGGTTATATTTGGTGCCAAACTTGGATACATTAGATGATGTTTTTTTGTTGAAATGTCATCTAATGTTTTGAACATAAGATAACAGTTGGCACAAAAACTGTCATTTATAGTCTACTATGCAATACTTTCATTGAAAAATAAAATGATTACAAATTAAATCGGAGATTACTAACAAGGATTTGAACAATGTGACGTTGCGTTGGGACTGCAACCTGGGTGAGTTGGAGAGTAAACCCAAGTAGCATAACCCTCAACCCAACCATCGAGCTAAGCTCACTAAACTTGATCTTCTAAAATCGGATTGAATTTGAGTTAGCTCAAGTTAGGTAATTTTGAGTGGTTTGGTCGGGTTAGACGGATTGGAATTTATTAAATAATCCTAATTTGATTTTGATTGGCAAATAAATTTTACATTTAAAAAAATACAACATAAAAAGTAAAACTACTAGTAAATAAAATCACATACAACCTTCATATCCATCATTGAGAGAATATTTAGACAAATCATAATAAACCAAAATTCTCATTAATATTAACTAATTGTCCACAAGCCATAACAGTAATATGGGATAAAACAAGCTAAATAAAAAATTTATAATTAATATAAAAGGTTTATATTTATTATATAGTATTGGGTTCTTATTGAATCAGGTTGCTCGTACCCTAAACCCAAATCGAAATCGGTTGAGATATTCTAACCCAAGTTCAACTCGTTTTCCACATAACTTATCCCAGGCACACCAATCAATCGGATTGAGTTCGTGCCAACCCGCGTAGGTTGCACCATATGTTGTATACTATGTAATATGTATAAAAATACATTCAAAGCCTCTTAATGACGGGAACATGCTCTCGTGAATCCAAACCCAACTACCTACACATGGACCATGTCAAAGGATTAAGGCCTTAAGTTATCTATTATACATCCATGAACAATGACATGATAATCTTGACCTTAAAGCCCATAAAATATAAACTAACATTGTTAATGGAAGACTAATGATTTTCTGACTCAAATTTTTTCACTTGATTTGTAATCGACTGAAGTGGCAAGGGCACAAAACTAAGGGTGCAACTTGATTCGATTTGAGGTCAGATTGGAACCGAACCGACCTAAATAAGAACCAAAAGCGAACCAAAGTCCATTGCCAATAGCTATAAATTGCAAGTAATATTTTTTAATGACAAAACAAACATATAATGAACATAAATTTTTATACAATAATCACTAATCTATCTATAAAAAATCATTAGTTTATCCATAAAAAGCCACTGATCTATGTCCTAACTCTTAAAATAATTCATATATATATATATAATTCGGACTCGGTTTGAACCAAACCAAGTTGCACCCCTACACAAAATCATAAATCATTTTCTTCAATCTATGGTTTGGTGCCCTTGCCAAGTCAACTGAGTACAAATCAAGTGGAAAAAAATCGAGTCCGAAAACCACAACTCTTAACAGAAGCATTGATTAGGTATAAGAATTTACTTCTCTTTTTTTCTTTACCTTGCTTCACTTACGCATATGAAATGAATGATTGAAGTGACAATTATTATAATAAGTTAGGTACGTTTGATAATGAAATTGTCATTTCAACGATAAAGAGAAAAAATAAAATAATCAAATAATTTATGGTCCTTGGCTCAGTTGTAGAACAAAATTTTCGGCTTTGAAGTAGGTCTCAAATATTGTTGTATGGGTTAAAAAATGGAAATGCATCTCCATTGCTTGAATGATTGCCTCTAGATCACCAAAAGAGTAGATTAGGGTGGGAGGGACTAGGTTACGTAGTGGAAGCATATGAATCAATAGATTCAATAGATTGTGTTCAATAGAACACTTAAAATTCAATTTGAATCAATAGATTCAATTGATAAATAATCAATAGTTTAAAAGAAAATAAAACATAAAGCTAAAAAGTAATTAAAAGAGAAAATATAATTGAATTGATTGATTTTCGGATTTAGAGTTCCTTATATAGATAACTCCATGACAACAACTTGTAATCGTACTAAAATACTAAAAATTAACATTCCTAACATATTTATAATATAATACAAATTTTTTAATCCTATTAAAATTCAAATTGGAGATTTCTAAACACTTCTAATTCTAGTTTAAATAATAAAAACGAATTTAAAACAAATTAGAAATTAATAAGGAAATGTACTCCTAACATAACTATAAAATAGAAATCCTACTAGAACTAGAAATAAAAAATAAAACCTAATAGAATTAGAAAATTAATCAGAGTTGTATATGTCCTACATCATTAGGGGGACTATTAATGGATCAGGTCTGGATCACATCGACGATGATCTTGGTACCAATCCAATAACGATTAGATCTGAGATTGAGCCAATAAGGTATCAGGTCGGGTTATTATTCAAATATCAATATTGAGATTTGAATTCAGATAATTAACAATCGAATTAGGTCAAATCCTATTTATATACAAAATCTAGACAAACTCCAAATATTTAAACAAATATAAAATGCAATTTACATACTTTCTAACATTTTATCGGATCTAGTCCTTATCGAATCAGGATAAGGTTGGTACAGATCCGATCCAATAAGATATCAGATCAAAATCTTATTGGATTGGATCTTTACCAAAATCCAAAACACCAATCTAGACCAGAATGTTATTGGATTGGATTTTGGATCTAACATGACCCATTTATAGCCTTAGGAGGAAGAAGAAATTGAACCCATGGTAGGACATATTATCTAACGACTTGAATAATAATAATGTGCATAAAGATATTCCAAGCCTTGCTTGTGCAACCATGGTAGCACGCATAAAACGTTCCCGTTGGAAGTTGTCCTTTCCAACATTTATGTTTTGTGATTAACCAGATTCCCATCATGTAGGTTTATAGACCAAATGCTTAATCATACATTAACTTTCTTAAGATAATGATGATGCCTCGTTCTCAAATTGGTTGGAAACCAGATAGTACCTAACATCCTAGAAGATCCCTAACTATCACAGGAGGTCATGAATTCAAGATTAAGAAATTATAATGGTGGGAAAAAAGAAATATTAATACATAACTGATGGTCAGATTAGATATGACAAGAAAATCAATCACCAAAATCAAGGAAGAGATATGAATGCCTCCCGTAAAAGAAATGTATAAGAAACATTCCAAAAGACAGGAGGGTGAGATCTTAAAAAGATTTTTAAAAAAAATTCTTTTTTATGTGATTCCAATTGAAAAATTATGAATAAAATTGAATTCAGAATTAGAGTTTCTTTGACAATACCACACTATTGCCCTAGGGCAAAGATTTGGATTGAAGTAATCCTATTGAGTATCTCAGGGTATTGGATTGAATTAAGGATACTCTCATACTCAACCTCATTTAAGAGACCTTAATCCACTAGTTTAGCAGACTATAATGTTGTAAAAATGTTTGGAGAGTACTAATAAATGAAGAAACCTAACATCTCTATAAGTTTCATACTTAATGAGCATGAAATAACTGGAAGTGTATTAAAGACATTTGCAAGTATTAAAGATCATGTGGTCCGCTTGCGGAGATATCGAAGAACTTGGTTGTGTTGGTACTAAAGATTTCATTTTATCAAGTTGGACTATGTTGTCAAGGGCGACGCTAGATTCATAAAATATCTTATGACCTCACACACTAACAATACTACTCGACTCATCCTTTCTATCCTAGACATGAATGTACTCGAAACATGAGTGGATTGGTGTGATTCCTATCACTTGAACTTGGACTTATTTGTAATTTTTTTATATTGAAATATGATTTTCTAACTAGAAAGTCAATACTCGGCTGACATGTTATGGACACAAAATCATAGATCTATTTTCTCGGGATATACAAATGCAAGATTCGAGTGAAGACTTTCTAGTTATAATATTAACACTCTTTTTTATTATTGGCTTGAAGCACAAAATGACTTTCTACCATGGATTTGTCTATGGCCTATCAATAGCCTGAGGTGATCGTAAATTCAGTGGCTCAGTGCTAATCAGCAGGCTAGTTCAATACAAGTTGAGGACTAAGGTGAAAACTTGAAATGAGGGCTTTTTAACTTTAATATATAATATAAATAATTTTAATTAATTTTTATAAAATAATAAAATAATTATTTAAAATCTACTCCCCTCAATTTTTGAGATGTAAATATATATATATATATTTTTTTGTTCTGAACTTTTGATGTTGCTAGGTATTCTGGTCATTTTCTATTAATCTATTAAGAAGATTGAGGTGAAAGAGGCATGTGGTCAATTTCAAAACATAAGGATATTTCTAATAGGAGTTTTGACAAATGCATGTGATTTGGTACATGATTGGGTACGCGGCTGACATGATAAGGCATAGAACCATAGATCTTTTTCATCTAGAGACATGAGAAAAAGATGTGTGGTTCTATGCCCTTGCCACTTCAGCCGTGTACCAAAATCACATGCATTCATCATTATTCTTCTAATATTCACCAAAACATTGGGAAGTGTAAATCACATTTTTTTAACTTCCGAAAAGAGACTTTTCTTTATTATTATAATGAAAAGCATAGTCGAAGTGATTTGACGTCAAATTTGGATCTGACACATGCCCTCACCTTTACCTCTAAATTAGAGTAAGTCTAGCATTTGAAATCCTTTTAAGGGTCATTGGGCTCACCTTGTGGCGTATGTTCAAAAACATTATCCAATTACACATGCATGTAGAGGGTAAAATTCTATGAACTCAAAAAAAAAAAAAAACTTTAAAAATTATTAGTTTTCACCTTTAAATTTTTAATTTTAAATTTGGGATTTTGTTCGGTAGCGTCCATTTTGAAAACCTTGGATCAAGCCCAAATTTATTTTTAATTTTTAATTTTATGTTTAAATTGTTATTGGCATGCTAACATTTACTTATTATACCTCAATTTCTTAAATTATTTGTACCATCCCAGTTGAAGATTAAAATGCACTCTTCAAATATTATCAAAGGTTTGGTTCAAATTAAAATCTCAATTTACAAAACATTATAAAACTCATTCAAATAATTTCAATAATTATTCCAATTATGCAGGTCTATGATTAATTTATATGGCCATATGTTTTTTTTTTCCTAGTACTTTGGTTCATTGTTTAATATAGGATTTGATGATAGTGCTCGATGCTATAATTTATTTTTTCAATAATGTATTATTTTTCTCAGAAGATACATTGATGGTTAGACTTTTTTTTGTATCATCATAAAATCTATAATTATGTGTGGGAACATGTAATCATACATAATTATTCGATAAAAAAATTTGCTAAAAAATATATTATATTTAGAAAAAATGTCTAATGTATTATACTTTAATTGATGAATACATTTCTTCATAAGTTTTAATATATATACATAGTGTTTTTTCTCAATTTTTTCTTGTTTCTTTCTCGTTTTCTTCATTTTTTTTCCAAAGTTTTCCCTTGTCATTTTGAACCTGTACTATGACTTGGTGTCTATGAAATAAACTAGTAGGTGGCATGTGGAAACACATGTGTATTATAAAAATTAGGATTTATGCATGATTAAAAAAAATTAATTATTTCAAAATAAATATTTTAAATAGAAGATCTAATTTCATATCATAGTTTATCAATTAATTTAGGAGGGGCATTCTATTTACACCCACTTTTTCTTTCTTGCCACCCTCACTTAAACATTAAATGTCAATAATGTGTAAGTATGTAAATACTCTTTTAGATTTTATTATGTTTTACTGCATACTCTAGCTAAACAAACACAATTTTTCCTTCCTACTGATTTGAAGCATAAATTCTTTATAAGAGAAATCAAGAAGAGAGTGAAGGTTGGCATAAGCCATAGTCAACACTAGTATTTATAGGGCGCGAAAGAATGAAATAAGGATTATCATCCTGTAAAACCTAACAAAGTTCAGTCAAATCCACATAACCAACATATTTTTTTTTTATTAGTTAGTATAATTAAGCATTTCGATAAATGGGAGTTAGTTTTATCATTTATAGTTCTTGGAATTGTTTTTAATCTTTTTCCAAATGAATCATGCTAAAAATTGATTTTATCTTTTTCGTTTGCATAAAAATCAAATTTTCAATACATTTGGTAAGTCAATATCGAACTCATCAGCACTATTTCGGTAGGTATATACCGAATGCATTTTTTTACATGGGATCTCCATGTAAAAAATTGTTCGGTATGTACCTACCAAATGATAGCGTGTATTCCATTATGTTTATGCTGAATTTATCATTCTTAGATCAGGAATTACTACCGAACAATTTCTTGCACGAGATCCCATATGAAAAGTATTCGGCATGTTATTGCCAAACCTTTTTCAAAATGTTCAATACATATGTAATGCCCCATATTTTTATACATGTATCTCAAGAAAAATTTGCAGATTAATAAATAGGAGAAATTTTTTGAAGTTGGAATTTATTGCAAACAATTACACCATTAGATCCACACCGAAAAATTAATCAAAATGGACTATAAAATTACGAAAATCAGGGTTTGAGATATACTATTTAATTAAAATAAAATAAAATAATAATTTTTATGTCATTTTAACATTATAAATACTAAGACCCACGAAAATTTTGAGAATTATTCATCCATTTCTCACGTTTTTTTTCTTCTAAAAAAACCCTAGAGAAATCCTGGCATCCCTCCATCTTCAACTTAAGTTTTCAATTAATTTGAGTTTTCGTTGGACGTTTGCATAGAAAAGCAAAACGATTGGATCATCACAACCTTCAAAAAGATATAACAAGTTAAAATTTTTGACAATATATGACACGAAATCTTTGACCCAACTTAATTTTCCTCTTGAATCGTAGAGTTTTTTACCTTCAAATTTGAGGTAAGGAACTTTTGGACCTTCCTAATAATATTAGTTTTGATTTGCATCATAAATTCAATTTTAAAAACCTAATGTTATTTTCATTAAAGTTAGGATAAAAGATGTTTTTACAAGATCATGCTTTTAAATGTATTATTTAGTTCTTCATGATGAATCTTTATATCTTTTTTAGGTTCTTTTAGAGTTTTTATTTGTAGGGAACTTTTAGACCTTCTTAATAGTCATAATTTTCAATGCATCGTAGTGTTTGATTTAAAATCTCGTACATTTTATTTTAAATTAGAAAATATGGATATCTTATCAAATCATGTTTAGAATTGTTTGTTTAATGTATTTTCTCATTGAATCGATTTAAAAAATTATTTTTGAAGAGTTTTGATTGATTTGGAGAAAAATTGTTGAAGGGATGACCAACCCCTTCCATTCGATCGACCCAAGGAAGCTCGGTTGACTTACCTTCTACCTCGGTCGACTGACCCATCGTCCCAACAACCCTCGAGTTTTGTCAAGCGAATTACCTCGATCGCCCTACCTTGTGTAAAAAACTCCAGTTCAATTTATTTTCAGTGTTATTTTTCTCACCAACTTGTACACTTTTCAGCACCTTAGTTTCATTAAAAATATTTAAGTAAATGTCATATTTGAAATTTTCAATTACTTTAAATTATTTAATAAACATAAAGAATTATCCTCCATTTGAAAATAATGAAAATGATTTTAAAATTCAAATCTCAATAAATAAAAATCTAATTTTTGGATTGAAGAAATAAATACGATTTTTGATGTTTTTGACTCCCAACTTCTTGAACTTTTCATTTGAACTACGTTTTAAATATTACATGATGTCAAATCTTCTATTTAAGACTTTCATCTCCAAATATTTATTTTCATATTGAAAAACTTTGAAAAATCACTTTTTTTAACCCTTAGTCAAATTTTCACCAATTTTTTACAGCTTTAACTAACCATTGATGGTTTTTCCCCGAATTACCTACATAAACTATCTTTGATCATTTTTTGTCATTGTTTTTAATTTTTTTTATAAAATAAGTGTTGATATTAAAATTTATTAAAAAATTTACTTTTACTTATTTAAAGAATATCTAAAGTTTTAATTGAGTTGAGAAAGAAAATAGTTTAAAGGTTGAATTTTGGAAGGATTGCATTGTAGATGCGATGTTTTTTAGTTTAATTTAAATGAGAGTGTGGACTCTCATTGTTTGCGAGACAATAGTTGCATGTTTATTTACGAATTTATTATCACGAGGCTATGAATACTATTTTATTTTTATGGGATTGGTCCATTATATGGTAGGAAATCGAATTTTCATTTCACACACTTGTATACTTTATTTTCTATTTTTTTCTAAAAGAAAAAAATATATATATATATATATAATTATTTTAGGATCCATTAAAGAGCTTGTGTAAGCCTAAAATGATAGTCTAGAATATCATTTTTGGAGTGACACACTATCATAAGATGAATGATTGTGATATTAAATTCTTATGTAGTATGAGATGTATTGGGATCAATATCACAATTAAAATTTGAAAGTTTTCTCTATATATTTTCCGGTGAACTATGTGATGTAACGATAGCTGTAGAAAATGTACAGATACATTATGAAATTATATGTTTGCCTAATAGGCTTAGATGAAAATGACGAGTCAATGATTATTAATTGTCTAGTAGTAGTCAAATGTTTTAACATATTGTGAAGATACCTATTTCTTATGATCACAGTCAACGCCCAATCTAAGTTGGACAAATGGTTAGCCAATCATAGTAAGTACAACGATTAACCATATAATTAGAAATTAACGGTGGGGTTCCATATCAATTAAGCGATGAACATAATTCTTAATCCTGGCTGGGATGGTATCCAAGCGTGGTTCTCAATGCTCTTAACGAACACACTACCAGTATTTGTACTTAATTATTGAACATACTTTACTTTATAAAATCTAAATTTTATTTGGTTAATTATTTTCAATAATGATTGTAGTTATATTTCTAACATATTTACTTTATGATTAATAATTGTTTTATTAAAAGTTGAAGAACGAGATTTTAAAGTTGAATATTTACAGGTTTATGAAAAGAGTTATTTATTTTTTAGATTGACTTATATTTTATTTTGAAATATTTCATAAGCTTTTGAAGCTCGATATTTGATTTGTTATTTTGAAAATAGAACTAGTAGATTGACAAAAGATACAAATGTTTATTACTTTTTAGTTATTGTCTATTTCATATATTTTATATTATGTGACATAATTTGCGATTATTTAACTATAATATGATTTAACCATTTTATTATTATTTACAAGAACAAACGTGTATATATTTCTAAAATGTGTTAGAATGATTTTTTCTATATTTAGATGAATGTAAATTTGAGATATTTGTTTCCTATTGGGTAACTCCCTTATTATTCACCTTATCCTTCACCTTTACCTTTTCAACTTTAATAGATTTAAGAATTAGTTTTGAGAGGCAAATTTCAAGTTAACACTTGGAATTCATTATTAACGAGCTGCAATCCTCGTTTGCTTAAGGATATTTTAGGATTACTTATTTGTTTTATTTTGTTAACAATGTGTATTTAAAATATTGTAAGTGAATCGTATGTTAGAATTGAGGTTGTTACCGCACTTTGATATTCTTTAGTTGTATATTATTCTTTTTCCATTACTATATTATTATTTTTATTATTCTATAATCGTTATTATATTAATATTACGTTTGGGTAGAGTTTTTAGTACATCTGATTCTAGCAAGGAATCATGGGGCTTCATGTTAGAATTTGGGGGTACCACGATGTTTTTACCCAAAATTATTAAAAAAAATTTGCAACTTACTGTTTATTTTAAAATAAATTAATGGGTGAAACTAACAAATACTTTTTTGCTGCATAACCCACAAGTACATAGGTGAAAATAGTAAGTGAGTGTAGCAAGCAAAAAAGTAGGTGTCAATAGCCCACACAAAGGGCTTTTATAATTTAAAACATTAAGTAAAATGATTTTAATGATAACATAATGAAAGAAGTTGCTAGAGAATCCCTCCAACCTTGTTGGCCATCACAGGGATTTATCCTTGTTTACTTGGTATATGTGATTTGTTGGGTATTACATGTACCCAGGAGATTTGTGCAAGATATGACGCTCTAAAAGGTTGGCTGTCTCACCCATGGTACAAGATTGTAGTTAGAGCCTTGGAAAACGACAAAAATTCAATACGTGAAAATTTTGAGTTCTATTCAATTTTGGGTTGCAAAAATCTTACCTAAAATTTGATAAAAAGTTCGATAAATGGAAAATATGTGGCATACATGTATTATCCATCTCATTTCAAAAATTCAAAAATAAAAAATTCCAGTAACATGATAGTGATGTTAATAGTGATTGTGATGATAAAATTGGTAATGTTAATGGCGACGATGAAAATATAGTGGTGATGGTACCAATGATGGTGGTGATAATGAGGGCATTGAGGTTATTGTTCCATTGATTTATAGAAGAAGACCAAAGTCAATGAACAAATCATTAATTTGAAAAACTAAGATTGTATCTTAAATAAATGTAGAGGGACATGTCATTATTGTTAAAAAAATGAAAATGACATTTATCACCTTAAATAGTGATTTCCTTCAAAATTTTGAATCTTGGTCACTCTAAAGTTGAACTTGTGTAACATGTTCTTATTTACAGTTTTACACTTTACAACATACAACAAACTACAGTAACATTTTTTCAATAGAGTTTATACAAATTCTTTAATTCTTTAAAAAAATGAATTTTTTATTTATTTTTAATTTAAAATACGTGAATTGTTCAAAATAATTCAATAATCCAGAGAACACTACTTTCATTGAAAACAAAATTAAAAAATTCATAAATTTTTCGCAAATTAAATGGGAAATTACTAACAAGGAATTGGAGTAGGGTCCACCATGTGTTTTATTACATAGATAGACATAATATTTTGTGCATAGGCTACTAATTGGTGATGATATATGTTCCGATCGAATAATCAATAAATTGTTGATAAGACTTTAATTGATGATGTTGATGAAATATGTATGGATTTGAAAATGCATGTAACTTCATTTGATTTTAGGGTTTTTAGGTTCTTTTCTCATTTCTAGAATATTATAGATGCCTCCTTAGATTAAAAGAAATCATAGATGTTTACCTTGACCTTTGGATTTAACGAGCTAAGACAATAAAATTGAAATAATGTAATTCATCCTCTAGTTTTTGTTTTAAACATGTCTCCTAACTTTTTTTCATTTATTGCAAATAATCCCAATTCCCAATGAATGCAACCCAATTCAGATGTGTGGGTCCACTAGTGGCTTTTTGAGACATTATTTTGATTTATAAAGGACTTTTTAAAATTTTAATGCTTAGAGTAATATAATCAATTTGTATGCGTTTCATATAAAAAAAATCAAAGAAAATTTGGATAAGACATTATTTGAATATGTTTTGGTTTAATGCCATGTTTAAGAAATAGTTTGTCCAACTGTGATGCCTATTTAAGTCCATTATGGTTTAATGCTCTTGTTTTAACTTGATATTATTAGAGAATGACTATGAATGACTCTTTATTGAGAATAAGTACTGAATAGTCCCCTAATAAAAAATATGACCATTTAAGTCTCACTTAATAAATGATCTTTTAAATATTCTTTAAAAAAAAAAACCCTTTTAACAACTTTACAAAGTGTTTGATCTACAAATTTACCTAGTTGAATAAAAAACTTAATCAATTTATTTAGTTATTAATATTTAAGTGAAAAATAAAAAATAAACATTTTATTTATTTAAAGCTATTCATAAATTCCACATAATTTTATTTTACACATTTATATCGACTTGCTAATTTTTGGAGTTGAATGAATTCGATAAACACGCAAGTTGAGTTTTTAAATTATGTATATATTTTAATAAATCTAATATACATAAACCAAGTCAGTTTGATAATGATCATACCCATCTCCATCATCATCATTGTTGTAGTCATCATCATTTATATGATTTAAAGATTACTAGTTTTGGAAAGGGAAAATGAGTTTTTTTATTCATTCATTTATAAGAGATGACCATAGTGAAGGGGCATGTCATTAATTATAAAACATATGAGTAGTTCAAATAAACATGTTTATTTAAACTTAAAAAATTATTGAAAGGGTAATTATGACATTTTTGTTTCAAATATCATTTTTAGACTAATATTTGATAAATTAGATAATAAAGTTTTTAAAATGAACTTTTTGATACATATTTTCAAAAAATAGGTCTTTGTGGTTATTGTCCCTCATATTTTTGGTGGTTGAATGATATGTTTTCCTCAATTCGCATTTTGAGATGAGACAAACTCATAGATGTTTTTCACTATTATCTCGATGAAAAATATCTATGGTACACACCTCCATGTCAGCAAAATGTGAATTAAGGCTAATCTTAATGTCACTTGATCATTATTCTTTAGGGTAAATTACATTGATCCTTTGTAGTTTGACATAATTCTATGTTGACCCCTAAGCTTTTGATAATCGCACTTACCTCCCCTTTCATTGATGGTGTTAAAATTCATATGTGAATTTACTATTTTACTTTCTTATTTTCTCTTTTTTTTTATAGTGCATAAACTACGTTTTAAACTAATAATTAAAATAGAGATTGACCCAACAGAACTAACTATTGCATTTTTATTACAAAAACTCCCTTCGAATTCTACAACTCCAATGGAACTTAACTTTAAGAAGTTTGTCACCCATCATGTCATGCCTCCAATTTAGGATCTAGATTTTTTCAAATCTTGAGAGTGGTGCAAAAGAAAAAAAAAATCAAAATCAAAATCTTCAAAGCTTAAATACGATATAAATGTCTTTCAAATAATTTCAACAAAACTTTCCCTAAAAATTGGATTTATAAATTTTTTTAACCTGTAGAGATACATTTGTATAATTAAAATTCATATATCCAATTATATTCTAACCACTATATCATAACGAATATATATCATTAAAAAAAATATAATTATAGTTACAACTCAAAAATGTATATATATAACTACACATTTCATATTGATCGATAATTGTCCACGACATAAATACTAACTCTCACACTCTAAACATATGTATACAAGAAGATACAACACAGATGATAATAATATATATAAGAAAATCAAAAAGTTTAAAAAATAATTTTATTAAACTCCAATATCAGTTCACATATAATAGTAATAGTGTACATCATTTTAATCTTATGACCGCTCTAAATAATGCTATCCATTAAAAATATGCATCTCTATAATTAGGACATTCATAATATTTTGTTAGTAAGGTGAATAATAAAGAAATTACTCAATAATAAACTCACATTTCAAATTAATAGTCCTAATATGAATGGATAAACAAACTAATCTATTATAAATAATGTAAATTTTTAAATAAATAAACAAAATCAATAAAATTGAAAACTAACTAATTATTTATAAAACAATAAAAAAATTCATCTCATAATAAAATAAAATAAAAATAAACATGTCATAAGAATATCAATCATGGTAGCGTATTTGATAGAAATGATAAGATATATGATCGATACAAAAGTACCAATTTATATATCGATGTTCCAATACTTAATTATTGCAGAACTCACCATTACTTCTTGATTTTATGGTTAGTGTGACAATTTATCATAATTGGTTAATCGTGTTTTTCCGCTCAAGTTGATCATTGATTCCTAGCGAAGATCAATTATTTGACTACTATAAGTTGTAAATAATCATTTGATAAGCCAATTTTATTGTACTTCTATAATATACATGTGTTCTCAATCAATTTAGTCATCTACACACTATCTTTACATTATAATTTATTGTTTTCCAATAAAGATAAGATATAAAATTTTCAAATAATAGGTATAATGATATTCTCAAGTGGTATGTCATACTATTAAAGATAATATCAAACCCCCATTATACTAAATTAATTAGTTACTTTCAAAAAGAACTATCAATTAATCGTATATACATTCAGTATTCTTTTAATGGATAACAAAAATAATAATTATATTTTAAAATTTTAATTTGAAATAAATTAAAACAAACTTACAAGTATTATGACCTCGCCAAATATTCTAGAATTATAAATATGTAGTAGTATATTGAAAGTAGAAAATATGCAGGTAGACCATTCTACAATTACAATCATAATTACTTCTCATGCTTTATTACACAGTGCTCAAAAGCACTCTAAACCTAAAAATTCATTAACAAAAATAGATATAACTGAGAATTTCATTATCAATTTTAATTAATTGTTAATCTCATTCTCAATTCTAAACAATCAAGACTTTCATTCATAATTTTAAATTTAAATTGAAATATTTTATTTTTTTATATAAATTAATACCTAATAAAAATAAACTTTCAAAATAGTGCATCTTAATAGTTTTTAAAATGAACATTATACGAAAATTATTATGAAAAATTAATTTGTTTTGAATAGTTTTTTTTTGTTGTTATACTCATCCAAATTCATTTATTTTTATTTCATAATATTAAAATATAAAAAAATATATATATAAAACAAATTATTCTACAATTCGATTTATGAATTTTGAATTTAAATTATAATAAATTTAAAACGAACTATCAAAATTAAAATAAAATAGATTTCATTAAAAACTATATTATAAATTTGAAATTATAAGTTTCTTACATTTCAACTGGATTTTACACATCCTTACAACATTAAAAATAATTTTTTAAACTAATTTTCTTGATGATTAGACAAAATATTTTGATAACTAAGTAGATTTTGATATTTTGATAACTAAGTAGATTTTGACGTCGTGGATATTTTATTCTTTAGTGTTGGATCTTAATTCACGTTTGAAATATGTTTAAATCTTAACAAAAAACAATATACATGAACTCATTCTCAAAATCCACTCGTCTCTGATTTGTATTCTCTCTCATAGAAATGAATTCGACGTCTAGTAAGATTATAATATAATACTATAATATTATAATAATATAATATTATAATATAATTTAATATATTATATTATAATATATAAAATATTAACAACGGACTATCTAAATTATTAACACATTTATAACTAATAACTTATAATATATAATATAATATAATATAATATAATAATATTTATATTTATATAAATTTCACCTCACCCCTTTAATACTTTAATAATTTTAAATCAATCCCTTTATCTAAATAATTACACTTAAACCCAATTTTTTAAAAATATTTAGTTTAATAATAAATTAAATAATTAAATAATATATTTTTCTTTTTTTCTTATGTTCATTACATTAAACCAATTTGAATTGTATATCTCAAAATTTTAAAATTTCTTATCATTTTTTTTCTATTGACCAAAATGCCCTTTAAACTCTAAACGTTATTAATAAAATTAATATTCTCATAACTAATTTAACTAAATTTGGATTTAAGTTTACTGACAGTTTAAACTATATTTTTCGATGCATTTGAACTCAATGGTAACGTTCGTTTGATCAAAATAATTTCTTGTAAAATTTTGAGTTTTATCTACTTTGACTAAATGTTATAATTCTCCAATCATAATCATGGTAAGGTTCATCGCATTGTACATTTCATTTTTCAAAATTTTCTTCTAGCAATTCATTGTTTCAAATCGACAATATCATGGTCTATTTTTAATATTTTACTTTTAAAAATTAAATTGAAAAATTGATCAATATAATTGACTTAATTCTTTGACATACGTAATAAAATTTTATGGCGTTACACACATTATCATGTTTGTTACCCGGTAAACCTTGGAGTCAGGACTCACGTCACAAAATTCAAATTTATGCTGAAATTTATTACTTAACATACCTTGGAGTGGATTTTAACCACGTCAATTTTGGCATCCAAGAACATGATCTAATGACATAGGGTTATAAAGGACAATATTTTAAGAATTTAGAAAGAAAAAAAAAGTTAATTTTAACCATTGAATTTTAGTTTTAAATTTCGAAGTTTAGACGCCATTCATTTTCAACTCCTACGATCAAGTTCAAAGAGGTTTTTTTTTTCCAAATATTTCATTTTGAATTTGAGTTTTTCCATGAAATTTAGAGGGTTGTGGTGTTTGATGGCAAATTTGATAATCCATGTGGGCCTAACAACCCTTAGTAATATTTGAAATCTAGTTAAGTTAGACATTTAGATTGATTCATAAAGTAAGGTTTGTTCACGTAACAAACTTCATAAAGTAAGGGAAATTTTATACTAAAATTATATCAGATAGGTTTGCCTGGTAAATCTATCTAATTAAAAATGCCTTGCCTAAACATTCACACTCTTACGATACGCATGAACCAATTTTTTCACTGTTTATTAAAAGAATCATGCTTGAGTAACATTGAAATGTACATTGTGAGGGGCATTTCTGACATGGATTTGTATAAGAATTATAGATGTTTTTTCGTCGAGATATGAGTGAGATCTCGACGAAAACATCTATGGTTTTGACGCACATCCACGTCAGAAATGTCCCTGCGACGTACATTTTAATGTTAATTCAACATTATCTTTATTCAAAAGAATAACTATTTAGAAAGGTTAAAATGATTTTTATTAAAATAAAAATCATTTTTACATTGTTTGGTCAACGGAAAGTATGTGGGCCCTTCGAAAACTATAAGCGAGGTAAGTCAACATAGAATTATACCCAACTACAAGGGGTGAAAATGTGATTTACCCTATTCTTTATGTTATTTAACTGCTAATGACCAATAGGAAAAAACTAGGTCCAATATTTTTCAACTGTTTGCAAACCTTGAAAAAAGGAAGGAGATTACTTGCATGAGACCGGTCATAAGGCTTACAATTTCTATCAAATCTATTTTGATGTATATAAGTTTTTATTTAAGTTGTTTTAATGTTGGGAATAAAATGAGATTTACGGTGTGGCTTCAATTCAGGGCTGTCAATGGGCAGGGTTAGCGGGGCTAGATTAAGCCTTAACTCGGTTCTCAAGAGGCGAGTTCTACCTAAACCAATCCTATACACCCCTATTAGCCCTAAGTCGACTAAGCCCTATCTCGATCCTATGGGGTTCGGGCCAGGTACTCAAAACTAATAAAATGACAAGAATTCAATTTTGTTTTAATGTAAAAAAATGTATGTTTCAAATAATTTTTTTTGTGTGTTTGAAGATTATCTTATCGTAATTGTAATTAATATTTTATTAACTTAGAATTGTTAAAAATTAGGGTTAAATAATAATTAAACAATATATTCTCTTTTAATAGAAAAATATTTATCTAATTAATACTTATGAATATTTTTACAATATATGATAGTGGAGCGGGATGGGGTGGCTAGACTGGGCACTATAGGCCTTAGCTCAACCCAGATTTAACGGGTTGAACATTATTGAGCCCGACCCTACCCTTGAGGGGCTCAATATGAAGGACCTGAACCATTGTCTTATAGGCCAGTAAAAGCTTAATTGACATCCCTTTTCATGATTCTTGGCACAATGTGCATTTAAATGTGTTATCCAAAGGAAATGAGAGGCAGAAGATGAGAATAGAAGAAAAATAGGAAATCAAGAATCACTTTGAAAGACATGGATCTCTACATTATCTTATAGACATCACAACCTTCCAAAGTCTATAAACCTGAGGCTCTGGGGAAGTCGAAATAGGATCATTTTGAGGTGGGCTTACTACTCAAGATGCTTTTAGTAGTTATCCGTCCTGTAATTGGCCATCCAACGTTTACCATGGGCACGAGAACTAGTACACCAGAGGTGCTTCCTTCTCAATACTCTCGTTTTATGGAAAGGCTCTCTCAATGCTCTTAACGCCCACACCAAATTGTCTTATGGCATTCTAAACCTAGTTCACATATTGCTTTAATGGGCAAACAATCCAATCCTTAAAACATATTACACCCCCAAGGTGGTGAGGAGCTGACATCCAGGTGCCAAACCTTCTGGTCAATGTGAATTCTTGGGAAATATCAAATTGTTATCCCTAGACTAACTTTTTAAGAATATCTTTCTTAGTAATACATATTTTTCATTTGGTTTCAAGGTAATTTAGACTAGGGCTACCAAGTTCATTGTTAAAGAATCGAAATCGAATTCGAATTGAATTAGTTTGTTGTCGATTTGCATTTGGCTTGTGAAACTCAACTAACCAAGCAAACTTTGCATTTTACTATAATTTTTTACACCCCCTCCACATATTAATAGTATTTAAGATATCTCCTAATTATTAGACTAATGAAAATTGATCGAATAACCTTGTTTAACTATAAAAAAATCCATTTTTTTTTCTTCCCAAAATCTACCATCTTTAACATTTTTTTACCCTATTCATCGCTTCGACTTGAAATACCTTCATTTTTGTCTACCCCTACAAATCGGGTTTGTTCTTGATTGGCGAATCACAAACTAGAATTCAGATCAAGCGAACCCACAGATCAGGCAAAATATATTTCGATAATGAAATTAATTTTGAAGGAAAAATAGTCCATGGAATTGATTTGGTTGATTTTGGAGCGAAGATAGTTTATTCCCCTGTCCAAATCGCTACATGCCATGACAAGGAGACTGGGAGTAGGGTTGCAACCTTACTCCCAGATGTACACAAAGGAAGGACTCCCAATGATTTAAAAGGAAATTCTCGGACACGTGGATAACAAAGATAGAGATAACATCGACATATTGCTAGGCAAAATGTATGGTATTGTTCTTTATTAATTTGTATCTTTCTTCGCAAACTGGCCCTCAACCAACGTTTCGAAAGGGGAGGGAAAGTTTCCCGCCAAATCTGTCGGTCAAAAATATCAAAATGTTCTCTTCTACACAAGCAGCTCATTTGAGGGGTCTATGGCCGATACGTTAAAAAAACCGTTACAATGCACACCGAAACAGAAACAAAAATCGACACCGAAACGAACATCTCCTCTGAAACCGAAACCCTCACCTGCTTCGGTGCTTTCGTTCCCTCAGACCCCAGAAACCCTAACTCCTCGTCGTTCCTAGCGGCGGATTTCTTCTACTCCCAATCTTAAAATCCCTCTCAGTTTTTTTGATCATGAAGAAGGAATTATCAACAATGTTTTAGAATCCCCCAATTCTACTAAAAATGTCGGAAGATCGACAAAGAGGACGAAAAAATCTTTGTTTGAATCTTCGATCTCTCCGGTCTCACTCGATCTGTCGTCCCCAAAGAAAAGGAAAAAATCGGACGAGGCGAAGACATATGAAACCAGAGCTAGTGTTTCTAGAAAAGATAGATTTGAGAAGAAATCAAAGAAAAATGGTGGATCGAAGAAACGTGTTTATTACAAAAAGGTAATGTACGATGGTGGAGAATTTGGGATTGGGGATGATGTTTATGTGAAGAGGAGAGAGGATGCGAGCTCCGACGACGAAGATCCTGAGGTGGAAGAATGTAAGATCTGCTTTAAGGCTGGAACGGCTTTAATGATCGAATGCGACGATTGTTTGGGTGGGTTTCATCTCAAATGTCTCAAACCTCCATTGAAGGAGGTTCCAGAAGGGGATTGGATTTGTGGATTTTGTGAGGCTTGGAGAATGGGGAAGAAAATCGAGCATCCTACACCGCCAAAGGGGAAGAAGCGGAGTCGAACTGCGAGGGATAAGCTTCTTTCGAGTGATCTTTGGGCTGCTCACATTGAAAGGTAGTTTTTTATTTTTTATTTTTTAAAAAATTCTTGAAATATTGTGTTTTTTGATCTAGTGGGATTGTTTCAGTTTATAAAGTTTTGTTTTTTTTATGGAATTTGATCAGTTTATGGAAAGAACCGGATGGTAGCTATTGGTTTAGGGGACGTTGGTTTATAATTCCCGAAGAGACTGCAGCCGGACGTCAGCCACATAACATCCGTAGGGAGCTTTATCGCACAAATGATTATGCCGATGTTGAGGTAACTGATGCGATTGTTATGTTTTGTATTGATTTTAGTATCATTAGAATTGTGATTCCTTGTGATTAGACCAACATTTCCTATTGGAAAGGAACCCAACATTGCATCTAATCGAA
This sequence comes from Akebia trifoliata, assembly GCF_017979445.1. NCBI lineage: Eukaryota > Viridiplantae > Streptophyta > Magnoliopsida > Ranunculales > Lardizabalaceae > Akebia > Akebia trifoliata. The sequence goes on from NC_141382.1 coordinate 40,608,232, forward strand.
TTCTGAAATGGGCATATTTTATTACTTCATGTGTTATCTTTGTTTTCTGTTGAATTTGTGCAATTTTGAATCAAGAGGATGACATCAACGAAATCCTATACATCACATGTGAAGTAACTAGAAGAGAATTGCAAATGACATAGCTAGTAGTCTGTAACCATTGAAACTTCACACAAATATTTATTGATAATTCCGATTCCAGTAGCTGAAGGTGAAATGGGCAGGGATGGAGATGATTATTATTATTATTTTTAAGTATGAATGTAACTATTCTCAGCCGAACATTTATCATTTTTTAATGCATTGAGTTTATGTATGTCTCATATTCTCTTATGGTGCATTTATTTGCATGTCATATCCATCATCTCCATTAGGTGTCATAAGATGTTAATTCCTTTTGTAGGAAGGTTTCTTAGGTTCGTGCAGATGGTTCAAACATTATTGAAATCAAGAAGTGATACTCCATTTTATTGCTTTATGTAGAGGGACCTTTCCTCCTACGATAGACATATATGAGATTAAATAAATCTGACTTAAAATTTGGCTTCTGCTACCTACAATCCATGATATCTGCCATTTACATGATAATGGATTATTCACATAATGATACTCCATATCTTACTCGTGAAGTTCAGTTTATTTCATCTGTTTCACAAATTTTATTTCCTACCTAGCTATTGACTATATCATTTACTAGTCTCAATCCTTGTTTATTTATGTAGTGCATTGGACTTGCGAAGTAATATAGCTTTTCTTTCTTTATATTTGGAAATAAGATGCTTTCTTTATGCATTTTTAATCCTTAGTTTATATGGTGGATCCCCATATTTATCTCTGTCAATTCATGTGTCTTTGGCAGATGGAATCTGTCTTTAGGCATTGTTATGTTATGAACCCTAAAGAATTTTCTAAAGCTAGCAACGAAGGAGATGACGTCTTTCTCTGTGAGTATGACTATGATGTCCATTGGCAGAGTTTCAAGCGTCTCGCGGAGATTGATAATGGAGAAGAGGTAGGTCTTTTAGAAACTTGACAGTAGCATTGAATCCGAAATATGAATTTAAGCGGGAGGTGGTGTTATACATATATTTTTTGATAGTTTGATGGTGCTGTAAGAATTAAATTATGCCCTTCAAACTCCCTAATGTGCTAGGATGAAAAAGATGCTGGTAATGACGAAGAATGGGATTCTTGCAAGGATTCAGACTCTGATACAGAAGAAGACTTGGAACCAGAAGAAAAGACCCTGAAGGGTTTAACTGGGAGGTTCCCTCCACGTGAATTTGCTGCGGTGATTTCACTTTTCACTTGTCTTTACGTGGCATATTTTCAGCTTTAGCTTAATGGTTGATGTTTATTATCTTTTATACTGCATACAGAACTCCAGGAAAGGGCAGATATTTGGCCTTCAAAAAATAGGGACAAAGAAAATTCCAGAGCATGTGAGATGCCATAAGCAAACTGAACTCGAAAGAGCGAAAACAGCATTGTTATTAGCAAATTTACCTAAATCTTTGCCTTGCAGGAATAAGTATGTACCAACTGTTGTATTTCTATAGGTTCTGTCTGTACATTAGAATCTAACAAAGGGCACGTGCTTATATGACAGAGAAATGGAGGATATATCTACATTTCTCAAAGGTGCTATCTGTGATGATCAATGTCTAGGGCGATGCCTGTACATCCATGGTGTTCCTGGAACAGGGAAGGTAGGGCTCAACGTCTCTAATACTATATTACTTCTGTTTTATACTATTTTGATAGTATAAATATTTACTTATTTGCACTCTTATCTGCTTCAAACTGCAGACTATGAGTGTACTTGCAGTGATGAGGAATCTTAAGTCCGAAGTTGATGCAGGAAGCATAAAACCATATTGTTTTGTAGAGATTAATGGTCTAAAATTGGCTTCTCCAGAGAATATTTACAAGGTAATATAGTTTACATGGAGTAAGTCTTGGCTTGAGTTTCCTTTATCCTTCTTTTCTTCCTTGTAAAATTTAAACATTACATGAGGTTCTTGCAGGTGATATATGAAGCACTAAGTGGACACAGGGTTGGTTGGAAAAAGGCACTCCAATTGTTGAATGAGCGTTTCTCAGACGGTCATAAAATTGGCAAAGATGATAATCAACCGTGTGTTCTACTCATTGATGAGCTTGATCTTCTTGTAACTAGGAACCAATCAGTAAGTTTGGCAGTTCATGATGTAATGATGTATAAGATTTTACCATTATTTTTTTTTTTTTGGGTGTTTTTATTTTTACACAGTCAGTTCAGAAGCGTTGGCATTTGTAATTATTTCTTGTAATTGCAGGTTCTGTACAACATTCTTGATTGGCCTACTAAGCCAAATTCCAAATTGGTTGTAATAGGTACTGTTTTATTATTAATTGTGTTCCTTTGAAGCTGAATTATCCTTGTTCATTGAATTTCTAAAATCATGTTGTTTCCTTTTCTGTCAATAAATTTTGCAGGGATAGCAAATACTATGGATCTACCAGAGAAGTTGCTTCCCCGCATTTCAAGCCGTATGGGGATTCAAAGGCTTTGTTTTGGTCCTTACAATTATCAACAATTGCAAGAAATCATATCATGTCGTCTTAAAGGCATTGACGCATTTGAAAAACAAGCCATAGAATTTGCTTCAAGAAAGGTGGGTCCTTTTGTATTTGCTTTGTCATATGATATTGAATTCGTGTTTTTTTTATTTTGTTATCCTCTAAAATGTTTACTTATGTGATCATTTTCTTCAATAACCTGCTCTGAATTTTCTATTCATTTCACCGCTGCTACATTACACTTCAGGTGGCAGCCATCTCAGGAGATGCACGTCGTGCCCTAGAAATTTGTAGGCGTGCAGCAGAACTTGCAGATTATCGACTTAAGAAATCACCCTCCATTCCAGATTCTGCCTCCAAAGGTGCGAAAAAATTCTGATGTCAAACATATCATAAAGAAGTTTCTCGTGAACAAGATAGAGATTTTCTCCCTAAGAACAATAAATAAGCTACCTGATTTTAGTGGGATAGAACTATAATACAAAAATATGAATTTCTCTCTAGGAAACTATAAAACTTTGTTTCTATTCATTTCCTCGTACCATTTTCTATACTGTACCTTAGATGATATACGCATACTGCCTGCTCTTCCGCTGATCTCTACTTTAACAAGAGACCCTCAGTTTTAATCACTTTCTTTAGCTTGCAGGATAGGCTTTTAGTGGTGTAATAAGTAATGAAGAGGGTTATTCTTATGTGCCATTTCTGCTGTGATAGGGTGGCTGTCCATCCACATTAGGGCGTAATATCTTCTTGCATGTTAGGTGAAACACTTGCTGATTAGGTGGACGTGTTTTCTCCATTTTCCAGGAAAAGTCCTTGTTGGCATGGCTGAATTGGAAGCAGCCATACAGGAAATGTTTCAAGCACCACATATTCAAGTGAGTTGATGAACAAGTTATACAATTAACGGCCCTGTTCTTTTGAAATATATTTTGCATGCTATCTTGATTTATTTTTCTGGGCTCAAGTTTATATCCATTTTCTTCTTGCAGGTAATGAAAAGTTGTTCAAAACTAAGTAAAATCTTTCTTGTGGCTATGGTCCATGAACTCTATAAAACTGGAATGGCTGAAACCACCTTTGAAAAGGTTAATCTCTCGATCTTCGCTTAAATATTTTCTATAAATGCCTCGTAGTAGTCTGTTGACCTTAGGATCTATCACCCCCCATAATCACCATTCAAAATCACTACTATGATATGTAAATACTTGAGTTTTTTTTTTTTAAAAAAAAATATAAAAAACATAAAAAACAAGGCTTGCTTCTAGAATGATCTATTATCTATAAAGATGGGCAGATTGAATACAATCCGTTCCATATAATTTTGGATGATGAAGGGGAGGTGTACTTTTGGTTTGCTATGTGATTGACCCATCCTAATTCAAGAGTAAAATGACAATTCTGTAAGACTAGTAAGGCCAATTATGTTTTATGGAGCTGAATGTTGAGAATCAAGAAACAAAATGTGCATAAATTGAGCGTGTAGCAAAGATGGGGATGCACTTAGATGGATGTGTGGATAAGCTAGGAAAGACAATTAGAAATTAACTTTCAACGTCCTTTTCTTTTGATGCTATTACTGGATCTGATATTTGTATTACAGATATGTTTATAGGTGTTGGGAACTCCATTGTATATTGATGTTTTCATTTTATTCTCTTGTACTGCAGTTGGCAATGACTGTTTCCTGTTTCTGTGCAAGCAATTCTGAAGTGTTTCCCGGATGGGATACGCTCTTGAAAGTTGGGTAAGCCATGCAATTTTATTTTGTTCTTTTTATGCAAGTATACTATTATCAATAAGATTATTGTTCGTTTGTTTTCCATGTTAAGATCTAGTGATGCGGTGGTGATCTTGCCAATTTATTATTTTGCTACCCATCTCTTGTTAAATAAAAAGATTGAAAATTTTCCAATTTTATGGGTATTTTTCCAGCTGCAATCTTGGTGAATGCAGAATAATTATATGTGAAGCAGGAGCTAGGCATAGGTTGCAAAAGTTACAGCTCAATTTTCCCAGGTTATTTCTCAACTTCTCGTCACTCAAATACCCAAATCAGTCTCTAAATAGCCATTACTGGGTGGTGACGGCCAAGACCCATACCTTTATACCCCAAATCAATATCTAATATATCCATTAACATTAGTGGGTAGTGTAAAAGCCAAGACTTATAACCATTATTTTTGTTGTAACTGTAACACATTGTTTTATGATGGTCGATCCAACAACAGTTCTTCAAAAAGATTTTGAAAAAAAAAATACTAGAATGAAAATTTGAATTCAAAATTTTAACTTTAGTAGAAATGATAGTAAATAATGATTGCTATTTGAGATTGAAAAAAAAAAAGAAAAGAAAACAAAATGGGTCCTGGGTGTTACCATTACGACAGTTATTTACAGTCTCTGATATTATTTAGATAATCCTCTAGTTAACCCACCAATTGACCAAATCATTGGTCTTATTGATTAGGTTCTTTCGGTAGTGGACTAGTGATATACATTTACAGAACATGTTGATTTTCTTGTCCTAATTAGTTGATGATTTGGTGAAGTTCCAAACCTTAAATCATCTGTGTAACTTGTTGATTTTAGAATTAAAAATCAGACCCTTGGCAGCAATTTAATTTGTTCATTTCTTGTTATGACATGGCAATGGCAGTGATGATGTGGCATTTGCGCTGAAGGACTGCCCCGAGCTACCTTGGTTGGCTAAGTACCTATGAATGAATAGAAGAGTTGGGAGGAAATACAAAATTCAATTCAACATTCATAGGAGATAATTTCTCTGTTTTCATCTTTCAAATAATTAACTTTGTTCTTCGTTTCAACTTCACATTCAATTATTTATCCGGAAAAACTCAACTTTGAGAATTTTACATCTTTTGGTGCTTTTCCTCTTGGTCAATTCTTAAGAGCTATATTTGTGATCTATGGTGTTCATGGCTTATGGTGCTCCATCTTGGACGGGACATATATATATATATATATATATATATATATATATATATATATATATATATATATATATATATATATATGGGTAGCGTTCAAGGGCAAACTTTTTAGCAAACTTTTTGGCAAAACATTTTTCAAAACATGGGTTAGAGGTTTTGGAATGGGCTGATTTTTGGTGAGGATGATCTCTACGGTGAGTAGATTATCCTCACCAAAAATCAGCCCATTCCAAAACTTCTAACCCATGTTTACCAGCTGAAAAATCGTGGACCGTCCATTTTTTGTAAACTGTTTTTGATGGGGTTAGAAGTTTTGGAATGGGCTGATTTTTGGTGATGATGATCTCCTCACCGTAGAGATCATCCTTGCCAAAAATCAGCCCATTCCAAAACCTCTAACTCATGTTTTGAAAAATGTTTTGCCAAAAAGTTTGCTAAAAAGTTGGCCATTGAACGCCCCCCTATATATATATATATATATATATGTATAGCAAAGAAATATCAAACTGATGGCTAGTTCACTAAGATCTGACAGCGAGGAAAGGATCTATACGACCAGTTTACTAGAGTTGGTTTTATTTATTTTTTAAACCTAAAGTCAATTGGGCCCAATCAAGAGATGATTCCTTTCTCATCATAAGCTTGAAATACCATGGCATGCTTATGCTTATTGTTAAGGGGGTCAGCAAAATCGCCTGTTTTTATGTGGGAAAAACTGTCTTCTTTCACGACGCTTTGCCCTGCTGGCCTGCCATTATTTTGTGAATATTTCAAACACCCTCATGCACTTACACACTAATGAAAAATTATCTTTAACATCTTGTATAAGATGATTTCCAAGATGGCAATGAGATGACTTTTTTTTATTGACATATAAGACCAAGGTCAAGAGGGCATTCAACAGTTTGAGAAGCTACCAGAGTTATCTCAATATTCTCTAAAGTGTCGTGCTGAAGTGACCTCAAGATCGGATCTCTCATATAGTACATTGTGACATCAAAGTGGATGGTAACCATAGATGCTTTTTCACTCGTATCTCAAGGAAAAGCATCTATGATTCTCATACAGTTTCATGTCAGGGTGTGTGATGAGAGGTCTAATCTTGAAGTCACTTCAGCATTATTCTTCATTAAAATGTGATGGTGCACGTTTCATCTGTTTCAAACATAAAATGGCCCATGATTCATGTAAAGGAGATGGCTTCTCAACTGATATCTTCATGGTGGTAATGGGCAAGTTGGATTTCCACCATGACTTAAGCTCAATTTTTATTTTGTATGAAATATCAACCATCTCATCCAAATATTTAAGTACTTGATTATAAGAATTTTAATATTTGTGTATCTATGAAATATATGATTTTGTGTCTATACCTTCTATTCGAATTTCCAACCAAGAAGGAAAAAAGAAAATTATTGTTTAAACATTTATACATATTTTTAATTATTAATTTCAATAGGTTTGGAAGGATTTGACTTAGACCAACCCATATGCCTGACCAACCCATATGCCTTATTTTAATTAACTTGGTATTAAAACCATGTGCAATCAATGCTTTAAAAAAAGCCCATTATACATCACACACGTGCTAACAATCAAAAGTTATTTTCTTTGGTGCTTTGTTGAGACCATGAGGTTATGAAATTAATCTCAGCTTTCTTGAAATATATTTAAAAAAATGTCAAAACCATAAGAAATCTGCTTCATACAAGCCATAAATTCACTGGCTGCATACTAATATCTCTTCAAAGCACTTTTCTACTTATTTTAAATACTTTAGTCTGAGCTTCACAAACATTCTCTCATAACCCAAAGCCCTTTCAAGATAATTGTGTAACTTCTAGCACGTACATTGATTCCTTTTAATCTTTGAAGAAACCATAACTTCTCTCCTTCCAAATGGTCCATCAGCCATAAAATTTCCTTCAGCCAAAAGCCTTCAATTTCTGGCCAAGAAGATAAGCCCAAGCAAATTTCAAGTTTCTCTTTTTACCTAGGAGAAAATTCCAACATACAGTAAAAGACCGTTCACGTAAATGAGGACAGTACGTATAATAAGCTATTGGTACACTCTGCAGTTATTTCCATTAAGCTGCAACCTACAAACATTTAACATGCACCAGTGAGAGATACTCAAGTGACTTAATGATTGAAATAAAGTATTTTGGTAATTTTGTGATTTTAAGAAACTTAAAGGAATGATTCATCCTCCTTTAACCCAATAATCCGAAAGATACTATAAAATTATCACCCATAAAATTACAAACTTTCCTTAATTTTATTGCTATATACATTGATTGTATAAGGGACGATAAATACAAATTTTACCAAGTAACCATAGATATATTGACCCGCCCTTGAATTTTTCGCTTATTCGGTATGGAGGCAACATTGCCACTCTAAATTATATTGGATATCATACAAAAATTGAAGTATATGCTATAGAGATGACACCCATTTTAAAGTATCTGGGTAAATAAAGTTCAATAAGTTTATAGAGCATTTTAGTTTATCTTTAACCTTTTAAAATTTTTCAGAAACCTCTATATTTTATGAAATTTCAAGGTTGTTCCAGTTGATCATTAAACCCATTGGTTTATGCCAATTTTGTAGATTTTGTGCCATAGGAAGCACAAGAAAGCTAACAGTGCAGTGTAATGTGGGTAAGGCAGATACCTGTAAAAAAGTGCAAGGACATCATCTTCACTTATTCTTGGGAAATCTACACATGTGTCAAGTAGAAATCAAAGAACTTAGTAAGGACCTAAAGGGAAATGCCAAAAATTAAAATGGGAGTGAACATGGTTGGACTCAGAAAAAAAAATCGATCTAAGACACATTCTAATATCAAGAAATAAAGAATCTTGAAAAATAATGTTGGGATTATGATGATCATTTAATAAAAAATGTACTATTGGGCTGTTATGACCAATCCATAGGTGTCCAATCTGCCCAAAACATTGATTATTTATAATTTTTGGAGAATTCTCCTTCATCAAAATCTTAGAAATCTTCTATAGTTATAATAACTTTCACTCAAAACCAATAAATTGAATATGGAGGGGATTCTTACATGAAAATTCAGTGTTGGATTTAACACCAAAAGAATCTCATCTCAGAACAATATTCAACTTGTTCTGAGCCTCTTCTCTTACATTCCACTGCAACACAAGCAAAAATAAATAAATAATGTACAATGGGTTATTTTCATAATGCATTATATAAAACTCCTTTTATTTTAATACCTGCAACTGATTTATCTCCTCGTCTGTAAGTGAACGCTCCATTGAGCGATATGCAATCCTATAACAATGACTGGTCATTCCCTTTTTGTTGGTGAAATTATCGATCAATAGCACCTGTTGGCAAACATAAATTATAATAATTTAGATAAACTACAAATTAAGCCGTTCAATTCAAAACAAGGAAACTTTGATGTGTAAAGGTGTTCATTTCATCTTGGACCTTCCTAATTTAACATATACATTCGTGCCTCAACAAGGTTTGAAGACTTTCAAATACCATATTAAGGGCATTGTAAATATATTGAGTGAACTTTCCAGCAAAGAATGACAATGCAGTCTTACCAAAGATGCCGCTCATTGCCCTCTTTAGTATTTTGGGGGATAATGATAACCCCAAACTCTCTTTTCCATTAATTAAAATTTCTCATATTACAGAAAAACTTTAAGACAAATTTTCTTAATCAAACAAGGGTGTGAATTCTCAAACTAAACTTTGCGCTTTAGAAAAAGAATTGGGTCAACAGTATGGTTACCAAAACCGTTTCCGTAGGCTAATACCTAGTTTTCAATTTATTTTATATGCTTAGCTTCTGCTAAACCAATTCGTGTTATCCACAACACTCAGACCATTTTTTGCCAGGAATGCTACATCGTACATTCAAAGGTCTTTCATCGTCAATCATTTGATTAATTGGGAAAAAGATCGTCATGAATATGTGCTATTTCTGCAAATCTAGTGGTGAATCTGTTGATAGGTTAAAAAAATAAAAATCATAGGTAAAGTTCATTCTTAAACAATTTAAGGGTTTCAATTTTGATGAATTAAGTTTGGATCCCGCAACTCTTGGGAGCTTGTGCCTTCTCAACTTTTCAATTTTTGTTGAGGGACTTTCTTACCCTCCTTTGTTCCCTTGTGGCTTATTCACTGTTGTAACCTAGCTCACGTAATTTGGTCTCTTTTCCTTTCTCCATTTGGTGTCAGTGGGTGCTTTCCTAGCTCGACTAGAACATTGTTTCACGTTTGGTCTCAGTGGGGATCTCCCTTTGCTAACTCCAAGAGAATCCTGTCGAGCATTACTCCCTTCGCTATATGTTGGCGCACTTAGAAGGAGAGAAAATATCTGTATTTTTTAAGAGAAGGAATAGTTGATGCAAGATATGATCACTTCAATCATGGGTTTGTTGTTTTTCTGGGGAAAAGTATTCAAAGAACTTAAAAAGTTTTTTTTTAATTTTTTTTTATTTGAAGATTTCCTAGTTAGATGGTATTTATATGTAATTTAGCTTTGATGTAATATTGGTTGTCTGTCTTGTTCATGGGCTGGTTCCCTCAACCGCCCTTCTTTTTTTTATATCTTAATATAATTTTAATTACCAACAAAAGAAAAAAACTTTGATTCTAGCTGCTTTCCCATATATACTTTTAGATTAGCTTCTATAAGATTCATATTTGTTTCTTCACAGAGCTGCCTAATTCAATAATTAATACTTCATCACTTACAGGCAGTTATACCCTCCTATGAAGAACTCACATTGCACTAATTCCATACTTGGATATACTCCATTATCTGATAGAGTGCACCTATATCAGATTACTTCCTTACATGTAGTAATGTTTTAAAACAGTAGAAATAGTTGAGACAACAATGTCTATAACTGAAGGTGCCACTTAGCCTAGTTGGTGAAGTCTATGGGTGTGCTGATACCCTAGACTTGGGTTCAATTCTCACCATCACCAAGTTACTGATCCCATTAAAAACAGGTTTACCAATTAGAAAAAAACGTCTAAAAACTGAAAAATCTACACACTAGAAGAAAATTTACCAGCCAATAAATAAATAAATAAATAAATAAAATCTAAAGATGCTACCTCCTCCACAAGATCCCCAGCAACACCTCTAACAACTTCGCATAAATTGTTCTCAGTGAATGACTCATTGATCCAAAAGCTCATGTCCTTGTAACAAGGAGGAAACTGCAAAAGACAAGCTCAATTCTCAATGTAAAAAGCCAAACTGAGAATACAGATCTCCGAACATCTAAGAATGTAGCAATAAAAACGTAACTGTTCCTCTTTTAATTATTAGAAGTATATGAGTAATGATACCACGTACCAGGGTTCAAAACATGGTTTCAAAACTCAGCCGATCCTGAGTTGGATCAGCCACTTTGACTCAGGATCAGCAGTACCTACTCAAAATTTCAAGGGGTCTTGACATAGGACTGACCAAGTCCACTTTTACTTCTCTCCCTAATATCATCTCCCATCGAAATTCTGAGCAATATCCCTCAAAATTTCAAGCAGAAATCAGTTGGAATCCATTCAATGTCCTTTTCTGACAATCCAAACCAGAATTTGATTTCTTCTCTTGATTTCAGTCTGAGAGATGGGAGGGTTTCTGAATATATTTTTTTTAATTGAGGTAGTAGAACAGCAAAAAACCCACAATGAGGTAAATTGTCGAAGAATCATATGCAGCTAACAAAAAGGCCTTGCTTTCCTCTCGATTTTATTTTTATTTTTTATTTTTGGGAATCAAGTTGCCTGGTGGGGCTCACGAGCAAATAAGGGGGTAATTTGGAGATGTTGGATGAAACCTTCAGCTGTTTGATCCAAGGCTTGGAACATCTCCATCACATATGGAGGAACATTCCTCCTCTTCATTTCTTGTAGTTGACGTCTTAGTGAAAGTCCACAAAACAAAAGAAACAAAAACAAATGAAAACTCGAATTGGTTTTGTATCACAAGGTATTTGACTCAGGATCGGGGCTTCCTGAATTGATCCCAAAAACCGAGTCTTGAAGCCAAGGTTTAAAACCTGCCTTCACCAACAAACTACTAATCAACTTGCCTCAAAATTTAGTTTCAAAGAACTATCTGAAACATCAGAACCCCATGAAATATCAATGAGGCTTTGGTCATTCTGCAATAATGAACTTTCTAATCCTCTTTAACAAGTGAATACCACCCTCTTAGAATGGCGCATATTAGAATTAAGTACACTTGGATAAAGGACAATTTCCACACCTTTGAAAATGGCTTGAACTTGACCCCAAGCTGGCCTTTAGAAAACTGTATGCAACAAGCAATAAATCTTAGAATTTCAATTATCTGTGCACATTTTTTAAAGCATTAAAATGCACCAAAAGTGAGGGAAATATAAAGCCTCATTTTGCAAGACCAACGTTGGTCAAAAGTAATTTGTAGTACCCCCTACACTTCCACAACTTACAAATATCCCCTTGAACAAATTCAGCCATTGTAGGTTCATGTTGATATTGTGACTAGTGTCATGCCTCCGTTAGCAATAATATCAAACTAACTAAAGGGCACGTAACGCAAGTCACATTTCAAACACGAGTCAGCGGCATCTGAATTTTTTTATCATGTCTGTGTTGCAAAAATAACTGATAAGTAAATGAATGCTGATATACATAGTTGGTTTGTAGACATACTTGTGAGGTAAACCGCTCATCAGTTGACCAGAAAAGCCGAATATCAGGTATCTCAAAAAGAACCATTGCAAGCCGCTCCAATCCAAGTCCAAAAGCCCATGCAACATTATTCATTTTACAACTCCTCTTTAATATTTCCTGCTCTGTCACTCCACAACCCAAAACCTCCAACCATTTATCCTGAAACAGTGTCAGATACACAATAATAAGTTCTGTAGAGTACTAAACATACATTTTGGGATAAAATACCCGATTATGATAATTCAACTCAATAAGTTTGACTCAAGGTCTTTCAGATACTTGTGCAAGGATGTATCAAGCATTATTGCTCATATTTTCTCTCACGACAACTGGCTGTTTATTGTAGCATGATGTGTCATGATTGTGATTCATGCTTATCATTCATCATAATGGTCATCATTAAGCTTATTTTATCATTTCATAAAATTCCAAAGCATATTTTCATATCTTTTTCCCTCATCAAAAGCTCATCCAAAAAATTTTTGGGCAGGCTGAATGAATTATGTTCCTCCATTAACAATTCCATCCAAAGTGATTGAAACAAACTATCAGTATATATATATATATAGTTAATTAGTTAGTTTACTCCAAAATTTTGGGATAAGGCTTTGATGATGATGATGATGATGATTAAAAGCAAGTTCTATATAATCAATTTCCTGTATTTTTGAGTGATCAAAAATCAATTGTATCCATGGTTTTAAAACTCAGTTTCACGTCTTGTCTTGTCCAGGCCCGATACCGAGTCGTCCCGGATGAGTTTTCCGATACGTTTGAGACGTCTCGTTCAAAAACTCAAAAAAATCAACGTGAGGTATTAAATCTAGGTCAAAAAAGTAAATTGTGAGTTGGTCTCGTTCAGCTCTGATACCGAGTTATCGAGCGATACATCTCAGTCTCAGACGAGTTTTAAAACCATGATTGTATCTGCTATTTATATATATAGAGAGAAAAAAGTCCAAAATCAGACCTGAAAATATATCTCAAGTTCAAAAGATGGATTGGTGAATGGAAAGTATGTATCAACCCAACGCATTTCCACCGCACCTGTAAATTTCACCAGAATATGATTGATATCGGTTCAGAAAATAATGTATCTTAAAATAACTCATACAATCCCCAGTACAGCAGCCATTGAGATCAATTATTGATCAAAAGATAAAAGGTTTCAATCCAAGTATACCGAATAAGTGGCGTGCCAAACCCTCAAGGCATTTCTTTAGATCTGTTGCTGCGTAAGATGTGGCGTCCATGCCTGACTTCTCCCACTCATCTGGAGAGAAAACACGAACCCCTTCCATCTGCCCATTTGAGATATCAATTCATCCAAAAACAAGAAAACTTTTAGAAACTATTGGATAGAAAACTATGAATAAAACTATTCATGTAAATATGAATACAAGAATCAGTGACAAAGAAACCTGATGGAATACAGGGTAATGAGTTGAGTCAATAGAATCCCTACGGTAAACATCTCCAGTTACAAGGAAATGAGTGTGTTCCGTCCTCAATAGCTCTGCTTGATGAGCACTAGTATGGCATCTCAAGACAGTTTGAGCATCAACGTAGTACGTGTCATTGTAACTCCTGCTTACATGGTCAGCAGGAACCAAGACATCATCAAAGTTCTGCAAGAAGTAGATCTACAGTCACAGCAATGAATACAATGTTCCATGCTATGTTTGTTTTTGATAAGTATAAAGATTTTATAAATATTTTGAATGAGAAAGAGTACAATGGAGGCCGAGATAGCCCCCAAAACAGAAAAAAAAGAAGTCAAAACAAAGCATAATCGAAACACAAACAAGAACCAAGGGAAAAACAACAAGGAAAACTAAGAGCTACACAAGCTCTCCCATCTAAACACAAGGTCTTCAAAGAAAACCCCGGTGAACTCCTTGTTTAGTTTAGCCCAAAAGAACATCAACCCATATATCTTCATATAAACCATGTGCTCGTTTTTCTCCTTGCCTTTGAACACCCTATTGTTTCTCTCCTTCCAAAGACCCTACGTTATGGCCGAAGGAAGAATAGACCACACATGCCTCTTTTTATGAGAAAATATATTATAACCTCACCCTTGTAGCAAAGAATAGAAATTATTGGGGATAACCCAACTCATAAAATAAGGAGAGAAAAGAACACTAAATACCTTGTGAAAAAGAGCAATGAGTAAAGGTATGATCCACGGATTCCCCATCATTCATACAAAGAAGACAAAAATTGGGAGTGATCCACCATCAAGATATCAAGTTGTCTAAAGTAAGAATCCTCCCTAAGGAGGCGAGCCAAATGAAAAATGATACTTTGGTCGGGATAAAAGATGACCAAATGACATAGGTTGGGTGTGAATTTTGAGACCTTGGAAGGAGTGCTTAGTAAAAAGATCTAACAGTAAATCTTTTATCTTTGGCCTTGACCCACTCCCTCTTATCGTGAACGTTCTCCTTGAATTGGATTTCATTTAAAAGGTTGAGAAGAGATGTCACCTCGATTATCTCCCTATCGTTGAAGGTTCCTCCTAAAACCCAAGTCCCAAGTAAAAGTATTCTCATTGTGAATCAGAGATTGTTTAATTGAACAATTCTTTCTTAATGAACAAGCATACAAAGATGGGAATTGAAATGCTAGAGTCAAATTCCCACACCACCTATCTTCCCAAAATCGAATCTTATTCCCTGATCCCACCCTAAAACTTTTCTTTTTCTCAAAATCACTGACCTCCTTCAAGATCCCCCTCCTCACACTACAAACATAAGTCCCTTTCGACTCCCCACTATATCAACCAAACATTTTTTCACCATATTTTGCATGCACCACCCTCCTCCACAATCTTTCCCTCTCTTCACCAAACCTCCATAACCATTTACCTAAAAGATTACCCACCAAGGGCCACCATTCAGGATTCAAACATTACAAATGAAATGGATAACATTAATAAAACAAGAGAAATGAAAAGCCTTATTCTTTTTAACATGATAGAGCAACATCAAAAAATAAAAGCATCATGGATTGGTTCAAAGTTACTGAAGCCCAAAAAGCCTTATTTTGACAATATTTTCTTCATAAGAATAAGAGTTGTTCTGACATTAAAAAAAAGCCAATTAGACTAGAAGCAACAAAATCAATTAATTCCTTGAGTTACCATACGATCAGTTATGCGCTTTAAGTCATGCTATACTCAAGGGTTAAAGTATTTGTACTTTTAACCTAGGAATTAAATTTTGAATATTTGTCCATAAGTGGGACCCATTGTTACTTTCAGAAATTTGTTTATTCCATTCCTTCTAAATATTCCAAAACAACATGCCGGATAAGTCAAAAATCACATTCATCAGGTTGAGTTAACTAGAGATCTGCCAAGTCATAGTCCAAGTTTTTAGTTGACTCAGTGGTTTGGAGAACTAATTCATGTGTACATTTTATTATTATTAATAGTTGGTAGGGATTTGAGCCCAATGACTTACACCAAGGAAAGAAGTTCCCAACACCAACAACTATTAGCATACCAAACAGCTATTAGCATATGGTGGCGATGGAATACCGGGGTAGACGCAACATTGTAGGGAGAGGCGGCAACCTTAGGGCAAGGGCTAAGAAAGTCGCCGTACCAATTGGGTGGCATTAGTGGTAATTCCCCCCCAATAGAAGATAACACTACTCGACTCGTCATCGAGTGGGGGTCAGTGCTGTAGCTAACGCGTTAAGTATCCTGCTTGGGGAGTACGTTCACAAGAATGAAACTCAAAAGAATTGACGGAGGCACACGCAATTTCTTATCCTCGCACAAAAATTCTCAATTTCCAATAATCATCACTCAAAATGTTTGCAGTACTTTAGAAATAAAAGTGAATTACAAACATAACTCAAATTCTTTAATTATTTTGGTTAGTACTCAGTAGCAAAAAGCTTTAACGAAACCTAATAGGTCATTGCTTCCAAATTTGCAAAAAAAATTAGGCGCAGAAATAATCAATTGTGCACACAGCTAGTCTCACTCAAGTCATACACCCCACACACCAAAACAGCTAGGCAGAAGATACAGTAAAAAATGGGGTAGTGTTGAGACTTCTCAACTATGGGGTAAGCATAATTTCTTTGTTATTTTTTGCTTAGCTAATAAAACATGGATGCAAGTATTCCAAGCTTATGTTTTTCCAATATGCAGTCTAAATAAAGAAGTTGAAAACCAAAATTAAGTTGCATAGTCTACCTGTTTGTTTTCTTGAAGCCCACCCTCTAAACATAAGCAGTGAATCAAATGAGAAAAAGAAAAAAAAGAAAAACAGAAAAAAAAAAAAAAAAAAAAGCACAAATAGAATATCGTCAACAGAATTTAGTTATACCGTATAGGACAACTCATTAGCAGTTTAAACTAAAATTTCCAAATATAACAGAAAGAAGCTAATAAGAAAGTTGCATTCAGCAAAATGGCTAGTGAAAATTCCTAGACAAACCCAAACCATACCTCTTTTACAGAAACAATTGGGCACAGATCATCGAACTTAACAAACTTGGTTGAGTAATTCATGTCAAAATAGTTATATATTGCATTCTTCAAGATCCCAATTGGGTGCTGGTCCCTCCTGTGAAGTTGCAAGCCAAGTTTTGAAAATATAGTATCTGGGACATTGTTTGTAGGATCATCCCGCACTACATCTACCATGTGAGAATCACAAGTCCCACTAAATTAGAACTACAAAAGAAAAAAAAAAAACACCTACAAAAAAACACAAAACTCAAAACCCAAAACGTAAAAATGTGATTTTTGAAGGTGGGGTATCTTACCATCCTTGTCAATCTTGGTTCCACAAATATCCAATAAAGAAACAACTGGCTGTCTTGATTTTTGGTACAACTTTTTTCTAGAGAGACCAGAAGAAGAAGATGAAGAAAAGGGGGTGGAAATGACAGAGCTGCTAAGGCCATTTTTCTGAAAAAAAAATGAGGGAATACAGAAAGTGGATTGAGTTAGTGAGCCCGCCAAGCCGATCACAGAGTAATGTGAGAGACCTCTCGAGCTTGCTTGGATAAGCATTTTCATCTCAAAAAGATCTGGTTCATAAAAACACATGTTAGAGCAAAATTGTCTAATAACTGCACCATATTTTGAAGACTAGAGTTCAAGGAAAAAAAAGTTGATAATATAAAGGTAGGGCTCATATATATGGCTTAGTACAGTTTCACCAACAAAAAAAATCTTTTATAAGCACGTATAAGCATTAATAAGTAGTAGTCCAGAACATACACCCCAAGTTGCTGCATTGCAAAACTAACTCCTTCATATATGACAATACCGTGTGTTCTACTAGATAACAGTCTAGTAATACTAAACATGGATATATGAGATATATAATTAGTCAGGACATGTGGAATTAGTGTGTACTAAGGAATTGATTTTGCAATCTGATTCCAGGGAGTACAATGCCAGCTTAGAGAGAGAGGCACAATTTGTAATGCCCTGAAAATTTTATTATGTATCTTGGGGAATAAATTTCATGGAATTTGTTGATTATTAATCATAATTGTGATGGAATAGTTTTTTTTAGTCAATCACGTATTGTTAGTTGGTTTAAAACTGTCGTTAAACATAATTTTGTGTGAGTTTGATTTGATGATTTAAGTTAGTTGATCCAAAATAATATTTTAGAAGAATATTTATGAATATAAAGAGCTAATTCATAGTTATTTCTGTTAAACCTATTGAGAGAAGTTGACTCTTAAAGTTGTTTATCTCTTGACTTTAAATTTAGGTGTTGATCTCGTTAGGAAGTGAAAGTGAATAAAAAGCTGGACTAGTTGAATAAAGATTCAAGACATCAAGGTCTGATGTTAGATTATAATTTTGATATATCGATGTTGTATTTATCTTATGGTAGTTTTTGTTGATACACCAAAACAATGTTGTAATATGTTTTACTTGTAAACGTGTTTTTATTTTTTTAAACATTGGTTTTGAATAATAAAAAAATCAATTATATTTCTTATTATTAAACCAATAATAGAGCATGGCCTTGAGCTAATCGAGTATAGTCTATGATTAATCAGAAACCTGTTTTAATTAACCATTTAGTTTACAAGTAAGAAATATTGTTGTGAAAAAAAAAAAGATTTTTGGAAGAATTTTAGAAGGAAGAAGATTACAAATTAAAACAAGTTTTTCTATGATTTCAATTATTTGAGCAGGAGAATTATTTATGAAAAAATTGATATTTGATGTTTGAGAATTTCAATGTGATTTAAAAAAAATGGTCTTATTCATTTTGTAAAGGAAAACTCAAGTTTTGAATTGATAAAAAAAAAATGATTTTCAAAAGAGATTATAATTCCTTTATAATAAAGTTACACTGGAGATGTGATGTTATTGAGACTATGATTTTCAGTTTAGTGTGTATGTGGAGTGAATACCCAGTGGTGAGATGCTTCGACATACGTAGTGTAAATCACGAATGCTTCGATTCAAGGATCGTGTAAGGCATGAAAAAAAATGAGTGGAAATGCTTTGGCTCATTGTCATGTAAGACATGAGGGAAAAATGAAATGAAATGAAAAAAAGAAAAGAAAAGATAGAGGGTGTATTTATGTTGAGTGATAGACTGGGTATTCAACTCGCATACTTGGCTGTTATTTTTTGTTTCATATTTTTGAAAAATAGAAAAGTTTTAAATTTCAAAAAAAGAGAAAAGTTCATATTTTGAAATAAAATAAAGTAAAAATGTTTTACTTATATATTATTTTAGTGATCAATTAAAGGGTTTGTGAAAGCCTACAAAGAAAAATGTGTTATTCTCGATAACAGTTGCAATATCTGATTTCTTATGTAGTATGAGATGCATAAGAACTTAACATTATAACAGGAATCCAGGAATTTTCTTTCTATCTTTAATAGAGAACAAAATGTAAAGATAGTTGTATAAATGATAGAGTTTTACTGAGGATTACATGCACGCTAAATTGGCAAAGACAAAGATAATTAATCAATGATCATTAATAGTCTAGAGTAGTCAAGAAAGAATGACCCCACTTATTTGGCCCGTTTCTTAAGGCCTTGGTCAACCACCAACCTGAGCCGAAAAATTAGTCACCCAAGTATGGCAGAGGCTGGCCATAAAATCAAGAACTCACAGTGGGGTTCCACACCAGTGAAGTATTGGATCAATCATATCTTAACTGAGATGTTCACATCAGTCGTGACCCTCAACTCGTTATTATAGTACTCTGCCATTGTATGTTATATTATGAGTTGATGTTGTATGTTTCATATTTTAGGCCTATGAAAATGTTCTATTTCACAGTTATTGAAATATTTTAGATGGATTTATATACCTGCATTGTTTACACATGAATTTGTATGATTAATTTGCATATTAGGACTATGATTTAGAAATATATGTTTCTTGTTGAGTAACTCCCCTGTTACTCACCCTACCAATCATTGCAGTTTCAGGAAGTTCTAGTGATTGATGATCAACTTTATGATTGTTGCAGTTTTGAGATCAGTAGGTTTGTGTGTATAGATAGTAGGTCAATTTATGTTGAGAGTGCAGGTTAGTATATTCTTGGCAATATGTGCCAATATTTCCTTTTATTATACATGAAGGGGGTTGAGAGATAGGATTGTTGTTTTGTTTATGTATCCCATAACTATATGTTTTTGTTTCTATATATAATATCATTGTTTGAAATTATTGAGTTATATGTATTTATCACTATATGAGAAATATCTCACACCTCGAGATTCTAACACTTAAGCATGAGGATGCATGTTAGGATTTTGGGGCATGACACAATTGCTTTCTATGAGTCCTGTTGGAGCAATAAAAAGGACCTTATAAAGATGTCAAGGAAGTCCACAAAGACTCCTATCCAAATCATTGATCTGATTGCACTTTCATCACTTGGGAATCCAAAAACAAGGGCAGGGAATCTTAAGGACTTTAGACTGATTTGCTCAATCGGTAGTATATACAAAATTTAGTCTCAAGTTCTAGCATTGAGGCTAAAAGAGGATTTAGGGATGTTATTTCCCTCCCCATTCCAATTTACGTTTATTAGTCATAAACAAATTTTGGATAAAGTTCACATTACTAACACAATTGGACTCTAGAGCAAGAATGTGATATCATCCTGGAATGGTGGGCGAAGTTAACATGGAGAAAGTACTAAGTATACAATCATGTCACTTAGGATATTCTTGGGTTACTCATTGGTATAATGGATTTTAGTGGAGAAAGAAAGATAATCATATTATGTCCATCCTTGGCTTCTTTCTTAGGCATGGTTAATGGATCTTCAACTTGCTTTTCTAGGAGTTCAAGAGGGTTTAGATAGGGAAGCAAGTTCCCAAAGAGCAAAGTAGACTAGGGTCTAAAGAGTTCTTGTGTGTTCTGTTATGCTCTTGGTGGTTACTGGTAGCACGCAATATGAGTAGTCACCAAGGCTGACAGGGGAGGAGTGAAAGCCAAGTAAATTGACCCATTAACTTGTTTCGCGGGTTAGCATGAGCTTATCAATGCGGTTATGCGCACTCTTCGAATAAGAATCCATTTTCTTAAAGATCCTGACTTTTGTCCTTTGGTGGGTCATCTGAAATCCTTTCGTTGACTTATGTTGTGTTGAAACTATATGATCCCGTCGATTGCGTAAGGCCCGCAATAGCAACCAAACCGGGGAGAAAAAGTATACACAAAAGACAATGAACTGATTACCAGTCAACTAACGACGTGGCAATAGTTTTTTGTACTGTGAATGTTGTTCCCTACCATTCTTCTAATGGTTATATTATTTGTTTTGAAGTTTCAATAATGAATTTTTTCGTTTTGAGAATTAGATTATTATTATTATTATTATTATTTTATATTTAAGTTGAGATTATTAACTCATTCAAAATATCAATCTATTATGAAAAACTAAAACTTCAATTGCAAACCAGAATCCTATAATTAGCTCCAACATTTTTTGAAACCAAAATTTCCTACAATAAGTTGGATTTTGTGCAATCAAAGTTAATAAAAATTCAAGTGTAATCATACAATATACGAGCTAGAGGATTGAAATAGCGAGAACAAATATGAACTCACAATAATTAATAAAGAGAGAACTCTAGAAGAAAAAAAAAAGGTAAATGTAGAGAAGAAATTAGAGCGTCACTTCAGGGGAAAAAACACTTCATGAAACATTCAACTAAAACTATGCATTTTACTTCATAATTCGAACTTGTAACTGAGGTATAAACCACATAAAGTGTCCAAAGCTACATAAACCCTAAATATCCTTCCCCAAAACAAGATCAAAAGCCCTAATTTTCTTTAAGATATAAAGCTTGATGAGCAAAAGAAGAACCATTGAACGTGTGAAGAAAAAAAGATAACAGTACGGTGCGACTCACCGAATCTTTCCCCTAACTGTTGAGTCAGTGGTTGATAGGCAGAAAAGGATGGAGAAACGATAGTTCGATACAGAGAGAAGACTAGCTCTCAAGTTGGATAATGTGAGTGAGAACATATAAGCTACAACGTGTCGTATTGTATAAAATGTAGGCTGTTGCACTTTACGTTTGAAACACATATGTAATGTAGGGCCCACCACAGTTTATTTTAGTGGGCTGCGTATTTCATGGGCCTTATTAAGCACGTGTTGCTGTCTAAAATCTTACCTCATAGTAACAGATTGTTCTTCGGGTCGGGTTGTATGAGAGTAGCAAAGCCTGAGTCCGACCCTTGGCCCACTTACACAGCAGGCTTTGACTTTCGGACCTAGCCAGCTCATGGGCTTTTTGAAAATTTTCCATTAGTGTTAAAAAAAAAAAAAAAAAAAATCTGAACAGTCTTAATTAGCTAATCTTTCATAATTTTTTTTTATTATAATAATTATATTTCATTCTGATTTCAAATTTCACTTGAAGAAGGAAAAAAGAGCCACCATAATAGTTGACGCTGACTTTTTTGGTAAAATTGTATTGATATATGACAGTGAAGTTTACATGGGCCTGTATTGGGATGGACTTCGGCCCCAAAAATAAGTTGGTCATGGGCCTACAAATCAATTATCAATTTTCCTACACGGGGCATAAATGGGCTAAGTCCAAACCTGACTCTGATAGTTTCACGCCAGGGTAACTCATATTGATTTTGGGCTTTGTATGGATATTAAATTCATGCAACTTACAAAAGCCGTTTGGAACTATTTTATTCTACTTTTCATCAAAATGGGGGGCTAATATCAGTTCTAGTTGAAATTGTTAGAGATGGAATCACTTATTATTTTACTAAGTTAGTAAGGCTAGCCTTTCTCATAAAAACCGGAGAATAAATTGTTATCATCTAATAAGAAATTTATTGGATCTCTGCCCAATAGGATGTGTTATTTTAAGATTCGAACCAGATCCAATATAATTTCCATTGTTCAAGATCCAAATTGATCTGATTCAAAGATCAATATTTGTGGATCGGTCATAAATGAATCTGATTCAAAATGATTATAAAAAAATAATCTAAAATATAGTATTTAAATTTAATATAATAGAAATGAACCCAATCAACAACTCTATGGGCCCAATAGGTGAATGGACCCAATCAACAACTCTACGGGCCAAGTGTTTCATAGGTTAAGACTTTGGGTGACCAAAAGTGCCCCACCATGCATTTTCTATATATAGTCAAGAACACATTATCTAATGCCACAAAATAAAACCAACTTAAGTTTTTATTAATGTTCTTGTTCTTTATTACTACTACATTGGTATACAAGAACGGAAAGTAAATTAAGGTTTAAACTCAACAATTATAGAAGCAATAACACGCATAGATCCCTGCAGCCTTGTCAGTAGCAATGCAGTCTCCATTGCCATTATGTTGTTGGTAGCACTGTTTTCGGCATCCATATAGATTGCACTTATTGGGATCCAATATTTGTTGGCATCTACGTACAGCCTCTACCCCAGGCACCATCGACACAGCTGAAGAAAGAAAAGAAAAATTGAAAATCAATTAATTGCATAAACAATAAAATCATTAGATCACAATCAACGATAAGGGTTTCAAACTATTTTACATCAATCGTTGACCCAATACAACCCACAAGTCTTCTTAGGCTAAACTTGTATAATATCATAGTCAGCATTCAATGAAAAATAAGAAGGTTTATCTTGCTGACCTCAATATATAGGTGGAACAAGGTGGTTTTTTTTTTTTTTTTTTAAAGATGATAGACAAATAATATTTATAGTTATAAACATAGATTATTAGAGAAATGTTATTATATAAATTAAAAACATTTTGTATTGAAGTGAAATTACAGCTAAATTACTAATGTAGTCAAAATAGAAAAATAACTATAAATGTTTTTCTATGGATGTTCATTCGCAATAGGCCCATAAATAAAAAATTCAACCTGTTAAAAACAATGCTAATGGCAAAAAATAAATCTCATTAATTTTGGGGTCGTCTTTATCGTCAAGAGAGTACTATCTAAGTAAAAAGGATGAACAAACCTGAGAAGACAACAAGGGAAAACATGAAGAAATGAGCGAAGGAGAGCTTAGTCATCTATGCTTTTGGTCTCAATAGAAATAACTTTGGAGCTGAATATAAAAGTGAATGATGAAGTAAGTTGAAGTGGTATTTATAGATTATTTAGGGCCCAAACATAGATGAATTAATCTAAATTTTTGTATCAGATAAGATAATATCAAATCTTGTGCAAGATTTTTTATACCAACGTTTTTTTTTTTGTTGTCAACTATCCTATTTTTAGTGTTTTTAATTTAAGGACAAGATCAACTCAAAAATATTTTGTTCTTTGTAGTTGGTAAAAGATAAGAATGTGTTGCAGATAATCAAAACTGTCATAATCTTACCTCGGGATTGGGATTTCATAGTAACATATTTGTCTTCGAGTTGGGTTGTATCAGAGTTAGGGTAGTCAATGGATGCTTATCGGTTCGGGTACAGTAATATCTGAATTTGAATCTAAAAATTTTATTTGATATGTTAATCCGAATCTGAATTCGATAGATGTTTCAAAACTCTATTCGAATTTGAATCTGATAATCCTATTGGATATCGGATAATATCCGATTAGAATTCGTATAATTTGTATATATATATATATATATATATATATATATATATATATATATATAAACATAATTTTTCCTTATCCAACTGATTTTTCATTATTAAAAAAAATTTATTATATATTATATAATAAATAAATAAAATAAAATAATATATTTTATATATTATTTCGAATAAATATTATCGGATTCGAAATGTTAATATTCAAATCCGTATTCGATATGGATTCAAATATATAAAACTATCCGAATTCGAATTCAATATCTGAAATTTTCAGATATTATTCAATTTTTTGAATTCAAAATTTTGACTATCCATTGACACCTTCATGAGAGTAGAAGAGCTTGAATCTGACCCTGGGCCCACCTACACAGTGGGCTTTGACTTTGGGACCTAGCCGGCTTATGGGTTTTTTGGCATTTTTCAAAAAGCGTTAGACAAAGAAAATCTGAACAGTCTTAATTAGCTAATCTTTCATTTTATATATATATATATATATATCATTCTGACTTCAACTTTCACTTTAAGGGGGAAAAAGACTCCATAATAATTGTGCTAAATTTTTTGGTAAATATATGATCGTGGAGTTTACTTGAGCCTCTTATTGAGATGGGCTTTGGCAACAAAAAAAAAAAAAAAAAAAAAAAATAAAATTGAGCCATAGTGAAATCGTCTGGACTTTTTTTCACTAAATGGCGAAGGGGTCCGATTTGTAAATGAGAGATTTTATGAGAAATGGGAGTTACCACCTAGTTTAGGTCTAAGAGCCAAAATAATTCCAAATGGATATGGATCGATTCACGGATCAAATAAATCGACAAGAGGTCAAATTATGGGTTTCGAAAGGTGTTAGACACTGAATTCGTCAAAATGATCGGTTTCTACTTCTATCTAAGAAATATCCTAAGGTCAAACAAGGAAGACTATGGTCAAGACTGGTTCAATCATTATCGTCGATTTATATCGGATATGTCAAACGAATCTTATGGCTAAGATATTTCAATTATTACATGATTTCTCAAATTCTGCATAGAAAGATTTGAAAAAGTCTTAATTTAGTTCAATGATCTAAAGCCAATAAAAAATTTATATGCAAATATTTTTCAAATCGTCCAAAATAGAAATTTATGAGAATCTTCTAAATAAGAAAATTATCAATAGAAAACTGTCAAATTGGAACTTATGAAGTTTCTAAATCAGGAATCTGAAGTTTTCTAAATTAGAATTTGAAGAATATATGATGAGTTCCGAAATTAGAAATTTAAAGATAAATCTTTCACAATGGAAAGTTAAAAAAAAAAAATTCAAATCTTTGAATTAGGAAATCCCAAAATTTTATGGATATGAAATTTTCAAATAGGAAAATGTAAAATCTTCTAAATTGAAAAATTGCTAAAACCTGAAATTTCTAAAATAGAAATCTATAAATATATGTTTTCCCAAAATAGAAAATTGTGCCATTTTCATATTAGAAAGTTTCAAACATGAATTTTTCAATAATTTGCAAACAAAACTTCCCAAAAAAAGGATTTTATGAATATAGGGTCCCAAATTAGAAAATCATGAATTTACTCATCAAATTGAGAATTTACAAATAACACAAAAGACCCACATTACTACGCCCACCAGATTGAAGATTGACGAATATCAATGCATAAAAATTCAAATCTAAAAAAATCCCAATTCATATAATTCTTAAATCGTTCACATGGCCTCTGTTGCGCAAAGTTGATGTTTAGGTTATATCTGAAACCTTTCCAATTTTCGGCTTAAAGTGGTTATTGGTAGTAATGTTTGCAGTGTAGTAGAAGTGGATGAATTTGCACTGAAACTTTTAGATGAGCAGTAGAGGCTAATGCCTAACTATGCAGTGTGATTAGCTGGAACTGCCCCCCCTCCCTCTCGATATCTTGGATCTTGCATGTATTTAATTCGGTGGGTACCAATTTTCCAATCAACTCTTCTCTGGTTGGGATGCAAAATTCCATTACCCAACCAAGCCATGCCTGTCAAATGGGCTTGGAGATTTGTGAAGCAACACATGCTTAAATCATCACCACCATCATCCCCCAAAAATTTGGGTCCCTTCATTCAATTCTACTTGAAGTCATGGCTCCTATTAAATCAAGTGTCCATATCTACTTTCACTTAGTGATACTTGAATGTAATTTAGGTGCAAAAATAATGTGCCTTCCATAAACATGTGCTGTCTGTCTCAATTGGACAGAAGCAACAACTTTTATTGTAAACCTGGGAATATTGGAATACAGCTTATTCTTACAAGTTTGATATCCTTTAGTAAACTCAAATCTCTTCTTAAGAGCCTAATCTGATTATAAAATTTTCTATAATTGGATGATGATTGATGCCACAAAACACTCTAGATTTTGTGAACTTTGAGATCAAATTTTTTATTTATGGTTGATTTTGTGGACTTCTATTTCGTAAAAAAATGCGTGTAAAGTTTGTAAATTATTCCAAATTAGTCATTTTATTTTCTTTTGAATAACTATATTTTCCGTTGGTATTTGCAGATTTTGGAGTATTTTGTTCTTACTGTAAACGAACTTGGATATGTGATTTTGCCTTCCGTTGAAGAGGGTTATGCCGCCACTACTTCCATCACTATCGCTTTTGCTACTAGTTTGTTGTGGGGAGTTAGATAGACATGTCAAGAACAAGGAGTGGTATTTGGATCTCTCTTAATTTCTTCTTTTCTTTTCTCATAACTTGAGTTGCTAGATTTTGATCCTCATATAATTGGTACCATTATCGTTAGAAGATGATATGTATCCAACTACACTTACGTGGGTTTCTTCATAGTTCAAGAATTTATGTTTTAGTCAGATTTGTTGGCAAGAACATTTTTTATCTGAGAACTCATTAGTTTTTCAGTTATTTCTCTTTGGTAAGTTGGATCTTTCTTTAATCAACTATTTATAAGGGAACAAAGACTGAGCTTTTGAATTGTTTATATTGGTTAAAATAGGTTCGAAGCCCTGTTACTTAGTTTTGATGTCGGTTAAATGAATAATGTTCTTCAATTTTAATCTTGTTTAAAGTCATGTCTTTTGTTATTGCAAGCAGGTTCAAATCTTGTTCATGTTTTTCGTATCCATGTTATGATTCATCATCACTCGTTGTCATTTACTACACCTTATCCTAGTTAATTAAGGTGATGCTTGATTTACTTACTCGTGATATTTCATTTAATTACTTGGTGCACACTATAGAGCCATTCAATTACTTGATTTACTCGTTATTCTTTGCTTATTTCATTGATCTACTTCTTGATCAAATTTGATATCCTCATCCGATTCTCCTTCTTGCATTAAACTTTTTGATTGTGTGTTTCCATCAATGTATAAGTAGCGAAAATCAATGGTTTTGTATCCATGTTATGGTAGTTGGAATGGATATGGAAGCTGATGAGTCAATCTTCGATGAGATTGTAGGTAAGGCGTGGATGCATTTGAGGCATGTTGATGCTTTGGTTCATTGCTACAACTATGAAGGTAACATCGTGAACGACTTATTTACATCATTCTTTAAATCATAAAATGGATTTCCATCATTATTTGAGATTATATTATTGTGAAAAAATGATGTAATTTCCATTTAATTGTTTCGGATGATAATAAGTAGTTGTTTAATAATTCTACCTTTTTAGATTTATGTTTGAATTCTTGATTATATTATGTTAGATGGTTTAGAAAATAATTAGATTTATAAAAGTTGAAGATGAGGGGCATTTAGGTCTTTTCATGTTGCTAGTTGGGGTCTAGGTCATCAATTTCAAAATATAGGGGTATCTCCAATATTTAGCAACATGTAAGGGGGCAGGTGTAAAATTAAATTTTCTTTTTTTTCAAAAGTTCTTATAGCAACCCGGACCGAAGTTAAAGACCTGGTATTTTTTTATATTTTTTTAAAAAATGCCCCACACTTAGTAAAAAAAAATTTCACAAAAACTGACAATTTTCATTTACGTGACATGACACCCATCACAACATAAAATAACAAAAATTCATCAAATAAAATGATAAATTTTACTGAATTAAATGATGAGATATTTTATATAAAATGATGATTTCCATCACATGGAATGACATCTATTAATTACATAAAATTATGATTTCTATTACATGGATTGACACCTTTTGATCATTATGAGATAATGAAAGTGGAATTTTAAATCAAGATTTGGTATCGGATTCCTAGCGATGAAAATTTAAAATTTCTTATTACACCCCAATTTGAATGGCAAAATTAAATAAGGTGGGGGGGGGGGAATGCCAATAATATTTATTTAAGGGACTCGTTATTTCCAAATCAATTAAAAGTCAAAACCAGTTAGTTGATTTTTAAAATTGAATTGATCATCAGAATCATTAACCAATCAACAAATTCAACCGTCTATCATCAAAACTTTCAAGCAAAATAAAATTTTTCTAACCGATCGCCCATCAAAATGATCAATTAATAACTTCGGCTAATCGATCTCAAAATCATCCTATCAATTGTAAAATTGATTAACCAACCTACAAATCCTAACAAATCAATGAATTGAAAGACAATGTAAGTAATCAATCAAATGAGCCCAAGCTAAATTTAAAATGAGTGCAAGAAGTATAGGGTCACCACCCTTATGATTCAAAAGAAATAAAAAACAAAAGGGAAAATAAATAAAAGAAGCTTTTATGTTAGATACCCAAGAAGAAATTTATTTTTAAAATAGAAGTAGAATAAGAAAAAGAAAAATCTAAGAAAAGAAGGCTATAAAAAGGGACAACATAAGTTTTTCTAAAGCTTATGGGGTTAGTAGCACCTTTACGAACTCATGGGGTCAGTAAGGAGACACACAAGTTATTTGCTAGTAGGGAAGGCTACGATTACCCAGGTTGATCAAAAGGTATTCGATTCAAAGATGTTGAGCGAAAAATAATCAACCAACCTGAAAGCGTCCTCGATCCGTGTGTTGCGGATATACTTTTTTTTGTGTGGATTTGGGAGTCGCCACCTATTTATTATGAATTAGGTACCGAATATTGACTCAAAAAAGATAAAAACATTGATCTACAAAAAGAACGGGTCCGGGGATCATGTTACGGGGTTGGAAGGTGTTAGACACCAAGCTCGTCCAACAAACGCCAATCTCTACTTTTTTCTAAAAAAAATACACTGTTAAACAAATCTAAAAATAAATAAATAAAAACATTACCTGGTTGATTGTGACAATTGGTTTCTTCAGATCTGGCGGAAAGCGTTCTTGTGTGAGTTTTTCTACTTTTTATTCATCATTGGATCCATTTCTGATTTCCAAAATGAGGTATCCTCCTCCTAAATCAGAGTATTTTCTGATTTTTTAGATATTTTTTGGAGGGTTTCTAGATGTTTTTTGAGCAAAAACTGGGGTTTGGATGTTAGGTAGGGAGTTAGGGCTTTAGATTTAGGGTTTTGGAAAGGGTGTGGGGGTGTTTCTGACCTCTCTTTCCTAAGGATTCTTTTAGCCTGCGAGATTGGGTTGTTGAGGCTCCTATTTCTACAGTTTTTTGAGAGCTTTCTAGTTTGACTAGGTTTCTCTTAGATAAGATAAATTAGAGTTTAATTAGGGTTTTGAATTAGGGTTTGGAATTAAGATTTCCATTCTTACGTACAATGAAAGAATATTTTTTAGTTTTTTGGGAGAACCCCCCCGATTATATTTTTAATTCTTTGGGATCCTAAATGAAGGGGCCTTCTAATAAATATCAGGTGGGCCCCACTTGAATAAGTGAGTCACCATTTAAAATTTGGCCCATGGGCTTAATTAATTAATTTTATTTTTTTAAAATTTTAAATTTAATTTATTAAGGTTTCACTTTACTTCATTAATATTTTAATTATTAATTTTAAAATTTTAATTTTTTAGGGTTGAAAAATTACAATTTTGCCCTCAAAGAGAGTTTTTGCGTTTCAAATTTTTTTATAAGGACTTCAATGGGAGTATCGATTTGTGTTATTTATGAATTTTTCGACGTGAAATGATCATAAACCCTATGAGGGGTATTTTCATAATTTTGTCAAATTTGGTGAAAATTGGCGAAACAGTTTAAAATCACTTCTTTTCGACGAGTTGTGGGCGGAGAATGTGTTTGGGACTTTGGGTTTCGGAGAGATATTAACGATTTGGAAATACAAGAAGTTGTTAGATTAGTTAATGACGCCTCTTTCATCGAGACACGTACGGAAAGGGAAGATGTGAGAATATGGATGGCAAGTAAGGATGAAAGGTTTTTGGTGTGTTTTTTTTACTGATCATTGTGCAATAATGGAGATAGCTCATTCCCTCATATCTCAATTTGGGGTTCAAAAGTGTCAAGCAAAGTTGTTTTCTTCACATGGACGGTGCTTCTAGGTAGGATCCAAACGGTGAAGTTTTTGATGAGACGTGGCTGGTGTGGGGCAAGTTACTGTGTGTTATGTATGGATAATAGAGAATCATCGGATCACCTTCTTCTTCATTGCAAGTTCACACATGATGTTTGGGTTCATTTTTTTTTAAGTTGTTTGGAATTCTAACATGCTCACCTAAAATAGTAATGGATCTCTTCATTGGGTGGTCATCAATTGGATACTCATTTGGTGGCACAAAGAGGATACTGTGGAGTATCACACCATTCACAATTTGTTGGGGGTTGTAGATTGAAATAAATAGGAGTATTTTTTAGAGGAGACAAACAGATTGTTCAAGTACGATTACTTCCATTTTAGGTCTTATTTTTGGCTGGTCTAAAGTATAGAAGGAGTTTAGGGACTGGTTCTTCGAGGATTTTTTGTACAATTGGGATGGGATTTATTGTTCTATATGTGAATATTGTATCCTTGTAAGGTTTTGCCAGGTTGGTCATCTTGACTAATCTAGTTCTATTTTATGAATGAAATGCTATTTATAAAAAAAAAAAGGGACCACAATGCAAAAATGCAAAAAAGAAAGACAACTTTCTTTTCATTCTCCCTTTGGAGACAAGATAGTAAGTGGAGAAGGAAAATATATATATATATATAAATATAAATAAGCAAAAAAGGAAAGAAAAGGCAAGAGAGGAAAGAAGACAAACAAAAAAGAAAGAAAAATCATTTGTTTGGTTATCTTCTTTACGACCTTCTGGTTCAGCTACCATTGATGTCTCCTCTAATTCCATTCTTCCATCTCACCCACAACCCATTCACTACTTCACTATCTTCTTTCATTGAAGTCCCAATACCCCAGCCACGTTCTCCTACCACTCTATCACCTTCTTTTTCTCTCATTGACACAACAACATTATCCTCTTCTCTTCTTCAGCCCACTTTAACAGACCCACAACTACTCCTCTCCATTTCTCTCCTTAGCTCTTGGCAGTATATGTTCGAACTGTAGATGATGATAAATAAAAAATAAAAGAAAACCTTGGCAAACAAGGGGTTGAACTACAAAGATAACGTTAATCCAAAGTAATTTTTTTTACTTCCAATCCAATTCAATTTTAACAAAGTGATTTAAAAATAGTTTGCAAAAGATGATTTATCTAAAATAAATTACTAAAATAGAATAAACTTAAGAATATGAAAGAGAAGTGTAGACCAATTGGATACACATTCACAAGCTTTATCAGTGAATTCTGGTTCTCTATTTATCTCGATCCACTAAATAAAACTAATGTTTGTGGATCAGAAAATCAATCAATTATAATATAAACAAAAACAAAAGTATGAAATAGTTTAGGCCGAGATTATTAGGTAAACATTAACTATTCTCTGTAGAGCATGGTTCTTCTTGAACTTATCAAAGAAAGAAACCATCAAAACTTTGAAAATAATTAATACTCAACCTAATAATATATACGTACGTTACCACAATAAGACTATTAAATCATTACGAAAATCGTAACACATTAACAAAACTTACTCAGGCTTCCGCAACCGATCTACCGGAGATTTAGCCAATACTAATCGCAATAATAATAAAGCAAAAATAAAATAAAAGAAACATAGAGAGAAAAGAGAGATGAAAGAAAAAAAAGTTATCTTTATTGCTTGACTTTTGACTGGCAGAGCCTCTTTACAACTTTCATAAAACTCAGAAAAGAAAGAAAATAAACACTAATCTAATTCTAAAAATCCAGCCTCCTCAACCCTTGGTCTGATATTCTATTTATAGAGAGACCAGATTAGGATTTTCTATATAAATTAGGATTTCGGAGACATTCCGTATTTACAAAAAATACTAAAAATAATATATTGCGAATGGTATCCAGCCACCAATCTTCACTACAAATCTCAAGGTTTGACTTTCTTAGTTGACTGCGCTGCCACAATTGACCATGGTGCCGTGAAGTTTTAGTCAATTGACTTGACTTTTGGTCCATGATCTTTTTTTGGATCCTGAATCATAATGGTAACTTTGGTTTTTCTTGATTCGTCTTGAAACTTTGCGAATAATTCCTATTACACGTAAATAATAGTAATTAGTTTTCGAATTACATAATTAAATGAAAAACATGAATTATTATGGACTAACAATAAACTTGTATGCAATTAGAGGGTTTAGTGTATAATTTACTGATAAAGTCTATGTAATTAGGGCTCTAGAAATGACTTTCTTGACCTTGATCAGTACACCCTATAGTAGCCCCCATATCCATCCCTCTCGATCTCACCTCTCCCTCACTCTTCCTTTCTGCCACACAACCACGACAACCTCCTACTACTCTCTCCACCTCTTCTTCATCTCTTCCTCTCGGTTTCCCCTTCATCCATTATAGTAGCACCCCCCCATGTCTCCATCTCTCCTTCTCAGTCTCTCTTCCCATTATTACAGTAACACCCTCACCTCTTGATGTCTCTTGCCATCCTTCTTGGCCTCCCTCTCTCATTCTCCCCTCTCTCTTAACTCATGGCCTTTCCTTTTCTATCACCATTTTTCGCCACCTCACACCATAGCCCCTTTCTCGAACATCACCTCACACCATACCTCTTTCTTGAGCTCTCCCTCATACTACTCTCGGTGTTCACCTTAGCCCCACCAAGCCTCAATTATTCCGCCTTCACAGTAGCCCATAAGCTTTGGTTTTGAAGGGATCACATCGCAGCAACAACTTCGAATTTTTTATATAAAAAAGAGGTAGATTTTTTATTTTGTTTGATCTTGATGATGTCACTAACATAGATGTTTATGTGTTTGTATCAGGTTTGGAGGAGGAACTAGTTTGATGAATGTAAATGTAACACAAGATGAATGGTTTGTGATTCATGATTGAGACGGGAATGCCTCCAAGATAATTAATTACATGAAATCATGTGGTCAGATTCATTTGCTTTGTAATGAAATCATAGTACAAAATATCGTCCGATTATGTTTGGGCATCAAGGTTGAATTACTCTCATCCTCTTCAATTTGCCACTTGATACATGCATCAAAAATTACTTATTTAACAAAAGAGTTGATTCACTGATTGTTTTTTTTTTTCCTATATGCACTAAATAAAATTATGTTTTTTTTATGAAAATTAGTCAACTCAGCTTACTGTTTGAGTAAGTGCATAAAAAATTATTTTTTTACGAGTCAATTCACTACTTTTTGAGGTACATTGGTGTCATTTAATTTGAATTTTTTCTTGAAATTCTTTAAGTAGACTTGTCAATAGTTTTCCATCTTACAAAATTTGAGTGGTGAGTTAACGCGTCTATATTTTTGTGGTTAGCAAATCAAGTTAAATCATTTTGGCTAGTGGATTGATTAAGTTAATTCGTCAATTTTAAGGTATGCAAAATAATTGGAAAATTCAAAAAATGTGCATATTATTTTATGTGCCGCATGGGTCTCGTAACATCGTTTGCAAATCGAGGTTTTTTTTTTTTTTTTTTTTTTTCAGAACTTCTTAAATGTGTAATTTTAGAAAGAATGATGAATTTATTTTTGGAGTGTCAAAGCTATAGAATTCGATTGATTGATTTGACAAAATGATGATGATTGGGCTTAAGCCCTTGGGTCTTGACCTTGACTTTAGCCTTTCTAATTTGACCTTAGGACATCAATTTGACTTTAGTCTTCTCCCTTTAATCTCAAGATATTTTAGATCGTAGTAGAGACTGATCACTTTGATTGGATAGATTTGGTGCTTAACATTTTTCGTAACCTGTAACTTGATATCCTATCTTTTTCTCTTAGTTGTAAGCCGGCCTAATTGCATCTTGGAGTTATTTTTTTGGTTCCTAGACCTAAACTAGATGGCGACTCCCAATACTTAGAAAATCCCCTAATTCCATACTTTTTATTAAAAAGTGTTGAGGCGCTTTCAAGTAAGTCCCTTGAAATTTGATTGATTGATGACTTGATCGAGTCATAGGGGTTTAATCTGAATTTGATTTGTTATTTGATGACTCGATCAAGTCGAGGGACACAATTTTATTTGACAAGAGCTCATATGACGAAATGAACTTCATCAGATCGAGTGGTTAAATTTATTATTTGGAAACTCGACTGAGTTAAGGGACTGTTGATTCAAGTAATTTTATTAATAAAGGTCCCTTATTTGACTCGATGGACCTGACTCAGGGGGACTGCACCGAATTAGATATTCCGATTTATCACTTAAACATTCGATTGAATCAAAGACTTATGCCAAATCAAGTGACTAACAATTGCGCATTCTTCCGAGAAAATGAACATTATTGCTTGACCCTGACTCATTGATCTCGACTTAATGAGTCGAGCGGGTTTGACTTAAGAAATCGATTTATATATTGGATTCGATCAAACTACATTGTTTTAGGAAATAACACAAATTGACAACATTGGACTAGAAACTAATTGCCTCATTATTTTATGCAATTATTATTATTTTGTGTCCATATTACCTTAAAAGAAGCAGGTTGCAGAAGAACTTAACAACACCTGACTCATTTGAGAATCCGGCTCGTATCCTAAATCGATTGTATTGGACTGATAAGGTCTCATAAAACCATTTTAGGACCGTAATTACACAATGATTATCGACACCTAATTGCTATTTGTCCTAAATAAACATAAATTGTATTTATTTCCCAAATTATTGAAACTAATAGATTTTCTTACTATTTGCAAGTAAAAATAGTAAAATTCGGAGGCAAATATTTTTGTAACAATTTTTATTATAATGTTCAAGACAAATGGAATCATCAATCCAAAAATCAGAGTTAATCGCTGCGACATCATAGTGCAGCGATAATCTCGAAGAATTATGCCTCGAGATTCAAACTGAATATTCTAGATGTTTTGGTCGTTGCAACTGAAGACCTTTCTATCGGAGACATTCCATGTTTATAAAAAATACTAAAAATAGTCTATTACGAATAGTATTCAGCCGTCAAACTTCGATACGAAATTCGAGGCTTGACCTTCTTAGTTGACCGCACCGTCGCCGTTGAACCTGGGGCTGAGATAAAGTTTTGGTCAATTGACTTGAATTTTAGTCCACGGTCTTCTTTTAGATCCTGGATTATAGTGTTAACTTCGGATTTTTTCGATTCGCTTTGAAACTTCGTGAATAATTCTTATTACGCGTAAATAACAGTAATTAGTTTCGAAATACATAATTTAATTGAA
Organism: Akebia trifoliata; assembly: GCF_017979445.1. NCBI lineage: Eukaryota > Viridiplantae > Streptophyta > Magnoliopsida > Ranunculales > Lardizabalaceae > Akebia > Akebia trifoliata. The sequence goes on from NC_141382.1 coordinate 40,644,159, forward strand.
ATCAATAATTATTATAGACTAACCATGCATTAAGTCTAATGAGGGGATTTAATGTGTAATTTATTGATAAAGTCTATGTAATTAGGACTCTAGAAACAACTTTCTAGACCCTAATCAAGTCTTTCTACTTTTATCTTCATCACTATATTCGTTTCCAATATTCGAGATGAACTATCTCCTCCTAGATCTGAATATTTTTTAGGTTTTCGAGATGTTTTTGAAGATTTTTGGGTGTTTTTTAGGTAAACAATAGGTGTTAGGTAAGGACTTGGGACTTCAGATTTAGAATTTTGAGAAGTCTTGAAAAAATTTTGTACCTTCCTTTCCTAGAATTTTTCTTGACATGCGAATTTAGGTTATGAAGACTCCTTTTTATAGAGCTTTTTGAGAGATTATGATTTTTTAGGTTTTTTCAAGATAATGTTAAGTTATTTAAGTAGGGTTTTGAATCTTACGTAGAATGAGAAATTTTTTTAATTTTTGGAGAACGCCCTAATGGAGGGTTCTTTATTAAATTATATTTTAATTTTTTGGGACTCCCGGTGGAGATTTCTTTAATAAATATATGTGGGCTCCACTTAAATAAATGGACTACCACTTAAAATTTGGCCCGTGGATTTAATTAATTGATTTTATTTGTTCAAAATTTTAATTTAATTTATTAAGATTTTACTTTATGATAATAAATATTTTAATTATTAATTTCAGATTTTTGATTTTTAGGATTTGAAAAATTACCGTTTTACCCTCAAAGAGGATTTTTGAGTTAAGATATTGATTTTGATGTTTTGAAATCAATTTTTCGTAAGAAATTCAATGAGAATATCAATTTTTGTTACTTAAGAATTTTCGGTGTGAAATGATTGTGGACCCTATGAGGGGTGCTTTCGTAATTTTGTCAAATTTTGTGAAAATTGGTGAAATAATTTATTTGGTTTTAATTTATTATTTTATGTGTTACAAAGGGTTTTCCTAACGTAATGTAGGCTCTAAAGATGTTTTGATGTCAGGGGTATTTTTTTTTAATTTAGTCATTTTTTAGGATCACATAAAGAATCTGAGAATTTTTTTTTAATTTTTAATAGAGAACAAGATGTAAAGATAAATTTATAAATGATAAAATTTTACTGAGGACCACATGCATGCCAAATTGGCATAAACAATGATTAATCAATAATCATTAATAGTCTAGAGTAGTCATGAAAGAATAATCTACTTATTTAGCTCTTTTTTTAAGCCCTTGGTCAACGGCCAACCTGAGTCGAAAAATTAGTCACCCGAGTATGGTAGAGGCTGGCGATAGAATCATGAACTAACAGTGGGATTCCACACTGGTGAAGTATTGTATGAATCGTATCTTAATTGAGATGTTCACATCAATCGTGATTCTCAACTCTCTATTATGGTACTCTGTCATTGTATGTTATATGATGAGTTGATATTGTATGTTTCATATTTTAGGCCTATGAAAATGTTCTATTTCACAGTTATTGAAATGTTTTAGATGGATTTAATATACCTGCATTGTTTACACATGAATTTGCGTCATTAATTTGTATATTATAATTATGATTTAGACATATACGTTTCTTACTGAGTTCCTCCCCTGTTAATCACCTTACCAATCATCGTAGTTCTAGGAAATTCCAGTGATTGATGATCAACTTTATGATTGTTGCAGTTTTGAGATCAATTGGTTTGTGTGTCGAGAATTTCAGTAGATAGTAGGTCAATTTATATTGAGATATGTACCAATATTTTCTTCTATTATATATAAATAAAAGGGGTTGAGAGATAGGATTATTGTTTTGTTTATGTATCGCATAACTATATGTTTCTGTTTCTATATATGATATTATTGTTTGAAGAAGGAGAAAAGAGCCACCATAATAGTTGACGCTGACTTTTTTGGTAAAATTGTATTGATATATGACAGTGAAGTTTACATGGGCCTGTATTGGGATGGACTTCGGCCCCAAAAATAAGTTGGTCATGGGCCTACAAATCAATTATCAATTTTCCTACACGGGGCATAAATGGGCTAAGTCCAAACCTGACTCTGATAGTTTCACGCCAGGGTAACTCATATTGATTTTGGGCTTTGTATGGATATTAAATTCATGCAACTTACAAAAGCCGTTTGGAACTATTTTATTCTACTTTTCATCAAAATGGGGGGCTAATATCAGTTCTAGTTGAAATTGTTAGAGATGGGAGTCACTTATTATTTTACTAAGTTAGTAAGGCTAGCCTTTCTTATAAAACCCAGCGAATAAATTGTTACCATCTAATAAGAAATTTATTGGATCCGTGCCCAATAGGATGTGTTATTTTAAGATTCGAACCAGATCCAATATAATTTCCGTTGTTCAAGATCCAAATTGATCTGATTCAAAGATCAATATTTGTGGATCGGTCATAAATGAATCTGATTCAAAATGATTATAAAAAAATAATCTAAAATATAGTATTTAAATTTAATATAATAGAAATGTACCCAATCAACAACTCTATGGGCCCAATAGGTGAATGGACCCAATCAACAACTCTACGGGCCAAGCGTTTCGTAGGTTAGGACTTTGAGTGACCAAAAGTGCCCCACCATGCATTTGCTATACATAGTCAAGAACACATTATCTAATGCCACAAAATAAAACCGACTTAAGTTTTTTTTATTAATGTTCTTGTTCTTTATTACTACTACATTGGTATACAAGAACGGAAAGTATATTAAGGTTTAAACTCAACAATTATAGAAGCAATAACACGCATAGGTCCCTGCAGCCTTGTCAGTAGCAATGCAGTCTCCATTGCCATTATGTTGTTGGTAGCACTGTTGTCGGCATCCATATAGATTGCACTTATTGGGATCCAATATTTGTTGGCATCTTTGTACAGCCTCTACCCCAGGCACCATCGACACAACTGAAAAAAGGAAATTTTTTTTTGAAAATCAATTAATTGCATAAACAATATATAGGAACAAGGTGTTTAAAAAAAAAAGATGATCGACAAATAATATTTATAGTTATAAACATAAATTATTAGAGAAATGTTATTATATAAATTAAAAACATTTTGTATTGAAGTGAAATTAGAGCTAAATTACTAATATAGTCAAAATAGGCACGGAAAATAGCCTGTTAAAAACATGGCGAAAAATAAATCTCGTTAATTTTTTTTAGCCCAAAAAGATACACTATGTGGAAATTTTTGGGGTCGTCTTTATGGTCAAGAGAGCACTATCTAATTAAAAAGGATGAACAAACCTGAGAAGACAACAAGGGACAAGGTGTTTACAAAAAAAAGATGATCGACAAATAATATTTATAGTTATAAACATAGATTATTAGATAAATGTTATAATATAAATGAAAAACATTTTGTATTGAAGTGAAAGTAGAGCTAAAGAGAGTACTATCAAATTAAAAAGTATGAACAAACCTGAGAAGACAACAAGGGAAAACAGGAAGAAATGAGCGAAGGAGAGCTTAGCCATCTATGCTTTTGGTCTCAATAGAAATAACTTTGGAGCTGAATATAAAAGTGAATGATGAAGTAAGTTGAAGTGGTATTTATAGATTATTTAGGGCCCAAAAATAGATGAATTAATCTAAATTTTTGTATCAGATAAGATAGTACCAAATCTTGTGCAAGATTTTTTATACAAATGAGAAACTTATGAGAATCTTCTAAATAAGAAAATTACCAATAGAAAACCTACCAAATTGGAATTTATGAAGTTTCTAAATCTGGAATTTGAAGTTTCCTAAATTAAAATTTGAAGAATATATAATGAGTTCCGAAATTAGAAGTTTAAAGAATGAATCCTCCAAAATGAAAAGTTTCCAAAAAAATCAAATCTCCAAATTAGGAAATCCCAAATTTTTATAGACATAAAATTTTCTAATAGGAAAATGCAAAATCTTCTAAAATAGAAATCTATCACTACAAAAATAGTGCTTTTTAGCGACCCATTCTCAGCGGCAGCCAAAATAGGCGCCACTGTAGAACACAGCTTGCGCGCCAAATACCGAAATTTTGCAAAAAAAAAAAAAAGAGGAAAAATTCTCTCTCCTGTATCAACTGATTTTGTGAAAACCTTTCTCTCTCTCTCTCTATATATATATATATCAAGTTCATCACAGCTCCTCTACATTTAGGGTTTCGATTTTCATTCTAATAGGTCTCTCTCTCTCTGTATCAAGCTCCTCTTCACATTTTCTGGAGTTTTGAGAATCGAAATCGCAGATTTCGAAGTTGTTTGAGTTTTTTAGAATCCAAATCACTCCCTCTCTCTGTGTATCAAGTTCCTCTTCACAGTTTTTGGAGTTTTGAGAATCAAAATCTGCTCTTTACATCTCCTCTTCACATTCTCTGAAGTTTTGAGAATCGAAATAGCAGATTTCGTAGTTCTTTGAGGTTTTAAGAATCCAAATCGTAGAACGAGGTATGATTCTTATAATAAGATTTATTCTATTTCTTTCTCCCATCGAATTTGATAGATTTATGATTTAGGATTATTTTTTTGTAGATTTCGTAGCATTTGGGGGAGATTTTTATCAGAGATTGCTTGAACCTGAGCTATGTTTGCTGTAGGACATTTGGGGGAGATTTTCAATAGAACTTGCTTGAATTAGAGCTAAGTTCGCTGGTTTTAGAGATCGAGATAAACAATATTACTCAATTAGTAGGTACAATCTTGAAACTCCAGATTCTGTGTAATTGATTTGAGATATGGTAGATTTGAGAGTTTTTTGTTTGTTTGATTAGTAGGTTACTATGTCTTTGTTGTTGGCATCAATGCAATCACTTCCCATGATGATAACCTCATGCATGGAAACCTGGTTTATGAAGCTTTAGTTGATATGTTTTATAAACCATGGAAGTTCAGTTCAATTCCATTCATTAGTTCAGGTTAGATCCAACCTATGTATCATAGGTTGAGTTATCTTGTCATCCATGCTTATTACAGCAAGGTCCCGTTGTGACAATAGGATCTCAGAACAGGGTGTTTAGGTTGTAATCAAAGTATTTCAATCTAATCTTAGATGGTACACCTCTTGTCAAGCATGGTTCTGATCTCATCCCCATGATGTTTTAATTTTGATATATGTAGACTGTTTTTAGTGATAATCAGTTTGCTTTGAATTGTTCTTTAATTTGGCTAAACCCCCTTCCTTTGTATATATATATATATATATATATATATATATATATATATATATCTTTTTAATGTATTTCAACTATTGTCCTGAATTTGGATGTAATGCAGTGCTTAGTCCACATGTGTTGATGGCATGGTTTCCAATCATTTATTTAGTTATATTATAGTTATTGGGTGATTTTATATTGCAGTGTACTTTTTTTAATACAATTTAACCATTGTGTCTCATTGACTGCTAACACTTCAGAATATGATCACATATGCAACTTGAGCCATACTTGCTCATGACCAGCACTGACAAAGTTGTTTATTTGTGCCACACCCCCCACCATTTTACTATCTTAGTAACGCGTCGTACAAATTATAAATCAAAATTGCTTGACATGTACTAAACTTACTGTCCAATCCTACTGGCAGATTAGTTTGTCATGTAGAGGTACAACTTCCAAATACATTAAATAGGAAGGTGGAAGCTGTTGTGGATATGAAATGGCAGCAGGTGATTGCTGTTATGACACATGGCTGCCAAGTAGAAATGAGCACATGTGGGATGGTGGTGGAAAGTACCACTGACAATGACCCTAGTAGAATGGTGAAAAGAGGATTTGGATTGAGAAGGAAGAAATGATCTGAAAATGGCCCGTCGAAGTATATTTTTCTTGACAGATTTGATGGTGAAAATGGATTCGAGTTTCCAACCCGTATATATGATGACGACCCTTGGGCTTATAAAATTGGAAATAGAACATACCCAAAATTCCAACAATCTTGACCTCAACTGAAATTTCAGCAAATGGTCTTACAGCTCTATGGTTCTAATATTGACCGACTGAACACTCAAAATCATGATCGGAGCTTGAAGTTTTTCAGATTTTGGAGATCTTACTACAACGAGACTTATATAGGCAGAGGTTTCAAACATTTTGATTCCCCTCCAAGTCCACTAAAAATAATATGGGAGTTTTTAAGATCATAAATGGACTTGGTGTGCTGGTTTATTAGTTTGGATCCTTATTAGAACCCAAATCCATTTACTTTAACCTATGCTGGAAAGTGGAGATCACACCTTCCTAACCAAGGTCAGAAGGCACCTCATTTTAGGCCATGTGGCATTTTTGGTGACTTACTGACTATATGATTATGTGGTTTATTGCCATGCTCTCCACAACCAATATATTGAAAGATCCCAATTGTTTGGTCACATGGCACACCACCCAAAACTCTTTTTTCTATTGTTTATGCAAGCTTCCTCTTTGGTTTTTGTTTTATATGCTTGGGTAATTTTGGATTAATAGATTATCTCTTATACAATGTTTGTGTGGTCATTATGGTACATGATAGTTCTAGATATGAGGACATGCATAGCACAATTAAACTGTAATCCCAAGGACCAAACCCAAAGAAATGAACAAAATGAATGATAACAAAGTCTTCAATATGTATAAAGGAATTATGTAATTTCCAATACGCATGCAAAAGTTTAATGATCTCCCAAACAAATTAAACACTCAATATCCAATTAATTTCATGAAAAACATAAATTGTTTCTGCTCCACAAAACTTACAGATACATGTCCACGGCCACTCAACGAGGATTGTAGTAGGCGGATAAGCTTAGAATCACGATATGGGACATGAGACGCTTTCCCTTCACTTAGCTTGCCAATTACCTTCAATGGAAAATATGTTTTCCCAAAATTGAAAATTGTGCCATTTTCACATTAGAAAGTTTCGAATGTGAAATTTTCAATAATTTGCAAAAAAACTTCCAAAAAAAGGATTTTATGAATATAAGGTCCAAAATTAGAAAATCATGAATTTACTCATCAAATTGAGAATTTACAACTAACACAAAAGACCCACAATTGAGGAATTTTTTAAAGAAAATTCTTCGACATTAGATAAAGAACTCAAAAATGCTCTACCTATATTCAAAGAAAGTGGACATGTCACTATTGATGACTTGAAAGAAATAAATCTCGGTATGATAGAAGAGTCGCGAACCACTTTCGTTAGCTTTCTTCTAAGTCATAATGAAAAAGTTGAGTATTTTACGTTGCTATAAGAATACAAAAATATTTTTGCTTAGACTTACAAAAAATATTAAAACTTGACTCAAAAGTTAATGTTCATCAACTCATAGTCAAACATGGAGTCTGCTTAATAAAACATGCACAATATCATATTTTTACTAAAATTGGTACTACAAATTGAAATAAAGGTCAACAAGTTAATTGAAGCATGCTTCATCCGAGTAAAATATCCAACTTGGATATCTAGCATTATTCTTGTAAGAAAGAAGAATGGACAAATTTGAGTGTACGTAGATTTTCAAAACTTGAATAAGACGTGTCCAAAGGACGAATTCCCGTTTTCATTCATAGAACTTATTGTTGATGCGATTACGTGACATAAGACTTTATCTTTCATAGACGAATATTTTAACTACCTCCGAATTTGAATGACACAAAAAAATGAGGAACTCACAGTCTTTTGACCCCAAAAGACATATTATTACAAAGTTATGCCTTTTGGACTCAAGAATACTGACGTCACTTACTAACGAGTAATGCAAAAGATTTTTGATGACATACTACATGACAAGGTTGAGTGTTACATCGATGACTTAATAGTAAAATCGAAAAAATAGAGGATCACTTACGACATTTACATGACATCTTTAACAGACTTCAAAGATACCGACTCAAGGTGAACCCGATAGAATGGGCTTTTGGAATTACCTTAGTAAAATTCTTGAGATTCGTGGTTCGACATTGCGGTATTGAAATCAATCGAAACAAGATTGATGCCATCCAAAAGATGCTAGTCTCAAAGAACATTCATGAGCTACAAAGTCTACAAGGCTGACTTGCTTATATTCGTAGATTTATTTCAAATTTAGCTGAATGTTACCATCCCTTTAGTCCATTGACGATGATAGATACATCATTTGAATGAAATTAAACTCTTGAGAACATTATGAAAAATATCAAGGAATATCTTGTCAACCTACCGATTCTATCTGTGCCAAGTCCCGAGAAACCATTGATTCTCCATATTAGTGCACACGAAATGTCACTAAGGATGTTGTTGGCTCAAGAAAATGATAAACGAAAAGAAGGCGCATTTTACTCTTGAATCGAACTCTTATTAGTGCGGAGGTGAACTATTCACTCATCAAGAAGATGTGTTTAGTACTTATCTTTGCCACAAAAAACTTTGTTATTATATGTTATTACACATAATTTGATTCATTGCATGAGTTGATCTATTCAAGTACATCATGACAAAAGCAGTTTTGTTAGGAAGATTAACTAAGTGGGCTTTTCTTTTATCAGAGTTCGTTATGTCCCTCAAAAGGTTGTGAAAGGTCAGGCGTTAATTGACTTTCTTGCAGATTATCCTATCTCAACAGATTGGGAGTTGTCTCAAAACTTACCCGATGAAGAAGTCTTCTCTATTGATATCCTTCCATTTTGAAAAATATTTTTTGACAGTGCAGCTCAAAATGACGGAGTAGGAGTAGGCGTCATTTTTGTCACTCCTCAAAATGAGGTATTACTATTATCTTTTACTATAATGAGACAATGTTTGAACAATGTAACAAAATACCAATCTCTAATCATCAGGCTTAAACTTGGATTAGAGATGAAGTCACATCAACTCTTTGTGTATAAGGATTTACAACTTGTCATCAACTAACTCTCAACAGAGTTTGCAGTTTGGAAATATGAGTAAAAACCTTATCACCTCTATGCTATACAACTCAAATAAATTCGAAGACATCATCATCAAACATGTACCAAGAATTGAAAATAAACAAGTCGATGCTCTAGTTAGTTTCACTACAATTCTAGCTATGTTTGAAGGAAATACAATGACTATTCTTATTTGTCAAATATGGGTAATACCCCCTCAAGAATTTGAGTGTTGTAAAACACTTGCAGTTAATGTCATTGAAATCGAAGACTGGAGGCAATCACTTATCGACTACTTGTAGTATGGGAAGTTGACAAATGATTTGAAGCACAAAACTGGGATACATCGTAGGACACATCGATTTCTATATGTCAATGATAAGTTATATCATCACTTTTTCAACGATATCTTCATGAGATGTCTTGAAGAGGATGAAGTCCGAGATGCTTTAAAAAAAACCCACTCTAGAGTGTGTGGTTCACATGTTCACATCAGTCTAGACTGAAATTCCATCATAGTCTAAAGATGATGAGATTCTATTGGCCCCACTATGGTGAAAGATTCCTTAGATTATGCAAAAATATGTAAAGTTTACTAATTTCATGGAGATTATATTTGTTAGCCAATAGAGCCATTGCATTCTACAATCACATTTTGGCCTTTTGACAGTTGGAGAATTGATGTCGTTCCAAAATCTCAAGTCAATACCTTTATATCCTCTCTACAACAAATTACTTTTCTAAGTGGGCTGAAGCGAGTCCCCTTTGAAAATTCAAGAGAGAGATGGTAGTCAACTTCATAAAAAATAATATCATCTTACATTATGACATTCCATGAGATATTATGACAGATAATAAAAAACCTTTTAGCAATACCTTGATGGATCAATTTTGCATGAAATTCAACATCAAGTAAATGTGCTTTACGATGTATAATGCTGTAGCAAATGGACTTACTGAAACCTTCAATAAGCTTTTTGAAAATATTGTCTCTAAGTTGAAAAAAATTGACATGAAAGGATTGGAAAAGTATTATGGCATTACAAAACATCATACCGCACCCCTATACAAACAACACCTTACTCATTGGTCTATGAAGTTAAAGTTGTCATTCCTTTAAAATGTCAGATACCTTCACTAAGGATCGCAATCTAAGAAGGTCTAATTTACGATGAAAACGTCAAGTTACGTCTAGCTGAACTTGATGTGTTGGACGAAAAGAAATTAGAAGCACAACAACAACTAGAGTGTTACTAAGCTTGTTTATCATGCATATTCAATAAGAAAGTTCGACCATGTTCCTTCTAAGTTGGTGATTTAGTGCTCGTCATACAATGACCAATCATTTTCTCATACTGTTTTAGGAAAACATTTGATCCAAAATGGGATGAACCTCATGTGGTGAAGAATGTGTATACTAATGATGTATACCTTCTTGTAACAACGAAATGATTACGTCTTGAGCCAATCAATGACAGGTTCCTAAAACGATACTATATTTAAAAGAAAAATTCTTCTCGATATGTGGCTAAACTGTTGGCGATGTTCCTAGACATGAACCTAAACTGTTTGACAATGCTCTTCGATATGAGCCTAAATTTTTTGATAATATTCATTATCATATGAGCTTAAATTCTTTGATACTCCTGACCCGCAAGAGTTAAAACTATGAATGATTAGAACACAATAAAAAATAAAAGAGCTTGCTAGATTAAAAATCCAAGAAGGTGATTTAGGAAAAAGTTAGAGAATTATTTATTTGAATTACGTTATGGTTTGACCCCATTTTGGATACGTAGGTAGATTGTAAAGTTACTTCAGGTTCAATTATATAAAAAAAAAATGTTATGTATTTGTATAAGGAAATAAGAGAATTTTATTAATTTCAAATGAAATAAACAATGTCATAATTTCTTATATCCTATACAGTAATAAAAAAAAAAAAGGAAAAGATAAATTTAATATAAAGAAGCAAAGGTCTAGAACTTTTTTTTTAAAGATTCTCTTTTCGCTTTGCAAGCAGTTACTTCGTCATCATCAATGATTGGAGTATTAGATTGACGAATGCACTATATCTTAATAGTGAGTAAAGCCTCCCCCTCTTCTCAAACTTGTGTATTAAGCAACTCGTCAAAAGTAATGGCTTGTGGTAGCATTTCTTTTATCTAAGTCAACTCGACTTCTAACTCAATTTCTCTTTTCTCTTTAGCCTCAATCAGTTGTCTGTGTAAACTATCCATTGACTGACATTTTAGTTGAGCTTCGTTGTCTATGACAAATTGTTGAAGATCCCTATCATCTACTGACAAAGATAATAAAGCTTTTTCTCATTTCAAAAGATACACCTCTACTTCAAGTATAATCGACTTGAAAAATTCACAAAGAACATATGACTAATTTTGAAAGTATTTTTAAGAGAAGAAGTGATCACAAACATATGAAAAGATTGTCATTCTCTAAGATTGAAAAAAATAATATTAAATATCAATTCAATCTCCAATCGAAGGAATTCATCATGAGCTCTTTGAAGTACTTATTGTATACATAAATCGATATCACTATCATTTAAGAAAATTTGTCGAGTTTGAGTAGAAATAGTATGCATCCCACATGGATTCAGGACAATCACTGACGAATCAACCAACTTATTGGAAGTTGGTAAGGCCAGCGTGACATGATTCGTGTGTGTGATTGATGGAGTACCATGTGAGTTTTGGTGAGGATAGGAAGAAACCTCATCCCCATCACTCTTTAAGAGATTTTCAATACTAGACAAGTTCAAAACTCCTCTACTAAGATGATTAACATTCCAAACATCTCTTATACCTAAAACAACAAAGATGTCCACAAATTCCTTCGGGTCAAACAAATAGGCAACATAGTGCAAATCAATTGATGATCTTGTAAGAATAACTAAATTACAAAAATAAAATAAAAAATACATAAAAAGTGTAAAATTATCTAATAAAGAGAAAGTGCATAAAATTACATCTCTTAAGAGACACATCATTTTCAACTTCAGTTACTTCCTTACCCAGAGTTGCACTAGTATTATTAGGATCATTCTGAATAATAGGCAATGGACATGCAACACTTGATCCATGAGCAATCTGTTATACACTATTCACCATAAGAATATTGTCCTGTTTTGTTAGAATAATTGTCGAAGTCGGCATCGTTATTATTATTTTTAGAGAAGGTTTTTGTGTAGCAAGCAACGCAAGACGCATATCACAATCTTCAACCCATTTTTTTCTATTAAAATTAAAGTTCGGAATAGAGATATTGTCTTCAAGAAAACAAAAATATAATGCATCCAAGTGAGGCCCTATATCTTGAACCCACCAATCTCTATAACTCTTATCAAATTGTATAATCATGTCTTTTGTTTTAGAAAGAATACATTTTTTTATCTACTTTTTATTTAAACAAAAAATAGTCACAAGTTATGCAACTCTATCATGTCCATGGATCTTGCAAAAGGAATTAGAGTTCCAAGAATACGTCGACAACAACTTTGATGATGAGCAAACCTGTAAGGACTATGCATTTGCACCTCACAAATATTATCACAATGAAATACAACAAATCTAGGATGATAACTTATCATGAAAGCTTGAATCTTAGGAAGGTCGTCACCATTATCAGTTTGTATTTTTCTATCAATTTTTGGCGGCTAAACTTCCTTAGGATGCCATTTAAAATCACTAGAACTCATGTTAGGATTAAATCTTTTGTATCCTTAGCACTATCATCCCAACTAAAATATGAATTGGAAACACTAGTTGTGCGAATCAAATATGAAGGTCCATAATCAACATCAAAATCACCGAATACTTTCCAAGGGAAATGAAGTCCAATCTACCCGAACAAATAGTGAAGGGGACAATAAGTTGAGAAAACACCTACAATTATCTGTGTTTTCATACCCTAATAGGTTTAAGCTAAACCTTTGCACAAACAACATAGAAGTGCAGGAACCAAGCTGAATATAGTACCTTGGGTCATCAATACTATTACTTAAAAGTACGTTGACGAAGAATATCATCACCTTCAAAAAGGAAAATAAAATGACATAACCACAATGAGAGATATGCAACCATCATAGCTTTATCGTTAACATTCTTATTCATAGGTAAATTGAACTTGATTAATGGATTTTCTCATTTTTTAAAGACTCCTTATAGTCAAAGTGACTCGAAAAGAAAAAGGGTTTTCGTAATTTTGTTTTAAGATGTTGATTGCCATTATGGTCAAAGTAAAATAATTTTTTCATTTCTTTGTACTCCATTGTTAAACGAGGATTATAAATTCATTTAGCCTTGGTGTATTATAAATAAAGTCACTTACTATGCTTAACATAGTCACTATCCTTATCAAAAGCAAATAAAGTGTATGCTTTAAACAAGTATTGACAAGAAATGAGAAATCTTAAAATATTGTTGCAATCCATGAGTTCATTGAAACTAAGAACCACTTCTTCATAATGCTTGTAGACACCCCATTTTTGCATCCACCTGATTAATCAAGTCGTCAACCCGATCGCAAAGGTTCCCAATGATGGATGTCTATTCCAATGCTTTATTTTGTTACCAGATATGTTTTAGAAATCCGGATGAGGTATCTCGAACTGACAAAACTTAGAAACCACGCTACGCTAGGAAAATACTACCCCAGAAACATAGAAATCATCAACCTGCAAATCAAAAAGAAGCTTCACGATAAAAATCACTAAAAATGATCAAATTACAAAAATACCCCTAACATCAAAACAACCTTAGAGCCTACATTACGCTTAGGAAAATTCATTCAAATACATAAAACGATAAATCGAAACCAAATAAATCATTTCACCAATTTTTACAAAATTTGATAAAATTACGAAAATACCCCTCATAAAATTCACGACCATTTCACACAAAAAATTTCATAAATGACAAAAACCAACATTCCCATTGAATTCCTTACGAAAAACTGATTTCAAAACATCCTGGAACATTGAAAAATGACTTAAAACGTAAAAAATCCTCTCCGAGGGTAAAATTGTAATTTCACAATTTTAATAATTAAAAATTTCGAAATTAATTAATAAATCATTAAATAATATAAAGTGAAACATTAATAAAATTAATTATAAAATTTAAATCAAAGAATTGATCAATCAAGCTTTCAAGAAAAATTGTTGATGGTTCGCAAGATATTTCTTTAAGGACCCTTCCATTTGGGGGTCCAAAGAATCATAGATATAATAGAGGGGGGTTCTCCAAAAATTTAAAGTCAATCAAGCAAGACTAAAGTCAAGATATTAAAGTCAATCAAATAAGACTAAAGTCAAAATTAAAGTCAATTAAGTAAGACTAGAGTCAAGTATTAAAGTCAATCTCATAAGACTAAAATCAAAATCCTAAATCAAAACCCTAATCTAAACTAATCGAGTCAATCTCATAAGACAAAGGTCAAAATCCTAAATCAAAACCCTAATCTAAACTAATCAAGTCAATCTCATAAGACTAAGGTCAAAACCCTAAATCAAAACCCTAATCTAAACTAATCAAGTCAATCTCATAAGACTAAAGTCAAAATCCTAAAACCCTAAAGACTAAGGCGGTGTTTGTTTGCGCTATTTTTCAGTGCTTATTGCTGAAAAAAATTAAATTCAGCACTTTTGTCAAAATAGCGCGTTTGTTTACTTGTGCTTATTGCTGAAAATAAGTGAAAAAAATTCAGCACTATTTTGATGCTGAAAAAAAGTGCTGAAGCGGTAAGCACTTCGCTTTTTTCAATACGGACAAGTATGTCCTTTGTTTTTTTGAACATGGACAAGTATGCCCTTATTCTTAAAATGATATTACCTCTTATATCCCATGGTAACTATATAAACACCTCACAAATTAATAAACCCACACCATAGCTAAATTATTTTGTCTTATATGGGTTAAAAGTTTTGGAATGAGTTGATTTTTGGTGAAGATGATCTCTACAATGAGGAGATCATCTTCACAAAAAATCAACACATCTTGAAACTTCTAACCCTATCAAAACAAGTTCAAGAACCGTAAATTGTCCATTTTTAAAAATAAAATAAAAACTATTTTTAACAAGTTAGAAGTTTCAAAATAGACTGGTTTTTGGTGAGGATGATCTTTAGACCATATAGACCATCCTCACTAAAAATTTGCTCATTCCAAAAACTTTAACCCATATAAAACAAAACAAAAAATGGTTATAATGTGAGTTGTCCTTATTAATTCATAGGGTGCTTTTATAATTACACATCCTTCATTTCCATCGAAAATTATTCATCAAAAATTAAGTTCTTTTAAAGTTGATTTCAAATTTTGGTGATTTGTATGACATTATTATTTTTAATTTGAAATTTGTGGGTTTTTATAAATAGAAATTATTATTCATAAATTGAAGATTATTTGAGTATTATTTATTATTTAAAAAATAAATTGTATTTTAATTTTATAAGAAATAATATATTTTATTGTGTTTGATAATAAATAAGCATTTGAAACATGTAAACAATGTATAATATGATTGTAAGGGTAACAAAGACAATTTATCAGTTTCAGTAATGTGTAACAAACATGATTCAACATCTAAACAAACAACTTTTTCAGCACTTAAATTCAGCGCTTATAAGTTTCAGTGCTTAATGCTATTCAGCACTTATTTTTTTCAGTTTAACAAACAGCACCTAAGTCAAAACCCTAATTGAAACCCTAAAAGAAATCCTAATCAAACCCTAATGCTTCTAAAATCTTTATAAATAGGAGCCTCCACACCTTATTTTCGTATCAAAGAAAAAACCCTAGAAAAAGTAGGTGAAGAAGCCTCCACAACCTCCCCAAAACCCTAATTTTGGAGCCCCAACTCATTCCCTAACACCCTACTCCGATTTTAGCCTAAAAAATATCCAAAAACATTTAAAAAATCCACAACAAATTCGAAGCACCAAGATCCAAGAAGGAGATACCTTACCTCGGAGATTAGAAATCAGATCCAGAGATAGAACGAAGTGAGGAATATCGTACAAGGAGCCGTTTTCACCAGATCTGAGGGAATATCACTTTTGCAGATCGAAGATAAGATTTTTCATTATTTTTTAATCTAGGTTTGTCATTAGCGATGTAGATTTATTTGGGATAAGTAGAGACCGGCAATGGCTGGGCGGGGTTGGTGCCTAACACCTTCCAACCTCGTAACATAATCCCCGGATTCAGATTTTCTATAGTAGATTAGTTCATTATCCGTTTTAGAGTTATTTTGGTTCCTAGACCATAATAACTAGGTGGCGACTCCCAAACCTCAAGGGTCAAAAGCGGATCCGCGCACCCCGCGGATCGAGGGCGCTTTCAATGCTCATCTATGATAAAAAATCTAGAAATCTTATGTATTTCTTATAAAGAAATGCCAACTTTCCCATGACCTATCACAAAAGTGTTGGTCTTAGGACACCAAACCTTGCACAAAACTCGATACATGCTATTAAGATGACTGTATTCCTTACTAGCTACAAATATAACCTTGTCAAGATAGTATGTAGTCTTTTTGCTCTGTAGCTTATGGTTCACATTCAAACTCCAATCTAAAAAATCATTGAGATATCGAATGTCGTCTTGAGGTTCAATATCTAAACTCAATGAGTGAAATGTTGCATGATTTTTTGTGCCAAAATAAGTTGTGAACAATTTAAAACTTGATCATGGTGAGGAGGATGACATAAAGATGGCTGACGCTCTATATCAATCTCGTCTCATGGGATCATGTTAGCTGTTGAAGGATATTCACTTAAAACTATCATATCAAGTGATGTATCCCTTTTTGTATCTTGTACCCTTAAATGACTGATTATTGGTGTATGCACGACAAACCTCAACTCTATAGATGGACTATTTTCTCCTTTTGAATGACTAGTTATCATAACATAAGGAAACAAAGCCACTTCCCCTTCTAAGAGGGATTTATAAGGTCATCTAACCATCTTTCACGCGATAAATTCCTTTTGAAGCGATTCTTATTCCTTGAACCTTTGGGAAGAGTGTCCTTAGCTATCCCTATGGAATAAAAAAAAGGTAAATACACTTATTTAAAAAAAAAAATGGTAAATACATTTATTTAAAAAAAAATGGCAAATACACTAATTTAAAAAAAAAATATCATGTCTCACAAAGTAATAGTGTCACGTTGATTAAAGGCACATAAAAGTATGAAATTAGAGTGTAAATAAAAATGCATCATGCTCGATAATGCTCTGACACCAATTGGCGTTGTCTACCCCCGAGTACTATTGATAAACAGTTGCTTTAGAAATTAGCCAATCTACGTATAGATGTCTTTTGTCACATGATTCTTCTAGTAAGTTGGCGTTGTCCATCTCTGAGTACCATTGATAAATAATTGCTTTGGAGACTAACCAAACGACATGTATATGTCCTTTGTCAAACAACATCTTTAGTCAGTTGACGTTATCTACCTCCTGAGCATCACTAATAAACAACTGCTTTGGAGACTAGTTAACCAGTGTACTGATGTCTTTCCTAAGTGGTTCTTCTAGCTAGTTGGTGTTGTTCGCCCCTGAACATAATTAATAAACAACTACTTTGAAGATTGGCCAACCGGTGTGTACATATCTCTCATTATATGACGCTTCTAGCCATCTGGCGTTGTCCACCCCGATCACCACTAATAAATAACTACTTTGGAGACTGGCCAACCGATGTATACATATTTCTCATCACCCGGCGCTTCTAATAAGTTAACGTTGTCCGCTCCCTAACACGACTAACATATAGTTGCTCCGGAGATTGAAAAACAAGCATAGGGTCTTAAGCACTTCATTCTTTCTACTAGTTACAAGTCATCATGTACAAAAGGGAAGATACGGGGATAATTAAGTTCGAAAAATTAGTTTATTTTATTTTATAATAACAACAAAGATCAAAGGTGGTAGTCGTTTATATGCAATAACGAGTATTAAACCAATTGATTGTCGAGATCAAAATGGTTGCTCAACCTAACATAAGAAACAATGTATTAGACAATTGATTAAAGCATGTGATCCATGATCATAGATCTCATAATTGATTGAAAACAATCACAAATAAAAGGTGGTAGATCAGAAAGGCATTCCCCTATTTTGAAGTAAAATAGAATGTTGTCTCATACAAGAAAAAAAAAGAGACTACTTGATTAACAGAAAAAGAAAGAAAAACGGGAGATAAATTTTCCCATGGTTTAAACTAAACTTCAATTTGGGAGTTGATAGTTCTTTTCAAGATAAAACCAATAGAGTTGCTAAAACCCATAATGCCAGAATCCAAGGAGAGGATTTTTCTTCTAAGGCCAACAATATCTTCGTCTCCTTCAGGCCACCCAATCGTGCCTTGAACTCGAATGGTCACAGGAAGTTTGTTCCTTCCTTGTTTTTATTTGAAATGGGGTCTATCTAATGAGCTTGTCATCTCTCTAAAAGTTCTCCTCCATATGTCCTTCATGTACTCGATTATTTCAATTTCTCTGAGTAGATTAAAAGAAAGTGAATTTTTTCAACAAGTGTAAAACTGCCCAGTTCTAGCAAGAAGAGAAGAAATAATGAGAGCCCATTTCAGCTTCTTTCAAGGGGCCATAACTTTCATTATCAACCGCAAGAGAAGTCAATCGCATGTTTAAAATTGACAACCCATTCTTTGGAATGGTTTCAGGCAAGTCTTCAATGATCTGTGGAGAACTTTGGCATGAAACATTTTAAGAGAGAGGAATCTCTCACAAAAAGAAAAATAAAAAAGGATAGGAATTGCAGGCATTCTTGATTTTTTCAAAAACAAATCAAGAAGAAAAAAAATCGTACCTACTGTGAGTTGAAGCAGAGCAGACAAATAAAATAAAAAAAAGGATGTACGTGTGGGCAACCCTATTTGTTTGTTTAAAAAAGGAATAAATAAAAATGGATGTGCATACCTGTATGTGGCTGTCTTGCTGTTAAAATAGAGAAGAGAGAGAACGTACAAGATTTATTTTTTACTAAATGGTTAATTAAAGGATAATACTGAGATTTATATCTTTATTTTATTTTTATTTTTATATATATACCAAAGTCAATATAAAATTATTTACGATCTTATTTTACAAATCTTGAATTGTTCATGGGTTTTGGGGACCAAAAGTACCCTACCTTGCATTTTCTATAGGGTGGGATCATTTAATCATTCCCCATATATAGTCAAGAAAAACTTATCTAATGCCTACAACTTAAGTTTTTATTAATTTTTTTTGTTCTTTATTACTACTACATTGGTATACAAGAAGGGAAAGTAAATCAAGATTTAAACTCAACAATCATAGAAGCAATAACACCCGTAAGTCCTTAGCAATGCAGTTTCTGTTGCCATTATTTGTTGGGAGCACTGTTGTTGGCATCTAGAGAGATCGCACTTATTAGGATCCAATATGTTTTGGCATCTTTGCAGAGCCTCTACCCGAGGTACCATCGCCACAACTGAAAAAGAAAAAAAAATTGAAAATCAATTAATTGCATAAACAATAAAAATTTCAAATTATTTTGTATCAATTGTTGATTAAATGCAACCCGACAAGCATTGCTAGCCTAAACTTGTATAATATCATAGGTAGAATTGAATGAAAAAAAAAGATTTATCTTGCTGACCTCAATAAATAGGAACAAGGTGTTTTAAAAAAAGAAAAGAAAAGTGGATCAACAAATAATATTTATAGTTATAAACATAGATTATTAAGTGAAAGTTATTATATAAATGAAAAGCATTTTGTATTGCGGTGAAATTAGAGCTAAATTACTAATATAGTCAAAATAGAAAAATAACTATAAATGTTTTTCTAGGTATCTTCTGTTGGAAATTTTTTGATTGTGGTTTGTTGAAACAATGAATTATAAGTAATATTATAATGTAAATAATTCGAGAAAATTAGAAGAACTTATCGGTGACTGAGGCACGGAGAAGCCGCTGTCCTTAAAACCAATTTTGCCTCCTTAGGATTGAATCCTAAGTGCAAGATTCAACAGTCACTGGCGTTTGGTTTTCAAGATGGTTTTCAAGATTCAACAGTCACTGTCTGCTAACTGTGCACTCTTATGCGCACACGCGCACTAAGGTTTTCCGACAGGTTAGCCTCAAACTCAATGGACTGTAGGTCCCACAATGCCTTGGGCCCCCATGTGCTCAAGAGGCCCAGTCTCTATCTCTTTCACACTCACGCATTAAAGAGAGAGGGATCACAAATAAGTTGAGAACTTCCTTGTATTTACCCAATGTGGGACTAAAGAAAGAAGAGATGTTTTTACAACTTTCAAAACTAATAAAGTAAAGTAAAACAAAAAAGGAAAAGGAAAAGACTTCTTTTATGTTTTACCAAAAAAGGAAAATACTACTCTTTTACAAGAAACAAGAGAGGTCTTGAGTTCAAAACTTATCCTCAACAATAAATAAAATATTATTTGAAAAATAAGCTATGAATTTTACAAAATGTTCAGTTTTAATGGGCCAATAAAATTATGTACCATCCTTAGGTAGACACAAGAAAAACCTGTTGAAAACAATGGTTGGGCCAAAAATCGATATTAATTGTTGGTATATAAATGTACCAAAGGATGGACCAAACTATGCATGGGTTCATTTAGCCCAAAAAGATACACTATATGGAAATTTTGGGGGTCATCTTTCTGGTTAAGAGAGCACTATCTAATTAAAAAGGATGAACAAACCTGAGAAGACAACAAGGGAAAATATGAAAAAAATGAGCGAAAGAGAGCTTAGCCATCTATGCTTTTGGTTTCAATAGAAATAACTTGGAGCTGAATATAACAGTAATGTTCTCTTCTGTGAATTTTGAAGTAAGTTGAAGTGGTATTTATAGATTTTTTAGGGCTCAGAAATAGGTGAATTAACCTAAATCTGTGTATAAACTTTCTAGATTTTTGATACCAACTTTTTTTTTTTTTTTGATATCAACTTTTAATTATTTTAATTTCAAACTATCCTATTTTTAGTGGTTTTAATTTAAGGACAAATTCAACCCAAAATATTTCTTTCGTGGTTGTTGGTAAAAGATAAGTTCACCTTGTGTGATATTGAAAATTGATAAGATTCATTATGCAACAAAATGCAACTTTCTGATGCATGAGTGGCCCACAAAATGAATGATCATGTCCCTTCAATTGACAGATTGGACTATCTTGATGATCCTATCTATTTATGTTTCAAAAAGAAATAATTTGATTAATAAATGCTCTAATAACAAAATCGCATTTTCATATTAATCACATACATTTAAAATTTTAAAATTTGTTATAGAAAAAAAACAAACAAACATTGAAATTGATCTAGAACAATCAATTAGGTTGAGATTTCAAAAACGAAGACGAAAAAAGGATATTTGATCTGATGATTTGGTGAGTCAATCGTCTTATAAATATGTACTGCCCATGCAAAGCAAACTCTTTTATTAATGTCAGATTCTCTTTTCCTATAGTCATATTGAAAAAGTTTAACCAAAATTTTCAAAGACATATATGCAATGATAATGCTTTGTTCTTAAAGAATTTTGTATGACCAATAATTTTTGTGTCTTAGAATCGACGTTAAATTATTTAGAGTAATTTAAAAAAGAGTCCTGATTTTTTGAAACCCCTTCTGACATAATGATAGTCTTTTTCATCGGGATACACAATTGTACATCATCATAAAAATGTGCAATTGTGTATCCCGAGGAAATATCTATGGTTGTAGCACATGCCACATCAGGGAGAGTACGTCAGAAGAGGATCGTCAGAAAATCATTACTCTTTTAAAAAGTTGAAGGGGCAACGCTGTAGTCAAATTTATTCTTGAGGGCTTTTGAGAGATTACTATGGTAGATGGATTTAATTGGAAGGATTGTACATAATTGTGTTCTTGATACTATTCTACATTCTAGGGGTTCAATCAATCACTACATGAAAAAAACTCATATTTGATGGTTCCAAGTCGGAGAATTTAATAAAATTCGACGGACCAAGTAGTCAAAATTTTCATTGGTTTTTTGTTCTGACGGACTGAAATCGTTAAATTAACAGAGGATGAGAGAATTCAACAGCTCTAAGCTATCAAATCTAAAGAATATAATAGGCCGTCGAAATTTTGTTTATAAATCTTTTCGGCCTTGGCTCGTCGAATTTTCCAATTTTCACGTAGTAAATTGCAAACAATTTAAGTTTTATAGAAAGAAAAATTGCTTGGGTAGTCCCAGAAAGCATTCCGCAAGCATGTGAATTATGAAGGAGGTCAGAACCCGAGTTTTACAAAAAATCAGAGGGGCCTAGGAATCTAAGAAAAATGCTGAAAGAGGAAAAGTTAGAACTGAATTAATTCCGTGCTTTGGGCATGGATCGGACCATTCTAGGAAAGGACCCCTTAATGTTTTCCCTGGTCCATCCATCATGCAAAGACTAGTGCCAATTTACACAGGTCCTCGCCCTAGGAACGAACTTGGAACTTGGCACTCTCTCGCACACCTCCATGTGGCTCCGTTATAGAGCCTAGGAAATCCCTTAAGAATGATTTTTAATTTAAGGTGTCCCCCCCTCCCCCTCCCCCTCCCCCCAATTTTCTAGAATAATTGCATTCCTTTATTTAAGGCTACCTAGTGTAAATAATTGAACCATGATTGTTTGAGACTCGTGTGCCAACGATATTCCCCAAGAGAAATCATAAACATAATTAACCATCTTAACCCCAATCAAATTGAATCACTTGAGATGATAATTGATCATTAGGACCCTTTAGTTGAGGATAATCTCTACCATGCATCATCAAAGCAATTGCCGAAACTTGAGCTTACCTCAAGGGTTTGGACCCTTTTATTCCTTAATGAATTCTCTAGAGAGCTTGAGAGTTATTTACAGTCTTAACCATTGGTCATCTTGATTGGTAAGACTCATTAAATTGTAAATTACTATCAAGACCTCTTTGATAGAGGATAACCAAGGTTAGTTCATGATGAATTGGCTACTAAGATATATCTCCATGAATGATGCAAAAAATTAATGATCGTGTCCTCTTTGTTTGATTGATTTGACTATCCTGCATCATTGAATATAGAGGAATTTATAAAAATGGTATAGTTTTCATAATTAATTATCAAAATGGTAAACTGTAGCAATTAATTCTGAAAATGGTAATTTATCGTTTTTGGAATTAATTTTTTTTACCAAAACTGTAAAATATAAAAATTTTATACCAAAAATACCCTTTTTTTGTTTTAAATATGCATTTACAATTATGACCTTTACAATAACTCAAAATCCAAGTAAATCTTTAGATTCACTCTCTTGCTCAACGGTAAAAAGAGAGGAAAAATATTTACAACAGAAATATGAAAGAGGAGAGGAGGATTTATTCGTAATTTTAGTCAAAAATAAAAAAGGGTATTTTTAGTATAAAATATTTACATTTTTCTATTTTTACAGTTTGGTAAAAAAAATTAATTCCTAAAATGGTAAATTATTGTTTTCGGAATTAATTATTACATTTTACTGTTTTGGTAAATAGTCGAAATGTGGTGCATGTTTTGGTAAATCTGCCTTGAATAGATTCATTTTTTTTGTTTTGTTTTAAAAGTAATTGGGTTTTTTGGGTATTTATGTTCTCATCTGATGAAATAATGTCAAGAAGTAATATAATAGGACCATACATACGTACACAACTAAGGGTTGTGTATGGGAGACGTCCTTATACAATTACTTGTAAACTTCAAATGGTCACGATGAAGGATCAGATGTGCATCCCATTTTATAGGGTGGGCACCTGACAGAGGTAATTGACTTCAATCTCTGATGTCACAATTGTTTGGATGCATCAAGTTTGAGATCCTGCATTTTTTTTAATGTAATTATGTTTGTATTTTTATTATTTATTTTTGTGGGCCCAAAGGCCTAGGCCCTTGTGGCTTTTTCCATGCATTAAATACCAAATTGGTATGATATTATCTTAAGAATTTATTTAAAACAAATTTTATACTGTTAATTAATTTTAAAACCAGGTTTTAAGTTTCTACGTAACTTTTGTAAATCAAGTGAACTCAAATGTAGGACTTGAATTTTAGAGGGGTGGTTACGTCTTTTAATTAATTTTTTATTCTCAAGGCAGTAGAATGTCATTTTTGTAATTTTAATTTTGATAATCAATCAAATAAAGGAATTTGGGTGGTTAGGTGTTGTAAGCCACTTGTTGGAAGGAATTTTGATCACTTGATTGTTTGCTAAAATGAAGGAAAGAAAGTAGAGGTGGTTTGAAACCACCAAAGAAGTAAAAATGTGATGCTTCGCGAGTCCGTTGTCAACTTTATACTCTAGTTTCTTCAAGAAATCAAGTAAGACGCTTCCTTGTTAAAGGTCAATAGTAAGCCATTAATATCAAAGGAAGAAGATGTCAATTGGAGGATTCTCATCGATTCAAGATTAAGGTTGGTGATCTATCACTCTTCTAGAATATTAGGAATGAAATGATGAAAGCGTGTATGTAAATATATAGTGATCAATGCATAGAGGTCATGAGATTCATTTGTATGATATTTTAATCTATATTTTGATTATGATGTTAGAATATTCTGATCTCATTTCATTGAATTGTTTAAAAATTCTTGAATAATTAATTATATTTTGTTTTTGAAAGATTGATTATACTATGATAAAAGAAAGATGTTTGATTGGTAAAAGAAATCATGTAATTAATCATGATTAATTTGGTTTGGTGTGAAACCAGGACCGACATGTCCTTGGGTGGATAATCCCTAAACCCCCTCGAGGAAGATCTCACGTTTGGGATTTAGAAAGTTTGTCCGAGTTGGTGTGAAAATTGGAGATGATGGTCTAGCTGAGTTGGTGTGAAATTCAGGCTGAATATTTGTCAACAATAAACTTTACAAATATATCTTTAGATGCGTGAAACAAGATAAAAAAATGTATTTGTTATTGATTTTTGATGAAAATGGTACAAATTTCTGTACTATCCTCTAATTAACAATCAAATACAACAAAAATAGTGTATGTAACTTTCTCCTCTCTGGATTTCGTGACTGATTGATTGCTTTGATGGTGGCTTTGTTGTATTTGATTTTCACTAGAGGTTTTCAACATATTTTCCTCATTCTGAAGAATGATATCTTGACTTCTTGAGAATGACCTTTAGGTTCAATCTTCTCTTTAATTGGAGTCTAGGTTTCTCTTCTAGAACCTTAATTCGTCTATGAAAGAGGGTTTGAGTACTTTTTTAGAGGGAGAACTTTTGTCTTCTGAGAGAAAGTGATTCAGGTCTTCAGATCTCTTCTTAAATGAGATAGACTTTGATATTTACATACTTGAAATAAATAAACTTCCCGACTATGCCCCTAACTTAAAGGCTTTAATTAGTTGGTATAAAAAGTAATTTTGTCTAGTTCCAATTTTGAGGACTCTATGAATTTTTGGTGGCTTCACTTATCCGTTTGGATGTAGAGCCTTACATATAGTGTGGACCACTTAGATTTGATTGGACTATGGATTTTATTTGCGAAAAGCCCAAACTTAATCTTTAGAAGACTTATCTGAACCAATGAGCCTAATTTGGACACGTGCACCCACTTATGCATTTAGGGACTTTTTATTTATTTATAAATTTGTAAGGACCTCTATAAAATTTTGACGCCTACAATATTATTAGAATCGTTGTAAACACCCATATTTGATCGAACCGAGAACTCATTCGAATCTAGTGGTGAAGACCAAATTGATGGAATTTTGATCAAACAAGTGGGACCCACTTAAGGAAATCAAGCTAATTAAATTATGATCAAGAAAATTGATATTTTTCTGTCCATAGGGGACAAATGGCCAAGCATAGGTTTTGTGTGGCTGTTTGTCAACTAAAAGCCATGCCAAGTTTGTTCTGACTTTTTGTTGTGCAGTGCACTGGTATGAATTGCAATGGCATTTCTTTAAGAAAATCTAAGGTTAATTTCTTCTGGTAGTTCCTTGCATATGGCCAAGTCAGTTAGGAAGTTAGCTTGCCCATGTGTGCACGAGATCCTCTATTATAAATGATCTCATCAACATTCTTAAGTTGGATTTCCCTGATCTATTCCTTACTAAATTCCATAATTACCCGTGGCTTAACTTTTCATAATCCCTTCTCACTAAGGTCCTTCGTAATCTCCTTATTCTTTTAAAGTTGACTCAAGGTTTGATCCCCACTTAAGGTGAATTACCTCCTCTAATCCCAATTTATTGAGACTCATTAGATGTAGTTCAACTTTATACCCATTTAAGTTTCTTCAAAAATCAAAGAAATTTCTTGACATTCAATATAAAATGACCCAATTCTAGGACCTATAACCATTTGGTCCACCCAAGATAAGGTTTTAGAATTTGTGTGCAAAGACTCTCTTAGTTTTAAGTTGTTAGAAACCTAGCTATGCAGAATGTTTAGATTATCCAAAAACATAACTCTTAATTACATGCCATCTAGCCTAGGTTGTCTTTAGAATTTGACCTGAAGTCAAGGGATTAGGATACTTCTACCTCTCATTTAGAATTCTCTAGAACTCTGAGTGCAATTACACCTCTTCCCATTGATGATAATGATTGGTTAGACTCATAGAGGTGTAACAAACTATTAAGGACATCTTGATAGAAGGTTTAGTGTCTTTCATTGAAGTTTTAGTAAGAATGTTGGGGACTCTAGATTTTAGGACCAAACTATCTCCAAGGATTTTCAAAAATCTTATCAATAAGAGATTCATCCAAGACAAGGGGAAAGGGAGGAGCTCAAGTGATCCAAAATTTTGTCCAACTATCTCCTCAAGGCTCTCAAGTATTTCCATCCACCCAAATTTCTCTCAAACCCCATAGAAAGAAGAATCTAAGAAAAAGAAGAAGACCAAGGTGGGACTAAGAAAACCCCTTCTATTCAATCTTATCGAGAGGTGTTGGATCTTTTTTACAATATCTCTGATCTTCAAGTTAATGATGAGAAAAGTCATGTTTTCTTTAGTGAATCATGCAAAAATCATAATATTGTTCTATCAATTCTTGGATTTAGCAAAGGAACCCTACCAATCAAATATTTAAGTCTTTTTTTTTTTTATCTCTGTTAACCTGTTCCCTTTGTCAACCGTTAATTGATAGAGTTTCTCTAAGAGTGGAGGGGTGGAAAGAAAATTTATTGTCCTATGCGAGTAGATTAGAATTGATTAAATCCTTTT
Source organism: Akebia trifoliata (assembly GCF_017979445.1). Taxonomy (NCBI): domain Eukaryota; kingdom Viridiplantae; phylum Streptophyta; class Magnoliopsida; order Ranunculales; family Lardizabalaceae; genus Akebia; species Akebia trifoliata. The sequence goes on from NC_141382.1 coordinate 40,671,282, forward strand.
TTTCTAGCTTCCAAATCTATTGGTCTACGTCCTTCAATATTTCGGTAAGTGTTTTGAAAAGAATTGAAAACATCTTGAATAATCTCCTTTTGGAGTGGTCCCTCCCTTGTCCATTCCATCCATCCAGTTAGTTGGGATAAGGTGTGTTAAACCTCTTGACAAAAGCGGGCTTGGTATTCTATGCCTTAGGGATAGCAATAAAATTGGCATGGCGAAACTTTGTTGGAGAATGGTGGAAAATGATACTATTTGGGCAAAATGGATGAGGGATAGATATGTGGTGAGTGGAGTTATTTAGGGGTGTCAAGCTCTGAATAATGCATCTTGGGCTTGGAGGGGGTATTTTGAAAGCGTGTGATATTGCTAGAAAACATATCCGATTAATAGTTGGAAATGGAGAAAATACGTTGATCAGGAGGGATCCTTGGATAGATGGAGAGAGACCATTTCAAGATATGGAAATCGAATTATTAATTAGTTTGATAGCCATAACAATGCAAAGATTCGGGATTTTATTCCTAACGTTGGTTGGGTTTTTCCAAAACTGTACAACGAGCGTATGATAGAAGTAGTAGATTTGATAAAATCTAAACCTGTTCCTAAGAGGTTGATGGAGGATAAGATTATATGGGATTTAAATCCTATTGGTAACTTTGCTTCAAAATTGGCGTGCCTTTCATTATTTGATGTTAACTCAGTGGGTTGGAAAATCATCATTTGGAGTAAGAAATTTATTCCAAGATTCTCATGCATAGCTTGGCCGGTTATGCAAAGTAAACTCCTACAATCGAAAATCTAAACAAGAAAGGATTCAAGTGGGTGTCGCGTTGCCAATTGTGTTTCATGTGTTGGAAATCTGACGAAGGAGGAAGAAAATTAACTTCTAGGCTTGAAAAGATTCGATCTCTTTTAGACAAATATTCTCCCCTACTAGTTGAACCAAAGTACACAAGGGATCGACGAACAAATGCCTTCATTAAATGGCTGCCTACGTACCCAAATAGGGATTAAGCTTCCGTAGTTCTTACAACTAAAGAACGATTAAACGATTATATCAGTTTATAAAAAATTTTGGCATCATCGTAGAGATTAGTACATAGATGAGAGGTATCTTTTGGATTTGAACATTCACTTAGTATAAACAATCAGAGCTTTGTCAAGGTGCTGTGGTGAAAGTATCTTGAACCAAGGACCCTTAAAGACGAGCCAGATTCTTCACACATACTTTTCTCCATGAGGTTGAGTGTTCTATTTGCTATGCACATTAATGGCCATGCGCTATATCCTAATTTCATGAGTGCTTTTAGAAACGGTCTAGTTTTCATAGGAAACGGCCTGATTTCCTTACTCATATAGGTAAGTTCACTTGAAGTGATTCTGCGAGTCACTAGTTAAAATTTTAGAACTTATTAAGGATTTGCATCTATCTTTTATCTTGTAGAAACCAACACTAGATTTAGAAAGTGGGGTAAATTAGTTCTAGTGTCCTACTAAACCACTTATTTGACTTGTTTGTACCCATTGAACCTTGTCTATCTATTTCAAGACAAAAGTTGGGTTCCCATCAAAGGTGATTGATTTATTTTATAGACCTTAGCCCCATTCCTTTTGAAGTTTTAGATATCATATCTCTTGGAAGTCGTTTAGTTAAAGGATCCGCTAAATTCCTATTGGATTCCACATAGTCGACTGTAATTACTCCACTTTTGAGTAATTGTCTCACAAAATTGTGTCTAAGGCTTATGTGCATTGATTTTCCATTGTACGCTTTACTTTTAACTTTGTACAATGTTGCTTGGCTATCACAGTTGATCATTATAGATGGAGTGGGCTTCTTCCATAATGGTATATCCATTAATAGATTTCTAAGCCACTCTACCTCTTTACATGAATCTACCAATGCTATCATTTCTGATATCATGGTAGAGTTCGAAATACAAGTCTGCTTCTTAGATGCCCAAGAAATAGCAGCTCCACCTAACGTAAAGATCCAGCCAGTTGTAGACTTTGAATTTGATTCGACATTATTCCAACTTGCATCACTGTACCCTTCAAGTACATTTGGATATCTTGATAATGTAGTCCATAGTCTAAAGTCCCCTTCAAGTACCTTAAAACTCTAGATACAGCATTCCAATGCTCAGTACTTGGATTACTAGTAAAACGACATAACATACCTACTACGTGTGCAATGTCAGGTCTTGTGCAATGCATAGCATACATAAGATTCCCAATAACACTGGCATATTTTAATTGAGCTTTAGCACGACCAGTGTTCTTGATTAATTTGATACTAGGATCCATAGGGGTAGGGGCTGGTTTATGATCAAAATGACCATATTTCTTCAAAATTGTCTCAATATAATGAGATTGTGACAAAACCATTGCATTGTCTATCCTTAGGATTTTAATTCCTAGCATTACGTCAGCCTCCCCTAAATCTTTCATATCAAAATTAGTAGATAGAAACTTTTTGGTTTCTTCTACACATTCAATGTTAGTTTCAAATATTAACATGTCATCAACATAGAGACAAATAATGACACCAACATTATTTTCAAATTTGCAGTAAATGCACTTGTCAGCATCATTTACTTTGAAACCATAAGATAAGACTATTTTATCAAATTTCTCATGCCATTGAAGAGGAGCTTGCTTTAAATTATAAAGTGATTTAATTAGTTTGCAAACTTTCTTTTCTTGACCAGGTTTGACAAAACCTTCCGGTTGCTCCATATAAATTTCTTCTTCTAAATCACCATTTAGAAAAGTTGTTTTTACATCCATTTGATGGATAACCATTTTATGAATGGAAGCAAGAGAAATTAGTAGTCGAATAGATGATATCCGAGCTACTGGAGCATATGTATCAAAATAGTCTATCTCGTGTCTCTGTTTAAAGCCTTTAGCAACTAATCTAGCTTTAAATTTATTTATTGATCAATCTGCGTTCAATTTCTTCTTAAAAATCCATTTACACCCTATAGGTTTCGCATCTGGGGGTAAATCTGAGAGAACCCAAGTCTAATTAGAAATAATCAAATTCATCTCATCATTAATAGCTTTTTTCCAAAATAATGAATCTCTTCAGTTCATAGCCTCAGAAAATGTAGAGGGTTCATCTCTCTCTATATTTAATATGAACCTAGTAATATTCTTGACTTCATTTTTATCTCCTTCAACGAGATAAACTAGAAAGTCAGGTCCGAATGTGCGTTCAACTCTAGCTCTCTTACTTTTCCTAGGTTCAGGATCTTGTTGATCAGAACCTGGATCACCACTAGTGTTATTTTGAACAGGTTGATGAATCTGTTTAGGAATAAAATTTTCAGAAATTGGATCATGAGAACTTGACTTAGTCAAATCCTCAAAAAATTTTACATCTACAGATTCAATGATATCACCAGTTTCCAGATCTAGAAAACGATAAGTTAGGCTATTATGAGAATAACCAATAAATACACACTTGTATGTTCTAACTCCTAACTTTGGTCTCTTAGGACTGGGTTTTCTTACATAGGCAAGACACCCCCACACTTTGAGACGATTTAGATTATGCTTCCTTTTGAACCAGAATTCATAAGGGGTAACATTATTTTTCTTTGTTGGAACTCTATTCAAGATATAACAAGCAGAAAGAATTGCTTCTCCCACTAACGAATAAGATAATTCTGAACTAATTATCATAGCATTTACCATTTCAATTAAAGTTCTATTCTTTCTTTCTGCAACTCCATTTTGTTGTGGCGTGTAAGGAGCCGTAACTTGATGGATAATGCCATGAGTTTTACAAAACTCAATGAATTCATTTGGATAGTATTCACCACCCCTATCAAAACGTAGAATCTTAATTTTATGGTTAAGTTGATTTTCAACTTCTGCCTTAAAGATTCGAAATTTCTCAAAAACTTCATCTTTAGTTTTCATTAAATAAATATATGCGTATTTTGAGTAATCATCAATGAAGGTAACAAAATATCTATTGCCTCCACGTGTTTTACTATTAAGATCGCATACATCACTATGAATAAGTTCTAAGATAGTAGATGTTCTTTCAACGGATTTAAAGGATTTTCTAGTTATCTTAGATTGAACACAGGTTTGGCATTTAGAAATATTCTCTAAGTTACACTTAAGAATAAGTCCTAGATTAATCATACGTTTAATTGATCCATAATTAACGTGTCCTAATCTACCATGCCACAAACATAATGAATCAACAACATACAAAACAGAAGAAATTTCATTATCTAAATTTAGGCGTATCATGCCATTACAAGAATAACCATGTCCCACAAATTCATTGTTCTTGGACAAGGTAAGTCGATCCGATTCATACACAAGCTTGAAACCTGATTTATTAAGCAAGTCTCCTGACACGAGATTCTTAGAGAGTTCTGGAACATGAAAAACATTGAAAAGAAGTACAATTTTCCTCGAAGTGAATCTAAGACCCACAGTCCCAACTCCGAGAATGTTGGAAAGTGAACCGTTTGCCATTTTCACTTTTGTACCTTTACCACAAGGTTCATATCTTGTGTAAAGAATTTTATCATTACAGAAGTGATCTGTTGCTCCAGTGTCAACCCACCAACCACTTTTGTTTGAGACAACATGTGCAAGTGAACAAGTATGGGAAATTGTTGCAATCATTGGTTCCTCTACCACTACTGTATTTGTTTCTTTCTTGAATTCCTTCTTTCGATGTCGGCATTCTCGTGCATAATGACCAGGCTTATTACAATAAAAATACTTGCTATTTTTCTTCTTATTTTTATCAAATTTCTTCTTAAAGGAGGAAATTTTCTTAGGTTTTAACCTAAAATCAAATTTCTTGGGCTTATCACCCTCAATCAAGTAACTTTGGTTTTCTCTATTTCTTCATCTTTATGTTCTCTATTACGAACATCTTCTTCTATACGAAGGTGACGTTGTAGAGATTCCAAAGTATAAGGAGCCGTGTCCATGCGGTTTTCCTCTCTCGCATAGAGCCAACCTTACTCTATGTGCTGTCCTGGGTGGGCTACCATCCTTTTCCATTCCACTACTTTACATGTTAGCTCGTCTCTGTCTTCGTCTTTGTGTCTGCACGTTGTAGAGATTCCAAAGTATACTTCTTCTCCTCATACTTCATCTTCTTCTTGTAACTTTTCCAGGATTGAGGAAGCTTTGATATGATAGCTCCCACTTGAAAATCTTCTGAAAGATCGATACCGGCAATCTTAAGATCCCCAACGATTAATTGAAGTTCATGTACTTGGGATAGAACTGGTTTATCGTTGCACATCTTAAACTCAAAATAATTACTAATAAGAAAATTTTGATTACTTGCCTCTTCTATTTTGTATTTGTTCTCCAAGGCTTTCCAGAGATCTTTGGTTGAGTTGATCGTACGGTAGATATCGTAAATCGAATTGGAGAGAGCATTAAGAATGTAGTTTTTGCACAAAAAATCGTCCGCCTTTTGTTTCTTACGCCTTTCTCTCAATTCCGTACTGTCTTCTGGAGTAGCCTCAGGAATGAGTTCTAGATCATCATCTAGAACGTAGGCTATGTTTAGTGTAGTTAGAAAGAACAACACTTTCTGTTGCCATCTAGTAAAGTGTTGTCCATCAAATCGGTCAAGACGAGACATGTCTTGATTCATCATTTGGAGAGAATGAAATGTCGAAGCCTCCATCAAAAAAGTAGGAGAGAATATTTATCTAAAACTGTTGGAAATTTGACGAAGGAGGAAGAAAATTAACTTCTAGGCTTGAAAAGATTCGATTTCTTTTAGACAAATATTCTCCCCTACTGGTTGAACCAAAGTACACAAGGGATCGACGAACAAATGCCTTCAGGATACAAAGAAGCCTTACACTAAATATACTAAATCAGATTATGTACGATCTGATTTAGCCTAGAACACTCGAAAAATTAACAAACTGATGATGCCTATATCTTAAGCTTAGAGAGAGGAGAATACAGAAATTTTCGGTGAAGAAATCTAAATCCTGGTTGACTTTTTATAGCCATTTCTGTGTCTGTTGACCAAGAATCATGATATAATGTCTCTTGGTCTAATAGCCGTTAGATTGTGCCTTATCTGAGATCTAACGATCTAGATTGCACCCTATCGAAAGAATGTGTCTCATGTCCTTTAACTAATACTTTTTAGTTAAATCTGTTTGATCTAGTGGCTCTGATTGCGTCCAATCAGTTGCCATTTGATCTAACGGATCCGATCGTTTCTGATCAGATACTATATCAATCCATCGCACCTGATCATTTTGATCAGGTACTACCTTAATCCAATGCATCGGATCGTTCTCGATTCGGTATTATTTCGATCCATCGTATCCGATCGGTTCCCGATCGGATACTAACTTGATCTTGTGGTGCTGATCGCACCCGATCCATCACACGTGATGGATCAACCACCACAGTTGGATGGTTTCGTATCCCGAAAACTTTAAGGCTCCCCAGCTCCTCGCAATGATGCGTACGTGCGAAGTGCCAAGTGTGCCTCAAAGCGCCCAATGCGCCCTAAACGCCCAATCGCCCTTTCACAAGTCGCACGTGCGCGTGTGCGGGTGGTGCTTCGCACCACCTCGAAGTACTGGATCAAAGCCTGACACAAATACAACTAACTATGTTGGCTATTACTTATAAGGTACACCACTTTCTAACTTGTGAGCGATGTGGGACTAAACCTTATATACACAAAAAACCTCAAAATCTAACTTAAGGAAAACAAACAAAAAAAAACTATAAAAAATTCTTATTTTATTTTGAAAATATACAACATCATGAACCAAGAAACGAATGACCATTTGTTTTCTGGTTGTCACTTTACAAGATTGATGTGGTACCAGTGTGTGCAGAGGTTACGAGAGGGATCAGGGTCAGTTATTGAAGAAGCTCTGGTGATAAAGTGCATTTGAATGACCATTTGTTTTCTAGTTGTCACTTTACAAGATTGATGTGGTACCAGTGTGTGTAGAGGTTAAGAGAGGGATCAGGGTTAGTTATTGAAGAAGCTCTGGTGATAAAGTGCATTTGAATGCCTAGCAAACACATCGCTTAGATGTTGTTTACATCATTTTGCGCTGTGATTTATTTCTGTTGGAAAGAGTGGAATATAAGGATCTTTGAGGAGATCCTATCACCAAAGGATGTAGTGCTGAAGCAAGTGGAAGATGTCATTAAAAATCAATTCGATGGCACCATTATTGATGATGATACATCACCAATTAGTGCCCAAATTCTTTGGAATTGGGGGACTGCTATTTTTCCAATTTAGATCCACCAGTTAAACATTTAGTTTGGAAACCTGAGGTGAATGTGGTGAAGATAAACATGGATGGTTCAAGGTCTTTGATTGGGGCTTATTTTGGCTTTATAGGGAGGGATAATTGAGGTGATAGTCTCTTTGTAGGATGGATTAAGTTTATCAAATATGACATTAGTGTGATTGAATTGCAAGCAATAGTAGAGGCTATGAAATACGCAAAAATGAGAAAATTTCTAAACATCCTTCTTTCGTTAGATTCACTTGATTTGATTAAAAGTATTATGAAGGAGATAAACCCAATGTGGAAATATCTAGAGATTATTTCAGAGATTACCATTTGAAATCATCTTGACCCTTTTTCATTGAATAGTGAAGAGGAATTTGATTAGTAAATGGTGGATTGTATGAGAATTGGGAGTCGTCAGCTAGTTTAGGTTTAGGAACCAAAAATAACTCCAAAATGGATTCGGATTGGTCCATGGACAAGAGAAATGGGTAAGGGGTTATATTACATGATTCAAAAGGTATTAGACACCGAATCCGCCTGATCGAGATGATTGGTCTCTACTATGATTCAAAACTATCCTACGATCAATATAAAAAGACTAAAGTCAAACTAAGGTCTAATCATGATCAATTTATATTGGATTTGCTAAACGAATCTTACAACTAAAGTTTTTCCAATTATTTAAATAATTTCTCGAATTTTGCATAAAATGGAAAAAAAAAACTTTGAAAAAGCCCTAATCATATTGCATATTCTAAAGTTCATGTGATAATATTATTCAATTAAAAATCCATATGTGCAAATACTTTCCCAATTGAAAAAAATAGGAATTTATGAAAAATTTTCAAATTAAAAAAAATTATGAATGTGAAAATTTTAAATCAACAATTTATGAAGTTTCTAAATTAGGAATATGAAAATTTTCAAATTAGAAATTTAAGAATACATGATGAGTTCCCAAATTAGAAATTTATAAAAATAAATTTTTTAAAATAGAAAATTATAAAAAAATATGAAATTTTCGAATTAGAAAGTCACAAATTTTCATGAGCATGAAATTTTTAAATAAGAAAAATGTAAAACTCCCAAGTTGGAAAATCACAAAAAATAAAAATTCTAAATTAGATATTTATGAATATGAATTTTTCCAAAATAAAAAATTACGAATTTCTCAAAATAGAAATTTCTAAAAATGAGCTTTTCGAAAGAGCAATTATAAATATGAAATCTTTCAAATTAGGAAATTATGAGCACATGGTAACTTAGCAAATCGACAAACTTCAATATTGCATAAAATCATTAGATTAATAAAATATGGATGTGCATGAATATTAACATTGGTGAAAATCAAAATCATGTGAAATGATAAAATTAGGAAAATTATGAACACGTTAGTGAATTGGAGATTCATGTATGCCGAATTTTTAAATTATGAACGCATAACAAATCAGTAAAATCAGAATTCATATACATACATAAAATTCTTGAATGTCAACATGAGGAATGCATGACAAATTAGTGAATCAAAAATTCATTTATATATATAAGACTTTTGAATCCAAAAATTGTGAATGCATAGCAACGTTATGAACACATTAATGAAGATCGGATAATCATCAACATGAAAAAAATGAGAAAAGGAGGAGAAAGAATAATAAAAAAATAATATTAAATCCAAATTACCTATATGAGAGAATGATGGCTACGGTGTATTCTTTTAGATGCAACTCGAGTAGACTTGTGTCTTTGATAGAAGAGAGAAAACCCAATGATTACTGCGTCAAGAAATTGTGATTGCTGTGTTCAAGAAAATAGGAATATAGATTGATGGTTGTTGCTATGTTCACGAAAATAGGAAGATATATCGATGATGGTTACATGCTCGTTCCTTATTCTAGTTATCTTTCTGTTTTCCTTATCCTGTTGAAAGCGCCCTTGATTTGCGGGTTGCGGATTTGCTTTTTTGGTGTTTGGGAGTCTCTACCTAGTTTTACGATCTAGGAATTAAATCATGACTATAAACAAATAAATAACACTAATTTACGAAAAAGAAACTACAGGTCCGAATATCATGTTAAGGGATTGGAAGGTGTTAGTCACTAATCCCGCCCAGCAAATGCCAGTCTCTACTTTTCCAAAAATTTACATTGCTAAAAATATGACCTAAAAATCAAAATAAAATGTTACCTTGAGTGATTGTGATAGTCGATTCCCTCAGTATTGGTGGTGTGTATTTCTCATATGAACCTTCCTACCTTTGTCTCCATCATTGGATCAGCTTTAGATCTTCGAGATGAGGTATTCTCCTCCTAGATCTGAGTATTTGTTGGATGTTTTGAATGTTTTGAGGGTTTATGGGTGTTTTTTTTGATGATTTTTGTAGTAGAAAATGAGGTAATTCTTACGTACAATGAAAGCATATTTTTTAATTTTTTTGGAAAACCTCCTTGATTATATTTTTAATTCTTTGGGACCCCAAATGGAGGGCCTTCTAATAAATATCAAGTGGGCCCCATTTGAATAAGTGGGTCACTACTTAAAATTTAGCCCGTGGGATTTATTAATTGATTTTATTTGTTTAAAATTTTAAATTTAATTTATTAAGATTTTACTTTACGTTCATTAATATTTTAATTATTAATTTCAAAATTTTAAAATTTTAAGGTTGAAATTATCGTTTTATCCTCAAAGAAGGTTTTTGCGTTGAGAAGTTATTTTTCGATGTTTTGGGATGTTTTGAAATCATCTTTTTAAGGAATGCAATGAGAGTATCAGTTTGTGTCATTTATGGGTTTTTGGCGTGAAATGGTCGTGTAACCTATGAGGGGTATTTTTGTAATTTTGTCAAAATTAGCTAAACAGTTTATTTGGTTTTAATTTATTATTTTATGTGTTTGAAAGGATTTTCCTAAGCATAATGTAGGCTCTAGAGATGTTTTGATATCAAGGGTATTTTGGTAATTTGATCAATTTTAGTGATTTTTTTTGTAAAATTTCTTTTTATCTGAAAATGATGATTTATATGTTTTTAGGTCATATTTTTCTAGCGTAGCGTGATTTATAAAGTTTTGTTTGCTTGAGATACCTCATCTGAATTTTTAAAACATATCTAGTAACAAAATAAAGCATTGGAATATTCATCCATCATTAAGAATCGTTACAATTGGGTTGACGAGTTGATTAATTAGGCAAGTGAAAAAATGGGGTGTCTACACCTGTGTTTTTTGATTTTCTTATCGTCTTGTTTGGCAAGATTGATTTAATTGAACAAACCAACCAAAAGAGATAGAAAGAGAACGTCTAGAAAGAGAGAAAGAGAGAAATAGATAGAGTGTTTGGATAGACTATTGAGAGAGAGGGCTGATAAAAGTAGGGAGGGCATCCTGGACATTTAAAGAGGGAGAGATAGAGGCTGTTACAAAGCTGCTGTGAGGACTGTTAGAGGAGGTGCTAAAATGAAATGCTGTGAAAGGCTTAGTGCTGTGAGAGGTTGATGGAAGGAGGTATCGTGAGGGGCTTGGTGAAGAAGGAATGGGGCGGAGAGGATAACCAAGTAAGTCCTTCTCTCTTCTTTTCTATTCTCTTACTCTTTTTCTCCCCCTTTTTTCTTTTCTATTGTCCAAAATAAAGAGAGCGAATTGGAAAAAATGCAAAAGAGCAAGAGGGCGCAAGTCCAATAAAGAGGAAAGAAAAAAAATCATGTGCTTCCCTAGAGAATCGATTTAAATCCTTTAAACTACTATTTTTGTTCTTTATAATTTTTCTTCTCTCATATTACTTTTTTTTTTCCTTACGTTCTTATTAAGAGAATGGGGAGCGATTCCACGTTACTCACCTCATTGATGGTCCCTTGTCGATGAGTTGTGATTAGTCAATTGAATTTTAGTTTTGATTTGGTTTTGTTGGTTGGAATTTAATTTTGAATTTTATTGGTTGATAACTTTTGATTTGAATTTTTAGTTTTATTTTGAATTTCAATTTGATTGGTTGATTAATTTTTAATTGTAGTTTGATTAAATTTGGTTGGTCGATCAATTTTTAATTTTAACATTGATTGGTTGATTGAATTTTAATTTTAATTCGATTGGTTGATTGAATTTTAATTTTAAATTTATTGGTTGGTTAACTTTTAATTTGAAATTTGAATTTGATTTTAAATTTGAATTTGAATTTGATTAGTTGATTGAAATTTAATTTTGAATTTATTAGTTGATTAACTTTTGATTTAAAATTTTAATTTGATTTTGATGAAATTTAACTTTAAATTTTAATTGGTCGATCAATTTTTAATTTGAATTTGAATTGGATTTTAATTAAATTTCAATTTTTTATATTTTTGATACATGTAATCCTATTGATAAATTTCTATCTTGTTTTCCTAAGAATCAAGGTCTCTAAGTTAAAGTCGAACATTGAAGGGCGTTTCGATTATTTTTGTGATTTCTCATAAATTTCTCTATTTTCATCGATTTAGGTCCCATTAGACTCGAAATCATATTCTGAATGCAATGGAGGTATTTTCGAGATTTTTTGGAGATTTGAATTCATGAGGAGTATTTTCATCATTTGTTTATTTTTGCAGATTTTTACAAATTTTGGCATGAGATTTTTTTAGTCCCAATGTAATTATTTCTAAGCCTTGAGGTCACATTTTTCTAGTGTCATAATGTTTCAAAATTATCGAAATGCATAGCGAACCTAAGCACACTTATTTGCTAATTGGGTGTAAAGTGTAACGATCTTAAGTATGTGTAAATTTCTATGTCGAGTCGTAATGAGTAAGGGAGGTGGAAGGACTAGAAATGAAAGAAGTCAAAGATAGTACTCAAAAGTCTTCGAGTTCTTTGTGCTCATCATTAGGAATTTATCGCAATTAGAGGACAAAATGTCAAATTAGGCAAATGTAAAAATGGGGTCTTTACAACATCCTAAGTTATTTTTTTGAAACATATATGTACCTTTGAGTTCTTTTAGAGAGAAACAAATCGGGCTATAGATTTTTTAACGCAATTAAGATCTTATGCTGAGCATTTTATTGTGATTGAAGATTATAAAAACATTCCTCAAGAGCTTAAGAACACTGTAGAGGAAGATTTAACTTGTAATTACACTTGGTAGTAGTGTGTTTAGGGTGGAGTCCCTTCTAATCTCCCTATTTTCACCTCCCCATTATTTACTTTTAGTGCTATTTTACTCTAAGCTTTTCTTTGTTCTTTAATAATGTAGATTTACAATTTCTAGGCTCAAGGCTTGGAGATAGAGAGTAATCCCTCCTAGTGATGTAATCTCCCTCAGTAGGTCTTTAATAAACTCCATGAGAGCAATAATCTTTACTTTCCATGCAATTTAAATTTCATAATATATATGCTTTATTTTTATTTACGTTTTCTTGCACTTTAAATTCTTAGAATAATTATTCTTTATTTTATTTTCTTGATGGCAATAAAGTTAGATAGTAAACCCTCTTCAGAGGTAATCTTCTTTTGTTAAGTCCATTACATGCATACATTCTTATGCACACTCATAAATGACTATAAGCAAGGGTGTAAGTTCCTTTGGACCTACATCTAACCTTTAGAGTCAACAAAAAAGATTATCCTGAAGATGATAACATCTCATGCATAAGGTCTTGACTCTCAAAAAACAGTTTTAAACTTCAATTTATGATCATTTTGATAACCATCAATAGATGGCAAGGACAATGGGTCTTAACACCTACCTTATTTCTCAACCAAACCTTTTTACTTAGTTCTCTAGGTAGACTTTTATCTTACCATTCAAAGTGAGTCATTACAAGTCCAAAATAAATTTCAAAACCTACTTTAGTGGTGTTCATTTATAGCAAAACTCTTTGAATGACGGTGATTCCAAAATCCAAGTAGATGAGATCAAAACTCCGGAAAAGTTTTGAATCCAACATATCTGTAATCGTTGTTGTTAAAATGATGACATGTATGCATGTGGTAGTATTATGGTTGACTGATTACATATTTTGCTTAACATGTTTATGTTATTTTATTGTTAATTTTCTATGAGATAGATAGAAATCCTATGAGGCTTTCTTCATGGTATTTTAAAATTTTCCAAATATATGAGCACCGGTGGACTTGGAAGACCAGCCTATGGAGTCGTAGAATAATTATATATTTTTTTGGTCACGAATCCTGACAATCAGGACGTGATATCAAGGACATTTTCGGTGATACATTTAGTGACTAAATGTAAGTAAATGTCTGAGGAAGGATCCAACCACTTATAAAGGAGTTGTTTATTGTTTATGTGTTTGATGGATACGAAAATCAAAAGGCTATATTTGATAAAAGAGTTTTGCCGTATTCTTAAAAATATAATATGCCATTATGCCCATGTTATGGTGAAATATTTTAAAAAATAATCTTTTTTTAATGGATAATCCATTTGATATAAGAAATAAAACACCCGGAATTTTCCACTTTGGGTCCAAAGCCCTTGTAAATGAAAATTCTTGAATAAAAAAATAAAATAAAAAATCAAATGACCATATCATTGCATGGAACCACCCTTGGGTATAGTTTTGTAGAAAAGATAATTTAATTTGAGATTTCCCACCTGGATTTGTGGAACTTTCTTCATAGGCTTGAATATACCAGTGGTCTTTTTGAAATTCACTTTATAAATTAAATCCTGTTAGTTAATAATAACCAATCTTGTTTTCTTCGGGCATGTAGAATACCATACAAGTCCCCACAAGGAATTTTTTGAGGATAGCGGCTGTTCAGTTCAACCATTCTCCAAAGAACACATTATATATGGGAAATATATAAGAGAAACTTTACTCAAGTTTATTAATATCCTTCCTTTTTATTATTGCTTTTAAGCATACTAAAGCCCAAATGAGAACGTTAAACTCAACAATCATAAAAGCAAATACAGTATCCAGCACCAATGCAAAGTCCTAGGCCTTTATACAGAAGGAAACATGCTGCTATACAGTTACCACTAACGCAGTTTTTGCCCAAATTTGCTGTTTTACATAGTTTTCCTTGGGCCTCGACATAGGGCATCATCGACATATCTGCAAAAGAAAAAAATATCTTTAAATAATATTATCATTGTTTTTAATATTTATTTTTATTAATATTAAGAATAATAAAAGAAAAATGCAATTTCAATCTATGTTAAGGATTTAAATCTCATTTTTTTTGTCAATTGTCAACCAAATGCAACCTACAAGCATTGCCAGCCTATTGCTGACATAATATTTTAGATACAGTTGAATGGAAAAAAAAAAACCCATTTAGGTGCAAACGATGATAATGATTAATAACAATTACATTATTAATAAATAATCATCTTCTTTAATATTATAATGACAGAAGTCTGAATATATGTTTGTTGACACCAAAATTTGGATGACCGAAAATGCCTGCCCTTTTACATTTATCCTTAGTATGATCAAGGTCATTTTCATCAACAAAAATAAAATTACAATCCCTTTTGGTTTTGGTTTTTGAATGGATTACCATCCCACAACCCTATAACTACATTAGTTAGGTTTTAGCCTTCTAAAACTACATAAATATTCTTTTATTATCTAATCTACAAAATTACTTTAATTAGGTAATATTTTAAATTAGAAAATATCCTTACAATATATTAGATGATAAAATATCATATTAAATTAGATTATCTAATTAAAATAATTTTTAAAGAAAATAAAAAAATTTTAATTATACATAACACTAATATTTGTAATACATAAGCATTTTCACATGCCACATACTAGTTTTATAAATGAAAAGCTTTGTTTTGAATATGAAATTGGAACCAAGTTAATTGAAAAAAACTATTACACAGCGTCTCTAGATTGATAGGTGAGATGATTCGGATGCATATTTGCCAAGTTAATAAAATTGAGACGAGTCAATTAGGGTTATTTTATTTTTTTTAATTTAAATATGGGCAGTGTTCAGTTGACAAAGTCCTAGCCAAAGTGTTTTGTCCTACATGAATTAAAGTTTTGGAATCGGATGATTTTTTGTGAGGATGATCTCTATGGTGAGGAGATCATCCTCACAAAAAATCAGCCAATTCTGAAACTTCTTAACCCAGTTTATAACTTGAAGAATCGTAGACCATCAGTTTTTTACTGTTAGGGTCAAGAGTGCACTATATAATTAAAAAGGATAAACGAACCTGAGAAGACAACAAGGTAAAATAGTAAGAAGTGAGCGAAGGAGAGCTTAGCCATCTATGCTTTTGGTCTCAATAGAGATGACTTGGAGCTGAACATAAAAGTAATTCTCTTCTGTGAATGATGAAAAAAGTTGAAGTAGCATCTATAGATTATTTAGGGCCCAGAAATAGATGAATTAACCTAAATCTGTGTATCAGATAAGATAGTACCAAATCTTGTGCAAGATTTGGATATATTTTGGATGCCAACTTTTTTTGTAACTTTCCTATTTTTAGTGCTTTCAATTTAAGGAAAAAATCAACTCAAAATATTTCACCTTGTGTGATATTGAAACTTGATAAGATTCATTATGCAACAAGATGCTACTTTATGATGCATGAGTGGCCCACAAAATGGATGATCATGTCCCTTCAATTGACTGATTGGACTATCTTGATGATCCTATCTATCTATGGTTCAGAAAGAAATAATTGGATTAATAGATGCTCTAATAACAAAATCTCATTTTCATATTAATCACCTACATTTAAATTCTTAAAAAAATTTATAGTTAAAAACATTCAAATTGATCCTAAATGATCAATTAGGCCGAGATTTCAAAAAGAAGAAGTGATATTTGATCCGATGATTTGGTGAGCCAATTGTGTTAGAAATATGTATTGCCCATGCAAAGCAAACACTTTTATACATGTAAGTTTCTCTTTTCCTATAATCATATTGAAAAAGTTTTACCAAAATTTTCGAAGACATGTACGCAATGATAATGTTTTTGTTTTAAAAGAATTTTCTATAAAAAATATTTTTGTGTCTTAGAATCAACATTAAATTATTTAAAGTAATTTTAAAAAGAGTCGTGATTTTCTGACACCCCCCTGTGATATAACAATTGCCTTGATGTTGGAAACGAACTATTTTTGGATGATAGCTGTAGACACCTCATTTTTGCATTTGCCTGATTAATCAACTCGTCAATTCGATCACTATGATTCCCAATGATGGATGGTTGTTTCAATGCTTTACCAGATATGTTTCAGAAATTCGGATGAGGTATCTCAAGCAAACAAAACTGTAGAAACCATGCTACGTTAGAAAAATATGACCCAATAATATATAAATCATCATTTTCAGATAAAAAGAAGCTTCACAATAAAAATCACTAAAAAATGATCAAATTATCAAAATACCCCTAACGTCAAAACATACCTAGAGCCTACATTACGCTTAGAAAAATCCTTTCAAACATATAAAACAACAGATCGAAACCAAATAAATCATTTCGTCAATTTTCACAAAATTTGACAAAATTACAAAAATACCCCTAATAAAGTTCACGATCATTTCACACAAATTTTTTTATAAATGATACAAACCAATATTCCCATTGAATTTCTTATAAAAAATCAATTCCAAAACATCCTGAAACATTGAAAAACGACTTAAAACGCAAAAAGTCATCTCCGAGGGTAAAACGATAATTTTATAATTTTAATAATTAAAAATTTTGAAAGTAATAATTAAAATATTAATTGATATAAAATAAAATTCTAATTAAAATTAAAGTCAATCAAGTAAGACTTAAGTCAAAATCTTAAAATCATGTCAATTAAGTGAGACTTAAGTCAAAATCCTAAAATTAAAGTCAATTAAGTGAGACTTAAGTCAAAATTCTAAAATCAAGTCAATCAACTAAGAGTTAAGTCAAAATCCTAAATTAAAGTCAATCAAGTGAGACTTAAATCAAAATCCTAATCAATCTAATAAGACCAAAGTCAAACCCTAACCCTAATAAAATTCTAATTAAACCCTGAAACTATCTAATAGAATTTTAATTAAACTTTGAAACTATCTAATTAAACTCTAAAATTATCTAATAGAATTCTAATTAAACTCTAAAACTATTAAATAGAATTTTAATTAAACTCTAAAATTACCTAATAGAATTATAATCTAATTCTAACTCTATCTAAAAAACTCTTAAAAAAATCTATAAATAAGGGTCTCTACAACCTATTTTCATATCAAAGAGAAAATCCTAAAAAAAGAAGGTCAAGAAGCTTCTCCAAATTTTCCAAAACCCTAATTTTGAAGCCTAACTCCTTATCTAACATCCATACCCCAACTCTAGCTCAAAAAACACCAAAAAACCTTTTCAAAACACCTTGAAATCTATAAAAAAATTTAGAAAACTCACAGATCTAAGAAGAAGATACCTCAACTTGGAGATCAGAAATCAGATTTGGTGACGGGTGAATAGTAAGGAAATACACACGTGGATACTTTCCGTCAATGCTGAGGGAATCGTTGTAATCCGCAAGGTAACTTTATTTTTTGTTCTTTATTAATTATTATTTGTTGTTTTTGATCTATTTTGCAATGTAATCAGTTTTGGGAATTAGTAAAGACCGGCGGGATTGGTGCCTAATACCTTCCAACCCCGTAACTTGATCCCCGGACTTAGTTTTTTTAGTAGATTAATTTTTTTTTTATCTTTTTAGAGTTGATGTTCGGTTCCTAGATCATAATAATTAGATGGTGACTCCCAAACCTCAAAAATCAAAAGTGGATCCGCGCACCCAGCGGATCGAGGGCACTTTCAACAATCAATAGCTCTCGAGCTGTATTCGCAAAGGTTCTAAAATGGATGCACGTATAATTATCATGGCTATCTTGTGGCTTTTCCCCACTTTGCATAATACGCATTCATTGATTTTGGAGAAGTTGGAATTGGAACCTAAACATGTCTTTAGTGAGTGTAAAGTCATAGTCCATGCATCCTAGAGTGATATAAACACTCATGCACCACTACAAATAGTTAGAGCCAGTCAAGGGCTCTATCCCAGCCAAATGCCTATGAATAGTAAGTTCATCCATAACGGCATTGACAAGGAAATATGACTAATCTCACAAACTTTAACTTTAGAAGGTTTTTATTTTATTATTTCAACTCGTACTAGGGGTTAAGTCAAATTGATCAGGATGTTTTACCATGAGCTAAAACTTTCTATCCTATAAGAACGAACAAGGTGCATCATCTAATATAACCTTTGGGTAGAAATTGAGATATGCTATATGCCTCCCAAGACCACGTCGATTAAATGCATATAGACATAGTCACTCATGTTTGAGTTTGACTTAGACACTTCCACTACTCTTAAGCAAGAGGATTATTTTTGTCTTTCTACGACGTTTGTGACTATTCTATTCACTTGAATTATACAAAACTAGCTTGAATCACCTTTTCGTAGAATTAATAGTTTTATGCGAATTAGTGCTACTTTAAGATTTTAATGTGAAATGAATTCCAAAATTCAAGAAAAACGTAACTTCTATAGGTCGGACACCTTTAGGTAGAACACGATTCTATTTTAGCAATGAACCCACGAACAACTACTTTATCGATTTTCGTAAACCCCTATAGGTCAGACTTAACAACCAATTTAGACTAGACAAGTATTTAGGTTCTTGGTACTTTAAAGATATGGTGTACTCACCCACATTCAATATTTTCTAAGGTTTACTTTAGTTATTAACACTTAATTCATCGATAATAAAGAATGTAAGTATATACGTCAAAATACTTAATTACAAACATGTGATTCTAGTTATTTTAGAAAAAATCAGTAACTAATTGTACTCAAATGGGCTTGAAACACATTTAGAACAATGAGTCTTGAAAAGATCTTTAAATCAATTACTCATGGGCTTTAATTGGACTTCAATTATAATCCAGGGGTACAAATAAGCATTTTATATCAATCAAAATAAATAAATAAATTCTTAAATGTTTTGATCAAACAGTTCCTTATAAAAAATTAATGCATTCTGTAAACAAATAGTTACTTAGGAAAAGTTAGATAACAATTAGATCAAAAATCAATTCTCATGTATTTGAACAAACAAGCCTTTAACATTAATAATACACATGCTGTGAATAAAGACATAAATAAGGTAACCAACACAATTAAGTCAACTCAGTTAAGATGCTGAGTCAAATAAATTTGACCAAGGTCAAACGGGTCAGGTCGACAAATGGTCTGATCCATAGATCGAGTCCGACCTTATTCTTTAAGTAGACAGTTTTGAAGAAAAAACAATAACTATATGGTCAATCAAATTTGACCCAAGTCTAAAGACAAAACTTCATCTTCTCCAAATCACCTTACTATAACTATTTAAGAGGAAGATAAATTCGACACCATTATGAGGTTACTGTGGGTTCAACATCAAGTAGTCGAGATGAAAATCCATGGAGATGAGATCGACGATCTTATCTCCCACTTCAATGAAGTACAAAATCGAAAATCCCGATGGGTTTATAAAAAATCAACATCGAAGCTAAAATTGAAAGGGTTTCTAGAACCCATTAATGGTGAAACGAAAATCGATATGTCTTCAATAAGAATTGAATCAAAATTAAATGCAAGTGATACAACGTGGCTTTGATACCAATTGTGGGATATGATCTTCTCTCTCACACTTAACAATCTGATTTTTAATCAAATGAAATCTTAAAAGGTTCAAGTCACATACCTTCAATGAAGTTTGAGCAATAAGATCAGCAAGAATGAGATCCAGCAATAAGTCTGTGGTGTTCTATAAACTGATGCAAAACAGATCCAAATCAATATGAATAAAGAGTCTTTATCCCTTTGCTCTTCTACCTCTATAGATGATCGATCTCCCTTCTTTAAGCTATAGTTTGCCTTAAGCTAAAACAGTGGTGCTTTACCCTTTTCTTTTATATGACCAAAACAATGGGATTTTCTTATGATCATACATAGTAGGGGACGGCTACCACTTCACTCTTTAAAGAGTTTTTCTTTCCAATTCACCCTATCACCAAATTGGAAAGAGCTCTAGGAAGGTAAGAACTCTAATACATTTAGGAAACCACAAGAACCCATTTGATGGAAACTTCTTTGATTGCAAGAAAATATTTCTAACTTGGTCCATAATGTCTTTAGCCAATAACAATTCAATCCCTTTAAAAACTAGTATTTAATTGGACCACAAAAGAATATTTTAATTTAAAGAAAATCCAAAATAAATAAATAGTTTTGATTAAAATTCCAACATAAGAAGGTAGTAGCTAATTGGGCTCCAACTAAGAACCGTCAGTGATAGAAGGAATCCTCGTTTGGAAACAAGGAAGTGAAGAAATTCAGAAAGAGAAAGTAGTTGATGTGGTTGTGCGATTGGAAGGGAAAGATGATGTGTCTGCACATGTGGCAAGACAGGCGGCATATAAGGTTGATGTGGCTGTCCAACTCGATAAAGTTTGTTCAGCTGAAGAGAATAGTCTAGCTATCATTGCATGTGTTCACGTGATGGAGAAGGATTGTACTATAACCGAACAACCTAAGGTAGCGCTGAAATTGGCAACAGTTTCTTCAATTACTCCAACGATATAATGAAGAAGGTTTCTTCAATTACTCCAACAATATAATGAAGAAGGCTTTGGCATTTACCATTATTTTACAATGATATAATGAAAAAGGTTACAGACTTGGTGTATGCTCAACCAACGCTAAGGGACTTTTGGAGGATAGATTAATCTGGATAGTCAACTTATATTGCTATGTTGGGGGAGAATAGTAGAGTTGGATGGATTAAGATCAATTGGAGTAAGAGGAATATTCCAAGATATTCTTTTATTTCTTGGCTAGCCTTCAAGAAAAAATTAGCCACAATTGAAAATCTTCAAAAGAGAGGATTGCAATTTGTATCGAGGCGCTCCTTATGTTTGAGACATGTGGAATCCAATGATCACCTATTTTTTGGTTCTGAATTTACAATTTCAATTTGGTTACAATGTCTCGGAAAGTTTAGTATAATTTGTTTCGGTGTAGGAATGTTGGCGAATGAAATACAGTTGATTAATGGTGTTCAATTCCCAATCATGGATATTTTCAATATACTATGTGTTGCCTTATGCGCAACCATTTATCATTCTTGGAGGGAACGAAATAACAGAATTTTTGATAGCTCGGAATTACCAAAAGGAAGATTAATCTATCTAGTTGAGGAGGTGATTAAAAACTTGCTTGATGGGTTGGTGATTTTAGAAGAACAAATAGACACCGATGGAGGCCTTGTTTAGAAATTGGAATTGCACGATCAAGTTACAACAACATGTGAGAAGTTCAATTATTTGTAAATGCCTGGATCACGATGTAATTAAAACCAACACAAATGGAGCTCTTTCATCTTTTGGTGGTGGATTTGGTTATATATCCAGAAATTTAGATGGTATTTTGTCTTCGCAGGTTGGTCGGGTATGGAGGATGATGATATAATCCGAATTGAGTTAAAGGCAATTTGGGAGGCTATGGTTTTGCAAAATTCAGCAATATTGAGAAGATTATCATTATATATATATTGATCAGTAAGAATGGGACCCCCCTCCCTTTTCCCCCCTATTATAGATAAAAATGGAAGATGTTACAAATGAGTAAATAAAGCATTGCAATCGTAATTCATAATTAAGCACAATTAGTTTGGAAGATGAGAAATCGAGGACCATTGCACAACTGAATCAGCAGTTAATCCCATCTTTGAAAGATAATCAGCCACCCTATTTGTTTCTTTCCTACTATGCTGAAACTCAACAACGTTAACATTCTGTGCTAATATGTGGATGCTTCTACAAATTCCCAAATACCACCATGGACATTTCCCCGTACTTTTTAAAGAATTTATTCGTCAACGAGAATCAGAGGAGACAATTACATTGTTCACTCTGAAATTGTGAATCTCCACTAAGGCCTGTTGAATTGGGACCAACTAAACCAAATTTATATCGGCACAAAGAATAAACCTACCCCAATCATCTCTAAAAATCCACCGAAATGTTGACCGCCCATTAGCCATTTCTCCATCTGTGTTAACCTTGAGAAATTGTTCTTGCGATATAGTTATCACCAGTAAAGATTTCTGAAACAAGTAATGCATCAGATTGTCACTTGGATACAAGAAGTATGGACTTGATGAATCATCCGAAGGATTGATCGTGCGATGAGAAGTATGAGAATGGATAGAATTTTCATCGTCCGAAGTCATTTATGGAATTTCTCCAAAAAATGTAAGAAAGTATGTAGAAGGAAAATGACAAAGATTTCAGAGCAAAATCTTTGTAAGGTCGCGGAAGAAAAAAAAAAAATGATTTTTAATCTGATACCATGTCAAGTTTCAGATGAATTGAAGTTTTTGGTTTGTAAGAAAAGATCATGGAGATGAAAGTAGAAGAGATGAACTGAAAAATACTTTCATGAATTGAAATTGGATTATCTAAATTACAGAGTACTTGAACTATATTTATACAAGGCAAAATGAGAAATAACAGACAAACTAACTCATAACAGAAAAATAACAGACTAACTAAGTCATAACAGACTAACTGTAATAATTAACTCTTCTTCTCCTCTTCTAGTTTAACACGTGTAGCTTTAGATTGTAATTCCATTTGTTCAATCCATGAGGCTATATTCCAACAGCTAATTTTTAAAATGTGTTTTTTTTTACCAATCAGCCTCCACTATACCCAAATCAGAGTATCGAAGAATAAGCTCTTGGAATAATATCATTCAAGATTTGTTTTCGTTCTTGAAGGACTCCTTTAAATATTCTTTTTATTCTGTTCCCTCCAAACATGATAAAAAAGGGCATTATTGGCAAAAGCTGTCTTGTTATCACATGCATTCTCCAAAACCATCATCATCCCCAAGCTTCCTTCATATTATCAGAAAAAATTTCAAACTGTCGCATTATGGATCTCCAAATCCAACTCAAAAAAGTACACTTCCAGAAAATGTGTTCATTAGTCTCCCTATCTTTGCAACAAAGGACACATTTGGATGGAATCATAAATCCTCTCTTCAATAAGTTCTCTATCGTCTTTAGTTTATTTTGGATAGCTAACCACGCACACATAGCATGCCGCCTTATATGCTCCTTATGCCAAACAAACTTACTCCATCTAAACTGATTTTGTTGCTCATGAATCGCATACCAGCACTTCTCATTGTCAATTTCCCATTAGCTGTAATATTCCACTACTAGAGCAAGAGTATACATCATGTGCTTTTGAATTCTTTTGGAGGGAAGCAAATCATGTGGCTAATTTTTTTGGCTCAGTTGGGTGTCTATTCCAGAGATTTCTATGTAACTGAGGATGTGTTGGTTCTTCCTCAAGAGCTTGAAATGATTATGCTTGATGATTTAACTTGTAATTATCTTTGCTAGCATCATTAATAAAAGGGAGGGATCCCTCAAAACCCAGCTTACCGGTCAAAAAAAAAAAAAAAAAAACATTCCACTATAAAATATATCAAGATGCCAAGCATTACATTATTTAGGATTAGGTCATGTAGTTATGATAGTTATGTTGCACCGTATTAAGGTGTATAAATATACTGAATAATGTTGATGTTGTGTTAGGGTATAGTTATAAAGTATATGTATCCGATTTCTCTGTTTAAAAAGAATCTCATCAGAGATCAAATATATCTGGATATTAATTTACATCCTCAATATTTTCATATTGTGTGTAGAAAAATACACTAACTGGTGGCACTCTCACGCATGATTTTGATAAAAAAGAATAATATGCAATTCTTATTGTATAGTATTAATTAGGACTGAGCATCAGTTTTATGAATATTTATGATGTATTGTCATTCAAGCTACCTAATGTTATTCAGATTTACATTGATGAGTAAATGGGCCTTGTCATGAGGACCCCCCATAGCTCATAATACGCACGCGCAAGTGTGTGTGTGTGTGTTCTTGATGCATGTGTACCCTGACTTTGGTGTACCATAGATGTGTTGTGTGATCACATAGTAAGCTGTCCTTTCAAAATTAAGTAGTTGTTAGAGTTTGGTTTGGAAACTTAATATATGATGGTTTTTCATAGGGAGTAAATGAAGCCTCATGGTGAAACAATATATCTACCCACATTAGCTACATTAATTATTTTCTTGTATAAATGCTACTTCTTTTTTAGCATAAATAATTATGTTCCAATTTTCATTACTAGCTCTCGTAATTGTCCGACAGACTGTGAATGATGTAATCATCGGGTTAATATATTACACGATTCACTTATACTCATTGAGGACAAAGCAAATTTCTAGCTCCACACGTATGACCTTACAAGTAATGTTCAACAAAAGAATGTTGAAGGGGTATAAAGAAATTGATGAAATGGTGAAGACAAATATATGGGGCAACCAAGTGAGCTGTGTTTATCATCAATTCCCTCTTATACTCATATTGTAGAAGTTGATCCCCTACATTTCATGTTCAAAGCAAAGGAAGATATGAAGAGACAAAAAAGTTCAATTTTACTATTTTTCTCAATGACACCATATTGACCACATTCAGATGCATTAGTGGACAAAAGGTTAGACCTCAATTCTATTTATTAGTAAAAATTTGGAAGAAATTTTTTCTTCTAAGAGTGGGTTTTGTCACTGTAGGGGTTTGCTTAATTTGTCTATAAAAGTTTCGAGAACACAAGTTCCTTGATTTCAAATTTGATTGGTCCTAAGGAGAAAATTAAAATAGCGAACTATCCAGTTTGTGGTTTCTATTTCATTGACAGGAATACCTCAGGTATTTAATATTCATCTATTATTTTCTTGCTGAACTTAAGATTCTAATACGTTATTGTTTGAGCTTGATTGTAATGTTTTATGTTAATTAATACTTTAAATAATCTCTCCACTTAAAATATTCATACTAAACATGATACCTAATATAAATCTGTTTAGTTCCCATCTGATGAACTTCATCATTCACTAAGTTAATTTTACTTGAACTTTCATAGTAACTATCGAGAAAATCAAAGTCATTGACAAATCAGCAGCTTGGTTAGTTTCCCTCCAATTGAACTCCACACAAAATGATGCCAATCTGCTCTCGAGCATCGCAATTTGATATAGCAACACCTCACAGTTCAATGAGGCTTCTAATTCTCTGTTGATGGCTTTTCTTGCATAGCGCGAATCTGAATAACAACAATTTTATCAAAATCTCTTGTAACAGAAAATCGGAGAGCTTCAATGACAATGTGTAATTCTTTGACCCATTGCCATCGCCAATATATGTACTTTTTTAATCTCTTCCCCCCCCGCCCCCTATGTGAAAACAACAAAATTCTACAGGAAAATTTGACGGGCCAAAGCCTATGAATTTTAGAAACCAAAATTTGATGGCCTAGGGCCATTGTAACTTGTGATTTTCCCTAGATTTGATGGCTTAGAGCCATCAAATTTCTCTCATCCTCCATTAATTTGACGGTTTCGATTCAACGAAAGAAAAAATTCGACAATGAAAATTTTGACTCCATGGTTCTTCAAATTTTACGAAATTCAACAGCCTTAGACCGTTGAAAATGAGCTTTTTTCATCTTGTGCCCCCTCCCCCAAAGAAAAAATAAATCTGACCAAAACAATCATCCGTTATCTCGTAACTATCAAAAACCACCTTCACATCATCTATAATGTGCCGAAGCATTTAAGACTGTTATAGACTGACTTTCCCTCAAAAGAAATTTGTTGCGATCGCTCCATATATGAGAAATAGTTGTTGCATAGGCCAAGCAAAGGATCTCAACAAGCTTGCTAGAAAATC
Source organism: Akebia trifoliata (assembly GCF_017979445.1). Lineage (NCBI taxonomy): Eukaryota > Viridiplantae > Streptophyta > Magnoliopsida > Ranunculales > Lardizabalaceae > Akebia > Akebia trifoliata. The sequence goes on from NC_141382.1 coordinate 40,697,376, forward strand.
AGACACTTTGCAGAACAATAATATTAAACATATCGAAATTGAGTATCGTCTTAGTGCATTAAAGTTCGTGAAGGATTGACCTATATTCCCTGGATAGATACATGTGGTATGATAGTAACTTCTTCACAGAAGGGCTTTGGCTAAGAGTTTTCAAAGAGCATGTAATTGATAGTCCTTAATTATGCTAATTGAGTGATGAGTTATCTTCAAATGTTTTTATGTACTGGTTTAATACTCTTGTTGATTATTTATAGTTGGCTATAATTAAAAAAAAAAAAAATTTCTTACACACAAATTTAGTGTCTATGCTGTGAGAGACACAATTTTGGTGTTTATGCAATGAGAGACAAAATTTTGTGGTGTAGTGATTTTGTAACTCAACCTGACAGGGTGACTCAAAAACTCAAGTGACGTGTACCCTGCAAGAACCATAGATTTTTCCCTTGAGATACACAACTGCACATCCTTGTAAAACATATGCAGTTGTGTATCCCGAGGGAAAAAAAATCTACGGTTCTTGCACCTGCCACGTGAGTTTTTGAGTTACCTTGTCCGGTTGAGTCGCAAAATCATCACTCAATTTTGTGTCTATGCAATGAAATTATATATGAAGTTGAGAGATTTACCGGAAAGACCTATCTGTTCCATTTTATTACAAAAACTCCCTTACTTTACTAACTTTGTATATATGAAGGAGGACAATATGAGAATGGGCATGAGAGATTTCATGAGGGATGTGCATTGCTCTTATGCCCCTTATAAGAAAAATCAAACTCTCAAGTTCAATTATAGTGCTAATTTGGAGATCGATTAGTTGTCCTACTGTCAAATGGGAATGCTTGTACATTTGTGATCCACTATTAGTGGGATCCTTGAATTTGAATGAAAATTAAAGTAATACATAATCAAATTGCTTTATACAATGTTGTAAAAAATAAAATAATAATAATAAGAGATTACGGACCCAACTTTTAAAGGTTGCAATACTAACCGAACCTTTTTCTATAACTTACTAGTTATATGCGCAGACAAAGTAAGAAAATTTTAAACTTTTCTATAATAATAATAAAAAAATATTTAATTAATTAGTTTATATATATGTTGTTTATATATATGTTGCCTTATTAGCTTCTCTACTTGCATGAATATCTAAGATATATATTTCAAATTGTTGTGTAATTCGTTTGTAGAGTCTTCGTTTTCCTGTAGTTTCTTACATGGGACAGCTGAAGCTGGTGACAACAATGCAAAGGGAATTTATTAATTCCCAGATTTTTACTGTTTGCATGAATGAAGCTTTTGAAAAGACTTTTGAAGCAGCTAGCAAAAAGGATTGAACTTACAATTCTTCAACATACAGGAGAACTAACAATTCAAAAGATTTACTTAGGGAGTGATCCGAGATGCCTATTACCTCCATCTTTATTTCTATTTTCGATTGATCTGACAATAAATAATGGCACAAAAAATGAATGATCATGTCCCCTTTAACTAAAGGGACTATACTGTCACCCAGTACATTTATTTATTTTTACTTAAAAGTTATGGGATTTTTTGGAATTTATGTTCTCATCTGATGAAATAATGTCGTCAGATAACATTATAGGATCATAAGTACACAACTTAGACTTATGTTTGGGAGACCTCCTTGTCCAACAACTTGTAAATTTGAAATGGTCACAATGGAGGGTGAGATGTGCATCACATTTTATATGATTGACACTGGACAGATGGGTAATTTATTTCAAACTTTTATCTACATCGATAAAACATATTGTTCGTAAGTTTGTGTCCTCGTATGCATTGGTTTTCAAAAGACATGAGATATTTGTCTCATTCAGGTGCACATGAAAATCAAGTGGTGATATTTGATGAAGGAGTTTTACCCAATTCTTAAAAATATGCCCAAGTAATGGTGAAATATTTTCTAATAGTTGTTTTTTTATAATTCTTTCATTTCGAGAAATGTTCACTTTGGGACCATATCATTTCATGGGTGTAGTTTCTAGAAAATAATTTAATTTAAGATTTCCCACTCGGATTTGTGGAACTTTCTTCATAGCCTTGAATTTACAATTGGGTCTACGTGAAGTTCAAGTTAAAAACTAAAAATCTAAGGGTTTGGTAATCTTTGGGCATGTAGAATACCACCCAAGTGCCCCACATTTTTTTTTTTTTTGAGGATTGGGGCGGTTGAACCATTCTACAAAGAACACATTATGCATGAGAAATAAGAGAAACTTAACTCAAGTTGATTAATGTCTTTTATTACTGCTTTAAGCATACATATCTGAGAAAAGAATGTCAAACTTTACAATCGAAAAAGCAAGCACAATTTTGGGTTACAGGCCCTAAGCAAATTCCATCTCCTTTGTACTTTTGGAGGCATTGTTTTTTACAGTTGGCGGGATCGCAACCGGTTCCAAGATTTGCCATTTTGCAATTCCACCCTATAGCCTCAATGTAAGGCATCATCGACACAGCTGCAAAAAGAAAAAAATCTATAAATTTTATTATCATTTTATTATTAATATTAAGAATAATAAGAAAACATGAAATTTCAATATGTGGTAACTACTTAGAACTTTTTTTTTATGGGCTGATGTCGAGGTGTGCACATAACCATAGATGCTTTTCACACGTATCTCTATGAAAAACATATATGGCTTCGAACACACATCATCAAAAGTGTGAATCAATGTCCTTTTTAATGTTACTTCAGAATTTACCTAAGATTAATGATAAACATCTGAAACATTACAATTAAAGATCTATTAATAAACTGTCATCTTAATATGGCTGAATTGGTGCTAGTTGACACAAAAATTTAGAAGACCAAAAATGCCGTCATTTTACATTTAACCATAATATTATCATGGTCATTTTTGACAAAACAAACAAAATAACATTCCCACTACCTTTTAACCACGTTGGTTAGTTTATTAATCTTTTAAAATTATAGAAATATTATTTATACTATGTTATCTATAGAATTACTTAATTAGGCAATGTTTTAAGATATATTAGTTGGTAAAAGATGATATAAAATTAGATAGTCTAATCAAAATAAGTTTTAAAGAAAAATATAAGTTTTTAATTGTAGATAAGTACTAATTTTTATAATATATATGCATTTGCAAATGCTACCTATTTATTAAATAAATCAAAAGCTTTATGTGTTGAAATAAAGAACAGTTACATAGTGTATTTTTTGGCAACTGAGATGACTCGGATGATATTTTTAAAATTTCATCCAAGTCAGCAAAACTCGGACCAGTCAATTATGATTTCATATTTGTTATTAAAATAATTAATTTTTTTATAATTAAATTTTTTTTTATCATAATAAAATGTGTTCTTGTGACTAAGAACCTCTAATCTACCCTATTTAATAAAAATTTACATTTATTTGCATATAAAATTTACTAATAAACAATTGCAAACCAAATTTAATGGTATATCTTGTCTCGTTCATCTTGTTCACGAACGAGACAAGACGTCAAACCTAGTTTTGAACCCCATGATTCCAAGACCTTCAGACGGAAGGGGGAAAAAAAAAGCCTAGCTCAATGATTAAAAGGTAGTTGAAGTAATTATTTGTTTACATATCTCTACCAAATGCTAAACAAAACTTTGAATTGAGTCGTTGGGCCAAAAAAATACATCATGAGACTATTTTGGGCGTGGGTCTAGAAATTATATCTAGTGAGAAAAGATGAACAAACCTAAGAAAATGAGAGCAACTAGGAAGAAGGGAGCGAAAGAAATCTTAGCCATCTTTGTCTTGAGTCTACTTCTGTGGATGGAATGAAAGGTTTTATGTTAGAGGGTATAATTTATAGGCTGCGAAATTACTAAAAATTGTGCGTTAGAGCAAATGACCAAATCTTTCAAATCTTGGTTGAAGATTTGGAAATCAAGATTTTAATAAAGCAAATCTTACAAATCTGGTAAGATTTCAAATCTTATTAAGGGCTGTTCGGCCCTGCCACATTGGCAATCCAACAGCACAATTGTCGTGACCTGGACAATTTTATCCAAATTATCTATTTTTGTTGGTATCAAAGTGATCTTGATGAATGAAGTAATATTATAGACCACAAATGTTGGTAAACCACTAGGTTGATTCTTAGCCAATCCTATAACTGTTGGAGAATTTTTGTATGAAAATAATTTAATTCTAATACTAAGTTAATTATAATATATATTATTGTTGAGATAGTTATGATTTTCCTTAAATTTTTTTAATTATTAGGGTGTTTATATCATAATTATAAGTTTATAATTATTTCTATGTTAAAACCCAAATATTAATTTAATTCCACACTTATGCATGGCCACAGGATCAACCACATAAGCTTTCATCATGTGGTAGACACCTAAGATGCATAAAGAGGCATGCATGTACGATTAGGGTTGTAAACACAAACAAGTACATCTAGCTTCTAGGGGTGGTGGGGCTATAGCCCCCATTGACGTTTTAAATTACCTACATTAAGTTTTGAAAAAGGGGTGGTGTGGATGATATTTTTTGTTAGGTGTCAAGGGGTGACATGTGACACATAGGGATTCAGGTTAGGCATAGATCTAAGTCAACTCATCCAAGGGTAAGCTTAGGGGTTCGATCGCAAACCAACCATGGATTCAGATTTTTATTGGTCGGGGGAATATATTGGTCAAAGATGCATGGTATGACAGTTCAGTTAGTCAAAACCCTAAACATCAAAAATATCACATAGCCAAATTGAGAAGATCTCTAATTTAGAGGAAAAGCCTCAAATAGATGGAAGGAATAAAAATGGAATTTGGACTAGGTACATTTCTAATCAAAACAACCTACTAAAGTGGATAAGAACACAATTGGAAAGAGGATAAAAGAGACATATGGACTAAAAGTTATGAGATTCTCCCCTTCTAAACTCTACACTATTTTATGAGATTCTCCCCTTCTAAACTCTACACTATTTTTTGTATAAAGGTTCTGACTTGGGCGTCGTAGGGATTTTGTTGCAGCCACACCTAGAAGCATGAGAAGTTGCAATTCCGAAACAAAAGTTGAAGATCTTGATGTAGTGCAAGGAATTCCATCTACAATTTGATGTCGTCCATAGAAATCGAATAAGGAACCATGAAAATTATCATGGTACAATAAGGATTTCAATCAGAAGTTGGGGGTTCCCTTAGATCAACGTTTTACATGTGTAAGGTTTTTAAATCTAATCTTGTCAAAGGATAGATCATGCTTAGAACAATCCAGACTTTTATTTACTCGGTCACGTGTTCTTCAATTCGAAGAACAAACCAGTTTTGGTTCTTGAAGTAGGAAAAAAAAATTCTAAAATGGGAAAGCTGCTTCTGGTCCGTGGCGGCTGCCCCTCTAAAGAAAGAGGATTTAGATTTGAGAAATAAATGAAACAAGGGGGTATCTATGGTTGGTGCAACATTACCTTTAGTTGGAGACATGTATTTTTAACGGTTAATTGATGGCGGCAGCAACAATGGATTAAACCTTCTCATGCGTTTTGCGTACAGCAAAGAGAAATTCAAGTATTGATATTGCCACGTCCATGGGTGATAAAACCAGATTTAAAAAAAGGGGGCATTAATGGTGGCAGTAAATAGGGTTGGGGCATCCTCAAAGAGAAAAACAGGATGACCTAACACCTAGTTGGTGAGTTAATGGACTTGGACGAACTCGTGGATCAGATTACTAAAACCCATTTTCTGGTTTGGATCTCAGGTCAGGCCAGTTTTATCCCTTTCATCTCTTTGTAAAAGCTAATTCATAATATAATTATAGTAGTTAAAAGGGAGAGTTTGGGTGTAGGGCATATGGAACAATAATTATGTGTACGGAACCATTTTCAAGCTGCTAGTAAAAAAGAAGGTACACTTTAATTTAAGAGGTTATCTTGAAATAAATTTCAACCACATCCATTCTTTATGTGAATAAAATATTCACTGTGTTGGTAAAGCCTAAAAGGTTAATATGGGTTGACTTAGGTGTGAGACGTGCACGCCAAGCATTTTCAAGTTAACTAACAATAAAAAAAAAGTAGTAAAAAAATTGAATTAATATTTAAGAACATCATTTCTTGAAGTGCAAAAGCACTTGTGTTGATAATGTGGAAATGAAATTTTCGTTTTCGAATATCTTTTCTACTAGGGGTTTGGAGTTGTCACCATTCTTTTTTGTAAAAAAAGTGTGAATGGTCACCCGAAAAATAAATTTAAAAAATTATTTTTGTTAGTGACGCTCGTACGGATATGATCCATTGGTTTACCCTTAGATTTAGGTTAGGGGGTCCATATTAGAGAGTAGAAAAAGTGTTAGGCATCTTATTCTCTCCACCATTAATGATTACCTCAGATTCGATCTATTTTAAAAAGAAAAGAAAAGTCAAAAAATCTGATTTATGTCCTCAAGAGCGAGAGATTTTGATTTTTGTTCAAACCGTTGTGGGTTTCCTTATTGATAAAGGAGCCCTTCTATGGTTCCAACCTTTTGTGGTGTGTGCACACGTGTAAGGAGAATGAGAGAAGTAGAAGAGAGGAAGTAAAAAATAGAGAAGGGGGTTATTTGTTTTTTTTAATCCAATGACCCACTTTGTTCTTGTCTTGACTTTCTTTGACCTTCAAAAGATGAATCTTCTTTGATTTTTCTTGAGAGTACGTAGAGGGTTGATTTGTTAAGTTGAGAGAATTGAGAGTGAGAAGTAAATAGAGTATTGAGAGAGAGTTTTTGTATTTTTTTAGTATTTTTTGCATATGATAATTGTGTGGAGAATGAGGGTTTTATAGAGTTTTGTGTGTTGTTTTTAGGGATAAAATTGGGTTAAATGATGAAAAATGGTAGAATAATGTGAGATTTGTGAGAGGGATGTGCATAAATTGAGGGCGATGAAAAGACATTTGTGGAAGAGGGTATAAATGGGTTATTTGTGATCCAAATGGGTTGGATCCTTCAACCCATTTGGGTTGAGTGTTTAGGGGGTGAAATGAATGATGTTTGGCTAAGAGAATAAGGGTGTAAGAGAGTGGTTTGTTGGTTGAGTGTTTAGTGAGTTGAGTAGAGTGGATTTTGGTTAAAAGAATGAGTTGCGTAAGCAATTAGGTGGTTAGATTTTGGGAGGGTGAAGCAAGTGATGACATGTGTCCAAAATGTGAGAAGATTAGATATTTCGATGAGTTTCTTGGAGATAAGGGGTGTGGGTTTGACTCGTGAGCATAGATTTGTAGGAAATGATGAGGGTAAATTAGATAAAGGTGATGGATTGAGATGTGGGTGGATGATTTTTTAGAAAAAAGGTAATGAGAGTACATTAGTTGAATAAGGGAGGTGAGTTGAGGTGATGACATGTATCACACTTTGATGATCTTGTGTGATTTTGATTGTGATTTTAGGGCTAGTGTATATTGATTGGGTAGTGGGTTGAATACGTATGTTGTTGAATTTTGAATCCAATTGAATTAAGTGGTAAGTTGAACTTGGATATAGTAATGAGTTGAGTTGAATTGGGTTATGGTTGGATTGAGAAGTGGTAAGATAGATTTTTGGTCCATGGGTCACGTAGGAAAGGCTTTAGGCATTTATTTGAAAGAAAGAGAGAATTTTGTGAAGACTTGGACTTTGAGGCCCATTCTAATTTTAGTACATTTGAGATATTTTGCGTTGAGGGCATGACCAAATTTAGGTGTCTACAACTGCCCCTATTTATAGGAATTGCGTGCAAAGAACCATAAAGAATAGATGAAACCCTTATTTGTACGGGCCTAAAGATTTTGTTTAGATAAGTTTTTAAAACGCTGATTTAGTTGACGAATTTTTAATGCCAAGAAGTGGTTACCCAAACACGAGATCTGACAAGGTAAGCCTTTTGATTTCCTTAGCCTCTTAGCACGAAGTTCATGTGAGGTCTCAAATTTGTAATAGTTTGGTGAAAAAACTTTAAGACAGGAGTTTTCTAACAAGTCTTGGGCAATTTGAGTTGAGCTTTTGCAACAATGTTTTTTTTCACTTTTTTTTTTGTTTTTTATTTTTTATTTATTTTGTTTTGTTTTATTTTTTTAATTTTTTTTTATTTTTGAAACATTTTGAATTTTGAAACATTGTGATTTGAATTGACTTTCCTTTTTGTGCAACTTTAGTTATTTGATCATTTGACTTTGACCGCGATCATTAGTCATCCTTTCAACGTCCATGTCATTCTAGTATTTTTGATGAATAAAAGGGAGCTCCCCACCTATTCTGGTTGCAAGTTGGGTTGGTTCAAAGGTTTGTAGGATGCGTCCAATGACGAGGTGCGTTGGTTAGGCACCTTCCAACCTTTAGTTTCACGTGTTCTTTCCTTTTCACAAAGTTGATTTACTATATTGATTGGTTTGATGGGGCTACTCACTATATCCCTCTTCGTGTGTTGAGGCAATTTGGGGAGGATTAGGGCATAGTGACTCATGAAGATTTTGGTGAGTTGGTCAGGATTTTTTTTCATTTTCCTCCTTCGTAGCAATTACGCAATCAACTAGGGAGAGCTTGGAATAACGTGGTGACTCTCGACCATTTAATATTTCTTGGCTATTCTCTTCCGACTTATCGATTTTGGATATAACAATAGATTGCCGTGATGGCTTGTGGTAAGCCTTTGATTCAAATGAGGTCATTGTATTTCTGTTTCTTTGACCATTGTGATCAATTGGAGGAGATAAGGGTATCTCCCAAGCAGATTGAGATGCTTTGGCTACATTTTGAGAATTACCCGAAGACCTAGTTAGCTCGGTTTAAGTATTTGAGGAGCAAGGAATCTTTTATTTTAAGGGTTGAGATTGCTAATTTGCGAAAGAGGCTTGCTCAGGGTCCTTGCTTCAATACTTTCATGTCTTACGAAGTGAATCGTGATGCTTCAAATGTTGAGGTAGTGATGCTTTCATGTCTTACTAGGACACTGGGGCAAGCCACCCAAATTCGTGCCTTGGAAAAGAGACTTGATTCTTTCTTTATTTCTCGTCGAGACGTATGATTGGCACCATATATTTTTTTTAGCAAGAAAAAGTGATGTGAAACTTTTTGAAAAGATAATAGGTTTTTTACTTACTTGGTCTCAGGTATATCTATTGCTTTGAAAACATGAAGTTTGAGTAAGTCCTAGATTTTTTATCATCGGTCAAAATAATAGTTTTGAAAACATTTGAATTTTTGTGATTTGTCTTTGACAAATAGTTATTGTAGATATAGAATATGAAAATTTTTGAAAAACCTTTGGTACTTCAATGATTTTTGTGTTTTTGTCAAGTACTGAGGATATAGATGTCGGTAGCTCTTTGGTTCTTTTAGAGTCATCCTCAGTACCCAAGTATTGGGTAAATATAAATAAAGCGCGGGACTTGGGATTTTGATAAAATTTTTGCCATTCATAATTTATACTCATGCGGGCCAGGAGTTCAATTTTTTCAAATTTTTATCTTTTATTTTTTATTTTTTATTTTTGCCTCTAGTGTCAGTTATAGTTTTCACATTTTTGCGAATCGACGCTCTTTTGAGTTTTCATCGTGAGTTTAATTTTTTCACTTATAACACCATTTTGGATTTTCATTATACCCTTTTAGTTTATGCTTATATTTTTTTGGATTTTTACGTTACAATTCCTACATGGAGTCTGTGCCTTTGTGACTTGGTGACTCAAGTTAAGTTACGAGATCGGCGACTTTACTCTTATAGTGGTGTTTTTTCTTGAGTGATCGATTTATATTCTCCTTTTGAGTTTGTTGGCAACTTTTCGTGGTTTAACAACTCAAATTGAGCCATGAGATTGGCTACTCTATGCTCCAAGACATTTTTTTTTGAATATCCGATCTGGATTCTCCTCTCTAGTCTTCCAACAACTAATAAGACTTGTGATTGGATCAAGTTATAAGATCATTTGTGCTACCATTATCATTGTGATGCTTTAGAACATTCTTGATTCGAAAGGACTTTTGGTGGGATGAAACATTAGTTTAGGTTAATGGTAGTGGAAAGATACAAAAAGGTTGAAGTCTGGATTTGTCTAGAGTGGGTTAGACATGGGGTTTGTCTATTTTTGTTTTGAAAAGGTAATCTATGTCTCCTCCCAGCTTCTCTCGAACTTGTTTATGCTAGAAGTTTGGGTTGAGTTTAAGATTAAGTCTCCGAGTTTTTAACTTTTTTGAATTTTTTTTTAAATTTTTAGTTGTTCACAATTTATCTTTATGCGGGCCAAGAATACTTTGATGCTTTGATTTTCCTATATTTTTTTGTTGTAATGTTGACTTGCCCTAGTCTTAGGTTAAGAAATGAACATGATGGCTCAAAAGGGTTGACTAGGGTTGGATCGTTATTTTTAGGATGACAAAGATGACCTTTAGTCATCTCAGGATAGATTTCAAGTATAGTATTTCTTGATAGTATCAACATTGATCGGTTGAGGGAAGACTTGTTCCTCCATTTCTATGAGAATCAGAGCTCATCCTGTCATTACCTTTTATACAATGAATGGTCCCTCGAAATTTGGTATGAATTTCCTTCTAGCATCTTCTTAGATCGGTAGAATCTTTTTCAAGACAAAGTCTCATGCTAAGAAATTTCGAGGTTTGATTTTTTTATTTTAAGTACGGGCGATTCGTCGTTAGTAAATTTTTCCATGACAAATAGCTGCAAAACGTTTCTCCTCTATCAGATTCAGTTGATCGAACCGAACCTAAATCCATTATGTTTCATCCAACTCTGCTTCTTTTAAGATCCAGACGGAAGGAATCTCAACCTCCGATGGGTAAGATTGCTTCTATTCCATATACCAATGAGTATGGAGTTGCCCTAGTTGAGGTTCAGAATGAAGTATGATAGGGGTGGAATGTAAATGGCAACATGTCGTGCCAATCCTTATAAGTGATTGTCATCTTTTTGATGATTCTTTTGATGCTCTAGTTGGCAGCCTCAATTGCTCTATTTATTTTGGATCTGTAAGGTACAGAGTTGTGATGTGTGATCTAGAAGTCTTCGCGCATTTTTGCCATGTCTTTATTTTTGAGATTTTTGCCGTTGTTGATTATTATTCCACTGGGAATACCATATAGACAGATGATATTATTTTAATGAACTTCAAAACGTTGTTTTTTGTGACATTGGCATAAGGGGCTGCTTCTACCCATTTTGTGAAATAATTACTAGTGACTAGGATGGAGCGATGCCCATTCGAAATTTTTGGTAAAATATATCCAATGACGTCTATGTCCTAGAGTGAGAAAGGCCAATGGGTAGTCCTGTTGTGTAATTTTGAAGGTGGAGCGTTGATCTTATTGACATAGATCTGGCAGAGATGGCATTTATGAACGTGCTGATAACAATCATTTTCCATTGTCCTCCAATAATATCCCATTCTCATGATCTTCTTAGCGAGCATGTGACCATTCATGTGAGGTCTGCAAACCTTGCCATGTACAATCTTGATCAATCGTTTAGCCTCTACTTCTACAATGCAACGGAAGATAATTTTCTTATGAGATTTTTTGAACAGAATCCTGTTACTTAAGAAGAATTGACTTGCCAATCTCAAGATGGTTTTTCATCAATTTACTATTACATCTGACAGGAGGATTCGATATTCTAAGTATGCCTTGATATCTGTGTAGTATGGTTTTTCCTCTAACTCTATTATATCTATTGGTAAGCAATAAACTAATTCGTCTTGGACGTTGATTTCAATAGAATCAATGAATAGGTTTTTTAAGATACTGATCATGGAAGCAAACGTGGATATCGCATATGTAAACTGATTTTTAACTTTTTGCATGTAGGTGAATGAGATCCTAGTGAACTTTGGGCTTAGTTCTTTATAGTATTCATGGTAAGGGACTAATATTTATTTTCAAATCTTCTATTCCTTGGTTGTTTAATAGACCACCAAACTTGAATCCCTAATTATATCGATTTTATCCACTTCCAAGTCGATTGTTGTTTTCAAACCGACGATACATGCTTCATATTGTACCTCGTAATTGAAACATTGAAATTTTAGTCGGATAACAATTAGGACATAAGACCTATCAGGTTTGATCAAAACTACCATTATTCTGTTTTCTTTCTAGTTTACAACTCCGTTGAAGTACATCTTCTAGCTTTGTTCATCATTATCGTCTTCAATTTTGATCAACAGGATGGTTTCACTTGGGAAATTTATTTTTAATGGCTCATAATTCAGCATTGGATGCTCAATTAAGTGGTCGGCGATAGCTTACCTCTTAATGGCCTTTTGAGTGACATAAGTGATGTCAAACTCAAATAACAGTAGCTGCCATTTTGCGGTGTGACTTGTTACTACTGGCTTCTCGAAAATATATTTCAGAGGGTTCATTCGAGTGATAAGCATAGTTGAGTAACTGAGAAGATAATGCCTAAACCAATACGCAACAAGTATTTTCGAGTACCGAGTACTTTGCCTCATAATCGATGAACTTCTTATTGAGATAGTAAATGGCTTGTTCTTTTCGACTTGAATCGTCGTGTTGCCCCAATACACAGCTCATAGGCATTTCTTGCACTGAGATATACATTAATAAGGGTTGCTTTGGGTGGGAAGAACCAAGACTAGCAGATTGAGTAAATATTTTTTTATCTTGTCAAAGGCTTCCTGACAGCCCTCGTTCCATGCTTTCAGTACATATTTTTTGAACAACTTAAAGACTGGTTCGCAGATAGGTGTGAGTTTCGCGATGAATCTATTGATATATTATATTCTGCCCAGAAATGCTCTAATGCCTCTTTCTGATACTAGTACTTTCATTTCAAAAGTGCACTTGGTCTTTGCTAAATCTATCTCAATGCCTCTTCTATTGATGATGAAATCTAATAATTTGTTTGACGTTATCTCGAAAAAACATTTTGCTGGGTTGAGCCTCAAACTGTACTTTCTTAGCTGATCAAATAACTTTTTCAAGTTTATCAGATAGCCTTCTTCTAAGCTAGACTTAACGATCATGTCATCTGCATAAACCTACATTTCTTTATGGATTATATCATGGAATAGAGTCGTTATTGCACGTTGGTAGGTTACCCCAGCATTTTTAAGCCTGAATAACATGACTTTGTAATGAAAAGTGCCCTAGGGAGTTATGAATGTTGTCTTCTCCAAGTTTTCTTTTGCCATTTTTATCTGATTGTAGTCGAAAAAATCGTCCATAAATGAAAATATACCATGCCCTACTGTATTATTGACTAAAGTTTTGATGTGAGATAGTGGAAAATCGTCTTTAGGGCTGGCTTTGTTCAAATTTTGATAGTCGATGCATATTCGTACTTTCTCGGCCTTCTTTGGTATCGGAACGACATTGGCTAGCCATTTGGGATATGTAAATACTACAAGAATACGTGTTTGGAACTGTTTCATGACTTCATCTTTGACCTTGAGTATCTATTTTAGCTTGAGTTTTCTCAACTTCTGCTTGATCGGCTTGCTCCTAAGAATGATTAATAGTTTGTGAATGACGAGATTTGTATCTAAGTCGGACATATTTCTATAAGACAATGCAAAGATATCTTGATAATCACAAAATAGTTCGATCATTTCTTCTTTCTGTTAAGATGTTAACAAAGCTTCGATTTTACAACACATGGGTCATCTTCAGTACTGAAATTAACCGAGTTTCTATCCTTAATGTTTGGCTGAACACATTTTTCATATTGTTCTAAAAGATCTTTGATTTTCTTAGGAGGGTATTCCACTTCATCCTCTAACTTTTCTTCATTCTCATAAGATCAATGTCAAGTTTGATATCAAAGTCAAGTTTGATATCAAAGTCATACTCATTCTTTCATATTCTGTTATGTCCAAAGGTTATTTCGATTGAGACAAATCCCTTAAATTCTAAGAAAACTCTTTTTTGATTTTTGAAAAATATCTATTTTTTTGAGATTTTGAAGGCTTTTTTATTTTATTTTATTTATTTTTTTTTTGTGTTTTGAAGAATTTTTTATCTTTTTGGTTTTTGAGTGTCATTTTTCGGACATTTAAAATAAGAAGAACAATCATGCAAATTCATTAATAAAGATATAAAGCTTTCAAAATAGTATTTTCCCGAGGACTCGAGCTCATTATGATCCTCCGATAAATTGGATTTGCTTATTGACATTTTTTTAAAGGCTTCAATAGCCTCAATGGTGATAAGGAATTCCTCCCAATTATTCAGAATCTCCCTTACCTTTATAGGGTAGATGAGGTGAGAAGGTGGTTGTTAGGACAATTCTGAGATGACCAACACCTCCGACTAACAATTGTCAGAGTTGAGCTTAGGTCATCCCAAATTGGGCAGAACAATGACTAGTGCCTATTTGAAGTTGATAGGAAATGGTGAATTATTATCTTTTTTCATGGCAACTTTTACTTTTGTGGGCTCTTTTGTTGTCTCTAGTGAATACTCATTAGAATCCCCGTTGAATAGAATATCAACGTCGTTCATGAAAGAGGGTTGGGACTCAACAATCGAGTCTTTCTACACATATTTTAGTTTGAGACTTACAGTTCTTGGCTTCCTTGTTGGTTTTGGCAATAGTTGTTCAGATAAACTGTCAAGTCTGGCTTGTGATCTTGGAAAGTTAATGTTAATATGGATAACCTTGCCCAGGTTCTAGACGTTTGGTTCTCGATTTTGTCTTCTTGTTGATTGGAGTTCCATTTTCTTATTATTCATGTCAACAATGTCATTATTTGCGAGTTTGAAGTCGAGACCGAAGTAAGGGGTATGCTTACTTGCGATGATCGGGGTGGTTTTATCCTTTCTTTGCAGCTCTAAACCCTGCTTGGGTAGATAGCAAACTTCTTTTATTATCTGTCCAATCATCAGGTTCGCCTTTGACAAATCTATTTTTGCATTTTCCTTTCCTTTTTTGACTTGATTGATAGTAGTGAATTGATAAGAGTGGTACGTTGCAATATTTTTTGTCATTTCCACATTTATGAATGGTACATCCGGAGTTCAGTCAGATGGGATTAGTTTCTTTGCTAGAAGTGATATCATATTTTACCCCATTATAAACTTTACCTTCTGATATGGAGAAGACTGTATTGCCCATGTAATATGAATCCATGGCCTCCCTAATAGAAGATTGAATGTTGCTGGTATGTCCATAACCTCAAAGGTAATTTGAAAAGTACAAGGGCCGATAGTGATCGATAAATCAATTTTCTCGAGAGAGTCCCTCCTTGACCTGTCGAATCTTCGGATTACCTTGTTGTTGGGTTTGACATGAGACCAATCTGCATTCAACTTGCGAAAACTCTTAAAAGCCAGACATTCAAGGCTAAGCTGTTATCGATTAGTATTTTGGTAACCATCATGCCTTTACACAACCATGATGTTTAGTGGTTTGATGTGTCTAAGTCTCTCTTGAATAAGTTCATTTTTCGTAAAAACAATCAGGTTGGGGGCCATGATTTATCCCACTGTCTACTCTAGTTGTGCAAACAAAGTCATTGTTGGTATGCGTGACTTACTAAAGACTTTTAAAAGTGTTTGCTGATGTTCTTTTGAGTTTTATAGAAAACCCAAGATAGTGATCTGTATAGGGGTTTTGTTCAGTTGTTCCACTATGTTGAACTCACTCTTTGGCATGAGTTTGATAAAGTCTACCGCCTCTTTATATGTCATATTTTCTACCTTTCTTTGCCCTGTCTTGTCTTCCTCAACTATCTTATCTTTCCCATTTTCCTTCTTCTTTTCCTCACTTTCTTTTACTACTTTTTCCTTTTTTCCTTCGACCCTTGTTATCTTTCTTAGTGTCCTATGGCGTGTCCCGATCTTGGTTATGTGACCAATATCTACTACCATATCTTTTTTCATTGTTTCTACTCCTACTAAAGTAACAATGCTTGTCTCATAGCTCCATGGGATTGTTTGGTTAGAACTGTATGGGAAGGGCTTGGGGGAGCGTATGGTTATTGGGGATGGTTCGGATTTTACATAAAGGATGAAGAGTGGTGGTTCTGATGAAGGCATGGTAGTAGTTAATTTGAAGGGGTATAAGGAATGACTAGTGGCGAGCGTGAGGATAAAACATAAGATATGTGAAGAGGTGAGCGAGATAATTAATTTTGCGGGTTAGAAGATGTGTATGGAATGATGAGTGGAGGTCGAATGAGGGAACTTGTGGATTGGGTATCAGAATAGATGGTTAGGCTAGATATCTTGAGTGGTAATGGGGTGGAGTTTACGGTATGTTGGGAAAGAACGTTAATAGTTGGCATTGCTGGCTTTTTTATTAGGTAGACTCTGACTTTTGATCCTATGGGAGTTATTAGCATTGAAGGGTTAAAGTCAGATTCCTTTCTTACAACCATGTTCCCTACGGGTCCATTTCCTCCTCCATTATGGATGGGCAGAGGGTTCTGATTGATGTGTTTTGTGGAGCTTGGTTTGTGAAACCATCCAGTATTTGGTGTTTAAGCTGCCAACATTGATCAGTAGAGTAGCTTGGTGTACCCATGTGAAACTCGTAGAATAGGTCAGGATTGCACCCCAGTCCTTTAGCAACTTCCGGGTTCGGTGGTCACTTAGTGAGGTACTCTCCCCGGAGTAATGTGGGAAGCAATTTTGATAATGTCATTGGTAGCCTAGTGAATACCCTATTAATCATGATAGGTCTTGCTTGTTGGTTCTGACCGAATTGTGGAGTTTGCTATATTGGCATAGGTTGTGGAGGAATCATCCAAAAGGGATTCTACGGCGTTGGAGCCTAGGCAACTTGAGGTACTGGTGCCCAAGGAACTTGAGGTGCCCGTTACCTCTGAATTGGTGCCTGAATAAAGAGAAGTTGGTTGTACATTGTTGACTTGAGTCTCATCTCTTTTCTTGACTGAATGTATTGATTTCTTCTATGTCAATGTCTCCACCGCAACACCTAGGGTAGTAAAATCAAATATTGGACTGGTTTGAATCCTGTCCTTGACCTTATCTGCTACTTGAACAAAATTGGAGAAAGTACGCGTGGTATGCCCCACCAGATGGGTTTAAAATGAATATCCCAATGTAGAGATGAACATGGTGTTTATTTCTTGCTTGGTCATGGCTGGCTTTACCTAAGAGACTGACTCTCGCTACCTTTAGGCATATTCCTTCATTGTTTCCTCGTTATTTATGCCATATCATTTTGATCCAACCACACATATGTGTTAAACTTGTAGTTGTGCTAAAACATTTCGACTAGATCCTGCCAATTCTTGATGAGTGAATGATCCAATCCTGATAACCATTTAAGAACTAGCCTTATCAGACTTCTCTCAAATAACTATACCAACAATCTGTCATCTTCGTCGTATTAGCACATCGATCCACAATATAATTTGAGGTGCGATAGAGGACTCCCGATTCCATTATATTTATCAAATTCCAAGCATTTGAACTTAGTTAGTAGTCGTGCGTTGGGGTATAAGCAAATATCCCTGAACCTGGTCCCTCCTAGGGTATTTGTGCTATTGATTTTTCTTATTTCCTTTTGAAAAGATTCAATCAGTTGGGTCATTTTGTCGTCAATAGTACTCTTGGCTTCAACAACCTTAAAGTTACACTCATCGTCTGGGATGATTATCGGAGGTGGTCAATTTTAAAGAATGTAAAGTGGAGTGATTTGTCGACCGAGTTGTTGTTGCTCGAGGAGCTCAGGGTTTGACCCAAACACTTGATGTTGAATGGCTTGTGCTTGTAGAAAATTAGTATTACTCAGGATGGTAGTCAATATTCTTCCTTGCCTTTCCGTTGTTTTCAACAACATTGATATCCTCGCGTTAGCTTCTGCTAGTTAAGTCATTGCTGGTTGTGGGTCCTCTGAGTTACTCATAGTTGATGAGGATCAAAGGAAATACGGAGGCTTCTCAGGGTGTTTGTATTTATTTCATTTTGCCACCTGTAAATGTAAAGATTTCATGTTATTATATTACAAAGGAAAATAAAAATGCATGATGTTTTATTAGGTCAATAATTATTAAGGATGAGCCCAAAAATAATTTTAGTCAAATAAATTTAAAAGTATGGTTCGTCAGTACATAGCTAGCATCAACGCGGAGTTAGTGTCAACTTAGATTTGGCATTGACATGGAGCCACATTGTGTGTTTTCTGAAAATAATGTTACATCAGCATGGAGCTGGCATCAGCATAGAGTTGGCATCATCACTACGGAGCTAGATTACTTGTTTTTTGAAAATAATGTTACATCAACATGGGGTTGACATCAACACGGAGTTGGGATTAGTACGGAGCTGGGTTATGGGTTTTGTAAAGATGGTTATATCAGCACAGAGTTAGAATCAACACGGAGTTGGTATAATTTGAAAAAGAATTACAATAGCACAAAATTGGCATCAACATAGAGTTAGTAAAATATTTTGAAAAAAAAATTACATAAGTATGGAGTTGATATCAACACGGAGTTGGTATAATTTGAAAAAAAAATTACATCAATATGGAGTTGATATCAACACGGAGTTGGTACAACTTGAAAAAAAAATTAAATCAGTATGGAGTTGGCATCAACACGAAGTTTATATAATTTGAAAAAAAAATTATATCAACATGGAGCTAACATCAAGACAGAGTTGATAAAACATTATGAAAATGAGGATTACATTAGTATAGAACTAGAAACAACACAGAGTTGGTATAAATTGAAAAATATTATTACATCAGCACGGAACTGGCATCAACATGTAGTTGGTATAACATTTTGTAAAATAGATTATTGAAACGAATCAAGTTGGAAAAATACTTCCCTAATTGAATTTTATAAAATCAAGATCGACCAATTAGATCCTCAGGAAAGAGGTGGCGCATAATGTTTTAGCATCCTTGAATAAATGTAGTCTATTCCCCTCGTATCAACATGGTAGAATCAATCTTAGGACCCGACTTTGATCAAAAATTGCAATTGGTGATTTTAAAAAAAAATTATTTTTTAATTTAAATAAATTTATTTTTCAAATTTAATTTGTTAAAAAATAATTGGATTCATTTGAATTGATGGATCGATTGTTGATTTTGTTGGATCACATATGAATCCTGGTTTTGGTCGAAATTAAAAGATGGACCCAGTTTGGATAGGGTATGGGTTGTGCAACTCAAAATGGATATGGGTCATGTACCCAATTCAAATTGGATATGGGTCGTAGACTCAATTTGAGTTGGATTTTGGTCGTGGATCCGGTTTGGTTTACATATGGGTCGTGAACCCTATTAGGATTGGATACAGGTTCTAGATCCTGTTTGAGTTGGATACAGGTCGTGAACCCGATTCGAATTGGATATGGGTCGTGGACCCCATTTGATTTGGATATGGGTTGTGGACCTGGATCAAGTTGAATATGGGTCATAGAACCAGTTCAAAATGGATACGGGTCGTGGACCCAATCTGGATTGGATAGGAGTCGTAGACCTGGTTCAAAATGGATGTGGGTTGTGGATCCAATTTGGATTGGATATGCGTTATAGACCCAATTCAAAATGGATGTAGGTCATGGATCCAATTTGAGTTGGACACGGGACGTGGATCCAGTTCAGATTGGATATGGGTCGTAAACCCGGTTCAGATTAGATATGGGTCGGGGACCCAATTTGAGTTGGTCTTTGATAGTGGGTTGGATTGTGATCTAGTTCGATAGCGCACCACGTTGGGCCAGGATCAACTTTGATCGGGAGGTGACGAATAGTGGGCTCTAAACTTAAAAATGATTTATTTAAACATTTTTAGAGCTTAAAATACAAAACAAAAATAAAACCTAAGAGAAAAGTTATCAGGATTGATGTAAGGGATGAAATGAGCAAATCTTTTTTTTTTAAATTCGTATTTAATGCACAGACTGAGGTACTTTTATGTTGGTCTGTGCTTTGAATACATACCAAAACCTTAATTTTCGACAAATTTTTTTGGTACCTTTACACTGGTCTGTAATGTATATACGAACCTAAGAAACTTTCTCAAGTTCGTACAAGAAACACAGACTGAGCAATATTTCTTATTTCTGTGCGTAAAACACGGACCATAACCTTTTTTAGGAGACCAAAATTGCCCATGCTCTTTGTTTTGGGCCCTATCCTATTTTGGTCTCCCAAATTCTGGATTTTGGAGGTTATTGCCTCTAATTTTTAGCTTGGGCCAATTTTTTTTTATGATACAAAACATAAAGGAAAAATACAAATTTCCCTATTTTCTTAGGAAAATGTGTAAGAAAATAAAAAGGAAGGAAGACATAAATCTATACAACTGTCTTCGTGGGCTAAAAAAAATTACAACATATGAACATGGGATGGATATACATTTGATTTTGAAGACTTTAGTGTCCTAAGTTTATTAATCGTGTTTCGATGCATGCGGGTTTATAGGTGGTTTTTCAGATACCCATTCTTCAAACCTTAATATACAACGAAGTGTCTACGTCTAAGGTTGGTGAATGGGGTGGATGTTCTCTTCCCCGCCACCCAAAACAACTATCTCGGGGGCTTGAGAGTACTGGCATCCGGAGATAAGATTTTAACAAGGAAGGGGGGTGGTTTGTACATTGAGCAATGAAGCGTATGTGTACATGTATTTTTTGAAAAAAACATGTCCATTTTACACATTATTTGTCCAACAATAAAAAAAATAAAAAATAAAAAATATAAAGTAAATAAACATTACATGCAATTTCCCATTACAAAGAAAAATAAAAAAACAAAACAAACGTTAGTGGATAAACGAAAGAGAAAATAAATGGCAACGCATATTTTTATTTTGAAAAAAATGATCAAATCGAAAATATGGCCAAGTTCGCTAGTGTAGTCCCTAGTCAAGTCGCCAAGTTTTGGACATGAGATTTTCGTTTTCGAATATTTCTCCCACTTAGAGTTTGGAGTTGCCACCATCCTTTTTTGTAAAAGGGTGTGAATGATTACCTGAAAAGTAGTTTTTGAAAATTATTTTTTGTTAATGACTCTCATATCAATAGGATCCATTAGTCTACCCTTAGAGCAAGATCAGGAAATCTATATTAGGAAGTAGGGAAGATGTTAAGCACCTTACTCTCTCCACCATTAGTGGTAACCTTAGATTTTGTTTATTTTGAAAATGTAAAAAAAGTCAAAAAATCCGATTTGTGCCCTCGAGTGCAAGGGACTTTGATTTTTGTTCAAACTGTTGTGGACCTCCTTATTAATAAAAGGGCCCTTCTATGGTTCCAACCTTTCGTGGTGTGTGCACACGTGTAGGGAGAATAGGAGAAGTAGAAGAGGGGAAATGGAAATGTGAGAAAATGAATTATTTGTTTCTTTCTATTTAAGGACCCACCTTGTTCTTGTCTTGGATTTCTTTGACCTTCAAAAAATAAGTCTTCTTTGATTTTTCTTGAGAGTGAGTAGAGGGTTGAGTTGATAACTTGGGAGAATTGAGAGTGAGTGGTGACTAGAGTGTGAGTAGAGTACTGAGAGAGAGTTTTTGCATTTTTCTAATATTTTTTGCATGTGGGGACATATGTGGAGAATGAGGGGTTTTAATAGAATTTTGAAGGTTATTTTTAGGATTTGAATAAATGATAAAAAAAATGCTAAAATGGTGTGAGGTTTGTGAGAGGGGTATGTGTAAATTAAGGGTGATGGAAGGGCATTTGTGAAAAGGGTTATAAATGAGTTATTTATGACCCAAATGGGTTGGATCCTTCAACCCATTTGGGTTGAGTATTTGGTAGGGGTGAAATAAGTGATGTTTGGTGAAAAGAATGTGGGTGTAAGAGAATGATTTGTTGAGTGTTTGGTGTATTGAGTGGAGTAAGTTTTGGTTAATAGAATTAGTTGTATAAGAGATTAGGTGGTTGGGTTTTGAAAGGGTAAAAGAAGTGATGACATGTGTCCAAAATGTGTGGAGATTAGATACTTACATGAGTTGATTGGAGATAAGATGTGTGGAAAGTAAAAATTAAAGAAATCAATTCAATCTTCGCAAGCCATCTTGGTAGTCTAACAATCTTAATTTGATCTCAATCCATGCAACAAATCATTGTTCGTGGATTGAAAGATAATTAGATTAATACTCTTATAGATGAATCCAATTGTATAGGTGATTAGTGAATCAAAATAATATTATCAAATCTATATCTTAAGTTGTCATTAAGTATGATAAACCTTGATTTTATTTAAGCATGAATCATCAAAATGAGAATAATCAATATAAATTGGATAATTTGATCTTGTTAAACTTTTCACAAGCACAATTAAAGCAATTATGAAAACATTGTTTAAACAAGAACAAAATAGACTCACTCTGGCATCATCGACTTCTCTATGGAGAGTATATTCGATCATTGTGAAAAACAAATTACAACAATAGTAAAAGAAAGAGAATATGATAAAGAAGAGGTTGAGGTAAGTCTAGGTTGCAATTTGATTCCTAACTTGATGATTTTTCAATGGAGTTACAAAGAGAAATTAAAGAACAAAGATGAAAGAAAAATAATCTTGAGATCTCACTTCTAAAAAATCTCTTTATCTCAAAGAAAAACTAGAAAATTACAGAAAATTAACAAGAAGAAGAAGGACAAGATGGGTCCTTTCTCTAGAGATTGACCCTATTTATAGAGAAAAAGGTATGCAAAAGAGTCCAAAAGTAGATTATATTTTTCTTTGCAAAAGAGGACAAAAGATGAGAACATGAGTTAAGGATTAGGGCATTTCAAAGTGGGCCCAAATGCTTGTCTTGACATTTAGACTCAAAAATACTGATTTTCTACATAAGAAATATACGTAATAAGATTTATGAAATTATTTATGTATAATGAGGCCTAATTATCATCTAATAACATGACCTACTTTTATGATCTTGTTTGATTAATTATAATTTTAGGGCTTGAGTTGAGAGTTAGGCTTGAGTAGATTGAATTGGTAGTGGGTTGAATGGTTAAGGTTTTGGGTTTTGAATTCAATGGGCTTAGGTGGTAATACATTGGGCTTTGGTATAGTAATGAGTTGAGTTGAATTGGGTTATGGTTGGGTTGAGAAGTGGTGAGGAGTGGTAAGGTACAATTTTTGTCCACAGGCCACGTTGGAAAGGCCTTAGGCATTTATTTAAAAGAAAGATAGAATTTTGTAAAGGTTTGGGCTTTGAGGCCCATTCCAATTTTGGTAGATTTGAGATATTTTGCATTGAAGGCCCAGCCAAATTTGGGTGTCTACAGATAAATGTTAAAATACAAAGGTTTTGTGTGCCTCCATAAATACAAAATTTTGATGTGTATTAAATGACTTAAATAGTGGGCCCAAATAAGAACTTGAATAAAAAGATAAGAGTTGGAATTGTTACATGTTTTGCACGCACACAAATTTTAGTGGGTTGAAATATCTACTTAAGTAAAGTAATTGTTAGGATGTGCTTTAATGAGCATCAAATTTGATGCTCATTAAGGCCCACCAATGAATGAGGAAAAAGAAAAAGAAAAGGTATAAGTAGTAGGTGTCAGTCCAATCAATAGGGATTCCCTTAAACTTGAGTCTGCAGATCAAACATAATTTTTTGGGAGCCAATTGAGATAATAATGTAGACACCCTTTTTTGTATTTACCTGATTCAATAATTCATCATTTACTGCTGTAGAATCCTAATGATGAGCGTAGAATATGCGAAGAAGTCAAAAATTTGTAAATGGTCCTCTTTTAACTCCCTCTAATTCTTTTATAGTCCTCGTGATTTGATTTCTCTTTTACTTGGCACGCTTGATGTAGAAATTATGCACGCTTAAGTTCACCATACATTTCAATAATCTAGAGACCTCGTAATGCCAGGAAAATGTGACATCGAGACTTAGAAACAATCACATTGGATCTAAAAGAAGTCGCTTGCCAAAATTTATAAAAATTAACAAAATGACGAAAACACCCCTTGTAGGTCCTACACCTCCGAAATGTCTCGAAAATACTTTCATTACTTTCAAAATGTGATTTCAAATGAAGGAATTTACAAAAAATTATAAAAATAACCAAAATTTCTTTTAACGTTTGACTTTTATTTAGAAATCTCGATTCTTAAGAAAACATGACTAAAAACAAAATTTTGGCAATATTTACGCATATCGAGAAAATTTAGAATCCCCCCACGCTTAGGAAAATGATAAATTTTCACATAAAATGATAATTTTCATTTTTGTGAAATAACAACCATTGCAACATAAAATGATAAAAATTCATCATATAAAATGACAAATTTTGTTACATTAAATGACAGGATTTTTCACATAAAATAATGATTTCTACTACGTGGAATGACACCAATTAATCACATAAAATGATGATTTCCATTATGTGGATTGACACCTTTTGATCACGACTAGATAATAAAAGTAAAATTTTAAATCAAGATTCGATATCGGATCTTTAGTGATGAATATTTAAATTTTACTTATTACACTCTAATTTGAATGATAAAATTAAATGAAGGCAGCGTGCCAATAGTATTTATTTAAGAGACTCGTTATTTGCAAATCAATTAAAAGTCAAAACCAGTTAGTTGATTTTTAAAATTGAAATGATCATCAGAATCATTAACCAATCATCAAATTCAACCGTCCATCATCAAAAATTCCAAGCTAAATAAAATCTTTTTAATCGATCACCCATGAAAACGACCAATTAATAACTTCGTCTAATCGATCTCAAAAACATCCAATCAATTGTAAAATTGATTAACTAACCTCAAAATCCTAACCAATCAATGAATTGAAAGACAAGGTGATCAACTGATCAAAGGAACCGAAGCTAAATTTAAAATGAGTTTAAGAAGTATTGGATCACAACCTTCACAAATCAAAAGAAATAAGAAACAAAAAATAAATAAAGGAAGCTTGTACGTTGGATACCCAAGAAATAATTTATTTTTAAAATAGAAAAGAGAAATCTAGGAAAAGAAGGCTATAAAATGGGACACAATGCAAAAAAAAGACAACTTTCTCTTCATTCTCCTTTTGGAGACATGATAGTAAGTGAAAAAGAAAGGACAAAAAAATAGTCGAAAAAAAGAAAGAAAAGACAAGAGAAGAAAGAAGAAAAAGAAAAAAAGAAAGAAAAATCCTTTGTTTAATGATCTTCTTGACGACCTCTCTTTGGTTCAACTACCATTGACGTTCCTTTCAAGCTTCTGGCTTTCATTCCATTATTCCATCTCACCCACAACTCATTCAGGACTTCACTACTTTCTTTTTCCATTGACGTCCCAATACCCTAGTCACATTCCCCTACCACTCTATTCATATCTTCTTCTTTCATTGGCACAGCAACATCCTTCTCCTCTTTTCTTCAGCCCATTCCAACAAACTTACAACTGCCCCTCTCCATCTCACTCCCCAGCACTCTGTAGCACACCCTATAACAGCCCCATCTCCACCCTTCTCGATCTCACATCTCTCTCATTCTCCCTTTCTACCACACAATAGCGACAACCTCCCACTACACTCTCCACTTCTCATTCTTCTTCTCTTCCTCTTAGTTTCTCTTTCATCCATTATAGCAGTACCTCGCATGTCTCCATCTCTCCCTCTTAGTTTCTTTTCCCATTATTACAATAACACCCTTACCTCTTGATCTCTTTCCATCCTTCTTGGCCTCCCTCTTTCAATCTCCCCTCTCTCCTAACTCACGACCTCTCCTTTTCTATCACCATTTTCGACCACCTCATGCCACAACCCTTCTCTCAAGCATCACCTCACACCATACCTTTTTCTTGAGCCCTCCGTCATACTACTCTTAGTGTTTACTTCAACCCCACCAATCCTCTATTATTTTGCTTTCACAACAGCCCATAAGCTTTGGTTTTAAAGGGATCACATCGTAACGACTTCGATTTTTTTTTTTAAAGAAAAGAGGTAGATTTTTATTTTGTTTGATCTCGATGTCATTAATATAGACATTTATGTGTTTGCATCAGGTTTGGAGGAGGATCGAGTTTGATGAATGTAAATGCATCACGAGATGAATGGTTTGTGATTCACAATTGAGATGGAAATGCCTCCAAGATAATTAATTTCCTTTTTTGTTATGGATTACTAACCCTTGTCATAGGTCATGGTCGAGGCATTCACATTTCTTAAGATCGATAAAAATAATTACAAGGCCTGTGGACATGATATTTTCGTTTTTGAATATCTCTCCCACTTTGGGTATTGGAGTTGGCACCATTCCTTTTTGTAAAAGGGTGTGAATGGTCACTCGGGTTGCATTTTTTTGAAAAAAGTATTGTTTTGGCATTTAGTTACTCTCGTACGGATAGGGTCTATTGGTCCACCTTGGATCTAAGTAAGGAGATCCATATTAGGGAGTAGGGAAGCTGTTAGGAACCCTACTCCCTCAACCATTGATGGTAACCTCAGATTCAGTCCATTTGAAAATAACAAAAGAAAAGTTAGAAAATCCGATTTATACCCTCTAGTGTGAACAACATTGATTTTGATTCAAACAGTTGAAGACTTCCTTATTGAAGAAGGGGCCCTTTTATGATTCCAACCTTGGGACAATTTTAAAAGTGTAGACTTTTTAGTCAAGGCCCAGTTTTATAGGAAAAGAATACAAGACCTTAGCCTCAAACCTTTTGTGATGTGTGCATAAGTGTAAGGAGGAGGAGAAAAGTAGATAGGAAAAATTAATGGGAAGTGTAGACACCCAAATTGGAGCGGACCCTCGACGCAAAGTGCCCCAAAATAGCAAAAATCGGAATGGGCTCCGAAGCCCAAACCTACCAAAAATCCTATAAATTTGTGTCATCTTATTTTTAATAAACGGCCCAGGCCTTTCACGTGGCCCACGGACCAAACTCAACCCAAGTCTAAGCCTATTCAACCCAATCCAAACTAAACCCATCACCTAAGCCCATCTAAATTAACCCTACCCATCAAAACACCAAAGCCAAAACCCAAAGTCCAATTCATTCCCAAAGCCAATTCATTACCCCCAAATCCAACTCAACCCAATCCAACATCACAACCAATCACCACAATCATCAAGGTGTAACACATGTCATCACCCCATCGCACCTCCCTCATCTAATCAACCAACCAACTCCATTACTTCTCTCCAAAAATTAATTCAACCCATAACCCTACCCTAACCTATCATATCCATTCTCTCAAATCAAACACTTATAACCTATCACCTTCCCCTAATCTACTCTCATCATTTCCTACAAAACCCATCTCTACAACCTACACCTACACCCATCCTCTCAAATCAAACACCCATCCTTTCATATCAACTCATCTCCACCCTTCATTTTCACCCACTTTTACACATGTCATCAAGCTCCCTCACCCTCCCAAAATATCATCAACCACCTCATTAAATCACCCATTCTCTCAAATCAAACATCAGTTAATCACAACCCACCATCTTAAACTCACCTCACTAAACAATCAACCCAAATGGGTTGGGTATGATCCAACCCATTTGGGTCAAAACTAACCATTTAACCTTCTTACACAAATACCCTTCAATCCCCATCAAATTAACACAACCCACCCTTCTCTTAAACCCCACACCATTCTACACTTCTCTTATTTCATCCAATTCTACCCCTCAAAATAACTCACAACCTCTATAAAAACCCCATCACTCTCAACTCTCACCCTAATGAAAAGCCCATATCTAAACCTCCAAAAAGATAAAAAAAAAATCAACTCACTCTCTCCACCTTCTCTCTAACCCATCCTACTACCTCTACTCTCAACTCATCTCAACTCTCAACCTTCTCTCAAATAAATCAAGCAAAGAAAAGAAGCTAAGGAAAGCCAAAGGAAGTCAAGGAGGGTCAAGGTGGGTTCAACAAAAGGACCATCCCTCTAAACCCCTCTTCTACTCTCCCTTTTCCCACATTTTTGCACACACCACTATGGTCAAATCACCAAAGGGCCCCTTCTTCATAAGGGTGCCCGCAATGATTTGAACCTATATCGAAAAGCCCTCACACTTGAGGGCACATATCAAATGTTTTTTTTTATTTTCATTTTCTCTATTTCAAAAATCGAATCCGAGGTTACCACATTACGTGGATGGAGTAGGGTGCCTAACACCTTCCCTACTCCATAAATGGACCCCCTTACCTTGAATCAAGTTGGACTAAACATGCATTATCCAACGAGAGTCAACAAAAAATGTCAAAATGACATGTTTTTCAAAAATAACAATTCGGGTGACCATTCACACCCATTTCCAAAATGGTGGCGTCCGACTCCCAAAACCCCCAAAGTGGAGGGATGTTTTTTAAAAAAACATTTAAAATCCCGTGTCCACAGCTTGGCGACTCCACTGGGGAGTATGTACTAGTGGGTCCGACCCTCTTCCTTGATTCGGTTATTTCAAAAAAAAAAAAAAGAATTTTGTTTTCTTTTTGTTTGTTTTCTTTTGGTTTATCTACTAACGTTTGCCTTATTTCTTTCTTTCCTTTTTATTTTTTACAAGTTTCATATGGGAATGTTTGTAATATTTATTTACATGTATATTTTGCTTTATTTTTATTTTTTGACAAGGGATGTAAGGATGGATACAAAAAAAAAAATGCACGCACATGCACATGCGATTCATACCCCTATGCATAAGCCACCCCCCTCCCATTTAATTTTCTAACCACGGATGCCAGTACTCTCAAGCCCCCGAGATCGCTATTTTGGGTGGCTGGGAGGAGAACATCCACCCCATTCACCAACCCAAGATGTGTGCACTTCGGTGTCCATCAAGGTTTGAAGAATGGGTAGCCGAAAAACCACCCACAAACCGCATGTATCGAAGCGTAACTAATAGACAAAGGACACTAAGGTTTCCAAATTTAATTCCGTATCCATCCCACTTGTGTGTGTTGTAATTTTATTTTATTGTTTTTCTTGTAGCCCACGATGGCAAGTTGTATAGATTTTAGGATTTTATGTTTTGTTCTCATTTATATGTCCCCCTAGGTAAAAGGGGGAAATCTGTTTTTTTTATGTCATCATATGCATCATCAAAAAAAAAAAAAAATGACATTTTTTGTGGCCCAAGCCAAAAAACAGAGGCTATGTGCCTCAAAACCCAAGAATTTCGGGCCAAAATGGGATGAGGATCAAAAACAGTGCAAGGTTGGAAGGCCAGAATTCACTTTAGTAGAAAACTCAGGGCCTACTACTCATAATCGATCATACTCAAAACGGACTTCGCCCAACGTGGCTCGCTATCGATCTTGGTCATAATCAAACCCGCCTTTCACTGAGTATTCATTTCCAACTGGGTCCCAACCCAGGTCCATGTCCAACTGGGTCCACGACCCTGATCCAATCAAACTGGGTCCACGACCCAGATCCAACCAAACTAGGTCCACGACCTAGATCCATGTCAACTGGGCACGACCCAGATCCAATCAAACTGGGTCCACGACCCAGATCCACTTCAACTGGGCACGACCCAGATCCAATCCAACTGGGTCCACGATCCAGATCCATTTCCAATTGGGCCCAAGACCCAGATCCAACCAAACTGGGTCCACGACCTAGATCCACTTCAACTGAGTCCACGACCCAGATCCAACCAAACTAGGTCCACGACCTAGATCCATGTCAACTGGGCACGACCCAGATCCAATCAAACTGGGTCCACGACCCAGATCCATTTCAGTTGGGCATGAACCAGATCCACTTCAACTAGGTCCACGACCCAGACCCATTTCAGCTCCACAACCCAGATCCATGTCAACTGGGTCCACGACCCAGATCTAATCAAACTGGGTCCACGACCCAGATCCATGTCAACTGGGTCCACGACCCAGATCCAATCAAACTGGGTCTACGACCCAGA
The DNA here is from genome assembly GCF_017979445.1 of Akebia trifoliata. Classification (NCBI taxonomy): domain Eukaryota; kingdom Viridiplantae; phylum Streptophyta; class Magnoliopsida; order Ranunculales; family Lardizabalaceae; genus Akebia; species Akebia trifoliata. The sequence goes on from NC_141382.1 coordinate 40,727,190, forward strand.
TCCACTTCAACTGGGTCCACAACCTAGATCCACAACAAATCAAGTCCACGACCCATAACGAATCAAGTTCATGATCCATCTATGATCTAACAAAGATAACAACTGATCAATCAACTCCAATGCATTCAACTTTTTTAAAAAAAATAAAAAATAAAAATAAAAAATAAAAAATAAAAAAAATAAAAATTTTCAAAAAAGCACCAATTGCAGTCCTTAATCAAAGTCGGTGCCTAGAAAGATTACCACCCTGTTGATACGAGGGGGATAGACTACGTCTATTCAGGGAACAAGGTGATTTAAGAGTGCCATTGTGCGCCGCCTCTTCCTTGGAGATCCGCCTGGCCGATGATGATTTCAGAGAACTGAATTGGAGGCTACCAAAAAAAAAAATATATGGGTTATTCCAACTCGATTTATTGCATAAACTACTTTTTCAAAATGTTTTACCGACTCCGTGTCGATGCCAGCTCCGTGCTGATGTAATTTCTTTTCAAAATGTTTACCGACTCCGTGTCGATGCCAGCTCCGTGCTGATGTAATTTCTTTTAAAAACGTTTTACCGACTCCGTGTCGATGCCAGCTCCGTACTGATGTAATTTCTTTTCAAAATGTTTACCGACTCCGTGTCGATGCCAGCTCCGTGCTGATGTAATTTCTTTTAAAAAACGTTTTACCGACTCCGTGTCGATGCCAGCTCCGTGCTGATGTAATTTCTTTTCAAAATGTTTTACCGACTCCGTGTTGATGCCAGCTCCGTGCTGATGTAATCTCTTTTTCTAAACTGTTTTCCCGACTCCGTGTCGATGCCAGCTCCGTGCTGATGTAACTTTCAAAATGTTTACCGACTCCATGTCGATGCCAGCTCCGTGCTGATGTAATTTCTTTAAAAAAACAAAACGTTTTACCGACTCCGTGTCGATGCCAGCGCCGTGCTGATGTAATTTCTTTTCAAAATGTTTTACCGACTCCGTGTCGATGCCAGCTCCGTGCTGATGTAATCTCTTTTTCTAAACTATTTTCCCGACTCCGTGTCGATGCCAGCTCCGTGCTAATGTAACTTTCAAAATACTTTACCGACTCCGTGTCGATGCCAGCTCTGGCTGATGTAATTCTTTTCTTTTCCAAACGATCCAGCTCTACGCTGACAAACCACGTTTTTAAGTTCACCTAACTAAATTTCTCTTTTGAGTAGCATCCCAAATAATTACCGGACTTAATAAAACATCATGCATTTTCCTTTTTTGTAAGTAAGATGGTAATGCTTGGTCTTCTGTACTCACAGGTGGCCAAACGAAAGAAGTACAAACATCCTGAGAAGCCTCCATATTTCCTTCGATCTTCATCAAGTATGAGTAACCCAGAAACCCACCCTGCCATGAATGAACTAGCTGAGGCTAATGCGATGATAGCAAAGCTGTTAGAAACAACGAAGAGGCAGGAACAAATCTTGACGGCCGTTTTGAGTAGTACTAATTTTCTGCGCAAGCACAACAGCTCAGCATCAAGCATCTGGGTCAAACCCCGAACTCCCTGAACAAACCCGACCAGATCAACAAACCGCCCAACCTCCCACTATGCCAATATACCAGGGACCTCCACTCTACATCCCACAGAATCACCACCTCCGGTGGTGATCCCAGACGATGAGTGTAACTTCAGGGTTCCCGAAGCCAAAAGTTCTACAGATGACAAAATGGCCAACAGATCGAGTCCCTCCAAGAAGAAATGAGACGAATGAAGGGTACAAATACTTTAGGAGGGACCAGATTTAGGGACCTTTGCTTTTACCCTAACGCACAACTACCGGCTAAGTTCAAATGCCCGGAATTTGAAAAGTATAACGGGGTTGGGTGTCCTTTGTCGCACCTCAAATTGTATTGTGGATCGATGTGCCAATATGGCGAGGACGACAGATTGCTAGTACAGTTATTTCAGAGAAGTTTAACAGGGTCGGCACTCAAATGGTTCTCGGGGTTGGACCACTTACTTATCAAGAACTGGCAGGACTTGGCTGAAATGTTCTGGCACAACTACAGGTTTAATACAAATGTGGTTTAGATAGAAATGACATGGCACGAATGACGAGGAAACACAAAGAAACAGTGAAAGAGTATGCCCAGAGGTGGCGAGAGTCAGCTTCCCAAGTACGGCCAGCCATGACAGAACAAGAGATGAACACCACGTTTATCTCTACACTGGGGCATTCATTCTACACCCATCTGGTAGGGCATACCACAGGCACTTTCTCCAATTTGGTTCAAGTAGCAAACCGGGTCGAGGACGGGATCTGAACCGGTCTAATATTTGACTTCACAGCCCTAAGCACAACAACAGGGACTTCGGTACTCAAGAGACCAATGCCATTAGTCAAGAAAAAAGATGAGCCTCATGTCAACAATGTACAACCCAGCCAACCTATCTTTATTCAAGCACCAGTTCAAAGGCCACAAGCACCACAAGTCCCTTGGACACCAGTTCCTCGAGCCGCCTGGGCTCCGGCGCCGCAAAATTCATTCCGGATGGTTCCTCCACAAGCCATGCCAGCACAGCCAACGCAACAGTATGGGCAGAATCAACAAGCAAGACCGAACAGGGTTAATAGAGTGTTCACAAAGTTACCGATGACATTGTCAGAACTACTTCCCACATTATTACAGGGAGAGTATCTTACTAAGAGACCACCGAACCCAGAAGCTTCTAAAGGAGTGGGGTACAATCCCAATCTCTTCTGTGAGTTTCATATGGGTGCACCAGGGCATTCCACTGATCAGTGTTGGCAGCTCAAGCACCAAGTGCAGAATCTGATTGATCGAAAAGCCATCATATTGGGTGGGCCTGCCAACCTGCCCCAACAACAGAATATTAATCAAAACCCCCTGCCAACTCATAATGGGGAAGGGAGTGGGCACATGGTGAATGTCATTTGTGGAGAACTCGACTTCAATCCCTCAGATTTGATAGCACCTATCGGGACAAAAATCAGGGTACACTTCACAAACGAATCAAGGACGTCAACGGTTAACACAGTCAACCACTATGCAGATTCATCGCAGAATTCACAGCTACCTCTCAGAATGGCCAACCTCACCATCCATCCCACTCATCAAAATACTACCACCCGACCACCTTTAGTCATACCTTACGGATTATCCCATCATCAAAATTCAACCCGGCCTCCCCTTGTTATACCCTACACACCACCATATTCCCAAGGATCAACTCGACCCCCCCCCCTCCATATACGTACATTTCATCTCCACGTCCACCACTCTCGTCATTCCATACACTCCATCGACTCCTCACATAACTCCCCCTACCATCACTACATCCAAATCATTACCACCCACCTCATTTCTCAATATGAAGCCCGACCCACCTCCCATAACCATACTCTCACCTAAATCATTCCCCTATAGTTCCGATCAAGCAATTCCTTGGAGCTATGAAACCACTATCACCACAACCAACGGGGTTGAAATAATGAAGAAAGCAATGGTGGCTGATATCAGCCGTATAACCAGGGCAGGAAAATGTCAAAAAATATCAAAAAATGGGATAAAAATCAGGGAAGAAAGCAAAGAGACTACAAAAGAGGTGACCGACGAAGAAAAAAGAGAAGCAAAGGGAAAGGGTAAACTGTACAAGGAGGAGAAGACGGAAGAAAAAGTGAAAGTGACAGACCAAGAAGCTGCCGACTTCATTAAGCTCGTTCTCAAGAGAGAGCACAATATCGTGGACCAGCTAAACAAACAGCCAGTTCAAATCAGTATTCTGGGTTTGATGCAAAAGTCAGAAGAGCACCAAGAGGCATTGTTGAAAGTCCTAAGGGATCACATGTACCTTCGACCACGACACCGGCGCAGTTAGAGCAAACAGTCGGCCAGATCATGGCCTCCAATCCTATTATTTCACAGAAAATGAGTTTACACCTGAAGGAACGGGGCACGTCGAGCCACTAAACATTATGGTCATATGCAAGGGCATGATGGTCGCCAGGGTGCTGATTGACAACGGCTCAGCGCTTAATGTTTGTCCACTTGAGACCTTTCGAAAGTTGAATGCCGATTGGTCGCATGTGAAGCCCAACAACAAGGTTGTTCGAGGGTTCGATAGTTCAAGAAGGGACTCGCTGGGCGAAGTAGAACTACCAATCACAATAGGACCTTGCACCTTTGAAGTGACGTTTGAAGTCATGGAAATACCAACGACCTTCAACTTATTACTGGGCAGACCTTGGATCCATACTGCCGGGGCTGTACCCTCTTCGTTGCACCAAAGAGTCAAATTTATCATGGGGCAAAGGATGATATCAGTATTGGCAGAGAACCTTATTCCAGCTGGGAGAGCCCCAGATGTGCCTTTCATTGATATCGAAATGATAAAGGACAAGGCACTCTACCATTCGTACCAATTCGCGGCTGTCAACCACATCGAGAAGGGAAAGGAGAAGGTAAAGGCAAAGCTATTGAGAGCGAACATTATGGTTGGTCGGGTCATGAAAAAGGGAGGTTACCGGCCCAAGCAAGGGTTAGGACCAGGGGGAAGAGGAAGAGCTACACCAGTCGAAGCAAGCAAATATACTCCTTATTTTGGTCTAGGGTTCAGGCCCACAAAGAAGGATATAGCAGAAATGAAAGAAAAGAAGAAAGAACTTCGACTAGCAAGAAAGCAAAATCGGGAATCGAATGTTTGGAACCCGGGTCGAGTCCCTCACATTAGTGTCAGCTTCTCAAAGTCCCATATCAGACCCGACAACTTATCAGAACCACCACGGGCAAAAAGGGTAAAAATGGTAAATATCGCACCAATGCACAAAGACCCAATCGTCGAGTCCCAAGCATCCTTCGTAGAAGGCATTGACGTTTTGTTCAATGGGGATTCCGAGGAAAGTCTATCGGAGACCGCTCCAACATTCATCAAAGTGGAAATCACTACTGACCATGGGAACAAATCACCCTTTTCAAAAGGTATTGACTGGGCATCAGTTGTCATCCCACCAAGTTTGGGAGGGACTATGCCCCAACCTGACAACAACAACAATCATTCGGAGATCATGGTTATCTCCGAACCACCAACCAAATCACCCAACAAATCACTCTCACACCTCATCCGTCCCCTCAGAGAAGGGGAGACACTACACAATTGGGAAGAATTCCCTCTAACCCTTGAGGCTACCATAGCCTCAAAAAAAAAAACGCCGTTAGGCAACATCAGTTTGCCCGAGGATCATAACGAGCCCTCGTCCTCAGGTAAAGACTGTTTTGAGGGCTCCCTATCTTTACTAATGCATGATTGTTCTTCTTATTTCAGATGTCCGGAAAATAGCACTCAAAAATCAAAAAAATCAAAAAGTCTTCAAAAACAAAAAAATCAAAAAGTCTACAAAAAACAAAAAAATCAAAAAACTTTCAAAATCTCAAAAAATAGATATATTCCAAAAACCAAAAAAAGAGTTTTCACAGATTTAAGGGTTTGTCTCAATCGAATGGACCCTTGGACAGAACAGAATATGAAAAGGATGAGTATGACTTCGATCTCGAACTCGACTTCGATCTCATGGGAATTGAGGAAGAGTCTGAGGACGAAGTGGAATACCCTCCTAAAGAAATCAAGGACCTGTTAGAACGACATGAAAAAGGTGTTCAGCCAAACATTGAGGATACAGACTCAGTTAATCTCGGCACTGAAGATGACCCACGTGTTGTAAAAATCGGAGCCTTGTTAACCCCTCAACAAAAAGAAGAAATGATTGAACTATTGCGTAACTATCAAGACATCTTCGCCTGGTCCTACAAAGATATGCCCGATTTAGACACGGATCTTGTTGTTCATAAGTTGCCGATCGCACCTGGGAGCAAGCCGATCAAGTAAAAGTTAAGAAGACTCAAGCCAGAATGGACACTCAAAGTCAAGGACGAAGTGATGAAACAGTTTCAAGCAGGATTTCTCGCAGTCTCTACGTACCCCGAATGGCTAGCCAATGTCGTTCCGGTACCAAAGAAGGATGGGAAAGTACGAATGTGTGTCGACTATCGGGATTTGAACAAGGCCAGTCCTAAGGACGATTTTCCACTACCTCACATCGACACTCTAGTCGATAGCACAGCGGGGCATGGTATGTTCTCATTCATGGATGGTTTCTCCGGATATAATCAGATAAAAATGGCAGAAGAAGACCAAGAGAAGACAGCATTCATTACACCTTGGGGTACTTTTCATTACAAAGTCATGCCATTCGGGCTTAAAAATGCAGGGGCAACCTACCAACGCGCAATGACGGCTTTATTCCACGACATGATCCATAAAGAAATGGAAGTCTACGTAGATGATATGATCGCTAAATCAGGCATAGAAGAAGATCATCTGATAAATCTCAAGAAACTGTTCGACAGGCTAAGAAAATACAGCTTAAGGCTCAACCCAGCAAAGTGTGTATTCGGGGCAACATCAGGCAAGTTATTGGGCTTTATTGTCAGAGAGAGGCATTGAGATAGATCCATCAGCAAGACCAAGTAATTCTGAAATGAAAGCACCGATAAAAAGAAAAGGATCCGAGCATTTCTGGGTAGAATACAATATATCAGCAGATTCATCGCACAACTCATGCCTATCTGTGAACCAGTATTTAAGCTGCTCAGAAAAGATATGCCAAAAGCATGGAACCAGGATTGCCAAGAAGCCTTCGACAAGATAAAGAAATATCTGCTCAATCCACCAGTTTTGGTTCCTCCTACGCCAGGACGACTCTTACTGATGTACATCTCGGTGCAAGAAACGTCTATGGGCTGTGTACTGGGGCAACACGATGAGTCAGGTAGAAAAGAGCAAGCCATTTACTATCTCAGCAAGAAATTTACTGATTATGAGGCGAAGTATTCGGCACTTGAAAAGACTTGCTGCGCATTGGTATGGGCATCTTAACGACTACGACACTACCTCCTCAGCTACTCGACTATGCTCATTGCTCGAATGGACCCGCTCAAGTATCTCTTCGAGAAGCCAGCGTTAACGGGTCGTACTGCAAAATGGCAATTACTGTTATCTGAGTTTGACATCACCTATGTCACTCAAAAGGCCATCAAAGGGCAAGCCATCGCCGACCATTTAGCCGAGCATCCATTGCCTGATTACGAACCATTGAAGACAAACTTTCCTGAAGAAACCATATTGCTCACTGAGATTGAGGACGATGACGAAGAACCAGGCTGGAAAATGTACTTTGACGGGGCAGCAAATCAGAAGGGAAACGGAATAGGGGCAGTCTTGATCAAATCAGATGGGTCCTACGTGCCAATTGCAATCAGACTAAAGTTCCAATGTTCTAACAACGAAGCTGAATACGAAGCATGCATAGCAGGGTTGAAAGCAGCACTAGATCTCGAGGTAGATGAGATCGATGTTTTCGGAGACTCGAGCCTAGTAGTCTATCAGACAACTGGAGAATGGAAGACCCGAGAACAGAGATTGATCCCTTACCATGAGTATCTCGAAGAGCTAAGCTCATGCTTCGATAGGATTTCATTCACTTATATGCCGAGAGCCAAGAATCAATTTGCTGATGTACTAGCAACGCTCGCTTCCATGATCAGTATCTCAGAGGACTTAGTCATTGACCCTATTGAGATTGGACTTCAAGACGAGCCAGCTTATTGCTTACCCGTCGAAGTTGAAGAATCTGAAGAAAAGCCTTGGTACTCAGACATCAAAGCCTATCTCGAAGATCGAACTCTTCCCATCGGACGCAACATCAAATGATCGAAGGACTATTCAGAAGCTAGCAGGCCAATTCTTCCTAAGCAATGGCCTTCTGTACAAGAAATCACATCATGAAGTCCTACTCCGATGTGTGGCAGAATTAGAAGCAAAACGACTAATCGAAACCGTGCATGGTGGAGTCTGCGGACCTCACATGAATGGTCACATGCTTGCTAAAAAGATCATGAGAATGGGATATTACTGGACAACAATGGAAAGTGATTGTTATCAACACGTCCGTAAATGCCATCTCTGCCAGATCTATGCCAACAAGATCAACGCGCCACCATCAGAATTGCACAACATGACTACTCCCTGGCCCTTCTCACTCTGGGGCATGGACGTTATTGGACAGATTTCGCCAAAAGCTTCAAATGGACACCGTTTCATCCTAGTCGCTGTCGATTACTTTACGAAATGGGTAGAAGCAGCCTCGTATGCCAATGTCACAAAGAGCAGTGTTCTGAAGTTTGTCAAGAACAACATTATCTGCAGATACGGATTTCCTAGCGGGTTAGTGACAGACAACGCAAAAAATTTCAAGAATAGAGACATGATCAAGATGTGCAAAGGCTTCCAAATCACTCATCACAACTCTGTACCGTATAGACCCAAAATGAACGGAGCAGTTGAAGCTGCCAACAAAAACATCAAAAGAATCATCGAGAAAATGGCAGTCACTTACAAGGATTGGCACGACATGTTGCCTTTCGCCCTTCACGCTTATCGGACTTCATTTCGGACTTCAACTGGGGCAACTCCGTACTCATTGGTGTATGGAATGGAAGCAGTCTTACCCGTCGAGGTCGAGATTCCCTCCCTCCGGATCTTAAAAGAAGCAGAGTTGGATGAAACAGAATGGGTTCAAGTCCGATTTGATCAACTAAATCTGATTGAAGAAAAGCGCCTTGCAGCCATTTGCCACGGACAGATCTATCAGAAACGAATAGCTCGAGCCTACAATAAGAAAGTCAAACCTCGAAATTTCTCACCAGGAGACCTTGTCTTGAAAAAGATCCTACCAATACAAGAAGATGCTAGGGGAAAATTCAAACCAAATTACGAGGGACCATTCATTGTGCAGAAGGTAATGACGGGAGGAGCTTTGATCCTTACAGAAATGGACGGACAAGTCTTCCCTCAGCCGATCAATGCTGACACCGTTAAAAAGTACTACGCTTGAGATCTGACCCTGAGATGACGAAAGGCCATCTTTGCTATCCCAAACAAACTATCTAACCCTAGTCAAACCCCTTTGAGCCATCACATTCATTTCTTAACCCAAGACTGGGGCAGGTCAACGTTACAAAACAAAAAAAAAAAAAAAAAAAAAAAAAAAAAACAAAGGAAAAGAAAATCAGAAAGCCAAAGCATCAAAATACTCCTGGCCCGCATGAGGATAAACTGTGAACGGCTAAAATACAAAAAAATCAAAAAATTCAAAACTCGGACATTTGATCTGAGCTCGACCCAAATCTCCAGCCTAAACAAGTTCGAGAGACGCTGGGAGGAGACATAGATCACCTTTTCGAAACAAAAATAGACGAACCCCATGTCTAGCCCACTTTAGATAAACTCAGACCTTAACCTTTTTTGTACCTTTCCGTTACACTTAGCCTTGGCCAACATTTCGTCCCACCAAAAACCCTTTCAGATCAGGGAATGTTCTAAGGTATCATAATGACGGTGGCAGCACCAATGATCTTGCGACTTGGTCCGGACCCCAAAGTCTTGCTAGTCGTTGAAAGATTCGAGAGGGGAGTCTAGGTCGGATATTCGAAAAAAAAGAGTACTCGAAGTGTAGAGTAATTGATCTCGCGGCTCAACTTGAGTTGCCGAGCCACGAATAGTCTTCAGCAAACTCGAGAAGGGAATCTAGATCTGTTACTCAAGAAAGAGTACCACTACAAGAGTAGAGTCGCCGATCTCGCAGCTCAACTTGAGTCACCAAGCCACAAAGACACAGAGGCTCCAAACAAGATTTGCAATGTAAAAAATCTAAAAAAATACAAGCATAGTCTGAAAGGGCATAGTGAAAACCCGAAAGGGCGCTATGAGTAAAAGAATCAGACTATGGCAAGATCAAAACCACCGGCACGATGAAAACCCAAAAAGGCATCGATGCGCAAAAATGTGGAAACCGGGTCTGGTGAAAACCGTAACTGGCACCAGGGGCAATAAGGGAATCATAAAATTAAAAAAAAAAAAAAAAAAAAAAAAAAAAAAAAAAAAAACAACTCCTGGCCCGCATGAGTATAAACTGTGAACGACGAAAATTACCCAAAATCCCAAGTCCCATGCTCAACTGATATTCACCCAGTACTGGGGCACTGGGGATGACTCTAAAAAGAGCCTGAGAACTGCTGACATCTATGTCCTCAGTGGTTGGCAAAAGCACCAATATCATCGAGATAACAAAGGTTTTTCAAAAAGTCTTCATATTTTGGATATACAATATCAATTCGACAAAGACAAATCACCAAAAATTCAAATACTTTCAAAATTACTATTTTGGCCAGTGATGAAAAATCTAGGACTTACTCAAACTTCATGTTTTTCAAAGCAATAGATACAACCTGAGGCCAAGTAAGTAAAAAAAAAAAAAAACTTATTTTCTTTTCAAAAAAAAAAAAAAAAAATCTCTCTTCTAAGGCATGGATTCGAGCAGCTTGCCTCATCATCACTACCTCAGCATCAGCAATCCAAGCATTATGACTCACCAGGTAATACGCGAAGGCATTAAAACAGGGACCCTAAGCAAGCTCTCTTGAGATCAATCGCCGGGCCTACTGAGGAAAACCATTGTGGGTACATAACCTTGATCATTCTAAGTGAAGATGAGTACATGCAAACATTTCCGAGGGGAATTGGGCCAAAACCATTTGGATTGAAGTCAGAAACTCCTCGAGAAACTGCCGTTGTTATCATGAATCACATTAACCTTGTTGAGATCCTCATAGATGTGAATCATTGACCCATCATTGTTTCAAGAGCAACGACTCTTGAGGTCGTATCAACGGGTTAGCAGAAAATTACAATGGAGCCCTTCAAGTGATGACAGCAGAATTTCAAAGTCCCTCCACCTCTGATTTCGACTTGAGAGAGTTTCTTTGTAAGGTATTGTAAACAACATACCGAGGGGATTAGCTTGTGTTCCAACAACAAAACTCTCTCTTGGACCAGTGACAGCTGTTAACAACCATATTGCATGTGGTCCAGCGACAGCAAAACTCTCTCTTGGATCAGTGACAACTGTTAACAACCATATGGCATGTGGTCCAACAACAGCAAAACTCTCTCTTGGATCAGTAACAGTTGTTAACAACCATATTGCACGTGGTACGACGACAAAACTCTCTATTGGATCAGTGACAGCTGTAAACAACCATATTGCATGTGGTCCAACAACAGCAAAACTCTCTCTTGGATCAGTGACAACTGTTAACAATCATATTGCTTGCACCATTGAAAATCAAATGCATCATTACAAAAAAAAAAAAAAAAAAAAAGCAATCAAAAATCAAAACTAAAAAATAAATAAAAAAATAAAAAAAATAAAAAAATAAAAAAATCAATCAAAAAATCGAAAACAGCATTTTTGCAAAAGCTCAACTCATTTGTCTAAGACTTGTTAGAAAACCCCCGTTTCAAAGTTTTTCTCCAAACTACCACAAATCCGAGACCTCACACGAGCTCCGCGCCACGAGGTCGAGGAAATCAAAAGGCTCACCCTGTCAGACCCCGTGCTTGGGTAGCCACTTCTTACCATCAAATTCATCAAATCAAATCAGTAATTTCAAAACTTGTCTGAGCAAAATCCTCGGGCCCGTAAAAATCAGGGTTTCGTCTATTCTTTGCAGTTCTTTGCACGCAAATCCTGCAAAGAGGGGCAGCTGTAGACACCCAAATTTGAGCGGACCCTTGACGCAAAGTGCCCCAAAAATAGTAAAAATCAGAATGGGCTCCGAAGCCCAAACCTACCAAAAATCCTATAAATTTTCATCTTATTTTTAAATAAACGGCCCAAGGCCTTTCACGTGGCCCACGGACCAAACTCAACCCAAGTCTAACCTATTCAACCCAATCCAAACTAAACCCATCACCTAAGCCCATCTAAATTAACCCTACCCATCAAAACACCAAAGCCCAAAACCCAAAGTCCAATTCATTACCCAAAGCCCAATTCATTACCCAAATCCAACTCAACCCAATCCAACATCACAACCAATCACCACAATCATCAAGGTGTGACACATGTCATCACCCCATCTCACCTCCCTCATCTAATCAACCAACCAACTCCATTACTTCTCTCCAAAAATTAATTCAACCCATAACCCTACCCTAACCTATCCTATCCATTCTCTCAAATCAAACACTTATAACCTATCACCCTCCCCTAATCTACTCTCATCATTTCCTACAAAACCCATCTCTACAACCTACACCTACACCCATCCTCTCAAATCAAACACCCATCCTTTCATATCAACTCATCTCCACCCTTCATTTTCACCCACTTTTTAGACATGTCATCATCTCCCTCACCCTCCCAAAATATCATCACCACCTCATTAAATCCACCCATTTCTCAAATCAACATCATTTAATCACAACCACCATCTTAAACTCACCTCACTAAACACTCAACCCAAATGGGTTGGGTATGATCCAACCCATTTGGGTCAAAACTTACCCATTTACCTTCTTACACACAAATACCCTTCAATCCCCATCAAATTACACCCACCCTTCTCTTAACCCCACACCATTCTACACTTCTCATTATTTCAATCCAATTCTACCCCTCAAAATAACTCACAACCTCTATAAAAACCCCATCACTCTCAACTCTCAAGCCCTAATGAAAAATCCCATATCTAACCCTCCAAAAGATAAAAAAAAAATCACTCTCTCCACCTTTCTCTCTTAACCCATCCTACTACCTCTACTCTCAACTCATCTCAACTCTCAACCTTCTCTCAAATAAATCAAGCAAAGAAAAGAAGCTAAGGAAAGCCAAAGGAAGTCAAGGAGGGTCAATGTGGGTTCAACAAAAGGACCATCCCCTCTAACCCCCTCTTCTACTCTCCCCTTTTCCCACATTTTTGCACACACCACTATGGTCTAAATCACCAAAGGGCCCCTTCTTCATAAGGGTGCCCTCAATGATTTGAACCTATATCGAAAGCCCTCACACTTGAGGGCACATATCAAATGTTTTTTTTTATTTTCATTTTCTCTATTTCAAAAAATCGAATTCGAGGTTACCACATTACGTGGAGGGAGTAGGGTGCCTAACACCTTCCCTACTCCATAAATGGACCCCCTTACCTTGAATCAAGGTTGGACCAAACATGCATTATCCAACGAGAGTCAACAAAAAATGTCAAAATGACATGTTTTTCAAAAATACAAATTCGGGTGACCATTCACACCCATTTCCAAAATGAATGGTGGCGACTCCAAAACACCCCAAAGTGGAGGGATGTTTTTTAAAAAAACATTTAAAATCCCGTGTCCACAGGAAGAGAAGGGGGAGAAGGAGAGTATTTATCTTATTTTTTATCTATATCCTACATTATTTTTAAGTTGACCTTCAAAGAATGAGTCTTTTATAACTTGTTTTAGTAAACTTGCGTAGTACATATTTTGGTTGAGTTGGCAAGTTAAGGGAATTGAGAGTGAGTGGAAGGTTGAGAGTAAGTAGTGGGTTGAAAGTAGAGTAGTGAGTTTGAGAAAGTTTTTAAGAGAGAGTTCAAGTATTTTTTTAGTAGTATTTTTGCATTTTTTTCATGGGAAGATTGTGTTGAGAATGAGGGAGGTTTTTATAGGATTTTAGGGTAATTTTTAAGGGTAAGTAAGGGTGAAATGATGAAAAGAAATGGAAAGATTTAAGATTTGTGAGAGGGGTGTGCATGAATTGAGGGTGATAGAAGGGTATTTGTGAAAAAGGGTTTAAGTGAGTCATTTGTGACCTAAATGGGTTGGATCCTTCAGTCAATTTGGGTTGAGTATTAGGTGGGAGAATACGAGTAGTATTTGTTTTGAGATAATGAGAGTATAAAAGGGTGGTTTGTTGATTGAGTGTTAGGTGAGTTGAATAGAGTGAGTTTTGATTAGAAGAATGAGTTGTTTAAGGGATTAGGTGATTATATTTTATAAGGGTGAAGGGCGTCGTGACATGTATAAAAAATGTATGGAGATGGAGTATTTAAATGAGTTGATTAGAGAGATAGGGTGTGGGTATGACTTGTGAGGATGAGTTTGTAGGGAATAATAAGGGCATGTTAGAGAAAGGTGTGGGTTGATATGTGAGGAGATGATTTTTTAGAGAAATGTGATAGGGGTAGGTAGTTGGATGAGATAAGTGAGTTGAGGTGGTGACATGTGTCCCACTTTAATGATCTTGGATGATTGGTTATGATTTTAGGGTTTGGGTTGAGAGTTAGGCTTGGATGGAATGGTTGGGCTTGGGTAGTAGGTTAAATAGGTATGATGATGAGTTGAGTCCAATGGGTTTAAGTGGTAGATTGAATAGGAATGGTAATGAGTTGAGTTGAATTGGATTAGGGTTGGGATAGATTGAATAATGTAGAGGTGAGGTGGGTTTTTGGTCGATAGGCCACATGGGAAGGGCCTTAGGCCATTTATTGAAAGAAAAAGATACAGAAAAATTGAAATTGAATGTCTATACATTAATCAGAAAAACTAAAATTTAATATATATATATATAAATCAAAAATCTGATTTAAATATATATGTATATTTTAGACAATCTAAATATCAATTGAATATATAAACTGCAATATATTAAAATCAGAAATCCCAAAGAAAAATTATCGATCGTATATATTAACAAATTTGAGAACTCAAAATACCAATTGAATATATTGATAAATCTGAAATCCAAAATACTGATTAATGGTCTATGAAAATAAAAAATTCCTAAATACCGATTTGAATTTATATATATATATCAGAAATCCCAAATACTGATTGATAGTGTATGAAAATAAAAAATTTCTAAATGCCGATTTGAATATATATATATGAAAACAAAATTTTCAAATATAAAAATTGAAATCACACACATACAAGAAAATTCAACAATCATAGTCATATAATGAGATTAATAAATTGGCACAAGAATTTTATGAAAATATTTTATTCATGAATTATAGTCAAGATATGGAGATTCAAAAACTGTAGCTCTAATACCACATGTTGTAAAATTTATGCATTTAATTTTTCAACATGACTTTCATTATCCCAATAGAATCTAATCAACCCATATTTCAAGTATATCATTCATATCATTCACGTTAAATTAAAACAGGGTTATGATTACTTACCTTGTGCTATCACTAAAATCGTTGATTCAATGTGTTGTACGTGTGTCTTTTGATCTACGTTCCTTGTTGCCTTTGAACCCTCAATCGAGTTGATCTTTTATTGCTAGACTCACTTTTCCATTTTCTCTATGTGGATTGGCTGGATTGTGATTGATGGATATCACTTCTTTTATGTTCTCTTATTTTGGTGTTCTCCACAATACGTTCTCTATTCAACCTTTTCAATATGAGTAGTCGATCTCTTTTATAGATGAAGGTTGATCTTTCATTTAGTAGATTTCCTATCCATCAAGGTCTCCTAGTAATTTTTAAAGAACATAGATTTTAATTATATTGGATTTCCAATAATATTGATATTCTATTATATTATAGAATCCTTGTGTAATTTGGAAACCTAAACCGTGGAGGTCAATTTGACCAAGGTTCAATAAGGTCAGATGATACATGTGGGTTCTAACAAAGCAGACACTTTGATAAATGTAAGTTTCCCTTTTCCTATAATCATATTGAAAATGTTTTACCAAAATTTTCAAAGACGTTTACGTAATGATAATGTTTTGTTTTTAAAAAAATTTCTATTAACAATATTTTTTTGTCTTATTATCAACATTAAATTATTTAAAGTAATTTTAAAAAGAGTCCTAAATTTCTGACACCACCTTGTGGCATAATAATAGATCTTTTCCTTGAGATACACAACTCTACATCTCCATTTATATGTTGTGTCTTCTGAGGAAAAAAGATCTATGGTTCTAGCACACGCCACGCTAGAGAACGTATGTTAGAGCGGGGCATCAGAAAATCCTTACTCTTTTAACAAATTGAAGGGGAAAGGCTGTAATGAAATTTATTCTTGGGGGCTTTTGAGAGATTACTATGGTGGATGGATTTAATTGGAAGGATTGCACATAATTGCGCTCTCGGTAATATTCTGCATTCTAGGATGTCCAACTACAACATGGAAAAAGCTCATATTAGATAGTCCCAGGTCGTTGAATTTCCTAAAATTCGGCAGGCTAAGGAGTCAAATTTTTATTTTAACAGAATGGAACTTTGAAAATAATGGAGGGTGAGAGAAATTCGACAGATCTAAGCTCCCAAAATTCACTTTCTAAAATTTGTGGGGCTTGGCCCATCAAAAATTTCAAATTTCCCGTAGTGAGTTTAAATGATTAAAGGTTTCTTAACACAAAAATTGCTGAGGTAGTCCCAGAAAGCATGCCCGAAGCATGTTAATTGTGAAGGAGGTTAGAGGGGCGAAGGACTCTGAGAAAAGTTTTGAAAGAGAAATTACATGGTCCATTCTAGGAAAGGACCCTTAAATGTTTTGCCTGGTCCATCCATCAGGCGAGGACTAGTGCAAATTTACACAAAATTGATATCTTTTGCCACTTGGCACTCTTTCTCACACCTCCACGTGCCCCCCCTCTTCAAATTTACACAAAATTGATATCTTTTGCCACTTGGCACTCTTTCTCACACCTTCTTTTGACCACCTCCACGTGCACCTTCCTCTGACCCCCCTCCCTCCCTCCCTCCCTCCCTCCCTCCCTTTCTGGAATAATTCCATTCCTTTATGTAAGGCTACCCTGTAAATAATTGAACCTTGAGGGTTTGGGACTCATGTGCCAAGGATATTGCCCAAGAGAAAGCTTAAATATCAATTACCATTCTAACCTCAATCAAATTGGATCACTTGAGATGATAATTGATCATTAGAACTTTCTAGTTGAGGATAATCTCGACCATCATCAAGGCAATTGCCGAAACTTGAGCACACCTCAAGAGTTTGGACCCTTTTATCCCTTAATGAATTCTCTAAAGAGCTTGAGAGTTATTTACAATCTTAATTATTGATCATCTTAATTGATAAGACTCATTAAAATGTAAATTACTATCTAGACATCTTTGATGGACGTAATCAAGATTGGTTCATGATCAGTTAGCTTCTAAGATATATCCCCTTTATTGTGACTGATTTGATTATCCTATATCATCTAATATATTTAATTTTTTAGTTAAAAGTAATTGGAAATTTTGGGTATTTATGTTCTCATATGAAGAAATAATGTTAAGAAGTAATATAACAGGACGATAATTACAGTTACTTATAAACTTCAAATGGTCACGATTGAGGATCGTATGGGTATCAAATTGTAATTGACACCTGACAGAGGCAGTTGACTTCAATCTCTGATGCCACAATTGTTTAGATGTGTCAGGCCTGAGAACCTGGTTTTTTTTAATGTAATTATGTTTGTATTTTTATTATTTATTTTGGTGGACCCAAAGGCCCAGGCCCTTAGTGCATGCTTTAAATATCAAATTGGTATAATATTTTCTTAAGAATTTATTTAAAATAAATTTAAAAATTAAAATAAATATTAAGTTTCTACGTAACTTTTATAAATCGAGTGTAACTCCACACTCCCATATTTGTTTAATTGAAGATTTTATTTTTATGGAGACAAGACTTAGAGTTCTTCATCTTTTGTGAACTCAAATCTAGAAATTGAATTTTAGAGGGGTGGTTAGGTCTTGTAATTAATTTTCTATTTTCAACTTAGTAGAATGACGTTTTTGTAATTTTAATTTCGATAATCAATCAAATGAAGGAATTTGGGTGGTTCGTAGATTGTGCCACTTGTTGGAAAGAATTTTAATAACTTTATTGTTTGCTAAAATGAAGAAAGTGGAGGGGGTTTGAAAACACCGAAGAATTAAAAACGTGATGCTTAGTAGTCCATTGTCAACCTTATACTCTAATTTCTTTAGGAAATCAATTAAGACTCTTCCTCGTTAAAGATCAATAGTAAGCCATCAACATCCAAGGAAAAAGACATCAATCGAAGGATTCTCATCGATTCAAGATCAAGGTAGGTGATCCATCACTCTTCTAGAACACTAGGAATAGAATGATGAAAACGTGTATGTAAATATGTAGTGATCCATGCATTGAGCTCATGATATTTATTTGTATGAAATTTTAATCTATATTTTGATCATGATTTTAGAATATTCTCACTTCATTGAATTGTTTAAAAATTCTTAAATAATTAATTATATTTGTTTTTGAAATATTGATAATACTATGATAGGAAAAAAGATGTTTGATTGGTAAAATGAATCCTGTAATTAATGATGATTAATTTGGTTTGGTGTGAAATCAGGATTGGCGTGTCCTTGGGAGAATAATCCCTAAACCTCCTCGAGGAAAATCCCATGTTTTGGGATTTAGAAAATTTGTCCAAGCTAGTGTGAAAATCAGAGATGATGGTCTAGTCAAGCCGGTGTGAAATTTAGGCTCAATATTTGTCGACAACAAATTTTACAAATCTATCTCGAGATGCATGAAACAAGATCACAAATGTATTTTCATTGATTTTTGATGAAAAGTGGTACAAAGCTCAGTACAATCCTCCGATTAACAATAAAATATAACAAAAATAATGTGTGTAACTTTCTCCTCTTTGAGCCTTACACTTGATTGACTGCTTTCATGGTAGTTTTGTTGTGCTTTATCTGTTGTGGAGGCTTTCTATCGATTTTCTTTTTTCTAGACTTCATGCTTGATCGACTAAAATTAATTTCTTGACTTTTAGAAAATGACTTTTAGGCTTGATCTTTTCTTTAATTGGAGTTCAAATTTCTCTTGAAGAACCATGTTTAATCTCTGGAAAAGGGCTTAAGAGTTTCTTTTTCTTTAGAGAGAGAGAGCTTCTGTTTTTTGAGAGAAAGTGATCTAGGTCCGCTATGTGAAAACTAAAAAATTCGCAGAAAATTTGACGGACCAAGACCCATGAATTCTAGAAACTAAATTTTAACGATTTAGGACCGTCGAAATTCTAGATATTCCTAGATTTGACGGTTTAAAGTTGTCGAATTTCTTCCATTCTTCATTAATTTGATAGTTTCGACCCGTCAAAAAAAAAATTGACAATGGAAAATTCAACGCCAATTTGACGGCCCAAGGCCATCAAATTTGAGCTTTTTTCGCATTGTGGTCCCTTCCCAAATGAGGTAGGCTTTGATATTTGTAGACTTAAAATAAATTAACTTCCCAACTATTAAATGGTGAAAAAATTCCTATTTTATAAAATGATATTTTCCCCACCATAGTGAAAAAGTCGGGGTTCGGGAATAATTTGACAAGAGAAAAGTTCAGAAAAAAATAGATAAAAGTCAAGAAAACATCGAATATATCGATTTGAACACATGTTTTGGTACACCAGCCTTAAGTTTCTTACCAGGCAAGGTGAACTGAAAATCTCCTCAAATAATCAGATCAAGGTTTGACCGGGGTTCAATGCTGTTGGATATATTGATTTGTATGTACCAAATAAATTTTAAATATATGAAAATTAGAAATCAATCAAGAGAAAAAAGAAAAGGAAAATTTCTACTCTTTTCCAAGACTCGGATGCAGACAATTCAAAAGAATTAAAGATTTTCTTGAAATCTTTCTATTTTCTTCCAATTTCAAATGTTTTCAAATTTTTTAATTATTTTTTGAATCGTGATAAAATGACTCCCCCCGCCTAACGTGACATGTGCTAAAACCATAGATCTATATTACTTGGGATACACAACTGTTGTTTTTATGGGGATGTGCAGTTGTAGATCCCGAGGAGTATAGATCTATGGTCTCACACGCATGTCAATATGCCACATGGGGTAGTCAAATTATCATGACTCCTCTTTTATTTATTTATAAAGTTCTATCTCAAAACCAACCCTTGTAAAAGAGTCGTGATGAATGCACGTGGTCTTGGTACATGGTTGATGTGGCAAGGGCACAAAACCATAGATCATTTTCATCGGGTTACATAGGAAAAAGATGTGCGGTTTTGTGCTCTTGCCATGTCAGCCATGTGCCAAGACTGCGTGCATTCACCATTATTCTTTGTAAAAAGAGTTGTGATAAAATGACTCCCCGACGTGGCATACTCAATCAACTCCCCTGACGTGGGGTGTGCCAGTGCATTTGTGTATACGGAGATGTGCGGTTGGGCATCCCAAGGCATAAAAATATGGCTCTGCCCACCCACGTCAGGGGAATTGATTAAGTATGCCACGTGGGGAGTCATGTTATCATGACTCTTGTAAATCAATCCAGTTGGACCTGTTCCGGGCATGAGTCCGGTCCAGTTTTTAAAACACTGGTTTCTAACCCATCTTGGGAACAACACTCAAGTTGCCACTTTCACAAGATTGAAGATTATCATCTCTTCCAAGGTAGTTGTTGTATTCCAGCACCACATTAATACCATGCCATAGTTAATTTGGTAGTTCACATCTAGGTGAAGTAAAGTACTGTGTCAGCTTGAGAAATTTAATCCATACCAACAACTTCATGTTCAAGATCTGTTTTAAATTAAACATGGTGAGGAGGCAGAGAGGGAAGCATAGCAGAAGTTTCAATGGCTTCGAAAGGGGAAAAACAAGCACTAGTAGAAGAAGAAGAACAACAACAACAGCAAGAAGTTTTCATACCTCTTAGCCCAATGTCCCAATGTCTCAATAGTTCTACCATGTCTTTAACTGTCATCTCAGTTTTGGAATTCGAGATTCCCATAGACGAACATAAAATAATTGAAATTGCGAATAATGTACTCTTACCTAGTAACATACGCTTTCAATCCATCATTGATACTAATAAGAAGGACAAGGTTCGGTGGAAGAAGGTCGAGGTGAGAGTCGAAGACCATATTATTGTCCCTACGTTCCCTATAGGTTTATCGCGAGCTGACTACGAAGAACACTTAAGAGTATACTTGTCGAAGATAGCTGGTGAGCAGTTTTCAGAGGATCAACCTTTATGGGAATTCCATGTGATCAAGTACCCAACACTCACTGGTGCTTCATCTGCTGTGTTCAAGTTTAGCCATGCAATCGGAGATGGTTATTCCCTTGTTGGTGTACTTTCTAATGGATTGCAAAGGGCAGATAATCCTTCTCTTCCTCTCACTTTCCCAGCTATGTCTTTGAGATTAAATGAAGGGATGGGGAGTTTCTGCAGGGGCTTTTTTTCTAAGTTGAGTAACACTGTTTTTGATTTGACTTTCAACTTTCTGAGGGGTACAGTTTTAGAAGACTCGACGAGTGCAATTCGATCAGGGAAGCCTGGAGTTGAATTCGAACCAATGGATATCTCGTCCATCAATGTATCCCTTGAGCTTATCAAACAAGTTCAATCCAAGGTTGGAGGGGTAAGTTTCCTTGAGCACTTTTTTTTTTTGTAAAACAGGATCAGCATTATTTCTGGAAGTTATTCATTTTAATTCTAAAAATGGATTTACCATTTTCTGAATTAATTTTTCTTTAACTCCTGGTAGCAATAATTAAATGAATCTTATGTGCTACACCGGCCTTGTGCTTTTTTAAACAAATTGCATCATAGATCGAGTATGCATTATAGTATCAGTTATGTAGTATCGTATTTAGATATATGGATATGCAGTTATGCCACTATGTTAAAAAAGCCCATATTTGACGGTCTCAGCCCGTCAAATTTTGAGAAATTTGATGGACCATCTCATCAAATATGCCTGTCAAATATTTTCTTGTAGATTCTTTTTTTTTTACGGTCTTTAACTATCAAATCATTGGAGAATGAGTCTCAAAAAAAGAAAATTCATAGAGTATGCACGTCGAATATGGAGGTTTAACAAATAATAGGACGATCCTCTAATTCACCGATCACAATAAATGAAATAGTAATAAAAAAATAAAACAAAAATCATAAAACAAACTCCAAATTAAACTAAACAAATCAAAATTCATATTATATATTGAAATTCCATTACTAAACAAGCTCTAATTGAAGCAATTGGACACTTATAAATGAAATTACGTAACATAATTTCTTAAAAATAAAACACAATTATAAGCAAATGGTCGTGATGCCTTTGATCTCTTCTGGCTCTCTTTGCTCTATCGTATCCTCTTATTTTCCTCTAGATTTGGCTTTTCCCTACATTGCCATTATTCTCAAAGAAATCCTACTAACGCTCTCATACCTACACATAAAAGATTTGGTATATTGAGATATCAACTCAAAGTAAACAATAAGAAATATTATATGAAGCCAAAATACTATCAAGATTTTCAAGAACTGTATATTTATAAATATTAGTAGCAAATCGAAAAACAAGTCGATAGACAACCAATTCCAGGCTAACTTGATTAGTTGTAATCAAGCAGTCCTCCACTAATGAAGAACAACTATAAGTAACCATAACCCACTAGCAAAAGAACCAGTTATTTTGATATGCCACAACCAATGTTCATTGCTCAATACTTAGAAAAGACACAAAGAAAATGCCAATAGTAGCTAGTTTAAAACTTAGTTACCGAAAGTGCTAGAACATGGTTTTATGTTGGGAGTGGCCTAAAGTGCTACAATGGATCTATGTTGGGAGTGTGAGAATCATCAAAAAGTAGAAATTGAACTATTTTAAGTGTTCATTTATGGGTAAGATGGCCAAACCAACATGTCTAAGCCAATTCAAACCAAGCACCACAGATTCTTTTTACGGGTGGGAAAAAGTAGCTTGACATCATATGAAATTTGGTGGCGAAATTCCTAATGGTTTTAGGTGGAAGATGGGAAAAAAGATTTTTTCCTCAATTCAAGAGATCCAACTGAACTCATATCATCAGGGAGTTCAGTTGACCTTGATAATTAAGAAAATAAATAGAAACAATTTCAAAACTAAGATATATGAACCTAAAAGATCCAAGTGTGAGATTTCAAAGAAAATTTCCTAAGTTCAAATCATATGCTAACCTTATTGAAGGAAAGTCTCAAGTGAGACTATAAGAACAAGTCATTTGAGAATAACAAATAGCCCAAACCCAATTTCAAGAAATCTAAGAAACAAGATTTTCACCTAATCAATAAATGTCCAAATTAATTAATTTTGGCATATACAAATTATTCACGAATTCGGGAAATATAATTGTTAAAGTTTTGAACCTAAATGGACTGAGATATTTAATGGAAGGCCTTCGCCAAATCCACCATCTACCTTCTGACCCCACAATCCACTATTTCATGTAGGATCTGCTTGAACCAACTTGCGGCATCTGGGTGTGTCAAATCCAACATCCCGATCTCAAATCCTGTATTTGGAACTGTGCTTGTTTCTCCATTCTTGTCTTTCACTAATATGCCCAAGTTTTTGGCTTTGTCGAAGAGGTTTCACTTTCTATTTGGCTTTTCATGAGTTTGCGATAGTGAGCAAAAGCTTCAACAAACTGTTGAAAGTAGCCTCCAATAGGAATGTAAAGATGGTTTTAACATCATGTTATTCGTTTTAGCATCGACAAGGGAGAAGATGAGTACCGGAGCTAAACAAGGATTGTAGTAAGTCATCATTTGAATATCGTGGGTATATAGGTCTTTCACTAGTTTCTGCCATCCTTCATATCGTGTTGTGTCCACTTCTTAGTTCCACCAGAGCTGTGAGCCGAATACCGTTTGCCTCTGCCCCACCGAATCCTACATGACAACCATTACACATAACACAAGACACACAATACACAAATATACATGACACATGAACATGAATTGACAAATATATGTGTTGTGATATATTTCTTGTATCTAGTTGGTGATTGACAACCATGAAAGTACTAAATACTTATACTCAAATTAGGGTCTTGGGGAGAGGGAAATTGAACATAAAAACTAGTGTTTCAGGGATCTAGAAATTAGAGAGAGTGGAGAAACCTGGATTGTAATTTCTTAAAGTTTGTGAATCATTCTCAAGTCTCATGTCATCCATGGATATAGGCATACTACCAAATTGTAGAACTTGTAAAAAAATGAACTATGTATATTTTGCTCACAACAAATAACAATAAGAACACAAAAATTAAGGCACAAGTCAAGAAGCAAAATTATGCTTTCTAAATTTGAAATTGAACAAATAATTAAGTACCTAAAACATGCTTAAACATCCTTGTTTTTATTTTATACACTTTCAGCCCTCATCCTTAATGAGATCAAACATTCAAGTGGTTTTTTCACCTATTACTTCATTATATTAGTAGCTAGCAATAGACCATTCTAATCATGTGAGTCCCTTTAATGATATAAATCCACAGATAATAAATTCTAAAGGAGAGGTACCTAGATATTCTCTTTATAGTGAGGGTAGACAGAGTAAATAGAAGCTTCATGACCTTCAGCCTGCATCCAGCTACAACATCCCAAACCTATTATATGAAGAAGTAACATGAGCTCAACCAAATTAACTTTTTCCGCCAAAACCAAATAAAACTTCAAAGTTAATACCTTAATTGTCTTGTTATCACCACAATGGACAATGTAGAGTTGATTGTTGGGATGAGAAAAGGAAATATCATTAACTCCACCAATATGGGCATCAATCTACAACACACACAGTCAACAATCTGTATCTTGCTTAACTAAGAAAATAAAAACATCTACGCCACGTGGGATACCTCCAAATGTTGTCTCAATTCTCTGATTGGACTGTAAGTATATGTTTGAACAATGTGTTTCGAAAATGCAACACCTAGAAGATATGAGGAGGATATTTCTCGGAGCGATTGACACGTGGCAATCTTAGAAAATTGTGATCGATTCTCTGAATCAAGTGGAGAACACAACTAGCTGCATCAAAACTGACCTTTGTACGCACTCTATAAGAGTAGGTCGGATGCTTGTGAAACTTGTCAGATCAGATGTGACACTCCATATTTTATAGATCAGATGTGACAACCCCAACCTGACAGATCGATTGAAACTACTCTTGTCCTAACAAGTCAGGTGTAGCAACTCCTGCAACTGATAGATCAGGGAGTAGGCACAACTACTTCAACATAAATCATTGAAAGAATCCTGGGAAATCCGTGAGCCAGGAACTCTATAAATATCAGATAGCAACTTACACAAAAGGTTAGAAAAAATCTTTCTTGAGAGCACTTTATTAACTCGGCACTAAATTTCTAACTTGATCATCGGAGTGGTCCTGTTGCAGGCCATCCATTGAGCTAGGAATTTTCATGGAGCATCTCGAGATAGAGAAAAAAATTGCATTTACAATTTGGTGCCATCCGTGAGAACTTTACAAGATAAAAATGACTAGTATGGTGAGGGCAAGAGGTCAAGGACATGGAGAACCATCAAACCCTTACCAGTAGATCCACCTCTATCACCACAAGATCCAATGCTTGCGATGTATCATTTGTTAATAGAAATGAGAGTAGAGATGCGCAGGGGGTTAGAAAAGCAGAACAACGAGATCACAACGATATGGAGAGAAAACGAGGAGTTCAAACAGAGACTAGACGAGGGAACTGAGACAGGAGGAGGCTTAGAGGGAGAAGGTAGTTAGGGGCATATGCTCCGTGCAACAACCCGGACCGAGGGAGATCGAACTGTGGATTCGATAGCAATAAGATCACAACAGGGAAGTTCTAAAACACAGAATCCAATGATGAGGGGAAAAGTCAAAGAGATGCTGAAAATGAGAGATGAGGAACTTGCCCGAAGAAGAGATCTAGGACAGAGAGCTTGAAATACCATTCGGGAACTTAAGGAGATGTTGTTCTCACAAGCAATAATGAGCTCTCACCCCCCAAGAGCATTTCACCCATAGAAATTCGAACTCTACAACGGAACGAGAGATCCAATGGACCATATCCTCCACTACAAGAGCCAAATGGTCTTGTATCAGAACGACGATTCACTACTATGCAAACTCTTCCGTCAACCTTGAGGCAAGGAGCTATGTTGTGGTTCCAAGGGTTGGCTATTGGGTTAATAACGAGTTTTTCTAAGCTAGAAGAGATGTTTGTTAGACAATTCGTCCATTTGCGAAAAAAAAGTAGGAATGAACATGCTTTTTAACCTACGATAGGAGGTCGACGAGATATACACTTGTTTGTGACCCAATTTTGAACAAAGGTACTAGCTGTTGAAAGTATAGATGAGGCAAATGCTTGCATAGCTTATGTGGCGGCGATCATCCCCGAAACATGGTTGCATGAGTTACTGATAAACTTTGATCCCTCATAACTTGAGGATGTCTATGCAAAAGTTGAGAAGTACATCATGGTAGAGGAGTCGCTACAAGGAAAAAAGCCAACATCACAGACAGTTGCTAATAGTATAAAAAATCCAAAAAATTTGAAAGTCAAAATCGAGCTAGGTGATAAAGGTAACAAGAAGAGACGACGGGACCCGAAAGAGCAGTCGAGGTGGAAGAGAGGAAGGGTATATACTCCGCTCAACGAAAATCTATTAGTGATATTAAAGCACATACGCGACGACCTCGACTTCATACAACCACCTCAGGACTACCGAGAAAAGTCAAGAAACCCGTACTATGAGTACCACGGAGTAGAGGATCACTCGACCGATGACTGTTACAAGCTGCGGCATATCATATAAGATATGATCGAGGACAGAAAACTCAGGAGGTACGTGGCCCCTATATTTAGAGAAAGAAGAGAGGTACGGGGGGAAGAGAATCGAAAATCGCAACCTCAACTGCTTAAAGGGGAAAGACAACATGAACCCGAGAATCGTAGGATGGTGCACACTATCTCGGGGGTGCATGAGTAATGAAGATACGCCACGAGATCGGTGTCAACCAAGTGTCCTTGGGGTTAGTGAGGTATGGAGGTCGAATCTTGCCACGGGGGCTAGGCGATAGCATTCATGGAAGACGATCTTCGAAGTATAGCTATGCCTCATCAAGACGCACTTATCATAACACTTCTAGTTGACAATATAAACCTCAAAAGAATTCTGGTCGATGTAGGAAGCACGATATACATCTTTTTCCTAAGAACGACAAAAAAGATGGGGATCTCGGAGAGTATGTTACCAACTCAGACCACTGTGTTTGGATTCAACGGGGCCCCAACTAGATCAGTAGGAGAGATCACACTCCGTATAACAACATGAGCAAAGGTGGTTATGACAAGGTTCATAGTAATCGATTCAGATTCGGCATACAATGCCATTCTCGGGAGGAGGTGGATACATGAGATAAGACCTGTCCATTGACCTATCATCAGATAATCAGATTTTCGAGCAAAAATGAGGTGGTGGAGATCAAGGGAGACCAAGAGATGGCCCATAAGTGTATTTCTTTGGCCATAAAGCCCGTGAAGTATAATGGAACTGAGCCTCCGAAAAAGAGAAAAGCGCCACCTATCGAAGATGAGCACTTATAGAAATTACAGGAAGAATTGCGGAGAAAACGGGCAACGATAGTCGAGGTAGTAGAGCAAGTAGATCTCGGAGCTAGTAGGGAGCAATTGGTAAACATTGAAGCAATACTGTTGGAGGAAGAATGGGATGTGCTGGTGCAATTTCTTAGAACTAATAAAGATATTTTTGCATGGTCTTTTGAGGACATGCTAGGGATAGACCCCCTCATTGCCTGCCATCGATTAAATGTAGATAAGACATTTCACCCAGTGCGGCAAAAACCAAGGAGATTGTCGCCATGCCTAAGGCAGGGGATGAATGAGGAGATTGGCAAGCTTTTAAGGACAGGGTTCATCAAAGAAGTCGAATACCCCAAGTGGATAGCGAATGTAGTGGCAATACTAAGGATGGATGGGAGGGTCTGAGTGTGCATCGATTTCACCAACCTCAACAGAGCGTGCCTTAAAGATAACTTTCTTTTTTCAAGGATCGATAGATTAGTTGATGCTACATCGGGGCACAAAAGGATGTCCTTCATGGATGGATATTCGGGTTATAATGCTTCAAAATCATGCCTTTTGGGTTAAAGAATGCGGGGGCAACCTACTAGAAGCCGGTAACTAAAATGTTCAGAGACATGATTAACAGAACGGTTGAAGTTTACATCGACGATCTGCTAGTGAAAAGTAAAATAACAAAAGACTAACTCAAAGACCTTGAGGAGACGTTCGAGCGCCTAAGGGGATATCCAATGAGGTTAAAGCCAAAGAAATGCATGTTGGGGGTGTCATTCAGTAAGTTCTTCAGGCATATCATTACAAAGAAAGGGATTGCAGCAAACCCCGATTAGATTCGATCTTTGCTCGAGATGCCAAGTCTAAAGAACCTGAAGTAGGTACAAACTTTAGCTGGGAGGATAGTGACCTTGAACAGGTTCATTTCTCAAGTCTGGAACAGGTGTCATCAATTGTTCGACTTGTTGAAAAGAGAAAAAAGATTCGTGTGGAGCGAAGAATGTGAGAGAACCTTCCACAACTTGAAGAAGTACTTGGGACAGTCACCCATACTCAACACTCCAGAAAAATGGGAGAAATTGGGGATCTATTTAGCAATCACGACATTGTCCATCAGCTCGGTTCTATTTAAGGTAAACCTCGGACAAAAGTACATTATTTAGTACATTAACAAAATACTTGACCTGTCAGAAGTCAAGTATACAACGACTGAGAAAATCGGCCTATCCTTGGTTTACTAGGTTCACAAACTCTGACCTTATTTTCTGTCCCACTGAATCCAGGTAGTAACTGACCACCCATTGAAGGATATGATGTACAAGTTAGATAAGTCTAGGAAAATGGCAAGGTGGGCAGTAACTCTTGGAGAATACGATTTGAAGTTCGAGGGGCGAACAACTTTAAAGGGACATGTGTTGATAGATTTTCCAATTGAGGATCTTGACTGGGAAGAAGATGACAAAAATGATGAAACGATAGATGAGGCCGGCATTTAGAGCAACCAGGCATGGTGGATGATGTTTGTTGACAGATCGTCAAATTACATAGGGTCGGGCGTCGGAATAGTATTGGTAACCCCGAGCAATGATAGGCTTGAGAAAGTGTTGAAGCTCGGGTACAGGGCATTAAACAACGAGACAGAATATGAAGCCATCATAAATGGGCTCAAAATGGAGAAAGATCTCAAGATCGATAAACTTATGATGTTCATAGACTCCCAGCTAGTCGTAAATCAGTGCAACAGGGAGTATAAGGCTAAAGATGAGCGAATGGCGAAGTATCTAGCAGTAGTAAGAAAATAGCTTAGTTGGTTCACTGAGATCAAGATAAGTAGAATCTTGAGGGATGAGAACAGGTATGCAGATTTACTAGCGTCATTGTCTTAATGCTCGGAGATTAGAAATCTCGAGCTATACTAGTAGAATACCAGCAAAAAACATGCACTAACTGTCGGTTGGAGAAGTGTATGCAGGTCAGCGAGAAGTTAGGTTGGATGTAGAAATACAGAGAATACCTCTAGACAGAGACCCTCCCCTAGGATAAGAAAGAAGCCAAAAACCTCTTCTACAAGATCGGAAGGTACACACCCGTCGACGAAGAACTATACAAAATGTCGTTTGGAGGAACCCTCTTGAAATGCCTAAATATAGAAGAGTCCGAGTTGATGATGGTAGAAATACATGAAGAAATATGTGGTAATCATTCGGGAGGGTGATCATTGGCAAACAAAGTAGTAACTTAGGATTATTTTTGGCCACAAATTCAAGAAGATTGTAAGAGGTATATCAGGATGTGCAACAGGTGTCAGAGGTATGTGCAAATGAACCTTTAATTTGCTAATGAGCTTCATTCGATGATAGTTCTCTGCCCATTCTCAATTTGGGGAATGGATATCGTTAGACCCCTTCCTCGAGGAAAAGGGGTTAAACAGTTCATCTTGGTGGCAACATATTACTTCACCAAATGGGTCAAAGCTACCCCTCTCACTTAGATCAAGGAGGAAAAGGTTATTAAGTTCACATGGGAGTACATCATAACGCACTTCAAAATCCCTTATGTATTAATTTCAGACAACAGGACACAGTTTAAGGGGAGTACAGTCATATTATAGAGAGTATGAGATTTGTTCACTCTAATCATCTCCGAGGTATCTGCAGGGAAATGAACAAGTAAAAGATTCAGATAAGACTATCCTCGACAATTTGAAGAAAAGGTTAGCCGAGCATAAAGGGAGATAGGTAGAAGAATTGCATAGCGTACTATGGGCGTACCGAACAACACCTAGAAGGGCCACAGGGCTGACATTGTTTGCATTGGCATATGGGATGAAAGTTGTCATCCCTACTGAGGTACAAGTCCCCACCATCAAGAAGCAAGTAGTTGGAGCAAGCATAAACGAAGAAATGATAGCATGGAATCTGGATTGACTGGATGAAACTTGGGAGAGAGTAATGGAAATACTTGCATGGTATCAACAACAGTTGAAGAGGTCATACGACAGGAAAACACGAAGGAGAGAATTCAAAGTCAGGGACATAGTATTAAGGAAGGTATTCACCAACACAAAAGAACTTAATAGCGAAAAGCTGGGAGCTAATTAGGAGGGACTATACGTCGTTTGTAAAGTCAGAGAAGTAGGGGCGTATTATTTAAAAATAGTAGCAGGAGATGTAATCATGGCACCATGGAATGCCTTCAATCTCAAAATATACTATCAATAAAGCATCTTATCCCCAACATCTATTGCATTCTTTGATTCAGACTAAGCTTTGGTTTTTTATTGGCATCGAGCCCAACTATGTAGTTAGTTTAGCGAAAAAGTCTTGGCCCTTTACTAGCGCTGATCCTAATTGAGGAGTTGGTTTAGTGAAAAGCCTTGGCCCTTCACTGGTGTCAAGCCCAAATGAGAAGTTGGTTTAGCGAAAAGCCTTGGCTCTTCACTAGTGCCGAGCCCAAATGAGGAGTTGATTTAGCGAAAAGCTTTGGCCCTTTACTAGGCGTAAAAAGGCTTGGTGTGTTTTGGCAACCTAAGCTCGACCATATAAAGTTGGATTTGTTAAAATCTCTGGCAAGAGATTCTTTAAAATTTTGGCTTGCCCAAAAATTTTACTAAGTCAACAACTCGTATCGACCAAATTTGCATAACAAATGAAGGTCACGAAGTTCTTAGGAACATTTGTTTCAGAAACAAAGATTACAAATAAAAACGAACAAAAAAGTGAACTTTTCATTGATAAAATTTAGCTCTTACACATAGCAAAAGGTGATTCAAATACATGAAAAGTACAAAAAAAGAAACTAAATAAATTAAGTATCGACAGAATGATTGGCATCACCGGGAGCTTGCTTGATTGTTTGCTAGGAAGGGGTAGAATTATTCTTTTCAGACAGCTCGACCTTTTTCAATTTGGCCTTATGCTTGTTTTACGCCTTCTCTCATGCCGATTTTGAGGAGTCAAGCTCGGATTGAAGGGAGGCGAGTTGCTCTTCTAGCACTTTCTTTTTCTCGGCCTCTTTGACTTCAAGCTGACCTTTCAGCAAAGCAATGTCCCCCTTCGCCAAGGCAAAATTTTTCTTCACCAGTTCTAGCTCTGACCTTGTGTCGTCCAAAATAGCTTGGATCTTTAGAGAATGGGACGCGGTAGTGTTTATTTCGCTATGAAGCTTTTTTGTAAGCTCATTAGCCTTGTTACGATTGGTTAGCGCTATGTCTCTCGATTGACCGAGTTTGGCCACGACGTGCTGAACCTGAAAGTCATCGAATCATCGAAGTATGAATACTTGGCATATAAGTAATTAAAGGAAAATGAAATAGTTAAACAACTTATCGTGACCAGAGCTCAGAACGTGTCGTTGAAGAACCACATCGGATCCTAAATGAAGTGTCTATTAGTGGCCACCAGGTTCCTTAGAAGAACCGATGACTTGAATAAATTTCGCATTACCCAGGAGTTGGATAGCATGAAATCTTGATCCATGGTAGGATGGCCACCCACGATCGAGTTAACCACCCATGGAGAGGGAGGGAAGTCGTTGTCCCTGTAGCCCGACATCCCATTGTTGAGGCTGACGCCTGAGATAACTCGGTAGGGAGCGTGAAAGCGCCCTCGATCCGCGGGGGGTGCGGATCCACTTTTGACCCTTGAGGTTTGGGAGTCGCCACCTAGTTGTTAAGGACTAGGAACCAAACTGACTCTAAAAAAGGCAAACTAATCTACGAAAGAGAAAAAAAAAGTCCGGGGATCACGTTACGGGGTTGGAAGGTGTTAGGCACCAATCCCGCCCGGCCAAAGCCGGTCTCTACTAACTTTCCAAGTAAATCACATTGCTAAAAACCTAGATAGAAATAAAAATAAAAAAATCTGATACCTTTCCGATAGCAAGGATTTTGCTCCCTCAGATCTGACAAAAATAGCTTCTTGTTCCGTACTCCCTTGCTTTGTTCTGTCTCCGAATTTGATTTCGGATCTCCGAGATCAAGGTATCTCCTTGCTTTTGGATCTAAATTCTTCAAGTTTGTTGCGGATTTAGGGGTATTTTTGGAGGGCTTTTAGGTATTTTCTAGGCTAAAATTGAAGGAGGGATGTTAGGTAAGAAGTTGGGGCTCCAAAACTAGGGGTTTATGGGAGGCTAGGGGGGCTTCTAGACTTACTTCTCTTAGGGTTTATGATTTGATACGAAAATAGGGTGTGAGCACCTCTGTTTATAGATTTTTTTAGGGGTTGATTTGGATAGAGTTAGTATTTAATTAGAGTTCTTTTAATTAGAGTTGTGTTTTAGTTAGACTTGTTTTAGGTAGAATTGTGTTTTAATTAGAATTATTTTAGGTAGAATTATTATTTAGTTAAAACTCTATTAGATATAGTTATTATTTAATTAGAATTCTATTATGACTTTTGGTCTTATTTGATTGACTTTTAATATTTTGACTTTAGTATTAATTGATTGACTTTTAATATCTTGATTTCAGTCTTGCTTAATTGACTTTAATTTTGACTTTAGTCTCACTTGACTGACTTTAATACTTTGAATACAGTCTTGCTTGATTTACTTTTAATTTTTGGAGAACCCCCTCTAAAATATCTTTAATTCTTTGGACCCCCCAAATGGAGGAGTCCTTAAAGAAATATCCCACGAACCCTCAACAATTTTACTTGAAAGCCCGATTGATTGATTTTTTTAATTCAAAATTTTAAATTAATTTCATTAATGTTTCACTTTAATTATTTAATATTTTATTTATTAATTTCAAAATATTTAATTATGAAAATTGTGAAATTACCGTTTTACCCCCGGAGAGGACTTTTCACGTTTTAAGTCGGTTTTTAATGTTCTAGGATGTTTTAGAATCGATTTTTCGTAAGGAATTCAATGGAAATATTAGTTTGTGTCATTTATGAAGTTTTTTGTGTGAAATGGTCGTGAACTTTATGAGGGGCATTTTCGTAATTTTATCGAATTCTGTTAAAATTGGCGAAGTTATTTATTTGGTTTCGATTTGTTATTTTATGTGTTTGAGAAAGTTTTCCTAAGCATAACGTAGGCTCTAGGGTTGTTTTGATGTTAGGGGTATTTTGGTAATTTGATCATTTTTAGTGATTTTTATCATGAAGTTTCTTTTTGGTCTGCAAGATGATGATTTCTATGTGTCTGGAGTCGTATTTTCCTAGCGTAGTGTGGTTTCTAAGGTTTTATCAGTTATAGATACCTCATCCGGATTTCTGAAACATTTCTGGTAACGAAATAAAACAATGGAAATAACATCCATCATTGGGAATCATTGCGATCGGGTTGACGAGTTGATCAATCAGGTGAGTGCAAAAATGGGGTGTCTACAGAGTGGTAGGGCAATGGTGACCGTTGGTGGGGGAGGAGAAAAGGCTGCAAGAGCAACCATGTTCAAAGGTTGAGAGTTGGTACCCCTCTTAAGCCTTTTGAGAAGTGGTTGGTTGTTCTTTTCGTCCTCATCTCTAGCATCGGATGGAGGCACCTCTATCACCTCAGCCTTGGAATCATCGTAGTCAATGGTGGGGGTAGGGCGATTTGAGCGAAGAGACATGTCTTCGTCGTCAGAGGGTTGGGGATGTGGATTCTATCAACTTGGACAATAACCTCTTCCACAGAAGTCAACAAGGAGAAATGACTTAGTGGTGTGGTGATAAAGCTCAGGATTAGATAGCAAATGATATCACTATCGAATCCTCGATGTTATTGTCTTTGTTCGGGCATGCAATAATAAGAAAGATAGATTCAGAACCTTGTAGAACTACGTGAAAAATTAGAAGAATTAAAAGAGAGGAGATTCACCACGGCCATTAAAGGAATTGAACATGAAAGGGGGAAGCTTGTCTCCTCGTACGCTTTCCTACCGGCTAGTTAGCTTGATTAGGAACAATAACCATTCCTTGTCCAAGTTGGGGAGCTCGAACAAGGATGGCTTCCCTATCCTCTTTATTAAATAAAAGAATCATTACTTTTTGGGCAACCCCTTCAAGGCGGATTGGGTCTTGATGTCAAGGAGTCCGAGTTGTAGACCCTCGTCTAGCTGAGCTTTCATCTGCTCGAGACTATGGATTAAGTGGAAAAAATTTCTACTCATTTGGCTTAGGGCCCTCCGATAGAAATTCAGAACCTCCTAAGTTAGCTTACTTAACGGAACTCAGAGGCTTGCCTTAAGTTACCCCCAATATACCACGGTGGTACTGGTGAGAAATCTTGAGAAGATGTGGGCTCATTCGTGTAGGACATGCCCACATCACTATGGACAACATAAGCTTCCCTAACCTTAAACAACAG
Source organism: Akebia trifoliata (assembly GCF_017979445.1). Classification (NCBI taxonomy): domain Eukaryota; kingdom Viridiplantae; phylum Streptophyta; class Magnoliopsida; order Ranunculales; family Lardizabalaceae; genus Akebia; species Akebia trifoliata. The sequence continues at coordinate 40,761,803 of NC_141382.1, forward strand.
AAAATGTGTGGGGAAATAGGTTTTCCCCCTGGCCATTGGAAGGTGGAGAATTAAAACAAAATTTTTTTTTTTTAGGGGAGAGGGGAGAGGGTCTTGATCTCTAACCTTGACAGAGGGCAACTTGGGAAAAGAAACTTGGGAGCTTAAGGAGCTTGCAGGAACCTTGCTGGTGTCGAGCTTTGGGAAGTGCAGGAGTAGAAGGCAGGAAAGAAAATAAGAGAGTAGAGAAGCCGAAAGGTAAAAATAGAAAGTGAGAGGGGATGAAGTATATATAGGTCTGAGAAGCCTCGAGATGCGAAACCAAATCAAAGGCCAGGATGACCTCGAGGAATGAAGCAATTGATAACCACAACGCATTAAATGGCGTTGGAAACGAAGAAAAAGTATGAACAATGCGTGCGGAACCAGCTATCCCCAAAACGCCATGTGTGAGCAGTGCATAAACACGCAACGTAACGGAACAATCAGAAGCACACATCACGAGGGCAATAATTACATATGCCGTCTTCGAAGTCTGAACGATCAGATATTAGGAATTTACGCAATTAATGAGAAAGTCAGACAAAACAACCAACTAGAGATTGCCACTTGTCGACAATATATAATCTTGAGGTCTCGGATCAAGATCCAAAACCTCGAGAGGGGGTATTGTGGAGGATATTTCTTGGAGCGATTGACACATGGCAATCTCAGAAAATCCTGACCGATTCTCTGAGTTGAATGGAGAACACACTGATTTGCATCAAAACCGACCTTCGCATGCACTCTATAAAAGTAGGTCGGATGCCTGTGAAACCTATCAGATCAGATATGATAACCCCAACTTGACAGATCGGTTGAAACTGCTCCTGCCCTGACCAGTCAGGTCTAGCAACTCCTGTAGCTGATAGATTAGGGAGTAGGCATAGCTACACCAACAGAAATCATTGAAAGGATCCTAGGAAATCCACGAGCTAGGAACTCTATAAATACCAGATAGCAATTTACACAAAAGGTTAGAAAAAATCTTCCTTGAGAGTACTTTATTAGTTTAGCACTAAATTTCTAACTTAATTGTCAGAGTCACAATGTGAAAAAGACATAAATTTGACAGCCTCGGGCTGTTAAATTTCATAAAATTCAATGGACCAAGAGGCCGAATTGGCGTCGAATTTTTCATTATCATGTTTTTTTTCAACTGCTTGAAACTATCAAATTAATAAAGGATGGGAGAAATTCGACAGTTTTAAGCCGTCAAATCTGGGAACATCAAGAATTTCGATGGTTTTAGATTGTCAAAATTCAATTTTTATAATTCATGAGCCTTGGCCAGTCAATTTTTTCTGTCGAATTTTTCAGTTTTCATGTAGTGAGTGGTCCTGTTGTAGGCCATCCACCGAGCTAGGAATTCTCAAGGAAGATCTTGAGGTAGAGCAAAAAATTACATCTACAAGATACAAGATAAAGTAATAGATCTGAAGGAAAGAAATAACATATAAAACTAAGAGACACAAGTGATAACAAGGAAAATTTTAGCTTGTACCAAGTATAGATCCATCTAGTCCCTAAACGTAGCGATTAACAAATACCAAGGCATCTTTCCTCATTGATGCCTGAAAAATTAACCTAGATCAATTATAAATATATTTATACCACGGTTCTCTATCTAGTGACCTAATTCAACTGGTATGGATTGGTACTATTGAGATTTAATGGTGTTTGACCCCATAAAGATATAAGATAAAGTAACTACATGCAATGGCATTGAACGAGCTAAGATATCTCAAACCTCAAAACGTTTATATGCTAGCATTTCTCGAGATCCAACTTCCTAAATCGCAATGTCACCAACATTTGTCCCAACTAAAACATAAAATTAGAACAAGACTGAGTTCAACAATAAAAACCAGTGTTATGGCCCAAAATAAATAAATTACATGCCAAAATCTAAAAGGAAATTCGAAAAGCAGTTGTTCAAGTAGCAAACCTAGAAGAATGGTCTGTTGATGTGGATGAAAATCCATGCTCATGACATTAGATCCTTGGTTAAGGGTCCGCACAACAGTTTTAGGGGCGTCATCTAGTGAATACGCACTGTGAGGATGTGTTACACCAAAAACCGACACCTAGACACTCAATATTTTAGCATGTTGATTATACAGAGATAAATATATGAACAGACACTTCAATCATCCAATGTGCAAATCAATGTTTTCAACAGTGAAGAATATACAAGGCTTTTTTCCTTTATGAGGTGAGGCATAAAACTTAAAACAATAGGAGGTGTAAACCTTGAATTGTTCTCAAAAGAAACTTTGAAATATTCATCTATCGTACATATAAACTCAAAAATATGAATCGGCTACCAAAAACGAAATAAGTAAAAAGTTCTGAGTTGTAAGACTTGAATTGTTCTTAAAAGAAGCACTTTAAAATATACAAATTTAAATAAATTAACCCGCTTCAAAAAAATAAATTAATAAATAAGCAACAAAAAAGAAGTTAGGTTTGCTGAGATGTAAGGCTCGATTGATCAGAAAAGAAGCGCCTTCAAAAATTCACATAACGTAACATACAAATTTAAATAAATGAATCAGCTAGATAAGAAACAAAATAACAAAAATAGAAGTCAGAACCTCTTCCAATTCTACATAAGCCATTGTGTTAATGCATTACAAAAGAAGATAAAATAAAATAAAAACATTATTACTCGTGTCGTGTACTACCATGGTGGTAGGTTTCACATATTGAGGTAATGGGTGATGGATCATATTCTAAAAATTCATTCCAATCTGAGTTCAATGCAACTAAACAGATTCAAAATCAGATCTATGTGAAATATACAATACTTAATTATAATATCATTACCACACATCTCATTTCATTAATTTACATGCAATGTTTTGGTTGAAAAATGTCGTACAGATTTTTTTTCCCACCACTAAGTTATCGATAAAAATGGAAAGTCACATGTACATGGGATGGGACCGGGCTCAATGACACGATACAATAACGATCTTTGGTTTGAAGGTTTGGATTTTGGCTAAAGGCATGAAAAAGAAAAATTGGTCTGAAAAGCCTAAAACTTCTCACAAGGATAAGGCTTTAATGGTTCATTATCATGGACCTAACCCTTCGTCATGTATAGCGCCGATGCAACTTAAAGTTTTAAACTAATCTTCTTGATGAAGCAGAAGTCAATTTGATGCTCCAAAATGAATTAGAAGTTACCCATTAACCCAACTCTCTTAGGCAATGAGACACACATAAGGCAACACACACAAATATACAAAGTGCTTAGAATCTTAAAGTTTTTACTCACTCAAGCATATGTACAATGAGACACTCATCCCCTAATATAGGAAGGAGGAGGCGGACAACTAAGATCAAACCACATAAGATGAGCTTAGACTCATAGCTCAGTTGATTTGTCACAATGCAAAACAACTTTGAGGTTGTACGTTCAAGTCCAGCTAATTCATTAAAACACACACACAGACACACACACACACACACAATATCAATTCAATGGTACATGAACGCTAGAATTCTCTATAAAAAATCATCGAAGCAAATTTCTATACTCAACCTATAAATAGATTCTCTATTTATGTACAACATGGAATTCTTTAGAAACTATGGTGCAGTTGAAGAACCCTCCACACTCGTCTTGAATAATCTACCTAACTCTAGTATTCTCCAAACTCTTCTAAATCATTCTAGCTTTTCCACAACTTGTCGAAATGGGTAAATCTCATGGCAGAAATCCAAAGCTAAGTTATTCACAATTTCATATATGTATTTAATGTCCAAATCCAAATTCCAAACTCATTCAAATCAAATTACATGCTTCAAAATATAGGAATCTATCGGTATCGAGATTGATGCGAAACATTGAGTTTATCCAAATGTATGCAGTACTGTTTATTTCCTTGACTGAAACATTCCTCCAAAACGATATTTTAAATCTTTTAGAATTATAACTCAACTACATCCATAGTTTCACTCTTGCAACTTTAGGAGATCTTGATTCACTTGAACTAAACAATTCATCTTCTCTCCTATGTAATATTCTTCATTTTTTTTTCTTTTTTGGTTTCATAATTCATAGTGAAACCTATGTGTAATCAAAGGATTATATTAGATTGGTCAGCACACCCTTATGTTTTGAACCAATTTCGAAAAACTCAATCAATATTAAATATCTATGAGAAAAATGAAATTAGTCCAGACTTGACTTGCATTAGGATTTTGATGCACTACTTCACTTTGGGTTTGAAGTTTACAAGTTTACAAATTTTCAATCCAAATCTAAATATATCGTATAAAAAATCTAAATCTTCAATCCAAATATAAATATATCAGATAAAAAATCCTAATACAATTTATATAAAGAAAAGAGGGATTAGAGAGAGTACCTAGTCCGAAGTCGCAATGATTCTTGGTTTGTCGCGTGAGCTGATGCAGCAGGTGACTGTGCCTTTGTGACCAATGTGATCACTTTAAGCTATCAGAGACAGGTAGCGAGATCAATAGATCACTTTGAGAAATTAGAGATGAGATACAGAGAGAACGAGGATCAGATCTAGATCGAGATCGATCTATCAAATAGAGTGGGAGATGAGATCTATCAAGGGAGATAGATCGAGAGAGAGATATAGAGAGGTCAATCGAGATCGAGAGAGACAGAGATAGAGGGGTAAATTGAGAGAGAGACTGTGAGAGAGAGATGGAGAGGTCAATTGATCGAGAGAGAGAAAGAAATAGCAAGGTTGATCGAGAGAGAGACTGTGAGAGAGAGATGGAGAGGTTGATCAGGAGAGACAGTGAGAGAGAGATAGAGGGAAAGAGAGAGAGATGAGATCAAGAGAGAGATAGTGAGAGAGAGATCGATAAAGAGACTGAAAACATGGTCGAAAGGCAACAAAATTTTGGGATTTAAAATTCGTCGGGCTAGGCCCAACAAATTTTTTGATTAAAATTTGGGATTTTCACGTAGTGTGCACAAAATCATATTATTTAGAGTCGTGATGAATGCACGCAATTTTGGTACATGTTTGACATGGCAAGGGCACAAAACTATAGATCTTTTTCATCAAGATACACATGAAAAAGATGTGTGGTTCTGTGCCCTTGCCATGTTAGCTGCATACCCAAATCGCATGCATCCAACGTTATTATATTATTTAGGATTAGAAGATCAAAGTACTAAGGGTAATTATGTTGCACTGTATTAAGTTGAGTCGTGATAAGTTGACTCCCCTACATACTAAAACTACTCTCTTGACGTGGAATGTGCTAGAATCATATATTTTATGCCTCGGGATACACATCTGCACATCCCCATAAATATGTGCAGTTGTGTATCCCAAGGGAAAAAAGATCTATGATTCTAGCACATGCCACATCAAGAGAGTATTTTCAGTATGCTATGTGGGGGAGTCAGAAAATCATTACTCTATTAAGTTGGATGGAGATAGATTGAATCATGTTGATGTATTTCGGGTAGTTATATAACTAAATATATTCCACTTCCACTATGTGAAAACTGAAAATTTTGATAGGAAAATTTGACAGGCCCAAGGCCACAAATTTTAGAAAGCCAATTTTGACGGCCTATGGCCGTTAAAATTTTTGATAATCCCCAATTCAATGGTTTAAAGCCATCAAATTTCTCCCCATCCTCCATTAATTTAATGGCTTCGGACCGTCAGCAAAGAAAATTTGACAATGAAAATTTTGACGCCTTAGTCCGTCGAATCTTATGAAATTCGAGGGCCTTAGGCCGTCAAATATAGGCTTTTTTCATTTTGTGTTCTCTATTCAATAACAATCTCATTGGAGATCAAATGCATCCAGATATTCACATAATCTTTAATATTTACTTGTTAAGATAGGCTAAACTCATTCTTAAAGCTTTCAAATTAAACACAATTGTTTGTAAGTGTGAGTGCCTAAGTGAGTTATTGTGACTATTAGGACACTTTGATAAGGCTGACTTGAGCTAGATCACGAGGATTAGCTGGAGTGCCGAATGGGCACTCGATAACAAGGGGATAGGTCAATGCACCCGGCTTTGTTGAGCACAATGATCTCATGTGCTGTCTTTCTGTTGGTAGTGTTGACACTGCTGACAAATATTTACTCAATTTAAATCCATTGAGTTGCACTCCTACCTAATTGATTTTTTTTTTGATTGATAAGCTGGGGTTAAAGGGACCCCTACCTAAAAAACACTACTAACGAGTGTAGATACAAGATAAATCATCTGCTACTAATTGTTAATTCATCAAATATCATTCTCTCAGCTTTTTTCTTGACACAACAAAACAATCCAATTCTTTCAAATCTTCATGTGGTCTCGCTGTTCACCATCCAAATTTTTTCAAACTGATCAAGATCTGAAAATAAAAAAGATAAAAATGGTTTACAATCCTTATCCCTTCGTCCTAACTACAACAAAATGCAATTCTCAATTCATTAGCTTAAAAGCTTTTTGCGATGCTATCAATTATAGCCAATCTAAACTCTCATTGAGGACCTGCTTAGAGGTTGCACACATGCTTTGGATGTACCAGTGGCATGGTGATAGAGAATGACGGCCAAGCTTATCGACATTCATTGCATTAGAAAGATCTCTTTTGTTAGCTAAAACCAGTAGAAAGACATCTCACAACTCATCCTCATTTAATCCTTGCCAAACACACTCCATTGTCACAATAATCAACAATCTACATTGCCAATTCCATTACTATTGTCAAGCAACTCCAAGACTTACTTTCCAAGGAATTGGGCCCACTACATCCAAGCCTTTCACTAGTGGTTGCCACATCCAAACTTCTCTTTCACGTTTGCTTATTGATTCCAAATTTCATCTTATCTCCAAATCAGTCCTAGCTTACTTAGGGATTTGATTAATCAAGACCCAGAGCCCATTGATTCATATTGAGCCCAATTTTCATTTTAAGGCCCAATTGAAGCCATTTCCAATGACCAACCCACGATGGAGCGTGCCCTGTTTATAATCCATTATTGTAAACCATTTGGATAATTTCATCACTCTCGAATTAGAATCCTTTGGTTTTGATTTAGCCTAAACCAATAATGGCCCAATCAAGGCCTATATGAGTTGAGCATATTATTCTTCGTCTTCTAGAAACATTGGTACATCATACATCTTCTTTTTTTAATTAACAACAAATGAGGAGAAACACTTTTTTTAATCAAGAAACATAATTGGCAACCAGATCCATAAACAAATTAGTGATGATCTCCAACAAGCACAATAGATGTTTTTGACTACTTATCAACAATCGATTCTTGGCCCAAAGGGCATTTTTAATCAATTGTACGTTCTCTATTTAAAGGGATATGCGATTATGTTATAGTAATTTTTATGCAATGCAATTGATGATGATTAATAGAGGTTTTAGAGAGAGAAGCTCTGGGATTTTCTAGAAGGAGAAAGTTTGTGAGGTTGCTTGGGGTGGCTCTATACTTAAGATCGATTTCTAGGAACTTCATAGCCCTTGGGGGACTGCCCCCCTAACTGTTGAATGGAAGCCGTGACCGTGTAAGGAATATATGACTTTTGATCACAACAAGGAGCAATGTGATAACAAGGAAGTGAAGAAAGAAATTCAGAAGGAGAAAGTAGATGACGTGGTTGTGTGATTGGGAGGGAAAGATGACGTGTCTGCAAATGTGGCTGTACATGCGGCATATAAGGTTGATGTGGTTGTCCAACTCATTAAAGTTTTTTCGGCTGAAGAGAATAGTCTAGCTATCATCGCATGTGATAACATGATGGATAAGGATTGTAGCATAACCGAACAACCTAAGGTAGCGCTGAAATTGGCAGCAGTTTCTTCAATTACTCTCAAATAAAATCAAATCCTGCAGATTTGAATGTGGGCAGGGAATTTGTCAAGGATAAATCTGGTGGGAAACATACTCCTAATGAAATTCGGATAGTCGAAATCTAAGAAGAGGATCTGTCAAAAAATTTAGTGCAAATCGAAAATCCCTTAGGTGTGTTGGACCCTGATTTGAGGGACAATTATCAAGATGAGAATGTGGAAATGGGTAGTTTGAATACTTCTGGAATTTGAACCCGAATTGTCAAGTGTAGCAACTCCAGGAAAATATAAAAAAGGAGGCAAGAAGAAGAATAAAATTGAACCAGTGGTTACTAATAGAATCAGAGGAGACAATTACATTGTTCACTCCAAAGTTGTGAATCTCCACTAAGCTTGCTGAATTGCGAACAATTCAACCAAATTTATATCGGCAAAAGAGCAAACTCCATATGAACAAAGAATAAACCTGCCCCAATCATCTCTCAAAATCCACCCAAACACCGACCTCCCGTTAGTCATTGCTCCATCTGTGTTAACCTTGACAAATTATTCTTGCGGCCGAGACCATCTGCAAAAAAATAGGAATCCTCGCCTGGGGGGTGAAAGATCATATCTCCAGTTATGTGTTTTTTTACCAATCAGCCTCCGCCATACCTAAATCAGAGTATCGAATAATTAGCTCTTGAATAGTACCATTCAAGATTTGTTTTCGTTCTTAAAGACTCCTTCAAATATTTTTTTATTCCGTTCCCTCCAAACAAGATAAAAAAGAGCATTAGACGCTGCTTTAACCCAAATGCCAAAAGCTGTCTTGTTATCACATGCATTCTCCAAAACCATCATCATCCCTGAGCTTCGTTCCATATTATCAGAAAAAATTTCATACCGTCGCATTACAGATCCCCAAATCCAACCCAAAAATGTACATTTCCAGAAAATGTGTTCATTAGTCTGCCTATCTTTGCAACAAAGGACACATTTGGACGGAATCATAAATCCTCTCTGCAACAACTTCTCTATCGTCATTAGTTTATTTTGGATGGCTAACAATGCATGCATATAATGTCATAAGCTCCTTATGCCAAACAAACCTACTCCATCTAAACTGGTCTTGTTGCTCATGAATCACATACCAGGCACTTCACACCATGAATTTCCCATCAGCTGTAATATTCCACAACTAGAACAAGAGTTTAACATCATGTGCTTTTGAATTCTTTTGGAGGGAAGCAAATCGTGTGGCTAATTTTTTGGCTATGTAACTGAGGATGAGTTTGTTCCTCCTCAAGAGCTTGACGTGATTATGCTTGATGATTTACCTTGTAATTATCTTCGCTAGCATCATTAACGAAAGGGAGGGATGCCTCAAAACCACGCTTACCGATCAAAAGATAAAAAAAACATTTTACTATAAAATATAGCAAGATGCCAAGCATTTCATTATTTAGGATTAGGTCATGTAGTTATGATAGTTGTGTTGCACCGTATTAAGGTGTGAGAATATACTGAATCATGTTGATATTGTTTTATAAAGTACATGTATCCGATTTATTTATTTAAAAAAGAATCTCATCAGATCAAATATATCCGGATAATAATTTACATCCTTAATATTTTCATATTGTGTGTAGAAAAATACACTAACTGGTGGCACTCTTACGCATGATTTTGATAAAAAATAATAATATGGAATTCTTAGTGTATAGTAGTAATTAGGGCTAAGCTTCAGTTTTGTGAATATTTATGCATGTATTGTCATTCAAGCTACATAATGTTATTCAGATTTACATTGATGAGTAAAAGGGCTTTGTCATGAGGACCCACAACGTGACAAAAGCCTATATTTGACGGCCCAAGGCTGTCGAATTTCATAAATTTCACGGACCAAGACGTCAAAATTTTCGTTGTCAAATTAATTTTTTTCGATGGACCGAAACCATTAAATTAATGGAGGATGGGAGAAATTTGATGGCTCTAAGCCATCGAATTGGGGATCATAAAAAATTTCAATGGCCATAGGCCATCAAAATTCTCTTTCTAAAATTTGTGGGTTTTGACCCGTCGAATTTTCTTGTCACAATTTCCAGTTTTCACATAATGATCCATTGCTCATAATGTGCGCGTGCAAGTGTGTGTGTGTGTGTGTGTTCTTGATGCATGTGTACCCTTTGATGCACCATAGATGTGCTGTGTGATCACATTGTGAGTTGTCTTTTAAAATTTAGTTGTTAGAGTTTGGTTTCGAAACTTAATATATAATGGCTTTTCATAGGGAGTAAGTGACGCCTCATGGTGAAACAATATATCTACCCACATTAGTTACATTAATTATTTTTCTTGTATAACTGCTACTTCTTTTTGAGCTTAAGTAATTATGTTACAATTTTCATTACTTGCTCCCGTAATTGTCCGACAGACCGTGAATGATGTAATCATCGGGTTAATATATTACATGATTCACTTATACTCATTGAGGACAAAGCAAATTTCAAGCGCCAAACGTATGACCTTACAAGTAATGTTCAACAAAAGAATGTTGAAGGGGTATAAAAATATTGATGAAATGGTGAAGGCAAATATATGGGGCAACCAAGTGAGCTGTGTTTATACATCAATGCCCTCTTATACTCATATTGAAGAAGTTGATCCCCTACATTTCATGTTCAAAGCAAAGGAAGATATGAAGAGAAATAAAAATTCGATGTCTATTTTTCTCCATGACGCAATATTGACCACATACAGATGCATTACTGGACAAAAGGTTAGACTTCAATTCTATTTATTAGTAAAAAATTTGGAAGAAATTTTTTCTGCTAAGAGTGCGTTTTTTCACTGTAGGGGTTTGCTCAATTTGTCTATAAAAGTTTCAAGAACACAAGTTCCTTGATTTCAAATTTGATTGGTCCTAAGGAGAAAATGAAATTAGCGAACTGTCCAGTTAGTGGTTTCTATTTCATTGTGACAGGAATACCTCAGGTATTTAATATTCATCTATTATTTCCTTTCTTTTTTATTTCATAGAATAATATCTTACATAAGATTCTAATACGTTATTGTTTGAGTTTGATTGTAATTTTTTATGTTAATTAATACTTTAATTAATCTCTCCACTTAAAAAATTCATACTAAATAATGATACCTAATATAAATGTGTTTAGTTCCCATCTGATGAACTTCATCATTCACTAAGTTAATTTTACTTGAACTTTCATAGTAAATATCAACTCCATATTGTAGAAAATCAATGTCATTTATAAATCGGCAGCTTGGTTGGGTTCCCTCCAATTGAACTCCACACAAAATGATGCAAATCTGCTTCCGAGCATAGCAATTTGATATAGCAACACCTCACAGCTCAATGAGGCTTCTAATTCTCTATTGATGGCTTTTCTTGCATAGCTTGAATCCGAATAACAATAATTTTATCAAAATCTTTTGTAACAGCAAATCGGAGAGCTTAAATGATAGTGTGTAATTCTATGACCCATTACCATTGCCAATATATGTACTTTTTTTTAATCTCTTCAGATCACAACCAGCCCCCACCCCCGCTCCCCTTCCCTCAAAGAAAAAAAGAACAAAAATTCCGACCAAGAGAATCATCCCTTATCTCGTAACCATCAAAAAGCACCTTCACATCATCCATAATGTGCCAACGCATTTGAGACTGTTATAGATTGACTTTCCCTCAAAAGAAATTTGTTAGGCTCGCTCCATATATGAGAAATAGTTGTTGCTTATATAGGCCAAACAAAGCATCTCAACAACCTTTCTAGAAAATCGGACACTTTGGAGAATGATAATATTAAACATATCAAAATCGAGTATCATCTTAGTGCATTAAAGTTCCTGAAGGATTGACCTATATTCCTTGGATAGATAGATATGGTATGATAGCTAACTTCTTTACAAAAGGACCTTGGCTAAGAGTTTTCAAAGAGCATGTAATTGATAGTCTTTAATTACGCTAATTGAGTGATGAGTTATCTTCAAATGTTTTTATGTACTGGTTTAATACTCTCATTGATTATTCATAGTTGGCTATAATAAAAAAAAAATTCTTACACACAAATTTTGTGTCTGTGCTGTGAGAGACAATTTTTGTGTTCATGCAATGAGAGACAAATTTTGTGGTATAGTGATTTTGTTACTCAACCTGACAGGGTGACTCAAAAATTCAACTGACGTGTACCTGCAAGAACCATAGATTTTCCCTTGAGATACACTACTACACATCCCCATAAAACATGTGCAGTTGTGTATCTCGAGGGAAAAAATCTACGGTTCTGCACCTGCCACATCAGTGAGTTATTGAGTTACCCTGTCAGGTTGAGTTACAAAATCATCACTCAATTTTGAGTCTATGCAATGAGATTATATATGAAGTTGAGACATTTACTGGACAGACCTATCTGTTCAATTTTTATTACAAAAACTCCTTACTTTACTAACTTTGTATATATGAAGTAGGACAATATGAGAATGGGCATGAGGGATGTGCATTGCTCTTATGCCACTTGTAAGAAAGATCAAACTCTTAAGTTCAATTATAGTGCTAATTTGGAGATAGATGAGTTGTCCTACTGTCAAATGGGAATACTTGTACATTCATGATCCACTATACAATGAAAATTGAAGTGATACATAATCGAATCCCTTTATACAATGTTATAAAAAATAAAATAATAATAATAAAAGATTACACACTCGACTTTTAAAGGTTGCAATACTAACAGAAGCTTTTTCTAAAACTTACTAGTTATACGTGCAGAGAAAGTAAGAAAATTTTAAACTTCCTATAATAATAATAATAAATATTTAATTAATTAGTATATATATATATATATATATATATATATATATTATATATATATATATATATATGTTGCCTTATTATCTTCTCTTCTTGCATGAATATCTAAGATATGGTTCAATTTGGTGTGTAATTGGTTTGCAGAGTCTTCGTTTTACAGTAGTTTCTTACATGGGACAGCTAAAGCTGGTGACAACAATGCAAAGGGAATTTATTAATTCCCGGATTTTTACTTCTTGCATGAATGAAGCTTTTGAAAAGACTTTTGAAGCAGCTAGCAAAAAGGAGAACTAACCAGTATAATTCAAAAGATTTACTTAGGGAGTGATCCGAGATGCCTATAATACCTCCATCTTTATTTCTATTTTTGATTGATCTGACAATAATATATTACTATCAAATTCTTAAGCTAGTTTATGCTACGGTGCTTCTATGTGAAAACTAAAAAATTCAACAGGAAAATTTGACGGTTCAAGGCCTATGAATTTTAAAAATCAAAATTTGATGGCCTAGGGCCATTGTAACTTGCGATTTTCCCTAGATTCGATGGCTTAGAGTCATCAAACTTTTCTCATCCTTCATTAATTTGACGGCTTTGATTTGATGAAGGAAAAAATTCGACAATGGAAATTTTGACGCCATGGTCCGTCAAAATTTTCAAAATTCAACAGCCTTGGCCCGTCAAATATGAACTTTTTTCACATTGTGTTGGTTGGTCCACCAGCCCAACATATTTCATAAATATATGGCCCACAAAAACAATGGCTCAAAAAATGAATGATCATGACCCCTTTAATTAATGGGGCTATGCTGTTATCCAGTAATTTTATTTATTTTTACTTAAAAGTAATGGGATTTTTTGGAATTTATGTTCTCATCTGATGAAATAATGTCGTCAGGTAACATTATTGGATCATAAGTACACAAGTTAGGCTTGTGTACCTTGTTCACCAACTTGTAAATTTGAAATGGTCACAATGGAGGATGAGATGTGTATCATATTTTATATGATGGACACTGGACAGATGGGTAATTGACTTCAAACTTTTATCTACATTGACAAATCATATCCTTCATAAGTTGTGTCCTCTTGTGCATTGGTTTTCAAAAGAAATGAGGTGTTTGTCTCCATACATGTGCACATGAAAATCAAGTGGTGATATTTGATAAAGGAGTTTTACTCAATTCCTAAAAATATGCCCAAGTAATGGTGAAATATTTTCTAATAGTTTTTTTTTTATTTATCGTACTTTCATTTCGAGAAATTAAATTCCTGAATTGTCCACTTTGGGACCATATCATTTCATGGGTGTAGTTTCTAGAAACATAATTTAATTTAAGATTTCCCACTCAGATTTGTAAAACTTTCTTCATGGGCCTGAATTTACAATTGGGTCTATGTGAAGTTTAAGTTAAAAACTAAAAATCTAAGGGTTTGGTAATATTTGGGCATGTAGAATACTACCCAAGTGCCCTACATAGATGTTTTTTGTTTTTTTTTTTTTTTTTTTTTGGAGGATTGGGGCAGTTGAACCATTCTACAGAGAACACATTATGCACGAGAAATAAGAGAAACTTAAGTTTATTAGTATCTTTGATTACTGCTTTAAGCATACATATCTGAGAAAAGAATGTTAAACTTCACAATTATAAAAGCAAGCACAATTTTGGGTTCAAGGCCTTAAGCAAACTCCATCTCCATTGTACTTTTGGAGGCATTTTTTTAACAGCTGGAGGGATTGCAACCGGTTCCAATACTTACTGTTTTGCAATTCCTCCCTTCAGCCTCAATGTGAGGATCATCGTCACAGCTTCGAAAAGAAAATATCATTAAATTATATTATCATTTTATTAATAATATTAAGACGATAAGAAAACATGAAATTTCAATATATGGCAACTATTTAGACCTTATTTTTTTTGTCAATTGTGAATCTAATGTACCTACAAGCATTACCAGACTAAAGCTGAAATAATATTTTACACTAAGTTGAATGGGTTAATGTCGAGGTGTGCTTAAACAATAGATGCTTTTCACACATGTCTCTATGAAAAACATCTATGGCTTCGAACACACATCAGCAAAAGTGTGAATTGATGTCCTTTTTAATGTTACTTCAGAATTTCCCTAAGATTAATGATTAACATCTGATACATTACAATTAAAGATCTATTAATTAATAATTATCTTAATATGGCTGAATTGGTGTTGGTTGACACAAAAATTTAGAAGACCGAAAATGCCGCCATTTTACATTTAACCTTAATATTATCAAGGTCATTTTTGACAAAACAAACAAAATAAAATTCCCACTACCTTATAACCACGTTGGTTAGTTTTGTAATCTTTCAATATTATAGAAATATTCTTTATACTATGTTATCTATAGAATTACTTTAATTAGGCAATATTTTAAGTTACAAAAAAGATCCTTAAGATATATTAATTGGTAAAAGATGATATAAAATTAGATAGTCTAATCAAAATAAGTTTTAAAGAAAAATATAAGTATTTTTTAATTGGTAAGCGGGGGTTTAAGGGACCCCTCCCTAAAAAACACTACTAACGAGTGTAAAAACAAGATAAATCGTCTTCTACAATTCTTAGAAGATCTTGAGGAACATTGGATCTATCTTGAATAATAAAAAAATCATCCGAACTAGCACCCAATTTTGCTAAAAAATCTGCTGCCCTATTTGCCTCTCTCCACTAGAATTCAAATTCACATTCATCAAAGCAATGAGTTTAGTCTGCAATTTCCTTCAACACTTCTTCATATTTCCATGAAGGGGTAATGTCTCTCTTTATGCATTTAATTGAATATAACGAATATGAAGAAATTAGAATTTTTTTGAATTCCCTCGAGCTTGCAAATCTCATTACTTCAAAAATTGCTTGGATTTCAATTTGTATGACATCCTCTTCCTCAATGTTACTCTAGCCAGCAAACTGAATTAACCCATCTTTGTCTCTCCCAATGAATCCAAATCCCGCCCCTTGCGCTGATCCAGATCCATCGGTGTTAATCTTCAACACATTTATCCACTGGAGGTACCGAAGATATACGATGTATAGTAAGTGGCACCACAGAGAAATAGTAGATCTAGTTGATCAAAATCTGCTGCGTTACCTGTGGAGATTTCTCTGCAACAAATATCCCATCAAATCGGTTCTTTACTACCTCTTTCACCTATTTTAAAACCATTTCCTTTTAGAAGAACAAATCAGCAAATACTCTTTGATTCCTCTTTTTCCAATAGAAATATATCACTGCACAGAATGTTATATTCAACATTTGATTTATCTATATTTCTTGAAAACGCATGTTCTTGATAGCCTGCACTTTCTCTTCAATTGTCCCCATACCAATTCTAATAATTCCAAATTTCTGTAGACACTTTTTCCATATCCATCGGGTATATGAGCATTTAAAGAACAGATGATCATTTGTCTATTGATTGTTACAACACAATGCACACCGAGAAACCCATTTAAACCCCCTCTTGTTAAGATTTTCTACCGTCAATAATTCCTTTGAGTTACTAATTGATAAGGTCCTGGAAAGTCATTTTTGGGACCATAATTACAAAAGGATTACCGACACTTAATTGTTATTTCTCCTCAAATAAAAGAAAATTATATAAAATTGCCAAATTATTGAGCTAATGGAATTTCTAATTTAATTGCAGGTAAAAAGGTCAAATTCGGAGACAAATAAAAATGAAACAATTTTTATTACAATGCTCAAACCAAGGTGAATCATCCACCCAAAATTCAGAGCCAAACATTGCCATGTCCCACACTGCGGTAACCTTGTGGTGTGCCATGGTGATCTCAAGGAGATATGCCTCGAGATTTGTGTTAAAGTTTCTAGACCTTTTGGCTGTTGCAGTAGTGGACCTTTTTCAAATCAACTAGGGTGAAAATGACCCATAAACCCAAAAGAAAATTTATAAATTGAGGGGTTGTCCCAAAAAAAAGGGTCCCTCTTCTTCTTCCTAATTTTGATTTGTATTTTTTTATTTTTGTTGAGAAAGAGAGTTCATGTAGAGTGAGAGCTAGAGAATCATCTCTTTCCCTTTTCTCCTTTCTCTCCTCTTGTAAACCAAGTGTAGTTTTGATCATGCTTTCAAGCTTTGGAATCAAAGAGTAACAAAGAATTTCTCATTCTCTTATCCACTCTACTCTTTGTCTTTTACTTTGTTGCAATTTGTTCCTTGGGATGACCGGCTAGACTCTCCATAGAGAGGTCAATGAAGCCAGAGTGAGCTTATCTTAATCTTATCAATTCAATTCTATTGTGCCTATTTTTAATGTATTTTTGTAAAGACTCTTAAGTTTGAGATTATCCGATTTATATCTATTATTCTATTTTTGATGATTCTTGCTTAAAGAAGTTCAAGCCTAATCATACTCAGTAATAAACCTGAGAAATAAATTTGATAATCTCACCTTAATCAAAGATTCACCTATATTTCCGATTCACCTAAAAGAATTAACCGATTTATCTTCCAATCCACAAATAAGAGTTTTGTTGCATGGATTGAGATAAAAATATAATTGTTCAGACTTTAAGATAGCTTACAAGGGTTAATTTGATCTCTCCAATCTTTATTTTGCATTTCAATTCTTGCTTTAATTTCATTCTACTTCTTAGTTGTAATTTCTCTATACTCTATTTTAATTTGGTGTTAAAAATTTGTATTGATTTTAAGTCTAAAGAAAATTTGAATCGATTGTTGTCTCTGTGGATTGAACTTTGCTTGTCAAAGTTTATTATTATTTGTTCAATTTATTTTCTATAATTTGCTTCGAACAAATTTACATTGTTGCCGGGGACAACGATTTCGATTCATTTTCATGTTAATAAGAACCCAATAAATATTCGATATAGATTCAAATTGTGTTTGTTTAAAACAAAAACTAAATGGACAAAATCAGAGACCAAAATATTTTTGTTACAATCCTCGATACATCAGAAACTTGTTCCAAAAAGAAATTTCCAATTTCGTCAGAATTTTACCGCACTGCGGTGAGCCCTTGGTGCGCTGCGATGACGTGGCAAATTTTGACTTTGAATTTTTGTGATCAAGCTTTTGACATCCTGATCATTGTAATGAAAATATTTTTTTTTTCTTAGCATTCTAACTTGAATGCTCTTGCTATTTTCAGGTGAAGGAATTAACAAAAGGCGACTCATGAAATTTTTATCCACCGACTCAATTTTCTGCTAAGAAGATAGCAATTTTTAATTTTTTTAGAAAACATTTTGTATTAGAAACTTGAAGTAGTAATAATTTTTAATTTGATTTGAGAAGGCTCGGACTGTAATAGTTCTTGAGACGGACGATAGTAGGATGAAACTGTCTCAGCCCTTCGGGTTCATACACTGAAATTGATGTCGGTGGCCTAAATTGACTCAAATTGTTTATCCCCCGTCAAGAATGGGAGGTAATATTCGAACCATTCACGTAACTCTTATCAGTAGGTTTCTGTATTGATTTTAGATAGTTGAATTGTACACCTCAATTGCATATAAGATAAGAATTGGATTTCATCACCGATATCTTGCCTTCTTAAGAATTTGAATTCACAGTCAAAAGTTTAATTAAAATTGGTTAGACTCAACTCTAGGCCTCACCTAGCTCATTAAACAAAGTTAATCTAAATTGCACCAATTGTACTTCTTAATCAAAATCAGTGCCTAAGCGAGATCCTGCTCCACTGTACCTTATGTACTAAAGGGATAAATAACTGTAGACACCCCATTTTTGAATCCTCCTGACTTGGCGATCCGTTATCTGGTTGTTGTAAATTCCTAATAATGAGCGTAAAGAACTCGAAAACTTGTGAGAAGCATCCTTCCAATTACCTCTGTCTTCTAGTTCTATTCTCTTCTTTCTTCTGACCACGTGACATAGAATTACGTACGCTTAGGATCGTTACACCTTTCACTCGACTGAGCAAGCACGTACGTTTAGGTTCGCTATATATTTCGATAACTTAGAGATCTCTTTACGCTAAGAAAACATGACCTCAAGACTTAGAAATATTCACTTTAGGACCAAAAAAAATTTCACGCTAAAATTTACTAAAATGGACAAAAATTGATAAAATGACAAAAATACCCTTCATGAATTTCAGACCTCTGAAAAGTTTTGAAAGTACCTCCAATTGCCTTTAGAATATGATTTTGAGTCTAACGGGACCCAAACAAATAAAAACAAAGAAATTTATGAAAAATCACAAAATGACAAAAACGCCCATCGATGTTCAACTTGAACATAGAGACCTTGACTCTTAAGAAAACCGAAATAAAACAACCAATTTGAAATTTTTTTAAATCGAAATGAAAATTAAAATTTAAACATCAGCTTGAAAAATGTAAATCAATATTCAATCCAAAACTTAATCAACCCATTAACATTTAGTTAGAATCCAATCAACCCATTAACATCCAATCAACCAATCAATATTTTAATTAAAATTCGATCAACTAATCGAAGTTAAATTAAAATTTAAAATCCAATCGATTAACTAATCAAAAATAAAATCGACCAATCAATATAAAAAATCCAATCTAATCAAAATCAAATTTAAATTAAAAATTAAAAATTAAAATCAAATTTAAATTCAATCTAAACATCAAATTCAAATTTAAATCAAAATATCATCAAAACCAAACTAAAACTTGAAATCAAATTAAAATTTTAAATCAAAATTTCATCAAAATTCACTTAAAAATGTAAATTAAGAGTTAATCAATGAATAAATCAAAATTTAATCAAATTAAAATTCAAAATTAAAGTAAAATCTAATCAACTAATAAAAATTTCAAATTTAAAAATTAATTGCCCATAAAATTGGAACTAAAATCAAAACAATTACTTAAAAATCGAAAATCGACCAATCACGGATTTATCGATGAGAGACCATCAACAAGGTGAGTAGTGTGGGATCATTTCCCATTCTCTTACTAAGAATTAAGAAAGAAAAAATAAGAAACATAGAACGTTAAAAGAGAAAGGAGGAACAAAAATAAAAAGATTGTTTGGGTATAAAACCCTCCACACGTTCTCTCTAAAGGGGGCTCTTCGACGTCTCTCCTTCTCCCTTCCATTCTCTCCACGTTTTAAAGAGGTCTGGACTCCTCTCCCACGCTCTCTTTCTGCCCTCTCCTCTCTCTTACGTCTCCCTCTCGCTCAGCTTATCCACTCTCTCCTTTTTCGTTTTTCTGGACAGTACTCAAGCATTGATATTGCCATGTCCTTGAGTGATACAACCAGATAAAGAAAAGGGGGGTATTAATGGTGGTGGTAAATAGGGTTGGGGCTTCCTCATAGAGGAAAACAAGATGACCTAACATCTAGTTGATGAGTTAGTCGACTTGGACGAACTCGTAGATTGGATTACTAAAACCCATGTTTTTGGTTTATTTGGATCTCACATCACGCCAGTTTTACCCCGTCATCTCTTTGTAAAAGCTAATTCATAACATAATAGTTAAAAGGGAGAGTTTGGGAGTAGGGCATACAGAACAATAATCATGTGTAAGGAACCCTTTCCAAACTGCAAGTAAAAAAAAGAAGGTACACTTTAATTTAAGAGGTTATGTTGAAATATATTTCAACCAGATCAATTCTTAATGTGCATAAAAGGTTCACTGTGTTGGTAAATCCAAAAAAGTTAAGGGTTGAATTAGGTGTGATATGTGCACACCAAGGTTTCTGTGTATGAAAGCATTTTCAGGTTAACCTACAAGCAAACAAAAGTGGTAAAAAAAATTTTGAATTGATATCCAAGAACATCATTTCTTGAAGTGCATAAGTACTTGTGTTGATAAATGCTAAAATACAAAGGTTTTGTGTGCCACCATGGATGTCAAATATTGATGTGTATTAAATGACTTAAATAGTAAGCCCAAATAGGAACTTGAATAAAAAATTAAGAGTTGGGATTGTTACATGCTTTGCACACACAAATTTTAGTGGGTTGAAACATCTACTTAAGAAGCTCAGGATGTGCTTCAATGGGCATCAAATTTGATGCTCATTAAGGCCCACCAAAGAATGAGGAAAAAGGAAAATAAAAGGCAAAATTGGTAGGTAACAATTCAATTAGTGGGGATTCCCTCAAACTTGAGTCTCCAGATCAAATTTTACTTTTTGGGAGCCAATTGAGATAATAATGTAGACACCCTTTTTTTGCAACTATCTTATTTGACAATTAGTGGGAATTCCCTCAAACTTGAGTCTCCAGATCAAATTTAACTTTTGGGGAGCCAATTGAAATAATAGTGTAGACACCCATTTTTTTGCATCTACCCAATTCGACAATTCGTCACTCGACTGTTGTAAATTCCTAATGATAAGCGTAGAATATGCGCAGAAGCCGAAAGTTTGTAAGAGTCCCTCTTCTAATTCCCTTTAATTCTTTTCTAGTCCTCGTGATTTAATCTCTCTTTTACTTGGTATGTTCGATGTAGAAATTACGTATGCTTAGGTTCGCCATACATTTTGATAACGTAAAGATCTCGCAACGCTAGGAAAATGTGATCTCGAGACTTAAAAATAATCACAGTGGGTCTAAAAGAATTCGTTATTCAAAATTCACAAAAATTGACAAAATGACTAAATACCCAACACAGGTCCTACACCTCCGAAATATTTCAAAAATACTTCCATTACTCTTGAAATGTGATTTAAAGTTTAACGAGAGTAAAATCGATGAAAATTGAGGAACTTATAAAAAATTATAAAAATGACCAAAATATTTCTTGATGTTTGACTTTTACATAGAAACCTCAATTCCTACAAAAATGTGACTAAAAATAAACTTTCGACAATATTTACGCATATCGAGAAATTTTAGAAACCTCCCACGCTTAGGAAAATAAAAAATTTTCACATAAAATGAAGATTTTCATTTACATGAAATGACACCCATCGCAACATAAAATGACAAAAATTCATCACATAAATTGATAAATTTTACTAAATTAAATGATGAGATATTTTATTTAATTTGTTTTAGCATTCTTCGATGATGAAAAAAGTCCAAAACTGGAATGTGCTAGAATCATAGATTTATGCCTCGGGATACACATTTGCACATCCCCATAAATATGTGAAGTTGTACATCCCGAGGGAAAAAAAGGATCTATGGTTCTAACACATGCCACATCAAGAGAGTATTTTGAGTATGCTATGTGAGGGAGTCAGAAAAACATTAGTCTATTAAGTTGTATGAAGATAGATCGAATCATGTTGATGTTGTATTTCGGGTACTTATATAACTAAATATATTCCAATTCTCTATTCAATAAGAATCTCATTGGAGATCAAATGCATCCGGATATTCACATAATCTTTAATATTTACTTGTTAAGATAGTCTAAACTTATTCTTAAAGCTTTTAAATTAAACACAATTGTTTGTGACAATTGTTTTTAAGTGTGCGAGTGCCTAAGTGAGTTATTGTGGCTACTAAGACACTTTGATAAGGCTTACTTGAGCTAGATCACGAGGATTAGTTGGAGTGCCGAATGGGCACTCAATAACGAGGGGATAGGTCAATGGACCAGGCTTTGTTGAGCACAATGATCTCATGCGCTGTCTTTCCGTTGGTAGTGTTGACACTGCTAACGAATATTTACTCAATTTCAATGCATTGAGTTGCACTCCTTCCTAATTGTTAATTCATTAAATACCATTCTCTCAGCTTTTTTCTTGACACAATAAAACTATCCAATTCTTTCAAAATTTCTTCATGTGGTCTTTCTGTTCACCATCCAAATTTTTTCAAACTGATCGAGATCTAAAAAAAAATTGGTTTACAATCTCATCTCATCGTCCTAACAACAACAAAATGCAACTCTCAATTCATTAGCTTAAAAGCTGTTTTGCAATGCTATCGATTATAGCCAATCTAAACTCTCATTGAGGACCTACTTAGAGGTTGCACACATGCTTTGGATGTATCAGTGGCATGGTGATAGAGAATGAAGGCCAAGGTTATTGACATTCATTGCATTGAAAGATCTCTTTTGTTAGCTAAAACCAATAGAATGACATCGCATTTAATCCTTGCCAAATACACTCCATTTTCACAATAATCAACAATTTACATGGCCAATTCCATCGTCATTGTTAAGCATCTCCAAGACTTTCTTTCCAAGGAATTTTGTCCACTACATCCTAGCATAACCGAACAACCTAAGGTAGCGCTGAAATTGGTAACAGTTTCTTCAATTACTCTCCAACGAAATCAAATCCTGCAGATTTGAATGTGGGCTGGGAATTTGTCAAGGGTAAATCTGGAGGGAAACATACTCCTAATGAATTAGGATAGTCGAAATCCAAGCAGAGTATTTGTCAAAAAATTTAGAAGTTGCACTTTTCGTGCGACGTATGCAAATCGAAAATCCCTTAGGTGCGTTGGACCCTGATTTGAGGGACAATTATCAGGATGAGAACGTGGAAATGGGTAGTTTGAATACTTGTGGAATTTGAACCCGAATTGTCAAGTGTAGCAACTCCAGGAAAAACTAAAAAGGAGGCAAGAAGAAGAATAGAATTGAACCAGTGGTTACCAATAGAATCAGAGGAGACAATTACATTGTTCACTCCGAAATTGTGAATCTCCACTAAGGCTTGCTGAATTGTGAACAACTCAACCAAATTTATATCAGCAAAAGAGCAAATTCCATACGAACAAAGAATAAACCTGCCCCAATCATCTCTCAAAATCCACCCAAATGTTGACCTCCCATTAGTCATTGCTCCATCTGTGTTAACGTTGACAAATTGTTCTTGCATCCGGGACCATCTGCTAAAAATAGGAATCCTCGCCTTGGGGGGTGAAAGATCATACCTCCAGTTAATTTGTAAAATGCATTTTTTTTACCAATCAGCCTCCACTATACCCAAATCAGAGTATCGAAGAATAAGCTCTTGAATAATATCATTCAAGTTCTGTTTTTGTTCTTGAAGACTCCTTCAAATATTTTTTAATTCCGTTCCCTCCAAACATGATAAAAAAGTGCATTAGATGCTGCTTTAACCAAAATGGCAAAAGCTGTCTTGTTATCACATGCATTCTCCAAAACTATGATCATCATCCCCGAGCTTCGTTCCATATTATCAGAAAAAATTTCATACCGTCGCATTATGGATCTCAAAATCCAGCTCAAAAAAGTACGGTTCCAGAAAATGAGTTCATTAGTCTCCCTATCTTTGCAACAAAGGATACATTTTGACAGAATCATAAATCCTCTCTTCAATAACTTCTCTATTGTCATTAGTTTATTTTGGATAGCTAACCATGCACACATAGAATGCCATATGCTCCTTATGCCAAACAAACTTACTCCATCTAAACTGATCTTCTTGCTCATGAATCGCATACCAGGCACTTCTCATCGTGAATTTCTCATTAGCTGTAATATTCCACAACTAGACAAGAGTTTACATCATGTGCTTTTGAATTCTTTTGGAGGGACACATATCGTGCGGCTAATTTTTTGGCTCAGTGTCTATACTAGAGATTTCAATGTAAATGAGGATGAGTTTGTTCTTCCTCAAGAGCTTGAAGTAATTATGCTTGGTGATTTAACTTGTAATTATCTTAGCTAGCATCATTAATAAAAAGGAGAGATCCCTCAAAACCCAGATTACCAATCGAAAAAAAAAAAAAGAAAACATTATTTAGGATTAGGTCATTTAGTTATGATAGTATGTTGCACCGTATTAAGGTGTGAGAATATACTGAAACATGTTGATGTTTTGTGTCAGGGCATAGTTATAAAGTACATGTATCCAATTTCTTTATTTAAAAAGAATCTCATCAGAGATCAAATATATCCGGACATTAATTTACATCCTTAATATTTTCATACTGTGTGTAGAAAAATACACTAACTGGTGGCACTCTCATGCATGATTTTGATAAAAAATAATAATATGGAATTCTTATTGTATAGTATTAATAAGGACTGAGTGTAGACACCCCATTTTTGTACTTGCCTGATTAATCAATTTGTCAACCCGATTGCGACAGTTCCTTATAATGGATGAATATTCCAATGTTTTTTATTTGTTACTATACAAAAATTTCAAACAAGCAGAACTTTAGAAATCACGCTACGATAGAAAAATATGACTAAAAAATATAGAAATCATCATTTTGAGACAAAAAGAAGTTTTACGAGAAAAATAACTAAAAAATGACTAAATTATCAAAATACCCCTAACATCAAAACATCCCTAGAGTCAACATTACGCTTAGGAAAACCCTTTCAAACACATAAAATAATAAATTAAAATCAAATAAACCGTTTTAACAATTGTCACAAAATTTGACAAAATTATGAAAATGCCCTTATTGGGTCCACAATCATTTCACGCTAAAAAATTCTTAAATGACACAAAATAATACTATTATTGAATTCCTTATGAAAAATGATTTCAAATCATCCAAAAATATCTAAAAAAACCTCGAAACGCAAAAGCCCTCTTGAGGGCAAAACGGTAATTTTCTAATCCTAAAAATTCAAAATTTTAAAATTAATAATTAAAAAATTAATTGACGTAAAGTGAAATCTTAATAAATTAAATTAAAATTATTAAACAATTAAAATCAATTAATTAAGCCCACGGGCCAAATTTTAAGTAGTGCCCCACTTATTCAAGTGGGGCCCACCTGATATTTATTAGAAGGCTCTTCTATTTGGGGTCCCAAAGAATTAAAAATATAATTAGGGGTGTTCTCCAAAAAAACTAAAAAATATTCTTTCATTGTACGTAAGAATTGAAATCCTAATTTAAAACCCTATTTCAAAATCCTAATTAACTTTATCTTTCAGAAACCTAGTCAAATTGAAAATTTCCCAAAAAACTCTATAAATAGGCACCTCCACAACCTAATCTAACAGATTAAGAAAAATCCTAGGACATAGAGGTAAAACACTCTTCCCAACTTTCTTAAAACCCTAAATCTGAAGTCCCAACTCCCTACCTAACACCCATACCTCATTTTTTAACTTAAAAAACTACCCAGAATTCCTCAGAAAACACCCAGAATATCTAGAAAATACTCAGATCTAAGAGGAAAGTACCTCATCTTGGAGATCGAAAGAGAATTTAGTTACGGAGAAAAAATAGGAAAATTCACATGAGGACGTTCTCCACCAGCTCTGAGGGAACCAATTGTTGTAATCACCCGGGTAAGTTAGGTTTTTATTTTATTTTTTTAGGTCGCTTTTAGCAATATAATAATTTTTGGAAAAAGTAGAGACCGACGTTTGCTGAGCGGGATTGGTGCTCAACACCTTCCGATCCCGTAACGTGATCCCCAGACCTTTTCTTTTCGTAGATTAGTACATTTTCTCGATTTTAAGTCATGTTTCGATTCCTAGACCATAAAACTAGGTGATGACTCCCAAACACCAAAAAAATGGATATGCAACTCGCGGATCAAGGGCGCTTTCATTGAACTTTAGTTTTGTGAATATTTATGCATGTATTGTCATTCAAGCTACACAATGTTATTTAGATTTACATTGATGAGCAAATGGGCCGTGTCATGAGGACCCACAATGGGAAAAAAGCCTATATTTGATGGCCCAAGGCCATCAAAATTTTCATTTTCAATTTTTTTTTTTGATGGACCGAAACCGTTAAATTAATGAAGGATGGGAGAAATTTGATGGCTCTAGGCCATCGAATTGGGGATCATCAAAAATTTCAACAGCCATAAGCCATCAAAATTCACTTTCTAAAATTTGTGGGCTTTGGCCCGTCAAATTTTCTTGTCAAAATTTTTAGTTTCCACATAGTGACCCCATTGCTCAGAATGCCAGCGTGCAAGTGTGTGTGTATGTTCTTGATGCATGTGTACCCTGACTTTGATGCACCATAGATGTGTTGTATGACCACATAGTGAGTTGTCTTTTAAAATTAAGTATTTGTTAGAGTTTGGTTTCGAAACTTAATATATGATGGTTTTTCATGGGGAGTAAGTGAAGCCTCATGGTGAACAAAATATATCTACCTACATTAGTTACATTAATTATTTTTTTGTATAAATGCTACTTCTTTTTGAGCTTAAGTATACTTGCTCTCATAATTGTCCGACAAACTGTGAATGATGTAATCATTGGGTTGATATATTACATGATTCGTTTATACTCATTGGGGATGAAGCAAATTTCAAGCGCCACACATATGACCTTACAAGTAATGTTCAACAAAAGAATGTTGAAGAGTATAAAAATATTGATGAAATGGTGAAGGCAAATATATGGGGCAGCCAAGTGAGCTGTTGTTATACATCAATGCCCTCTTATACTCATATTGAAGAAGTTGATCCCCTACATTTCATGTTCAAAGCAAAGGAAGATATGAAGAGAAGTAAAAGTTCAATGTCTATTTTTTTCAATGACGCAATATTGACCACATTCAGATGCATTAGTGGACAAAAGGTTAGACTTCAATTCTATTTATTAGTAAAAAATTTGGTAGAAATTTTTTCTGCTAAGAGTGCGTTTTTTCACTGTAGGGGTTTGCTCAATTTGTCTATAAAAGTTTCAAGAACACAAGTTCCTTGATTTCAAATTTGATTGGTCCTAAGGAGAAAATGAAAATAGCGAACTATCCAGTTAGTGGTTTCTATTTCATTGTGACAGGAATACCTCAGGTATTTAATATTCATCTATTATTTCCTTTCTTTTTTATTTCATAGAATAATATCTTACGTAGGGCTGTCAACGGATACCTATCCGATCGGTTAGTGCTATATCCGAATTCGAATCCAAAAAAAAATATTGATATCCGAATTAGAATTCGAATCCGATTGGATATCTTTAACCAATATTCGAATTCGAATTCAAAAAATATATCGGAAATCCGATAATACCCGATTCGATAAAAATCCTAATTCGATGTAAAAAAAATCTATTGTACTAATTTTTTCAACTTCAGAAGTTTTAATCTTCAACGTATTTCAGTCTTAAAATCAAATAAGCTTTGATTTTTGAAAAAAATATGGTTTTAAAATCAAATAAACTTTGATTTTTGAAAAAAAATTATGAAAAATTTGAATAAAACATACGGTTTTACTGAGAGAGAGAGAGAGAGAGAGAGAGAGAGAGAGATGAAGAAACTACCTGATGCTCGCCGACCGGAGAGGATGGCGGTTATGGAGCTCACACGATTGAAAAAAAGTGGGTTTTAGATTTACTTTGAGAGAGATAGAGAGACAGAGAGGAAATACCTACCTCGATGTTCGCCGGCCGGAGAAGAGGGTGACTGTGTGAGCTTGCACAGTGGAAACCCACGGTAGCTAGAAACGGTTGCTGGTTCTGAGTTTATGGATGAGAGATTAGAGAAGATAATATTTCGAGTTCCATTTCGTTGTGAAACTCGAATACACGAGAGCATATATGTATATAAATAACTTTTGTTGTGTAACATGAATACGTAACAGATGTTTTTTTAATCAGAGCGGATATTATCGAATCGGATATCGTAACATCCGAATTCGTATCCGAAATTCATTCGAATGTTAAAATCACATCCGATAGTCGAAAATTTCGGATAATATCTGATTTTTCGAATTCGAATTCGGATTTTGGCTATCCATTGACACCCCTAATCTTACATAAGATTCTAATACGTTATTGCTTGAGCTTGATTGTAATGTTTTATGTTAATTACTACTTTAATTCTCTCCACTTATAATATTCATACTAAATAATGATACCTAATATAAATGTGTTTAGTTCCCATCTGATGAACTTCATCATTCACTAAGTTAATTTTACTTGAACTTTCATAGTAAATATCAACTCCATATTGTAGAAAATCAAAGTCATTGATAAATCAGCAGCTTGGTTAGTTTCCCTCCAATTGAACTCCACACAAAATGATCCAAATCTGCTTCCAAGCATAGCAACACCTCACAGTTCAATGAGGCTTCCAGTTCTCCATTGATGGCTTTTTTTGCATAGCCCAAATCTGAATAACAATAATTTTATCAAAATCTCTTGTAACAGCAAATCGAAGAGCTTCTATGATAGTTGTGTAATTATATGACCCATTGCCATTGCCAATATATGTACCCTTTTTTAATCTCTTCAGATCACCCACCCCCACCCCCTTCCCTCGAAGAAAAAATAAAATAAAAATCCGACCAATAGAATCATCCCTTATCTCCTAACCATCAAAAACCACCTTCACATCATGCATAATGTGCCGAAGCATTTAAGACTGTTATAGATTGACTTTCCCTCAAAAAGAAATTTGTTGCACTTGCTCCATATATGAGAAATAGTTGTTGCATAGGCCAAACAAAGCATCTCAACAACCTTGCTAGAAAATCGGACACTTTGGAGAACGATAATATTAAACATATCGAAATCGAATATCGTCTTAGTGCATTAGTGCATTAAAGTTCGTGAAGGATTGAACTATATTCCTTGGATAGATACATATTGTATGATAGCTAACTTCTTGACAAAAGGACTTTCGCTAAGAGTTTTCAAAGAGCATGTAATTGATAGTCTTTAATTATGCAAATTGAGTGATGAGTTATCTTCAAATGTTTTTATGTACAGGTTTAATACTCTTGTTGATTATTCATAGTTAGCTATAATTTAAAAAAAAAAATGATTTCTTACACACAAATTTTGTGTCTATGCTGTGAGAGACACAAAATTTTCTGTTTATGTTATGAGAAACAAATTTTGTAGTGTAGTGATTTTGTAACTCAATTAACCTTACAGGGTGACTCAAAAACTCAACTGACGTGTACCCTGCAAGAACCGTAGATTTTTCTTTCGAGATACACAACTGCACATCTCCATATAACATGTGCAGTTATGTATCCCGAGGGGAAAAAATCTACGGTTCTTGCACCTGCCACATTAGTGAGTTTTTGTGTTACCTTGTCAGGTTGAGTTACAAAATCTGCTCTCAATTTTGTGTCTATGCAATGAGATTATATATGAAGTTGAGACATTTACTGGACAGACCTATCCGTTCCATTTTTAGTACAAAAACTCCCTTACTTTACTTTGTATATATGGAGGACAATATGAGAATGGGCATGATAGATTGCATAAGGGATGTGCATTGCTCTTATGCCAGTTGTAAGAAAAATCAAACTCTCAGGTTCAATTATAGTGCTAATTTGGAGATAGATGAGTTTGTCCCACTGTCAAATGGGAATACTTGTACATTCATGATCCACTATTAGTGGTATCCTTGAATTTGAATGAAAATTAATGTAATACATAATCGAATTGCTTTATACAATGTTGTAAAAAATAAACTAATAATAATAAGAGAATGCACACTCGACTTTTAAAGGTTGCAATACTAACAGAACCTTTTTTCTAAAACTTACTAGTTATATGTGCAGACAAAGTAAGAAAATTTTAAACTTTTCTATAATAATAATAATAAAATATTTAATTAATTAGTATATATATATATTATATATATATATATATGTGTTGCCTTGTTATCTTCTCTTCTTGCATGAATTTCTAAGATATGGTTCAATTTGGTATGTAATTGTTTTGCAGAGTCTTCGTTTTACTGTAGTTTCTTACTTGGGACAACTGAAGCTGGTGACAACAATGCAAAGGGAATTTATTAATTCCCGGACTTTTAGTTCTTGCATGAATGAAGCTTTTGAAAAGACTTATCAAGCAGCTAGCAAAAAGGACTGACTTTACATTTCTACTTCATACAGGAGAATTTGAATTTACTATCAAAATCTAAAGCTAGTTTATGCTATGGTGGTTCTTAGTTGGTCCACCAGCCCGACACACTTCATAAATATATGGCCCACAAAAATAATGGCCCAAAAAATGAATGATCATGACCCCATTAACTAATGGGACTATACTGTTATCCAGTAAATTATTTATTTTTACTCAAAAGTAATGGGATTTTTTGGAATTTATGTTCTCCTCTGATGAAATAATGTCATCAGGTAACATTATAGACTCATAAGTACACAACTTAGATGTATGGGAGACCTCCTTGTTCAACAACTTGTAAATTTCAAACGGTCACAATGGCAGAAGAGATGTGCATCACATTTTATGTGATGGACACTGGACAGATGGGTAATTGATTTCAAACTTTTATCTACATTGATAAAACATATCGTTCGTAAGTTGTGTCCTCTTATGCATTGGTTTTCAAAAGAAATGAGGTGTTTGTCTCCATACATGTGCACATGAAAATCAAGTGGTGATTTTTGATAAAGGAGTTTTACCCAATTCTTAAAAATATGCCCAAGTAATGGTGAAATATTTTCTAATAGTTTTTTTTTTTTGATAGTTCTTTCATTTTGAGAAATGATTCCTGAATTGTCCACTTTTGGACCATATCATTCCATGGTTGTAGTTTCTAGAAAAATAATTTAATTTAAGATTTCCCACTCAGATTTGAGAAACTTTCTTCATAGGCTTGAATTTACAATTTGGTCTACGTGAAGTTCAAGTTAAAAACTAAAAATCTAAGGGTTTGGTAATCTTTGGACATGTAGAATACCACCGAAGTGCCCTACATTGATTTTTTTTTTTTTTTTTTTTTGAGAATTGGGGCAGTTGAACCATTCTACAAAAGATTATGCATGAGAAATAAGAGAAAATTAACTCAAGTTTATTAATATCTTTTATTAATGCTTTAAGCATACATATCTGAGAAAAGAATGTAAAACTTCACAGTTGTAAACGCAAGCACAATTTTGGGTTCCAGGCCCTAAGCAAACTCCATCTCCATTGTACTTTTGGAGGCATTTTTTTGTTTTTACAGTTGGAGGGATCGCAACGGGTTCCAATACTTGCTATTTTGCAATTCCTCCCTTCAGCCTCAATGTGAGGCATCATCATCACAGCTGCGGAAAGAAAAAAATCATTAATTATATTATCATTTTATTATTAGTATTAAGAATGATAAGAAAACATGAAATTTCAATATATTGTAATTATTTAGACCTTATTTTTTTGTCAATTGTGCACCTAATGTACCTACAAGGCTACAAGCATTACCAGACTAGAGCTGAAATAAAAAAAGAAGGTACACTTTAATTTAAGAGGTTCTCTTGAATATATTTCAACCACATCAATTCTTGATGTGCATAAAAGGTTCACTGTGTTGGATGGGTTGAATTAGGTGTGAGACGTGCACACCAAGGTTTTTGTGTATGAATGCATTTTCAAGTTAACCGACAAGCAAACAAAAATGGTAAACAAAATTTGAATTGATATTCAAGAACATCATTTCTTGAAGTGCTGTGTTGATAAATGCTAAAATACAAAGGTTTTGTGTGCCTCCATGGATATCAAATTTTGATGTGTATTAAATGACTTAAATGGTGGGCTCAAATAAGAACTTTAAAAAAATGATAAGCGTTGGGATTGTTACATGCTTTGCACGAACACAAAATTTAGTAGGTTGAAACATCTACTTAAGAAGTAATGGTCAGGATGTGCTTCAATGGGCATCAAATTTGATGCTCATTAAGGCCCACCAAAGAATGAGGAAAAAGGAAAATAAAAGGCAAAATTAGTAGGTGTCAATCCAATTAGTGGGGATTCCCTCAAACTTGAGTCTCCAGATCAAATTTAACTCTTTGGGAGCCAATTGAGATAATAATGTAGACATCCCTTTTTTGCATCTAACTTATTCGACAATTCATTAGCCAATTATTGTAGATTCCGAATGATGATCGCAAAATATGTGAAGAAGTCGAAAGCTTGTAAGATGACTTCTTCTAATTCCCTCTAATTCTTTTTTGGTCCTCGTGATTTGATTTCTCTTTTACTTGATACATTCGATGTAGAAATTATGCACGCTTAGGTTCACCATAAATTTGATAACCTAAAGACCTTGCAAAGCTAGGAAAATGTTACCTCAAGACTTAGAAATAATCACATTAGGTCTAAAAGAATTCATTTGCTAAAATTCATAAAAATTGACAAAATGACGCAATACCCCGCATGGTCTTACACTCCCAAAATGTCTCAAAATACATTCAGTGTTTTTTAAATGTGATTTGAAGTCTAACGAGACTAAAATCGATTGAAAATGGAGGAATTTACGAAAAATGATCAAAATGTCTCTTAATGCTTGATTTTTTTACTTAGAAACCTCAACTCAAAAGAAAAACGTGACTAAAAATAAACTTTCGACAATATTTACATATATCGAAAAAATTTAAAAACCCCCCACACTTTGGAAAAAAAAATTATTTATATGGAATAACACCCATCACAACATAAAATGAAAAAAATTTATCACATAAAATGATAAATTTTACTGAATTAAATGACGAGATTTTTTTTATATAAAATGATGATTCCCATCACGTGGAATGACATCGATTGATCACATAAAATGATGATTTTCTATACATGGATTGGCACATTTTGATAATGATAAGATAATGGAAGTGGAATTTTAAATCAAAATTCGGTATCGGATCCCTAGCGATGAAATTTTAAATTTTACTTTTTACACCTCAATTTGAATGGCAAGATTAAACAAAGGCAGGGTGCGAATAGTATTTATTTAAGGGACTCGTTATTTACAAATCAATTAAAAGTCAAAACCAATTAGTCCATTTTTAAAATTGAATTGATCATCAGAATCATTGACCAATCATCAAATTCGACCGTCCATCATCAAGACTTCCAAGCTAAATAAATTTTTTTTAAGCGATCGCCCATAAAACAACCAATTAATAACTTTGTCAAATCGATCTCAAAATCACACTACGTCATAATTCACTAAAAACGACTGCCCCTACAATCGCAAATGGAGTCGTTTTAAAAGGAGTGGTTTTTTAATTGCGACAGCCTAAAACAGTCGGAAAAAACGATTGTTGCTATAGTAAAATGAGGATATAGAGACGGTCAGTGAACGTCGCTATAGGGTATTTTTTTTTTTTTAATTTATTTTACACCTACCCCCCTCACATGTTGCTAAATATTGGAGATACCCCTATATTTTGAAATTGATGACCTAGACCCCAACTAACAACATGAAAAGACCCAAATGCCCCTCATCTTCAACTTTCATAACACTAACTATTTTTCTAACTACCAATTATGCAAATCTAACTACCAATCCAAATTCTAGTCTATAATTTAAAATTATTGAGAATCCATTATTTGGATCAATCTCAAATGCGTTCTTCAAGTCCAACTCAACTATGTCTAAATCAAGTGTCTCTATGTATGCTTCGGCTCTCCGGAAAAACGCTTTTACATTGCTAGGTTCAAGCTTCAATACCTGTTTTGAAATAAGTGAAGTAAATAAAACAAATTTATTAAAACAAAATAACTTTAACATGGACCAATCAAATGGAAATGCAATCAAGATTACCATTGAGCATAGCTTAACAACTTCACTAAAATCCTTCAAATTAAGTTTGCACGTAGCATTGAAAAACTTCCTTGGCTGCTTTTGCTCTTCATTGAAAGTGCTATCGAACTCTACATATTTTGCAACCTAACCGAAGCAATCATGGAAACCATCTTGCACAATACATTGGAAAATATAAAGGGAAATTATAGAAAGACAATCGACTCACATTGAAAAGATTGTACGAAACCAAACAACCAACAACTTAACAGAAATTGAAGATATTAACCAGTGAAGATATGTATTGCTGATTTCTATTGAAATTAATTGATTGTTGATGCAAGGAACTAACACGGTGTGTTGCTTGGAATTGCAAGAAGACAAATGGAATGCATTGTAAAGAAATAAAAAGTCAGGGAAAACATCTTAATAATTGGTTAAAGCAAACATCTTAGTAAGTTAAAGCATATATCTCCAATTTAATTCAGATTTAGTTGCCAAATCAAGCTAACAAGTAATAATTGGTTTAACATCTTAAAAAACAGAATAGAAACACTCACATGGATTATCAAGACTAGGCAATTGACCATTGGGATTTTATTACTATTCTGCATGGAAAACAGGTAGACACTCATTCAACAAAGCATTAATTCAAGGCTTTTATACACGGTTTCAATGTCTACGTACGTGTTTTGGTCGCTCAGCTATCAATAGCCATTAAAAGCACAAATCAACAATCTCCAACTTAATCAAACTGGAAAAAAAAACATTCCTTTAATCAATAAATCTTGGTTGAAGATGCCATACCTTTCCAGAAGACTGCCCATACCCGGAATAACCGTATCTGTATTCAAGAGTATTCAAACAGGAAAACAACCCCAATCACGTAAAGCTCATTAAATATAAGAGTATATATAACAATGGGATGGGATTATAGTTCTAAATTCACACACACACACAAAGGAGGACAAAAAAGAAGGAGAGATTTGAAACTTACAAGTTGTTGCCCAATAACTACTTGAAAAATTCTGAATTTAAAACTGTATTCTTGTTCAATGAACCATCATACATTGTTAAGTCTCAATGAACTCCTTGTTTGACCATTAGCAAGTAGAAGCGGCTTAATGTTTTTTTTTTACTTTTAATAAGTAAAGATATTTCATTAGTTAAAATACGAAGAAAGGGAGTCAAGGCACACAAATATAGAAAAGGGTACAACTTAAAAATAGGTCCCATTCACAAAGAAAAGGCCATTCACAAAGAAACTTCACACTGTCCAAGACCTACAAGTGAGAAGTATACAACCCTAAAGTTAACAAATAGAAAGTTGTAACTCAAGTTTCCTCCCATATCCCTAGAATTTTGCCAAATTACAAAGAAGAACTTGGAAGGGATTGCCAATTATCTAAGCAATGGTCTTGAGAGTCAAGTACTCTCCCTTGGGTCTTTAACATCATAATACAAAAACAGACTACATGCTCTCTATATGTCAGTAATACTAATCAGTTTGATATTTATGGCGTCTTTACATACTCAGGATCCCAAACATTACTAGTAGCAATCATTTAAGTTGCAATAATGCACCAAGGGAAACGTAAGACTTTGCCTTGTATCCCAATATTTGACATAAAAAAGGTCTAGTGTTCATAGCCGACATAAGAATAAAACCCAAAATCAAAGCTCAAACAGAAAAAATTAAATGAGAAATCAGATGTAGCACAAAAATAAACAAACTCGTAGCAACTGTAGTCATTGTAAATGAGACCAGAGCTTGGGATGTCAACACGAATACCCTTCACAGGGAACCAAAGGAAGAGTTCTTGAGCCGAAAAACCAGAGAGAGATTGGATCTGACCATAACTGATTGTGCTCGATATTTAGGTAAAAGAGTCACTAATAAAATGTGATGTGGCCTCACCTCTAAAATTATTTATAGTTATCCTACTCATGAGCATGTCATTGGAAAATTATTTATAATGATTAGCATGTTAAGCAGTCTCTCTGAATTCCTTATTACTAACTAAAATGTTTCATTAATTTCTATATAATGAAGATCATCCACTGTTTTTCATTTAATGCAACATACAAGTTAAAAGTAGCAAGGTGTAAAGAAATGGGATGATGAAAAAATGAAAAGTAGTTGAGTCCTTACATTCATGGTTAGCATCTAGCTGCACATTTACTTCTTTAAAGTAAGGGGCTCTCACCTGAAACGAACCAAATTAGCTGGCTGGTCTTAGTTTAGGCACAACAACATATGTGTTACAAAAACACACTCAAAGGACCTAATAAAAGCCACACAATCTAATTGATCATTTAATAACTACTACCATTTACTATTAAGATCAATCCATAAAACACCAAGAAAATTAGGGCCTTCAACATATAATGGAAGTGAAATCAATAGAGCAGAATTTGATGCAATCAAGAGAACTTTGAAGTTTGTTCAAGCTTTGGAGTTCTTAAAGAACAACTCACCAAGCGATGAAAAATATTTTGCTAAACCTCTAGCAAGATCAACCAAGAGCTTCTGCTGAAACAGGGAAAGATTGAAATCTTGCCAATAAAAAGGAAGGTCTGTAGAAAAGGTGGGTCTATCAAAACTTGATTAAAAATAAACACTTCTGGAACTCTAGTCCTACAATGTGCAAATCAAAAGTTTCTATAAAAAGGGAGGTCTATAGACAAGGTGCATTTATTTTTTTAAATAGTAAAAGGGGAATTTTAATACAAAGAGGGGCAACAAATAGCATAATCTAAATATAATTCAAATATGTGATAATTCTCACCCAACTAACAATATAGGTTTAGCAACTTACATGAAAGCCTGCAAAAATACTATCCATTAAAAAAAAAGAAAAATAGAACTGACCACAAAACTACAAATATACTATCTAGTAAAAATCCATTATAAATTCAGAAGAAAACCGTTAAAACGAAAATCAAATTGAGATAACCAATCACCAAACAAAAAGCCCAATTACCCAGTTCATCAAGACACAAAAGACTAATAACTTTTCATAAAACAAGTTTCAAGCAAAACCCATGAGACAAAACCAACATCTACCAACAATTCAAATTGACAAATAGACCAAAAAATGTGTAAGAAACTAAAATCTAAGAAGTTTATGTGATGCAGTTATAAATTAAAAATAGTAAAACATACCACTTTTGACATAGAAGTCGAGCTCCTTTAATGAGTTAGCATGCAAGCTTCTTTCCTTGATTTCGATTGTAGCATTGCATCTAGGATCCCCAAATCTTTAATAGAACAAAAAAATGAATAAAAATAAGCCAAAATCTAACATAGGAAAAAATTATACCTGCCTTCCTTCTCACAATCGTCGTCTAAGAACCAACCTTCGAAGAGAAGTGAGTATTGGAGACCAACAATTAGAACAGGTTGATCTCCTTTTAAGTGGCAGTCTTTTATAGCTTTTATTGATTGTGCTTCCATCGACTTCTTTTTCAATTCATCATAAACAGAACTGCAAGTGAGACATTTATTTCTCATTAATCAAACCCATCTTAACTGGTGCTTACATTGAATTTCCATATTTTGTAGAGCTGGAATAGTAGTAGTTAAGAACCCCTCTCAGTCCTCTCCACTACTTTTCCTGTACAGAGAGCTTTTGACCACCAAACTTAAAAGCTGGATTTTGGGTCGAGGTGATTTTCGCTGTTTCCTTTGTTTCCTTAATACGTAGTAGGCTAGCAGCAGACTTTGGTGGTGAAGACTCAATGATCATTGGGGCACCTTGTTTTGAATTTGTTAGTCCTTTTAATTTGAATGACTTCCTGCATTGTGGGGCGTTGGATGCCTGTTCTTCTACACAGAATTTGCAATCTAGAAGATGTGCATCACTTCATGAAAGGGAATGGAGGAGAGTCACTCTTCTAATTGACCTTCAGTGTGTAGGCACACTCCACAAACCACCTTTGATAGGAAATCAAGAACAACAAACCAATAACATAACAACAACAAAAAAAAAAACTATGCTAGATTACTGGATTGCTTAGGCATACATACCTCCAAATGCAAATTAATTTACAAACCACGAAAAACCTCAACCATGACCACTTTACGGACGAAATCAAATGGCCCATTACAAATCATAGGCCCTGGAAGGCCTTGGACCATTAGCAGCCTATGAAAAATCTGAGAAAAAGTTCCATAAAATTAGATGTAACTGATGTTAACTTCCATTGCAGACATACTCAAGCATTGATTGTTGATTGAAAGAAAGATTAATGGCCATGTAATAAAAATGCAGCACAAGTACCATTTGATTGGTTCCTGTCTAACTCATGAATGTCACTTTGATTTTCACCTAATGTAGAAACAGCCTACCAACAGCATAAATTTACATTTGATGAACATGCCCATGGTAACATTATGACCCTTCAAATCTCGAGCATAAGATACCGTTTTTGTAGAGAAACCCAAAAACATCATTTATATAAACCCCAAAAAAAAATTTCACTTTTTTTACGAACGTGGTTATCATGGTTTGGACTGCCATTTTTTGCAGCTAATAACGAAACCCATATGTGGGAATTTAGGGAAATTTCATAAAAGGGCAAAATATGAAGAAATAAT
This sequence comes from Akebia trifoliata, assembly GCF_017979445.1. NCBI lineage: Eukaryota > Viridiplantae > Streptophyta > Magnoliopsida > Ranunculales > Lardizabalaceae > Akebia > Akebia trifoliata. Next base: position 40,800,435 of record NC_141382.1, read on the forward strand.
CAAAAAATAACAATGCAAGGAAGAGAGCAGAAGGTCAAAGGATAACTTTAAGAACTATCATCAACGAACATGGAAAAGATTATCCACCACTTTGTGACCATGCTTTCAACAATCAATGTGCATGCCTGGCCAAAGTGTACTAATAATAATGTAGCTAGGTTTTGATTTTGTCCTACATAGAAGGTGGTCCACTTGATTTTCCACACACAAAGAAAATAATGATGATTCCTCTTGTCGTTTTTCTTCTCTCGTTCAATCCCCTCTGCATTGCCAATTCCTCTTCGAAGACATCCCTCCAAATCCAAAACCATCACCTATGCACTTCAGAATCGCACCACAGACATTTCATCTATCGTGGGTGTAGCAGGGTTGACCTTAGTACTAGTTGCTTCAGCAGCTGCACTTACAAGCGGAGCTACCTGTGCTGCCGAATTACCCTTATTGGCTTCTACTTCTTCTCTGCAAATCAATGAACATCAAAACACTCTCTCACTTCCAACCTGGGCCATTCATGTCTCTAGCATCGTTGAATGGTGAGAGAAAGGCTCTCTTTCGTTTTTCCCAGTTTTTTGGATTCTTGTTTATTTCTTTGTTTTAATTGATTACATTTCTCTTATGGAAAAGAAAAGGATTACAGCAATGGTGTTGGTTTGGCAATATGGGGAGAAATCTAGTTATGAATCTTGGAAGGGGCTTTCTTGGGGTATAGTATGTGACGCTCACCATGTCTTTCTTTGGAATCTTTATGAGTCGTGCTGGGGACTTCGTTATTTCATCTTAGAATTGAGCTAGACTTTTTTAATCTGTTCAAAACAAATTTTTCTCTATAATGCTAGTCCTTGTATGAGGTGTTAGTGAATCTAACTTATTTTAGTAGTAAATAAAGCATAACTTATTGCATATACTTTTCAACAATTAGTATATAAAACATAATTATCTAGATAGATAATTTATTTTTCTGTTACACTTAACTTTTTCATATGAAACCTGAACAAAGTTCATGTGGTGAGAGGACAAAGTCGAAGAGAAAAAGAGGTTGCACTCGATGTCTCTCATTACAGAATCTAAAGCCAGGAGAAAGGTTTGAAATGGTGCGAGATAGCCATGGACAGCCTATAGGGAAGTATATTTCTAAGCTCCAAAGATACTTGGGTATATTAGCCCGTGATGGCCATATGTTTCCAATTGACATCCTTGATTGGCATGCAATGCCAGAATCAATGAAGGAAAATGCATGGCAGACAACATTGGTATAAATTAATTATAATATAATATTAGATAATTTATGAGTTTAGCATTGAACAATTTTGACCCCATAATTTTCAATTGATTATTTGATATACGCCAAATTTGATATCCCGCCCATGCTTAAACAAGTTGTGTTACAATTTGTCGATAAAAAATGGAGGAATCATAAATGTAAGTTGAAAATCAAATTCTATGATAAATATAACGATGATGTAATCCGATGTGCCAATCGTTCATCCTATGTTTTGGAGGCTCAATGGTATTCTTTTGTAGTCTTTTGGAATTCAGAGGAGGGGAAGGTATATTTTATATTTAAAATTTATACATGTTGAGTTATGAAAAGTTGCAAACAAGTTATAAGGTACTCTATATTTCATATATTTAACTTCTCCCAAATTATTTAATGTACAGTCTCGAAGTCATCGAAATAAGGTAAATCATGCTCAACAAACAATGACTCATACAGTTGGGACGAAGAGTATAGCTTGTATTAGATATGATGAGGTATATTTTTTTTTATTATGTTGTCTATCAATTATGTGCCTAATTATTTACATTATAAACTAATCTTATTGTCATTGTCTTAATATGATACACATAGAAATTAAAGAGTTCAACGAATACTGAACTAAGTCGAGCAATCTTATTTCTCATGACACACAAGCCCAATGATTTGGCCACGGCAGAGAAGGTTGTAAATTTATTTTTACAATAATTTTCATCAAGCATTAACCAATTATGCTAATATCTGAATTTAAAGATACTAAGAATTTTTTAAATATTTTGCAAGACAAGATAAAAGAACTTTTGAGTTTATTACCAGAAGGCTCTCAAGATATTATAGGTCGAAATGAAGTATTATCTCAGGTCTTGGGTCCTGATAGGCATGGTCGTGTTCGTGGTGTTGGCCTGGGACTGACTCCCAGCAAATTATTTGCATCATCTTCTGAAAATTCCTCTAGCGATTCTACTGAAGTACTTAGATTGAAGGAGAAACTAGAGTCTTTGGAGCAACAACAGATTGTGAGAGATGCTGAGGTGGAAAGATTCAAGGAATTGATCATTACTCAAATGAGAAAGGTAAATTCTCATTGATAATTGAATATGTTGTGTTTTAAAATATTTTATTAATATTGATTGATATGACTAATTTGATTAATGTATATGAAGTGTAGGTTGATGAGTAGCACAATCAACCCGACAATGATCAATGTCAACAACAACAACAATCATGATAGATAGTTTTTATTTTTTGAGTGACAAACATGGATTTATAAGCATTGGATTTGTAAGCATCAAACATGGATTCATAAACATTGACTCTTAATTCAATTGACTTATTATTTTGTTATACTTTTCTCTAAACTAATTTGATTTACTAAATAATTGTGTTTAATTAACAAACTGTATAAAAATAGGTATTTAATTACAAATAATTTTAAAATTAAAAAAAAAATCTTATTAGCGGTGACCATTACCGCCACTATAAGCATTCGAAATCTTATTTATAGTTACGGTAAAAAATTAATTAGCGGCGGTCACTATAGTCACTATAGGTCTCATTTATATCTATAGTGACAGTAATATAATCAATTAGCTGCAGTTTGTGAACGTCACCAGAGATCTCATTTATATCTATAGCGACAGTAATAATTTCAATTAGCGGTGGTTTCTAACTGTCACTATGGGTCTCTTTCATACCTATAACGATGGTAATACATCAATTAGCGGCGGTTTTTGCCGCCACTATAGGGCTTCATATGGACTTTAGCTACTCCACCTACAGTGGCGTTACACGTGGTCATCACTATTAATAATAGTGGCGGTTTTTTGGTATTTGCGGCAGTTTTTGACCCCCGCTAAAAGCCTAAAATTTTGTAGTTAAGGATCACATCGCAGCAACGATTTTGATTTTATTTTATTTTATAAAAATAAGAGGTAGATTTTTTATTTTGTTTGATCTCGATGTCACTAATATAGATGTTTATGTGTTTGCATGAGGTTTGGAGGAGGATCGAGTTTGATGAATGTAAATACATCACAAGATGAATGGTTTGTGGTTCATGATTGAGATGGGAATGCCTCCAAGATAATTAATTCCCTCTCTTTTGATTTTGGATTACTAACCCTTGTTGTAGGTCATGGTCAAGGCATTCGCATTTCTTAAGATCGATATAAATAATTACGATGCCATTACTCTCTTTTTTTATCACATGAAATCATGTGGTCAAATTCCTTTGGTTTGTAATGAAATAATAGTACAAAATATCGTCCGATTATGTTTGGGCATCAAGGTTAATATAAATAATTACGATGCCATTGCTCTTGTAATTGTCCGACAGACTTTGAATGATGTAATCATCAGGTTAATATACTACTTGATTCATTTATACTCATTGAGGACAAAGCAAATTTCAAGCGCCACACGTATGACCTTACAAGTAATGTTCAACAAAAGAACGTTGAAGGGGTATAACAATATTGATGAAATGGTGAAGGCAAATATATGGGGCAACCAAGTGAGCTTTGCTTATACATCAATTCCCTCTTATTCTTATATTGAAGAAGTTGATCCCCTATATTTCATGTTCAAAGCAAAGGAAGATATGAAGAGAAATAAAAGTTGGATGTTTAATTTTTCAATGATGCAATATTGACCACATTCAGATGAATTAGTGGACAAAAGGTTAGACTTCAATTCTATTTATTAGTAAAAATTTGGAAGAAATTTTTTCTGCTAAGAGTGGGTTTTGTCACTGTAGGGGTTTTCTGAATTTGTCTATAAAAGTTTCAAGAACACAAGTTCTTTGATTTCAAATTTGGTTGGTCCTAAGGAGAAAATGAAAATAGCCAACTATCCAGTTAGTGGTTTCTATTTCATTGTGACAGGAATACCTCATGTACTTAATATTCTTCTATTATTTCCTTTCTTTTTTGTTTCATAGAATAATATCTTACATAAGATTCTAATACGTTATTGCTTGAGCTTGATTTTATCTACATCAGTAAAACATATCGTTCGTAAGAAATGAGGTGTGTGTCTCCATACATGTGCACAAGAAAATCAAGTGGTGATATTTGATAAAGGAGTTTTACCCAATTCTTAAAAATATGCCCAAGTAATGGTGAAATATTTTCTAATAGTTTTTTTTTTATATAATTCTTTCATTTCGAGAAAAGAAATTCCTGAATTGTCCACTTTGGGACCATATCATTTCATGGGTGTAGTTTCTAGAAAAATAATTTAATTTAAGATATCCCACTCAGATTTGAGAAACTTTCTTCATAGGCTTGAATTTACAATTGGATCTACGTGAAGTTCAAGTTAAAAACTAAAAATCTAAGGGTTTGGTAATCATTGGGCATGTAGTATACCACCCAAGTGCCCTACATTGATTTTTTATTTTATTTTATTTTTTTTTTTGAGAATTGGGGCAGTTGAACCATTCTACAAAGAACACATTATGCATGAGAAATAAGAGAAACTTAACTCCAGTTTATTAAAATCTGTTATTACTGCTTTAAGCATACATATCTGAGAAAAGAATGTTAAACTTCACAATCGTAAAAGCAAGCACAATTTTGGGCACCAGGCCCTAAGCAAACTCCAACTCCATTGTACTTTTGGAGGCATTTTTTTTTACAGTTGGAGGGATCGCAACCTTCTCCAATACTTTCTATTTTGCAATTCCTCCCTTGAGCCTCAACGTGAGGCATCATCGACACAGCTGCGAAAAGAAAAAAAATCATTAAATTATATTATCATTTTATTATTAATTTTAAGACTGATAAGAAAACATGGAATTTCAATATATTGTAAGTATTTAGACCTTATTTTTTTGTCAATTGTGAACCTAATGTACCTACAAGCATTACCAGACTAGAGCTGAAATAATATTTTAGACTAAGTTCAATGGGCTCATGTCGAGGTGTGCACAACACCATAGATGCTTTTCACACATATCTCTATTAAAACATCCATGGCTTCAAGCACACATTAGCAAAAGTGTGGATCGATGTCCTTTTCAATGTTACTTCAGAAGTTCCCTAAGATTAATGATTAACATCTGATACATTACAATTAAAGATCTATTAATAAATAATCATCTTAATATGGCTGAATTGGTGTTAGTTGACACAAAAATTTAGAAGACCGAAAATGCCGCCATTTTACATTTAACATTAACATTACCAAGGTCATTTTCGACAAAACAAACAAAATAACATTCCCACTACCTTATAACCATGTTGGTTAGTTTTTTAATCTTTCAAAATTATAGAAATATTCTTTATACTATGTTATCTATAGAATTACTTTAATTAGGCAATATTTTGAGTTACAGAAAAGGTCCTTAAGATATATTAATGGGTAAAAGACGATATAAAATTAGATAGTCTAGACAAAATAAGTTTTAAAGAAAAATATAAGTTTTTAACTGTAGATAGGTACTAATTTTTATAATACATATGCATTCGCAAATGCTACCTATTTATTAAATAAATGAAAAGCTTTATGTGTTGAAATATAGAACAGTTACATACTGTCTTTTTTGGCAACTAAGATGACTTGGACAATATTTTTAAAATTTCAGCCAAGTCAGTAAAACTCGGACAAGTCAATTATGATTTCATATTTCTTATTAAAATAATTAATTTTTTTTATAATTTAAATATTTATTATCATAATAAAATGTGTTCTTGGGACTAAGAACCTCTAATCTACCCTGGTTAATAAAAATTTACAATTATTTGCATGTAAAATTTACTAATAAACAATTGCAAACTGAATTTAATGGTCTATCTTGTCTCGTTCATCTTGTTCATGAACGAGACGAGACATCAAATCTAGTTTTGAACGGCATGATTTCAAGACCTTCAGACAGAAGGAAGACAAAAAGCCTGGCTCAATGGCTAAAAGGTAATCGCAGTAATTATTTGTTTATATATCTCCACCAAATGTTAAACAAAACTTTGAATCGAGTCATTGGGCAAAAAAAAATACATCATGAGACTATTTTGGGCGTGGGTCAAGAAATTATATCTAGTGAGAAAAGATGAACAAACCTGAGAAAATGAGAACAACTAGGAAGAAGAGAGCGAAAGAAATCTTAGCCATCTCTGTCTTGAGTCTACTTCTGTGGATGGAACGAAAGGTTTTATGTTAGAAGGTATAATTTATAGGCTGCAAAATTACTAAAATCGTGCGATAGATAATGACCAAATCTTTCAAATCTTGGTTGAAGATTTGGAAATCAAAATTTAATAGTAAGGCAAATCTTACAGATTTGTTAAGGAGTATAATTTCCACACTGGGAGCTTACTAAAACTGTTCGTTAGAATTAATAACAAAATCTTGCTTGAATATTTGGAAATCTGACTTTAGTGAAGCAAATCTTACAAATTTGGTAAGATTTGAAATCTTATTAAGGGTTCTTCGGCCCTGCCACATTGGCAATCCTACAGGACAATTATCGTGACCCCGACAATTTTATCCAAATTATCTATTTTTGTTTGTATCAAAGTGATCTCGATGAATGAAGTAATATCATAATCACTTTACGTCATGACCAAAAATTTTGGTAAACCACTAGGTTGATTCTTAGCGAATCCTATAACTGCTGGAGAATTTTTCTATGAAATAATTTAATTATAATACTAAGTTAATTATATATATATATATATATATATATATATATATATATATATATATATATATATATATATATATATTATTAGAAAAATATAATTGTTGAGATAGTTATGATTTTCCTTAATTTTTTTATTATTATTAGGGAGTTTATATCATAATTATAAGTTTATAATTATTTCTATGTTAAAACCCTAATATTAATTTAATTCCATACTTAAATGTGAATGGCCACGTGATCAGCCACATAAGCTTTCACCACGCAGTAAACACCTAAGATGCATAAAGAGATATGCATGTTTGATTGGGGTTGTAAACACAAACAAGTACACCTTGCTTCTAGGGCCGAGTGGGGCTATAGCACCAATTGAAGTTTTAAATTACCTACATTAAGTTTTGAAAAAGGGGGGGTGTCACTACAAAATATGAGGTTTTTTTAAGTGATTTTAAACTGCCACTAATTTCATGGAAACCGCCTCCAATATATACAAGGGCGGTTTAGTCAAACCGCCCACTATAGTGGCATCACTAATTACTTTTAGTGGCTAAGTAAGGGCAGTTTTTAAACCGCCTCTAAATAATGTGATTTAAGGGCAATTTTAAAACCGCCTCTAAATAATTTGATTTAAAGGCGGGTTTTATATTTTTAGAGGCTTTTTGAAAACCCCTCTAATAAAAGCAATTTTAGGACAATTTTAAAACCGTCTCTAAATAATTTGATTTGAGGGCGATTTTTATATTTTTAGAGGCTGTTCGAAAATCCCCTCTAATGTTGTAAAAAAAATTATTAAAATTTTTGTTTCAAAATAAAATCTGCAATTATATAAAGAAAAAGAGTTGTTATTGACACCCGAAATTTCACTTATCACACTTCAATTTCTTAAGAAATGCTATTGGCACCCCATATTTACTTATTATACTTCAATTAACTATCACACCATAATTAAAATAAAACACGGCATTCACATTACAAAACATACAAGAGTTAGTTCTTATAGTGACAAACCAAATATTAATTGAAACCATAACATTGCAAACAAAGAAAATAAAATTAAGAAACAAAAAATCAACTACTCAAAAATGTGATCCTTCAACATTATTGTACTCCCATACTTATTTTTGAACACTATAATATGGAAATATTATAGAATTTATAGAAAATATGCTTTGAACTTTTATGAAATAAAAAAAACAAACACAAGAAGTATCACTTAACTAAGTGGTAAGACTTGTGGATGTTGTTCCCAAGTCCTACGTTCAAACCCCTTGAATTATACTTTTTATGCTAATTATTAACAATTAACAATATTCTTGTACTAACTAAGCATTTACCAATAAAATAAAATAAAACTAAAAAAAACACAAAAATACACTAGTAACTCATAATACTATAGTCAACAACTAGGAAACACACTTACATTAAACAGCCTGTAGAGATAAAATTCTCAAGGAACCTAGTAACGAAAAAGAGCGCTCCTATTTTTGTCAAAGAAGGAACCATATATTTTCTGTCTCCCGAAAGTACACAATTCTTTCCAAGAACACTATATGCAACAACCATGCCAGCCTGCAACAGAACCAAACTTTATTTATGAGTTATGCATAACATATATTAAACAAGTAAATAGGAATCGCCATGATTTGCTCAAGACTATATATCATTGGACTTGAGTAGGACACAATACTATAGGCTGTTTCAAATACAAATATTACCAATACATCAAGGATATATCCAATAATCATTACCTTCAATCCATCTTCATGGAAGCCATAACCTATAAACAAAGTATCTTACTAAGTCACTGTCTGATAGACAAAAAGAAAAAATAAGCAACAAAAATATGTTTTTTGAACAAAGTAATACCAAGTTCTATGACCTCGATACAATAGTGACTTAGAAGTATCCATTTGAAACTTGTAATTAATATTTTTGAGCAATAGAGAGTTATTACTTCTAGTGTAAATAATTGGGTGAATTACCATTTCGTGAGCTAAAAATGAGTTATTTATGATTTTGCCTAACTATTCATTTTAATTGCCAAAACATGAATGATCACATTTTTGTTAAAGAAAAATTCAGAACGGTAACGAATTCGGTGGTTTTAGAGTGACAATTTTGCAGGTTTAAAGTGCGTATTTCTAGGTTTGAAGTGACTATTGTCCAAAACATGGTTGAAATCAGGGTTGTATCCTAATCTCAACCAATGTTGTATACCAACCTATACAATCAATAATTTAGGTTTTGTGAATTTCACAAATATGGAAAAGAATACTGAAATTAAGTGCTAAGAAGACTTCAAATTGTAGAAAAGCTCTAAAGATGATGAATTAGGGAAAGAGAAAAACATAAATCGAAGCAAAGCAAAATTAAATAAATCAAACCTTCTCCTTCCCGATAGAAACCTATTTGTTGATACAGAAGCTCAACTGAGAAGATCTCCTCTCAATATTAAAAACCTGAAAAATGAAATCTAGTGGTCAAGGATCCATTACCACACCGAAATCAAAAAGTACGACATTCTTTTATTAAAATCCTAACTATAAAAATGAATGATTAGGGTTTTGATTTGAAACTGAACCAAAAATAGAATCAAAACTATAGAAATTAGGATTTTGGTTTGAAATCGAACCAAAAATCGAATCAACACTAAAGAAATTAGGGTTTCGATTTGAAATTGAACCAAAAATTGATTATTAAACCTGATTAAAGTTTTGATAACAAAAAAAAATCAAAACCTGATGAACCTTAGTACCAAAACAACCAAAGATTATAAAGAGATGGATAGAGACCAAGTGCTAAAACACACAGATCTGAAGAAATAATAAATAAAAAACCCAATATCACTAAGTTAGATAGATAGGTCTAACACTAGAACAAATCGAGAGCTCAAAAAATGAAAAAAATAAACTTGATGAATACTTCAGCTTGAACAGATTGAGAGGGCACGATTTTGAGAGAAAGAAAGAGCAGATTGAAAAGAATCGTGCCAAAACATTTCTCAACAAATGCCCTGTTGATCTGGATTTTGTGGCATTTTTCCAAAAAAACGCCCTCATTGATCTGGTTTGTGCGGCGTTTTTCAAAAATCATCCTTCTTGGTCTAAAATTTGAGGCATTTTCCTAGAACCGTTGGTGTGAAAATACCTCCAATCAATCTCCATTGAAGATGTTCTTCGTTCTTCCACAGCGTTTTCAACAAAATGCCTCCTAAAGCCCCATTCATTTACTTATCTCGACGCTTCAACCAAATCGCCCAAAATAAGGACCTCTAAAAACCCTAGCTTTTGCAGTGTGTGGATGATATTTTTCGTTAGGTGCCAAGGGGTGATATGTCGTATCTAGGGATTCGGGAGGCATAAATCTGAGCCAACTCATGCAAGGGTAAGCTCAGGGGTTCTGTCGCAAAACAACCATGGATTTAGATCTCTATTGGTCGGGGAAATATATTGGTCAAAGATGCATGGTAGGACAGTTCTGTTAGTCGAAACCCCTAAACATCAAGGATATCATGGAGCCGAATTCAAACGATCTCTAATTTAAAGGAAAAGCCACAAATAGAAGGAAGGAATAAAAATGGAATCTAGACTAGGCATATTTCTAATCAAAACAGCCTATTAAAATGGACAATGATATAATTGGAAAGAGGATAAAAAAAATATCATAGGATTTTACCTTTATAAATATATGAACAGAGGGACTAAAAGTTATGAGATTCTCCCCCTTTAAGCTTTACACATTATTTTTTGTATAAAGGTTTTGACTTGGACGTCGTAGTGATTTTGTTACAGGCACACCTAGGAGCATCAGGAGTTGCAGATCCAAAGCGAAATTTGAAGATCTTAACGTAATGCAAGGAATTACATCTACAATTTTGCATCATCCATGGGAATCGAATAGGAAACCACGAAAAATTGCATGGTACGATTGGGATTTCAATCAGAAGCCGGGGGTTCCCTTAGATCAATGTTTTGCATGTGTAAGGTTTTTAGATCTAATCTTGTCGAGGGATAGATCATGCTTTGAACAATCCAGATCTTTATTTATTCGGTCACGTGTTCTTCAATTTGAAGAACAAACCAGTTTTGGTTCTTGAAGCAGGCAAAAAAATTCCTAAAACGGAAAAGCTGCTTCTGGTCTGTGGCAGTTGCCCTCTAATCAAAGAGGATTAAGATTTGAGAAATAAATTTTAAAAAATGGGTATCCATGGTTGGTGCAACATTACCTTTAGTTGGAGACATGTATTTTTAATTGTTAATTAATGGCAGCAGCAACAATGGATTAAACCCTCTCATGTGTTCTGCGTACAACAATGAGAGATTCAAGTATTGATATTGCCATGTCCTTGGGTGAAACAACCAGATTAACAAAGAGAGGTGGGGGGGGGGGGTATTAATGGTGGCGGTAAATAGGGTTGGGGCTTCCTCAAAGAGGAAAACAAGATGACCTAACATCTAGTTGATGAGTTAGTACAGTAGGACAAACTCGTGGATCGGATTACGTCGGGTAGTTTTATCCCCTTCATCTCTTTGTAAAAGCTAATTCATAACATAATAGTTAAAAGGAAGGGCCCGTGTGGATATAGGAGCCAGAAGTACTTAAAATATAAGTACTCCCAGAAGTATTTTTTGAAGTACTGTCTAAAGTAGATGGATACGTGTTGTACGTTTGAATGCAGGATCTGAGAAGTACTGTTAGAAGTACTTCTCATAGAGTTTTGTGTTTGGGAACTATTCTGGATTCTGTCAAAATGACCAGAATGCCCTTATATGTAATAATTATTGTTTTTAACATTATAATTCAACAACTTATACTAAAAAAAGTAACATTTACTATTTTTATTAAATAAAAACATTATAACATCATTTTAAACTCAAAATATACTTATTCTTATTTTTTTTTAAATTTGACACAATCTCCCCTAAATATTGGATATATGAAAAAGAAAAACTGTATAAAAACATGACAGCTATCATATAATAAAACCTGAATCATCATACATAAAACCAATACATGCACTTAAAAATTAGATTAATGACATTTTTAGCCAAATTAGAACTTAGGCAAAATATCATACTTGAGCAATGTTATCCTCGTGTGCTAATGCATTAGATAGTCTACACTGACTCCACCAATCCCCGCGTTATTCACCTAAAACAGAGTTTTTATTTTCAAAGATTCCAAATTGTGGCCCACCAAATTAATTAGCCATCGATGCATGGCGGACCGCGGACCAAATCGTAGTGACATGTCCACTCGTTGGTTTATTCTATCTTATATTGCCATGTGGGATAATCTTTCAACCAACTTTTGTATACGTTGACCTTAACATTAAGAATTGGTCTGATTGATGAATATTCTTAATCTTAGCCATTGATTTAAGCATATTGTTATCAGGAACAAGAAGCATGGATACAAAACATTTGATTTTGGAGCCTTGGTAAAAACGCTTATGGTTAGAAATCAGCAATCAAGATGATTTTTTTTAGGATGGTAAGCTAAACATATATGGAACAATGGGCCCAAAGAGTGCTCCATGAGAATATATAATGCGACACGGGGGCAAGTACTACTGACCAACACCAAAAGTTTTCCATTTTTTTTCCCGGCTAAAAAAAAAATCCTGAAACAAAAAAAAAAGTTTTTTTTTTTTTTTTGGGGCTACTTTACAAACCGATTGAACAAGAGATGGTTGAAGGAACTTTTAAAAAAAATTGTTGATTTGGGCGAGAATTCTACATGTTTCCTTTAAATTTCTACTATTTCACAACGAATTTGAACTAAAATTAACTGCTTTATTTAACCAACTTGATGGATCTAATACACGACTACTTTGAATTCTCTAAAATTGAAAAAATAAAAATAAAAACTGCAATTTCTGCAATTATATACATTTGAAGTAAGAGATTGAAAGAAAACAGACTTGTTTAGGTCATTTCAGTGAAACACAGAGTTGACATGTCGAATACCATAAATTTCAGATTAAAATGATCTCAATTGCTCTCTCTCTCTCTCTCTCTCTCTCTCACAAAACTGCTTCATTTTTTTTAAACAAACAAGATGGATCGAATACACGAAATATCTGAATTCAACCAAACCAAATAGAAAAAAAATTACTGTGATTTCTATAATATTTTCCATTTTTGAAGTAATAAATTGAAAGGAAATGATCTTACCTTCATTGGCTGGTAAAATTTGAGTTTCAGATTTGAAATCTTCGAAGAAATTGACCAAAAGAAATAAAATAACAAGAGTAGATACATATTTCTTCAAGATCGGAAGAAGAAGTGATGATGACTCCATCAAATGCTTCAATTCTTGGAATTGTTTCAGTAAAAAATGGGTTTCCTTTAGAGAGAAATTTGTGATTGATTTTGAGATCTGAAAGAGAGATAGAGAGAGATGGAGATATCCAAATTCGTAAGCTTCGACAAAGATTCCGATAAATCACAGTAAAATTATTATAAGACAGAACCAAATTCTTCAAACTAGTTATCTTGACAAGGGTTTTGATTGGGATTGTACCAGAAAAGCTATTGTTCTCGCTCTATCGAGTTCCAAATGAGGAGGAGGGTTTTCGTTCTGTCGAGTTCCAAACGAGAGAGGATGAACAGGATCTGTCGTTGTTTTGCGTTGTGTGGTTGGGGTTTAGAAAAAAAAATAAAGACTGTTTACACTTGAGGGTAACATTGGAACCGCATAAAAAATTTTGACGGTAAAATGACTCTCCGCAAAAACGAAATTGAGAAGTACCAATTTCGGTACTTCTCATAAAAGTATTATTTTTACTTTTTTAAAAAGTTTCTCTTTCAAAATATTAAATGTCCAAATGATAGAGTAAGTGCTTCTGACTCCCTACCAGAGCCAGACGCACTTTGAGAAGTCAATCCAAACAGGCCGAAGAGTTTGGGTGTAGGGCATACGCAACAATAATTATGTGTAAGGAACCCTTTTTAAATTGCTAATAAAAAAAGAAGGTACACTTTAATTTAAGAGGTTATCTTGAAATATATTTCAACCAGATCAATTCTTGATGTGCATAAAAGGTTCACTGTGTTGGTAAAGCCTAAAAGGTTAAGGGTTGAATTAGGTGTGAGACGTGCACACCAAGGTTTTTGTTTATGAAAGCATTTTCTAGTTAACCATCAAGCAAACAAAAATGGATAAAAAAAAATTTTGAATTGATATTCAAGAACATCATTTCTAGAAGTGCATAAGCACTTGTGTTGATAAATTCTAAAATACGAAGGTTTTGTGTGCCTCCATGGATATCAAATTTTGATGTGTATTAAATGACTTATATGGTGGGTCCAGATAGGAACTTGAATAAAAAGATAAGAGTTGGGCTTGTTACATGCCTTGCATGCACACAAATTTAAGTAGGTTGAAACATCTACTTAAGAAGTAAAGTAATGGTCAGGATGTGCTTCAATGGGCATCAAATTTGATGCTCATTAAGGCCCACCAAAGAATGAGGAAAAAGGAAAATAAAAGGTAAAATTGGTAGGTGTCAATCCAATTAGTGGGGATTCCCTCAAACTTGAGTCTCTAGATCAAATTTAATTCTTGGGGAGCCAATTGATATAATAATGTAGACATCCCTTTTTCACATCCACCTGATTCAACAATTCGTCACCTAACTGCTGTAGATCCCTAATAATGAGCACATAATATGCAAAGAAGTCAAAAGCTTGTAAGAGGCCCTCTTCCAATTCCCTCTAATTCTTTTTCAATCCTCGTGATTTGATCTCTCTTTTACTTAACATGCTCGATGTAGAAATTATGCATGTTTAGGTTTGCCATATATTTTGATAATTTAAAAACCTCGCGACGCTAAGAAAATGTGACCCCGAGACTTAGAAATAATCACATTGGATCTAAAAAAATTTGTTCGTCAAAATTCGCAAAAATTGACAAATTGACAAAATACCCCGTGCGGGTCCTACAGCTCCGAAATGTCTTAAAATACTTTCATTGCTTTTGAAATGTGATTTAAAATCTAACAAGACTAAAATCGATGAAAATGGAGGAATTTACAAAAAATTATCAAAATGTCTCTTGACGTTTGAGTTTTACTTAAAAGCCTTAATTCCTAGGAAAACGTGACTAAAAATAAACTTCCGACAATATTTACCCATATCGAGAAAATTTAGAAACCCCACTCTTAGGAAAATAAAAAATTTCACATTAAATGATGATTTTCATTTATGTGAAATGACACCCATCACAACATAAAATGACAAATTTTACTAAATTAAATAATAATATTTTTTTTATATAAAATGATAATTTCCACCACATGGAATGACATCAATTAATCACATAAAATGATGATTTCCATTGTATTGATTGACACCTTTTGATCATGAGATAATGAAAGTGAAATTTTAAATCAAGATTCGGTATCAGATCCCTAGCAATGAAATTTTAAATTTTACTTATTACACTCCAATTTGAATGGCAAAACTATACAAATGCGGAGTGCCAATAGTATTTATTTAAGGGACTCGTTATTTACAAATCAATTAAAAGTCAAAACCAATTAGTCAGTTTTTAAAATTGAATTGATCATCAGAATCATTAATCAATCATCAAATTCAACCGTCCATCATCAAAACTTCCAAGCTAATAAATTTTTTCTAACCGATCGCCCCTAAACCGACCAATTAATAACTTCGTCTAATTGATCTCAAAATCATCCAATCAATTGTAAAATTGATTAACCAACCTCAAAATCCTAACCAATCAATGAATTGAAAGACAATGTAATCAACCAATCAAAGGAACCCAAGCTAAATTTAAAATGAGTGCAAGAAGTATAAGATCACCACCCTCATGATTCAGAAGAAATAAGAAAAAAAAAAGATTGCACGTTGGATACCCAAAAAGGAAATTATTTTTAAAATAGAAGAGAGAATAAAGAAAAATCTAGGAAAAGAAGACTATAAAAAGGGATCACAATGCAAAAAAGAAAGACAACCTTCTCTTCATTCTCCCTTTCAAGACGCGATGGTAAATGGAGAAGAATGACACAAAAATAGTAGTAAAAAAACAAAATAAAAGGCAAGAGAGGAAAAGAAAAAATTAAAAAAAAATCCTTTGTTGGGTCATCTTCTCTCTGGTTCAGCCACTATTGACGTCCCCCTCAAGCTTCTAGCTCTCATTCCATTCTTCCATCTCACCCACAAGCCATTCACGACTTCACTATCTTCCTCCATTGACGTCCCAATACCTCAGCCTCGTTCTCCCACCACTCTATCCCTCTCTTCCTTCTCTCATTGACACAACAACATCATCCTCCTTTCTTCTTTAGCCCACTCCAACAGGCCCACAACAGCCCCTCTCCATCTCCCTCCTTAGCTCTCCGCAGTACACCCTATAGCAGCGCCCATCTCCACCCCTCTCAATCTCACCTCTCCCTCACTCTTCCTTCCTGCCACACAACCACGATAACCTCCCAGTGCTCTCTCCACCTCTCCTTCATCTCTTCCTCTCGGTTTCTCCTCCATCCATTATAGCAGCACCCCCCCCCCCCCCCCCGCCAATGTCTCCATCTCTCCCTCTCAGTCTCTCTTCCCATTATTACAGTAGCACCCTCACCTCCTGATCTCTCTCCATCCTTCTCGGCTTCTCTCTCTCATTCTCACGACATCATAAAGGGTAGTAGACGACTGTGGTATTGCAGCAAAAATGACAGCTTTAAGCCATCCTTTTAAGCGACGGTTTCCAACAGTCACTAGATCAGTGTTTTTACACCTCAGACATGACTCAATTCAACTCTCTTTGACTCACTCAATTTCATTCGTCTCTCTCTCTCTCTCTCTCACTCACTTACTCATGCATACTCTCTCTCTCTCTCTCTCACTCGCCTCTCTCGAGTTTGTCTCTGTCTCATTTGACTTTCTCTCTCACTTGAATCTGTGTCTCTTCTCTCTCTCACTCAACTGTCTCTCGCCTCTGTCTCTCTTCTCACTCTCTCTCAAATATGTCCTTCTCTTACTTGACTCTGTCTCTCTTCTCTCTCTCTCACTCAACTTTGTGTCGACTCTCTCTCAGAATCGATCAAAGTTATTTTCATTTTGAAAAGTAAATCAATCGGAGTTTGATCGAAAGATCTTCGCTCGGTCTCTCACTAACAGAATATGTGATTTTGAATCTATGGTCAGACACAATCAGATTTTGATTTGCAAGTTTTAGGGCAGAATCGATCGGAGTTTGATTGAAAGTTTTAGGACTTTGTTCGATCTCCCTCCCTTTCATCATTTTAACCAATCTTTAGGATTTTAAGAGAGTTTCTGCTAGGTTTGTGATCGAATCTTCAAGCATGTTAAAGTTTTTAATCAAATCTCATATTTTCCTTAATTAATTTTGGGTTTCAAAGGTTTTCTTCATGGTTAAGGTAAGTTTTAGGGTTTTATGTGATCCTCCCTTCCCTAATCATTTTAAATTACCTTCTATCTCAGATGAAATCTATATACGATCGCATTTCAGCAACTAAGTTTTGATCTCTCTCAGATTTGACATGAGTTTTTATTGGATTTTAATCTTAAGGTATGTTAAGGCTTTTAATCGAAACTTGGATTTTTCTCAATTATTTTAGGGTTTCATATTCTCATTTTAATGCTATTTGTCAAAATGCCCATGCATACACATCAATTTTCATATAAAATAAAGGGAAAATTAGTGATGAGGATATCACAAAAGATATGAATATCTATTTGTTTCCTTGCAAGTTAAAAACCCTAGAAAAATTCAAGGAATTCACAAAAAAAAAAAAGGTAAATTCATCAAAGTCACTTTCATAAGATTAAGGTGGTGGATATAAAATATAAAACTAAAAGACAATGAATGACATTATCTATCTCGACCGACTACTCCTTTGGTGAACCACACTAGAATGTTGAACCTATCTAAAAAGTGAAACCTATCTCATTTGTTCCACCTTAAAAATACTATTTACATTCTAAATTTGCTTCTATCAAAATCTATGCCAATGACTCCTTATTAGTTATGGACTTTCGCATTATTCTAGATCTCATTTGACTTTTTTTTTCAACTTTAGATGTTGTCTTATTCCAATTTTTCAAAAAAAATCATTTTTTTCGATACTTGGTTTTGGAACGTTTTTTTTTTTTTTATTCGTTTTGATACATTGTTTGAAACAATTTTTTTTTTTGGGAATATTTGCATGCTAAGTCATACCAAATTTCATTAAAGAACATGTAAAAAAAATTATTTGTTTAAATTATAAAAGGACAATTTATACGTTTGCTCATGTACTTAAATCTTTGAACTAATTGAAACATTGAAGAAAAGTGGTTGGAAAGTGTGGCATTAGTAAAAGTTGGTGTGGCAATAGTAGCTCTCTTTATTTAACATGCATTGGAATTTTATCTACTCTTAACTCCATTTTATTTATCAATTTTTTAATGAAATTTAAAATGTCTCCATGCTGTGAATTGCTAACTACGGTTGCGATGATTCACGTAAACTTCTCGACCTACTTCATGAATGTTTTTAAGAGAGAGAGAGTTTAACAATCCATTAAAAGTCTGTTTTTCTTAGTTTATGATGGTTGTGGGAACCATAAGAATGTGGTTTATATAGTTACTTCAATGTGAGAATATGTTGTAATTATTATATGAATTATGTTGTAGTTATCATATAAGAAATCCTACAACCTGGGCATCTTATGAATTTGTACTATCAAGTTTGGTATTTTAGGGGCTTAGCAATGAAAATTTGCAAGTTTGATTGGTATCTACATCTATGTAATTTATTTTTTTCTCTTGTTTTCCAAATAGTTCTTATATTTTCTACAACCAAGGTTTCGAGAAAAGCTTGACGGGTTGGAAGGTAGGCCGTGTGTATCATGTTGTTTGCACTATAAACAAATGGTCTTTTATGCAGTTAGAACAATTTATAAGTGGGCTCCAATGCAGTCCTAAATGTAGGGGTCTTGTTGTCTGTCATCTCGTTAGAAACTATATAAGTTTTAGAAAATCCTTTGATGTAGAGTTTTATTTTTTTCCAATGTTGCAAAACCACATTTGTGAACTAAACTTGGGTGTTTTGAACTCGTCTTTGTCCAAGACAATCTTTTATTGCGTATTATGACATAGTGTCTCCCCTCTCTCCTAACTGACGGCCTCTCCTTTTCTATCACCATTTTCGGCCACCTCATGCCATAGCCCCTCTCTCGAACATCACCTAACACCATACCTCTTTCTTGAGCTCTCCCTCATACTACTCTCGATATTCACCTCAGCCCCACCAAGCCTCCATTATTCCGCCCTCACAGCAGCCCATAAGCTTTGGTTTTGAAGGGATCACATCGCAGCAAAGACTTTGATTTTGTTTTTTTTTTTTTAATAAAAAAAGGAGGTAGATTTTTTATTTTGTTTGATCTCGATGTCACTAATATAGGCATTTATGTGTTTGCATTAGGTTTGGAGGAGGATCGAGTTTGATGAATGTAAATGCATCACAAGATGAATGGTTTGTGATTCATGATTGAGACGGGAATGCCTCCAATATAATTATTTCCCTCTCTTCTGATTATGGATTACTAAGGCATTCACATTTCTTAAGATTGATATAAATAATTACGATGCCATTGCTCATTTTTTTATCACATGAAATCATGTGGTCAGATTCCTTTGCTTTGTAATGAAATCATAGTACAGAATATTGTCCGATTATGTTTGGGCATCAAGGTTTAATTACTCTCATCCTTTTGCAATTTGCCACTTGATACGTGCATCGAAAATTACTTCTTTTTTTTTTTTTTGTTCTCTATGCACTAAATAAAATCATGTTTTTTATGAAAATTAGTCAACTCGGCTCACTGTTTGAGTAAGTGCATAAAAAATTATCTTTTAACGAGTCAATTCACTATTTTTTGGGGTACATTGGTGTTATTTATTTTGAAAATTTTCCTGAAATTCCTTAAGTCGACTTGTCAATAGTTTCCCCACTTACAAAATTTGACCGGTGAGTTAACTCATTTATATTTTTGTGGTTAGCAAATCAAGTTAAATCATTTTGGCTAGTGGATTGATTAAGTTAATTCGTCAATTTTAAGGTATGCAAAATAATTGGAAAATTCATAAAATGTGCATATTATTTTTTGTGCCACATGGGTCTCGAAACATCGTTTGCAAATCAAGGTTTTTTTCAAAACTCCTTAAATGTGTAATTTTAGAAAGAATGATGAATTTATTTTTGGAGTGTCAAAGCCATAGAATTCAATTGATCGATTTGACAAAATGATGATGATCGAGCTTAAGCCCTTAGGTCTTGACCTTGACTTTAGCCTTTCTAATTTGACCCTAGGACATCAACTTTAGTCTTCTCCTTTTAACCTTAGGATATCTTGGATTGTAGTAGAGATTGAACACCTCAATCAGACGGGTTCGGTGCTAATTAACACCTTCTGAAACCCGTAACTCAATCCCTTACCCTTTTCTCTTAGTTGTAGGTCGGCCTAATTGCATCTTGGAGTTATTTAGTTGGTTCTTAGACCTAAACTAGATAGCAGCTCCTAATACTCAGAAAATCTCCTAATTTTATACTTTTTATCAAAAAGTGTTGAGGTACTTTCAAGTAAATCCCTTGAAATTGATTGATTGATGACTCGATCGAGTCATAGGAATTTAATCTGAATCCGATTTGTTATTTGACGTCTGATCATGTTGGGGGACACAATTTTATTTGACAAAAACTCATCCGGGGAACTGAGCTTCATCAAGTCGAGTAGTTAAATTTACTATTTGGGAACTCGACTGAGTCAAGGGACTGTTGATTCAAGTAATTATATTAATAAAAAATCCTTATCTAACTCAATGGACCTGACTCAGGAGGACTCCATCAAGGCAAGTAATTCGATTTATCACTCAAACATTCGATTGACTCAAAGAGTTATGTCAAATCAAGTGGCTAACAATTGGGCATTCATTCGAGAAAAGGAATACTATTGCCCAACCCTGACTCACTAATTTGGACTCAATGAGTCGAGTGGGTTTGACTTAAGAAATGGATTTATAAATTGGATTCAATCAAACTACGTTGTTTTAGACAATGACACAGATTGACAACATTGGACTGGAAACGAATTACCTCATTGTTTTATACAATTGTTATTATTTTGTGTCCATATTACTTTAAAAGAAGTATGCTGCAGAGGAACTTAACAACACTCGACTCATTTGGGAATCCTATTCATATCCTAAATCATCGTATTGAACCATTTAGTGTAACACTGAACTCATTTGGGAGTCCGGTCTGCATCCTAAGTTAGTCGTATTGGATTATTTAGCGCAACACCCAACTCATTTGGAAGTCTCGTCCACATCTTAAGTCACTCATATGAGACCACTTAACGCAACACTTGACTCATTTGGGAGTCTAGTCCACATCCTAAGTCGGTCATACAAGACCACTTAGCACAAAACTAACTCGTAAGATAATTGGTTTACAACGAAAGTCTTAACTCATAAAGGGAGTCAACCTCTTAAAATCGTCTCGACCCTTTTTCACTAAATTTTTCAAAGGGGCCCGATTGATAAAGGGGGGATTTTTAAAAAATGGGAGTCGCCACCTACTTTAGGTCTATGAACCAAAAATAAATCCAAATGGATATAGGTCGATCCACGGATCAGAGAGATGGATAAGGAGTCAGGTTATAAGTTTTGAAAAGTATTAGGCACCAAACCCACCGATCAAAATGATCGTTCTCTACTACAATTCAAAACTAACCTATGGTCAAACAGGGAAACAATGGTCAAGGCTACGATCCAATCGTCATCATCAATTTATGTTGGGTTTGCCAAACGAATCCTAAGGCCAAGATACTATAGGTAGAAGAGGCAATAAAGAATCGGTACGATGGAGTAAATATTGAAAATGTCTCTACTCAAGTTAATGTTCAAATTTTGAATAACTGGAGATGCTGCTATTCAGAGGTAAACCCAGCCATTAAACATTTAATTTGGGCAAGGCTAGAAGAGAACGTGGTGAAGATAAACACAAAGGGCGCTAGATCGATGCAAGGTGTTGGATTTGGCTTCATTGGTTGAAATAATGATGGAAATATACTTTTTATAGGGTGGAGAAACATGGAGGCAAATAATCAAGCAATATCAAAAGCAATGAAATGTGCAAGAATGAAGGAGTTCAAATGAATTTTGATTTCTTCAGAATCATTATACTCAATCAAATGCATAAAGAAGGAAATCAAGCCGTCATGGAAGTATGAGGAATTGTTGCTGGAAATTGCAGATCAAATCCAAGGGTTTGAGGAATGTTCTTTTGACTTTCGATGCAAAGAAACAACTAGAGCAACTGATTTTCTAGCAAAATTGGGGTCCTTCTCAGATGGTTTTTATGTTGTGGAAGGTACGACCAATGCTCCTCAAGATCTTGTGAGAATTGTAGAGAAAGATTTATCTTGTATTTACACTCAACAATAATGTTCTTGGGAGTGGGGGTTTCCCAATAAATAAATAAAAAGAAAAAAAAAATAAAGATGACTTTTCTTGACTGAAAAATATTACTTGAAGTAATTTCATACTTTATGATTTACAAAAAAAATTAATTTTAAAATATATATATAGGGAAATGTTCAGCAACAAACATTTTGGCAAAACATTTTTCAAAACATGGGTTAGAGGTTTTCGAATGGGCTGATTTTTGGTGAGGATGATCTCTACGGTGAGGAGATCATCATCCTCAAAAATCAGCCAATTCCAAAACTTCTAACCCCATCAAAAATGGTTTACAAAAAATGGACGGTCTACGATTTTTCAACTTGTAAACATGGGGCTAGAAGTTTTGGAATGGGCTGATTTTTGGTGAGAATCATCTCCTCACTGTAGAGATCATCCTCACCAAAAATCAGCCCATTCCAAAACCTCTAACCCATGTTTTGAAAAATGTTTGTTGCAGAACGGAACCCATATATATATGGGAAATGTTCAGCAACAAACATTTTGGCAAAACATTTTTCAAAACATGAGTTAGAGGTTTTGGAATGGGTTGATTTTTGGTGAGGATGATCTCTACAATGAGGAGATCATCATCACCAAAAATCAGCCCATTCCAAAACTTCTAACCCCATCAAAAATGATTACAAAAAATGGACGGTCCACGATTTTTCAACTTGTAAACATGGGGCTAGAAGTTTTGGAAGGGGCTGATTTTTGGTGAGGATGATCTCCTCACTGTAGAGATCATCCTCACCAAAAATCAGCCCATCCGAAACCTCTAACCCATGTTTTGAATAATGTTTTGCCAAAATGTTTGTTGCTGAACGGGACCCTATATATATATATATATATATTTTAAAATTTAAAATATTATTAGTCCCAAGAACATTTGGCCCACCTTTTTGAGAGCACTGTAACTTCTATTAGAGAATCCCCACCTTTGCATTTGTTCAACTCTCATAATAGACTTTAAATTGTCCCTAGGCCATGGAGTCCATGGTAAAAAAAAATATATGCCAAATCTAATGGTTGATGATGGCTGATTATGTTCAGTTCGGCATTCAGAATACAAACAAAGCTGCCCATATGAATGGAATTTTATGATTATTGGGGCTATCAAACTATTCTCCGAAGTCAAGCACATTATGTATAAGGAAGCAATGGAAAATAAAGCCATATATGTTTTTTTATTAATATCTTGGCTCTTCTATTACATCTCTAAGCATACCAAAACCAAGAAAACAAGGTTAATTAAACTCAACAATTGTAAATGCAAGCACATCGATAGGACCCAAATGAGTTGGCAAGGCACTCTCCATTGCCATTTTTCTGTAGGTAGCATTGTTGTTTACAGTTGGAGAGATCGCAGCTATTGGGATTCAATATTAATTGGCATCTTCTAGCAGCCTCAACCAGAGGCACCATTGTTGCAACTGCAAAATAAATTATCTTAGTACTGTGTCAACTTCAACCTAATGCAACCCACAAGCATTACCAACCTAATCCAAACATAATATTGAAGATAGATTTCAATAGCCAAAAAGCATTTATTTTGAGACCCCTAATATTTGACATGAGGTGTAGAGAATAATCACGATTGAAAAAAAAACACATTACTATTTACCATAATAAAGATAAATTAATAGATGATTATTTTATTGAGTAAATGAAAAAATTCATATGTTGCAATGAATTTGCAACAGGACTATAAACTTTATCCCACCCTAGATGGTCCCTTCAAAATCAGCCTGATCGATGAGATTTGACTGTTGGATTTGACTATTTTAATCATGAATCATCCATGTTTTCAAATTAATTTGAATTTCCAGACCTTATTGGACAAGAAAAGCTCTAGACTCAATGACTAAAAGTAAATTACTGATATTAATCTACCAAATGTTAGACCAAACTATGAATTATGTCAGTGAGCGAAAAAAAAATACAGCGTGGTTTGGGTTGGAAAAGATTATATAATGAGAAGAGAGGAACAAACCTGAGAAAACGAGGAGGGGCAACTAGGAAGAAGTGAGTGAAAGAAATCTAGGCCATCTCTCTCTTTAGTCTCTACTAAAACAGTTTATAGGCTATTATTGTTATGTTCTCTTCTGTTGATTACAGCGGTTTTTATACGTGGGAACTAACTAAAATTGTGTGTTAGAGTTTATAATTAAATATTTGTGGAAGATTTGGAGCTCCAAATTTTATCCAATAAGGTTAGTGTTACTAAGAAATATGTAAGACTAAATCTTACTTAGTAGATCTCAAATCTTACTAACTTGGTAAGATTTTAAAGCATACAAATTTGGTAAGATTTTAAATCTTACTAAGGTTAGTTGGGACCAATTGGATTGCCACGTTAGCAATCTAACCAACCCCTTCTAGAAGTCATGGTAAAACTTAGATTTAAAAAAATTAAAATTTCTTTCTTCTGCTTAATCCAGGGTTTTGAAAATGGACAGCTACCAAAATCCCTATGTCATTCGATCTTGGTTTTTGATGCTAGATGTTGACACACAAGATCACACAGGGGCGGCGCCAGAATTATTTTCTAGGGGACAAACTATAATTAATGATAAGGTAAAAGAGGAATGGTTTTAAGGAGAAAATTCAAATATATTTTGGTAGAGATTGAAGAAAAGGGTACTTATGAAATTTCTCATTAGTCTATGAGAAAAGACCCAAGTATATGGGTAATGTCATTTTCAACAACATAGGATATCTCAATATCCACCAAAACACCTACAAGACGCCCTCGACTTCAGTCTTATCAAAAAGAAAAATGTACTTCATTACCCTCTTTAACCTGAAACCAGCAACTTTTCGAATTTGATCATTTTTCGAATACCAATCATATCCAACCTCTTGGGTTTTAAACCTTTAGAAGCACTTTAACCTTCAAATCTAAAGGACAATATAGGTTTTCTGAATTAGAAGAGGAAAGAATTTTTAATAGAAAATTCTAAGTTTTTATTAAAATAATTAAGATAATGTTCAAAATGATGTTGTTAAATATATTAAAATTAATTTTTATAGAGGTTGAAGTAGTTGATGTGCAATTTTAGGAAGAAAAAAAAATAAGGTTTTTTGTTACAAATTGAAAATAAAGGTATTTGTGTAATTTTATATAGTCTGAAATGAAAAAAAAAAAAAAAAATTTGATTGAAGAGGACATGTCATTAATTTGAAAATAAAAGTAGGGGTGTGTCAAATATTTATCAAAGTGTAAAGGGGTGTTTAATCACCCAAAAACAAACGAGGGGTTACAAATTCGATAGAGAGGGGATAGGTGTCAAAGGGAACGTGTCATCTTGAAAAGACAGGGATATCTTGTAGTTATGTGAGACTTCAGTGCTCTAAATCTTATCTACTTGGATTTGAGAGTTGCCGCCATTCAATAAGTTTAAGGTCTGAATGAACACCATAAAAAAAAAATTAATTTCATTTTGGGATGAATTTAGTGGCTGAAAACTTATCCAATTAACAGATTGGGTAAGGAGGTTTGGTTGTAAGATGAAGAAGGTGTCAAACTCCTCATCTTACCCTCCAAGTTGGTGGTTACGAAGGTATTGGCTAAAAGTGAAGAATAAGACTATTTTTGAATATTTTTTGAGTTAGGTAGTTGAGGTATGCATGAAAATATGGGTGCAAGTGTGTGTATATATTATGAGATGTTTCCACAAGTTGGGGCTATTTTTGTTGGGTCAGGATCAAGGGACATATGAAAAGACATATGTAAAAACAATGTAACATTAATAAATTTTCAAAATATGGGTTAGAAGTTTCGGATTGAGATGATTTTTTGTGAGGATGATCTCTATGATGGGAAGATCATCCGGTAAAAAAAATCAGCCCAATCTAAAACTTCTAACCCCATTAAAAGTGATTTATAATGTGGACCGTCGATTTTTTGCCAATTTTTGTCAATAATTTGTAAATCACTTTGATGGATTTAGAAGTTTCAGATTGAGCTGATTTTTTGTGAGGATGATCTTCTCATCATAGTGACCATCCTCACCAAAAATCAACTCAATCCAAAACCTCTAACCCATATTTTGAAAAACCATTGTTTTTTCATATGTTTTTACATATGGCCCATGAACCGCCCCCATTTTTGTTTGTTTTGAGTTGAGAGTGTTAGTCCATTAGGAGAGCACTGTTTTAACTCTTGCATTTTAAATAAAAATGATCTTTATGGGAATGTGCTCAAGGTCAGCTTACATTTTTGTTAATGAGGTTCTAAGAGGTTTTCCATTAGTTGGAGAGTATGTTTAGAACTTTCATCTTATGTGAATGCATGAGTGGGTGTTTGATAAGATGAATACATGCAAATATTCCCAAAAGAACTTATTATGGACTTAGAGGGGAGATTACCTCACATACAGGGATTACTCTCTAACCACCCTTGCCATTCAAGAATTCTTACACTACATGATGCATGCAAAGGTTGAAAGAAACTTAAAATAGACCGACAGATGGTAAGGATTTTCTCACAAAAGGATTAACTCTCAATAGATACTTGCCAACAACCGAAAGATTATAAAACCTGGTGTGAGAAGACAAGTAAAAGGACGTAGTTTCAATAAACTTATTATGGACTTATAGATTGCGAGAATACTCCCATGAAGGGATTAACTCTCAACTATACTTGCCAATGGAATGAAAGATTATACTAAGATGATTGAAATAAAATAAAGACTTAAAAATGTAGTAAGCAAAGTAGAGTGGGGGCGGGAGGAAGAGGGATTGGATGGTGCAAGTAATGTAAAAAAGCTAAAATGAAAATATTCTCCACATTGGTCTTCTTCCTCGGCTTCTTTTTTTTTTCTTCTTCCTTGGGAGATCCTTAGGGATATTATGGTCTAACTACTACAAGTTCAACTTAATTGCACTAAAACCAAGAAAAATAACCTTGTTTACCCTTAATCATAGAGTCCTTGATGGTCATTTAAACTCTTATAAGTCTTGCAAATCATGAGTTTTAAATGATAAAAATGTAAAACACTTAAGGTTCTAGAGATTTTTCACGGGGGTAAGTTTGTATTTACCCTTGAAAGACAATAAGTTGGGAAAAATTAAGACACAATGGCATGCAAATACCATCCAAGAGAGGATCTTAAATATCAATTGATTTGAATAAAGTGTTCTCTTTGATGGATAAAATGGTCAACGTTACTTGAACTCGGTCAATTTGCAAATAATTTTAAAGGGTGGGCTTGAATTATGTATAAGAGGGTGGCCTCAATGTTCAATTACATTGAGTATCAACACACAAAAAAATATATGTATGTTATTATTTTTTAGATGGGCCAAGGGTCAATAGTAGGAGATTTGCACAATTACTAGAAAATCAAAGGTAGGAATGCTTAATGAGAGGGTGAAACTACTATGTTATTATCCACTTTCATGAAAAGAAGTGTGCTATGAGGTTCCGAATTTGAGGTCACACCAGCACAACTCTAAAAATTTATATTATTAATAATCAACATTAGTTGTACACCGTGGAAGTCAAAAATATTTTTTAATCGATGGCTAGATAATATTTTAAAATTAATTTTTAGTTTTATAGTAACAATTTATTTTTAGAAAAAAAAATAAATTTAGGGGTCTTGGATTTAGCTTATTTCTAATAAATTTGAATATAAAAAAAAGAATGTGGGGTCATGATGGACTCAAAAATATAATTGTCGACAATAAAATTTAACAAATCTACCTCCAGATTCGTGAAATATGATCGTAAATAATTTTATTGATTTTTGATGAAAAGGAGATACAGATCTCAATATTTCCTCTTATTAACAATCAAGTACAAAATAGTGACGTATTTAGCTTTTCTTCTTTCCAAGCTTCGTGCTTTATCAACTGAAAAGGTTGCTTTGACGGTGGTTTTACTTTGTGTTTGATCTTCTGTAGAGGCTTCTAAAATTTTCTTCTTTTCGGACTTCGTGCTTTATCAGATGAGAATGTTTTCTTGACTTCCGGAGAAGGGCTTTATGTTTGATCTTCTCTTTAGTCGGAGTCCAAATCTCTGAAGAACTTTCCTTTGTCTCTAGAGGAATGCTTGAGAGCTCCTTCTTCTCTAGAAGAAGAGCTTCTGTCTTCTAAGAGAAAGTGATCCCAATCCCCTCTCAATGAAAGAGATTCTTGCACTTATAGACTTAAAGATAATTTAACTTTCTAATTATACCCCGACTTAAAGAGATTTTATTGGTTCATTTAAAGGCTAAACTTATCCAAATCCAATTTTAAGAATTCTATGGATTATTGTTGGACAAAACTCATTTATTTAGGTATAAGGCCTAATATCTAATATGGCTTACTTGGATTTATTAGATCATGGGCTCGAGTAACTAGCTCTTCGAAAGTGTGTGACTTAATTCCTTTTAGGATGTAGAAGAGTTGCTAAT
Organism: Akebia trifoliata; assembly: GCF_017979445.1. Classification (NCBI taxonomy): domain Eukaryota; kingdom Viridiplantae; phylum Streptophyta; class Magnoliopsida; order Ranunculales; family Lardizabalaceae; genus Akebia; species Akebia trifoliata. The sequence continues at coordinate 40,829,217 of NC_141382.1, forward strand.
GCATCCCTTGAACACACATCTCGATAGCAGAAGATTGAGATAATCAATCCATATAGTTGAGAGAACCATCGCTCGATGTACTCGATCATCGGTTCATCCTTCCTTTGTTTAACAACAACAAGCTCCACCATACTCATTGTTCTTCTGGTGCTATGAAGCGACCAAGGAATACTCTTTCGAGTTGATCCTAACTATCTATTAAGTTGGGTTCTAAGTCGATGTATCAATCGAACACATTGCCTCAGAAGGAGCGGACGAATTGTTTCACCATGAAGTCACCGAATGTATCGACATTATTGCAAGTTTCGATGAAGTGGGTAATATGTTGTTTTGGATTGCCTTTTCCCTCGAATTGTTGGAATTTTAGCGATTGATATCCCGTTGGAAGATGCATTCGTTCAATGCGTTAAGTGTAGGATTTGGAATAGACCAATAAGGACTATGGCATACCCTCATGCTGAGAACAAATGGTGCCAGTAATCATTGCTTGCAGCTATTGAGTAGAAAGTGAAGCAACAGACCCCTATGGTGGGTCTCGCGTAACTTTACGTAAGCCAGCATAGTCTTCTTGCTCTTCTTCGCATGAAGTCGTGTACGCTTCAAGAGTGAATCCTGAAGGATGTGAAAGTCCAGCACTTGATTCATTCTCCTTGTTTTTCTGCTCCAAATGACTAACAAGGGTTGCATTTTTAATGTCTTTGTCCTCCATTGCTTTTGTCAATTTGTTGATGGTGTCTGCCATCTAAGCAACTCGTTCCTCTATTGTTAGCGCTCCAACTATCATCACTTCTCTGATAGAGGTATGAGTTTGCGACGGAGAAATGATCGATAAGGATGTAGACGATCCCTCGCTTGACTTTGAATCAGATCCAAAATCTGATAAGTCGTCTTCTACAACATTCACCCATGATGCCTTTGTTGTGAGTGTCATTTTTGTGGCATGTTTCTTGAAGTGATGCTGGAGAGGTTCCACAAGCTTAAATCCACCAGTTTTCGTCTTGTTCTCGTTACATGATGATCACAACTGATAACCTGGGCAGATTCAAGGTTTGAAGAAAGAATTTTCTTACCTTTCTCAACAGTGGTAGATGGCATAGTATTGACGTTACGAGATGCCATCGATGTTTTGGTTGATGCTTTTATAGTTGACTGAAAGATGAGAGGTTGAGATGGTCCCACTGGGTGTGCTAGAAATTTTTCGACAATAAATTTTAACAAATCTACCTCGAGATTGGTGAAATATGATTGCAAATGATTTTATTGATTTTCTAATGAAAAAGAGATACAGATTTCAATGTTTCCTTTGATAAACAGTCAAGTACAAAAAGATAATGATGATATATGTAACATTTCTTCTCTCCGGACTTCGCGTTTTATCGGCTGAGAAAATTGCTTGGGTGATGGCTTTGCTTTGTATTGGATTTTCTGTAAAAGCTTCTATAGATTTTCTTATTTTCGAGCTTCGCGCTTTATCGACTGAAAAGGTTTCCTTGCCTTCCAGAGAAGGCTTTATGCTTGATCTTCTCTTTAATCGAAGTCCGAATCTCTAAAGAACTTTTGCTTTATCTCTACAAAAGGGCTTGAGATCTTCTTCTTCTCTAAAGGGAGAGCTTCTGTCTTCTGAGAGAAAGTTATCAAAATCCCCTCCCAATGAGAGAGGCTCTTATATTTATAGACTTAAAAGGTAGTTTAGCTTTCCAACTATACCCCAACTTAAAGAGATTTGATTGGTTTGTTTAAAGGCTAAACTCGTCCAAATCCAATTTTCAAGGATTCTATGGATTATTATTGGGCCAAACTCATTTATTTGGGTATAAGGCCCATATTTAATGTGTGGATCACTTGATTTTGTTTAGATCATGGGCTTTATCTGCAAAAGCCTAGAACCCAAGCTTGTTGGGCGCACGTTCCCGGTTAATGGACTCAATTGCAAGGCCCATTTATAACTTTAGAGACTTCATTTTTATTTATAAAATTTATAAAAGCCTCCTCAAAATTTTGGTGCCTACAATAATTTATAAGTAATTTATATTTTGTGACTAAAAATAATAATTCATTTAAAAAATAAAATGATAATCATATGAATTCTAGATGTGTTGGATTCAAACTAAGGTATTTTGAAATTAATTTTAGAATTTATTACAATTATAATAAAGGATTAATAAGGCATAATTACGGAATCATTGTTTATATATCAGAAACATATAAAATAGTAAAATTTGATTATTTTATATAAAACCGCTAAACCCCCATTGACTCGACCATGATTTTCAAAATAACCAATTACTCATCTTGAATTTTGGACATGTACAATGTGATGGACAATTCACATTGACTATTGTTTGTTCGTTCTTGCATTATAGGTGTTAGTAACTTACATTCATGGTTTTAGATCATAGTATTCTATCTTGTCTCGCCCCCATTAATACCGAGTTGACTTGTTCGAATCATCTCATCCTGAATGAGATAAATCATTTCATCAAAATACAATTACTAGAATATATAAGTAATTAGTTAATTAATATTTTTTAATAAAGCTGAGTGGATTACTTTGAAAATGCCTACTTAAAATATAATTAAAAAGATATTGGCCAACCATCGTTTGCAGTGACAAGCCCATCATTGACATAGAAGGAAATCTTGATTATATCGATACTCAACCATTGTTAGAACTTAGCCCTCATTGACATATATTCTTGGCTCCCCCTTGGGTGTAATACTATCGTACCAAACTATATGAGGATTAATTAAAATTGAAACCTAACTCTAAATGGTTTATTAAGAGGTTACTGACCCATAAATTTATAATTATTGGCATATATATTAATAAATAATTACGAACAGAGTTAAATGGTTTCTCTCATCTGAGAGAATTCTGTCTCGTTCATGAATGAGACAAGATATCAAACCTTGATCTGAAACCATTTCAAACCCTTCTTTAGAAGGGAAAAAGGGTAAATTACCATTTCATGAGTTGAATATGACGAAATTTTGATTCCAGCTAATTGTTCATTTTAATTCCCAAAACATGAAGAGCAAGATCATACGGATTTCAAGTGATTGTCTCGCAGTTATAGTTATAAAGTAGCTAGATCACTAATAATCTTTTTTCTTTTTTAAGTTACAATCTTGTTGGTTTATATAGTGGTGATTTGGCTTAAAAGTAGTGAAGCTGCAAGATCGTCACTTCTATAACCAACGAGTGTCACTTTGAAAAAAAAAATATCAGCGATCTAGCTACTTTATAGTTGTGAAATAGTCACTTGAAACACCTGCGATATCGCTCTTCAGGTTTTGAGAATTAAAATGACCGAAAATGGGACTTTCCTCAAAAGTTGATCACGTTTTGGGAAATTTCTCAAAAAACAAAAAACATGACCCAATGGCTAGAAGGCAGTCGGTGATATACCCAATGATAAACCAAACTATTAATTGGGTCATTGGGTCAAGAAAATACATCACGTGATTATTTTGGGTGTGGGTCCAGAAATTATATCTTGTGGCAAAGATGGCAAACATGAGAAAACTAGGAGGGCAACTAGGAAGACAAGAGTGAAAAAAATCTTAGCCATCTATGTCTATGGTCCCTACTAAAATAGTTTACAACCTACTAGAAAGTAATAATCCACATAACTCCCAAACTTAAAACTGAAAATATTTAGGGATTTGTTTTTCAACGTTTAAAGAATTTTATCCTTAACAACGCTGAAGCATTGGGTCATGTTTTTGGAAGCTAGAAGTTGAGCCATAAGACCCTTAGGGAGGGTGAAATCCTTACTAACTTTGCAAGGCTAGTCGGACTCTTTTGAAAATGGAGAGCTACCAAACTCCCAAATTTAAAATGAAAATTTGAGGGGTGAAAAATAACTTTTTCATTTTCAATTTATTTTGAAAGTTCTAAAATTTTTATGATTTCCATTCTATGCAAATCCAAAATTGTTGGTGAGATAACCAAGATCACAGCTCATGGGAATTTATCCCAAATATTACCTACTGTGTGGGGGTAAGGGGAGTGCATGTTGTCAAGGATTAGTCAAGTAAGAGGACCGGATACCTCAATTTCTGAAGAAAAAAAAATACATCCATATCTCATTCGATCATGATTTTGGGTGTCAGATGTTGATTCAGACACATAATTCTCAATTTATTATGAGAATAGTAAATATATAAATAAAAACTTGCTCAGGGTTCCTAGACCAATCTAACAAAGAATTTAACCGATAGTCATCGCAAGAACAATAAAGTAAATACAAAGTAAAAAGGATATGAAAAAGAGAGAAAGAGTAGAGATGAAAGAAAGATAGATCTTCTTTATCGCTTCTTGAGTTCAGAAATCGACAAAGGTTCTTTGATTATAACTAATTCTAAACAAAAGCTAAAAACAAAAATAGGAATTAAAACTACTAAACAAAAAGCTAGATTCTACAAATACATTTACAAATCTGTTTTATTTTACAGATATCCTTTAAGTTTTGACCCAGTCTCCTATTTATAAAGATCAAATTAAGGTTTCTAGGGTTCGGGACCCTTCTGTAAATACAAAAATTACAAAACCCTAATTTAATACTAACAATCTTCAACCGCAAAGCTTTTATGCGAATCTCAACTTTGGACTCATCCACTTAACCGTGCCGCCCTAGTTAACTTGGGCCCCGAGGTCAAAGTGGGCCTAATGGACTTGAGTCTTGGTCAGTTGACTTCTCCTAGGTCCTTGATGGCAAAAATATTTGAATTTTCTGAATTATTTCTAGAAATTTGTGACTTTTTCCTGTTACACGAAAATAAATAGTAATTAAATCCAAAATACATCATTTTATTGAAATCAATAATTATTATGGACTAACAATGAATTATATCTAGTTAGAGGGTTTAATGTATAATTTACTAATAAAGTCTATGTAATTAGGGTTCTAGAAACCACTTTCTAGACCCTAATCAATATACTTATCAATTTTGGACATAAATTTATGTGTGATGATGTTCTTACAAATGTTAAAAGTTATTTGTACAAGTGACCTTCATCACATCAATTATGCATAAGGCCTTCTAATCAGATTTTTCATTTTTCTTAAATTTGCCAAGTGAGCCTTATGGTATCGGAAATGATTTTAGTTTTTTTTTCGAATTATTCATTCTCTCATTATATGCAAAATTCGAGGAATTGTATAATGTTTGACGGGATCATAACCATAGGATTTATTTGAACAACACGATATAATTTTAATGATGGTGCATAGTCTTCCTCATTTGACCTTATGATCTTTTTGGATTATAATAGAGACCAATCACCTCAATTGGGTAAGGTCAATGCCTAATTCCTTTTGAAACCCGTAACTCGACCCCTTGCCCATTTTTCTTACTCGTGGACCGATCCGGATCTATTTGAAGTGATTTTAATTCCTAAACCTAAACTAGATGGCAACTCCCCATTCCCAAAAAATTTCCCAATTATTCATTAGATACTTTTTATCATTTAGAGTAAAAGAATGCTAAGGCATTTTTAATCCTTAAGTTTTAAGGCTTCTCTCAATAGTTCATTGGGTAAAACTTTTCTTTTTAATAAATCCCTGGACCCCATTCCCTACATTTCTCACGATTGAAACATTGAATGTGCTCTAACCTTTCAAGCTCACATTTTTATCAATAAAATTGGATTTTCAAGATCACAAATTAGTTTCGGAGACTCAATTTTGACGTAAAAGATTTGAGAAAGAATAAGAGTCCATTTTCAAGGGTTTCTTTTAAATATTTTGAAGATGTTTGTAAAAAAAACTATGATTTTTTCAATTCTAGATGAAAATCGATCAAGGATATAGTTCTTTTGGTTCCAAATTATAATCTAGACAAGTCGTTATGTCAAGTTTTTAATTGATCTTTCCATGTATTTTGGTCGAAGAAACTCGAAAAACGAAAACGATGGGTTTTACCAGCGTCAAGTTCACTAATTTTTTTTATCAAGCTCAACATTTTAAAAAAATATATATCAAATTCAACAATAAAAAATGTTGAACTCAAAAATAAATATTGGTGAGCTCAACAATATAAATGTTGACCTCGACAATAAATAAAAAGTGGTGAGCACAATAATAATGAGGGACCATTAAGTAATAAAAAGTTTACTAAATGGAGTATCAAGCTACTACTTGAAATCGCCTCGACCCTTTTTCGTTAAATAGTAAAAATGAATCTAATTGGTAAATGGGGGATTTTCTAAGAATAGGGAGTCACCACCTAATTTAGGTCTAGGAACAAAAAATAACCCCAAAACGGATCCGGATCGATCCACGGGTAAGAGAAATGGTAAGGGGTCATATTACAAGTTTTAGAAGATGTTAGGCATCGAACCAATCCGATTAAGATGATTGGTCTCTACTACGATCCAAAACTATCCTATGGTCAACAGGTAAAGACTAGAATCAAGCTTGGTTCCAATAATTATCAATTTATGTCGAATTTACTAAATGGATCCTATAGCTAAATATTTTTCGAACATTACATGATTCCTTGAATTTTGCACGAAAGGGAAAACTTTGAAAAAACTATAAATATATCCCATATTCTAAAGTTTATAAAAATCTGCGTATGTAAATATTTTCTAAATCAGCTAAAATAGGAACTTATGAAAAATTTTCAAATTAAAATATCATGAATGTGAAACTGCTAAATTGGCATCTTATGAAATTTCTAAACTAAAAATATGAAATTCCCTAAATTAGAAATTGATGACTATATGATGAGTTCCCAAATTAGAGATTTATAAAAATAAAAATTTTAAAATAGAAAATTACTAATATATGACGAGTCCCAAATTAGAAATTTGCAAAACATGAATTTCCCCGAATAGAAGGTTTCAAAAGAACGTGAAATTTTTGAATTAACAAATCATAAATCAAAAGGGAATTACTAAATAGAAAAATGTAAAACTCCTAAATCAAAAAATTACAAACAAAATAAAATTCCTAAATTAGAAATTAATGAATATGAATTTTCTCAAAGATATAAAATTATGAAGTTTTCATATTAGAAAACTATTAAACACAAATTGTGCAAAATAGAAACTTTTGATCATGAACTTTTCAAAATACAAATATGAAATTTTAGCAATTTGCAAATATGAACTTTTTGAAAATAGAAATTTATGAATATAAACTTTCCAAAATTAGAAGTTTATGAATATAAATCACAAAATTGATGAAAATCAATATCATACAAAAATTATCAAATCTGAAAATTATTAACATTCATAAATCTCAAAATTAATGAAAATCAATATCATATAAAAATTATTAAATCTGAAAATTATGAACATTCATGAATTGCAAAATTGATGAAAATCAACATTACGTAAAAATTATCAAATATGTAAACTATGAACATTCATAAGTGGTAAAATTGATGAAAATCGATATCATACAAAAATTATCAAATTTGGAAAATATGAAGACGTATAAATCACAAATTTGACGAAAATCAATGTTATGTAAAATTCTCAAATCTGAAAAATATGAACACATATAAATCACAAATTTGGTGTAAATCAATGTTATTTAAAATTCTCAAATCTGAAAATAAGAACACTTTGATTGAAAGATTTTGACATCTCATAAAATTAACAAATCAGAAAAAATATGAATACATGTAAAATTTCTAGATTTGAAATTTTTTGATAATAAGAACAAAATAATAAAATCTTGAGAAAGCATGGGGGGTAGGGAGAGAAGAAGAATTAAGAGTACAAAAAAAATAAAAAATAAAAATAAAAACAAGAAGTTAGACTTGCATCTAGAATCGAAAAAAAAATGTGTTTGTGCAAAATTCCTTCAGGCACGATCCAAAATAACTGCAATAGGCGCAATGGGAGAGGATGAAGAATGTCAATCGTTGGAGAGATTCTTTTTGTCTTCTTCTTATATTTTTTTATCTTTCTTGTTATTCTATTCTTTTTTTTTTTTCGTCTTTGAAAGATCAAGAAAGAAAGATGTAGAGGAAGAGAGAGTGTAAAGGAGAGGGAGAGAGAGAATTAGAGAGAAAGAGATAATACTTAGTGCGGCTGCGACTGAAAGAGTAAAAAAAGGAGAGGGATGGAAAGGGTGAAACTGTGTGGCTATAAAAAAGGAAGAGGATGAAGTGAGGTATGAAACCAAGAGAGGAGTATGGTGAAGTGAGACTGAGATAATAGAGGTACTGGAGATGATGAAGTCACGTTAATGGAGGTGACACTACGTCAATCAGTACGTGAAAATACCCAAATATCGATGGCTTAGAACCGTCGAATTGGACCATCGAATTGGGGCTTGTCGAAAAAAAATTCGGCGACTGAAAGCCATAGAATTTTTATAAATTTGACGGTTTTAGACCGTCAAATATATAGCATATAAACATATATTAGATGGTTATAGACCATCGAATAACATAATTTCAATGGTTATAGGCTGTCGAATCTGGGATACTACCATATTTTTGATGGACTAAGGCCGTCGAATTACTTTAAAGACCAATTAGAACTTTCTATTTCGTGCTCAAATGCTTTTTTTCAACCTATACTTGCTAAAAAAATCAGACATTTATATCTATATGCCATCCACATTTAAATTCACATCCCATCCCCATCCATTCACATCCATCCACGCCAATTTGCATTCAATTCAAAGAATAATAAGATTTTTTAAAAAAAATTTACTTATATAATTCAAAATTTTAATCTCACATGTTGGAATAATTCTTGAGATCATGTTCACATACATCAATATAATGAAGTCTAAAAAAAAATCCCACTTTCAATCGGAAACAGAGGAAACGGATCAAAGTACATGTCTTGAAGTTGCTTCTCATCGTTCCATGATGAGTTCTCAATGGCAAGGTTGACAATGGAAGAGTAAGAGCCCTATGCGTTGGAGAAGATACAAGTTGCAGTCTCGTGAACAGCAATGTCAAGTTCTTGTGCTTGTTCAGCTGCATGCTTCTTGACATAGTTTTGGTCCTCTGGCTCATCTAGTTCCACCACCATCTTCACCGCATTGTCCAAGTGGTTCATCTTAGAAACATAAATAAACATTGATCATCAATGGAGAATTCTTACCCATAATTTGATTCTAAAATTCGATGATGTTAGTTTGACTCGGATTATCAAAGTGACTCTCCCATAAATAGAAGCAATGCCAAGAATTTGCATAAATTCTACCCATTCTAACTATTTGAAAGGTAAGAATATGACATTAAATGAAAGGTCCCAGCACATTACAATTAGAATAACAATAGTATTTGATAGTCAGTCAACATCAAACTGGATTTTATGAATTGAACTCAACAACTAATACACATTTGGAAATTTCCACCAAAACTGGAAAGTGAGTTCAGCTAAAAAGAAATTTTAAAAACAAAGCCCAAGAAACGAGTGAAGCATACCTTGAGAGTTGCACTTCCCACACTCTTCATCGTCATGGCTGAAAACCAGTATGGAAGCATGGTTCCCACGATTAGTCCAACAAAGACCTTTGGAGTCAACACATCAACACTAGTGATGCCAGCTCTGCTCACAAAAGTGCCAAATAAAGCAAGAGAAACAAGGGCTGCTGATCCGATTGCGAAACCCTGACACAACCTGACACCCATAACATAAACTTGAAGCTTGGGCCTTGGAGAAACAAGATACACATCACAGAGATGTTAGCTCCAACATTATTAATACTTGACCTTCTATTTAGTCAATTTATAGGTAATTGGAAACAACAGGTCAAAATGTAAATACAAACCAGTACCAGTGGGTTGGAGGCAGATGACACAAAATCATGATTGACACGATCCTTGCTGCTTCAAAGTATTCTAACATGACTGATGTGGAGCTTATGACGAGTATAAATCGAGAAGATAGAGAAGCAGGGATGATATCGCTTGATAGGACCTCAAACAGAAATAACAGGTTGGTCCTCTGTAAGTTGGTTGTGTAGGAACTCAAGCACTAATTGACGCTGCACATGGAAACAAGAGTAAGAATTTTTTTCTCTTCACAGACCCCTATATTAGCTTTCATCTATCTCTCGCCATGTACCATTGAACAAGACAAGACACTTCCAGGCTTCAATACAGTTAGTATCTTCTTCTACCTTAGTTTTGTTTTATGAAAAATGATGAATAGTCCAATTATATATATAGCTATTTTCAAATTTCGACCTCAACTCTGCTGTTTCAAAAATATGTTCTCTCATCAGTAAAAACACACATACACACTGAGATCTGAATTCAGTTATAGAATGAGATGATACTTATGCTTTGTTTGTTTGTTTTCTTCTTCTCTTGTTGTTGAATTTGATGAAGGTCCATAAGAAAGAAACAGCAGCTATGGAATATTGGAACTGTGCTACTCCTTTTATGAAACTTGTCGGAAATATTCATAAGCATGTATAGAGTTGTGCCGAGAGATGGGCCTGAAAGTTGTTGATCTATGGACTGTTATTCCGAAACAGAATTCAGAGAGGATTCACCATATGATATTTAGGAGTAAATTGATTACAATAATATACACTTTCCAATTTAGAGAAGGTGAGGATAATGGAAGTATCTTTGACTCAAATCTTAGCTAATATCCTGGATATGAAGATGTGCTGGAGGATGGATTAGAGGCTGAGATGAGGGACTGATAACATGCTTATCATGTGTACTGCTAATAAGAAACACCCCCCAGTTTAGAGTATTTGCCAAGAAATATAGTCTTTTATATCAAAAAGATTGGAATGAGATTTCACCATTAGGAAGTACACAAAAAGACCTTTCAAATGCATTGAAATGTAAAACCTACATTTGGTGTAGTCCGATAAGCCTCCACGTTTTAAGAGTTTTAGAAACAATTGGATTCTATTATTAAAGGAAGGCTATAGATAATGGAATATAATTCAAAACATACCTAAAGCATACCTAAACATACCTCTAGCATTGTCACTACTGCATTGTTAATGTCATGCAGAAGTGTATCTAAGCCACCTTGTCCCTCAATAGAAGATAAACCTCCACCCATTGCAAAACCATGGATAACTCATTGCCGGTGCCCAGAGGAAGTATAGCAACCGGTAGAGTTGAATCGAAGTTGTGTCTCTCGGGTCCTTAGGAAGAACTCAGTTCAAAGACCTGCAAATTGACCATAGCAGAATTATGATAAGCTCAATATAACACATGATCCATATATGCAAACACATGTTTCAGTTATGACATCCATGTGGAGCATTCTAACCCAACTAAATCTGAAATGATGTGAACTATGTTTTTTCTGATAAACTTGAGCATGAACAGAGCTGAAACCAACTAAAATGGGGCTGAAATGAAGCTTCAAATGCGTTGAAACTGAATCTGAGATGCTTTCTAAAGCAAACAAAAACCCTCATATTCCCGTGCATGATTTAATAGAAGTATTTTGTATTATGCTTTCTAAAAATATACACCATACAGCTTCAACAATTAAGAGAACTTAATTGTCAGTCTGTTTTATTGAATGTAACACACACAAACAAAAAAAAACAGGCATTAAAGTAAGTGAAACTAACCATAAAACTATATCAGTTTCTTCAAGAGGGTGGTCCTTCTTAACCCATGTGGCCAATTCCTCACTGCCCAGTTCGATTCACAGTTCTTGTGTTCCTGACCTGAAAATATGTACAGCGTGCATCATCAATCAAACAATTACACTTCTGTCCCCAAACACAAATAAAGAGCACGCATCTCATCGTTAAATAAATGGATGAAAGATAAAAATTTTGAACAGATGAACGAGAACCAAATTGATCATTTTGGTGGAAAAAGTTGGAGATGGAAGGCTGTTTTTTGTGAAACTAAGCGGGTAAGAGAAAGAAAGCTGCTAAAAAACAAGACAGAAGAGTAGATTTCAATTGAGTGAAAATTCTAAGTACACAATACATTCAAAATCAAAGAGATTTCCTAGCTTGCCATCCATCTGAAACAAAGAGATTTCCAATTGAAACCAGAAACATTAGAACTCCAAGCATGTTTCACCAGAAAGAATGGTGCAGTTACCTAAAATCCAAAATTGGGACCTATATCCTCAATCATCAGTACAAAGATCAATTCATTCAAATGCTATTATTATACTCATGAAATCCACAAAGCAAAGAATCTGCAAAACACAAAACACAAAACAATGAGCACCCTCAATACATCTAAAGGAACCTGAATGTTGGTGATATAAATTTATATATAAATAAAGGTAACCATCCTTCCAACATTTATGGAAATTAGCTCATGCTCATCGAAATACACGACAATGGCTCGTAGGCCATCTAATCACCTCACCACAAAGAATATCAAGTAAAGTCCCTTGGGGTCCATCTCTGTCCATTAGTTCAGTCGAAGAGTCAATGATCTCATTGATACAAATTGAATAATACTCCATATATGGCTTCTCAAGATCTACTAGTGCTCATTTGGCGTAGATCACATTCCTTCTGAAGTTCATCAATAAGCATACCCTACTATTATTCAAGGATGGTAATGTTTCTGATACTGGTTCTTTACCTCCTCGCCTATTAGGAATTGTGGAATCTGATGTCGCCTATAAAATTATTGTTTATGATTAGATATGTAAGCTGAAATCCATCATTTATATGAATTAAATATTAATAAAAAATTAAATGAAGTATCTCTAAAGTTAAAGTGTTTTTACATTTTACCTGAGTAGAAGGACCTCCAACTTCAAATATAGATGATTTTTTCTTTTTGTGCTTGTTCTTGTTCTTCTTTTTCTTCTTCTTATCTTTCATTAGTGTATGAATTAATTGAGTTAAGTTAACCATGTCTCTTTCAAACTTATCCGTATAATTTCAACTTTGAGTTGTATAACGTAATGAAGTCTTTGAAACTCCACCTCCCATACCTCTTACTCTACCTTTTCCATCTTTTCCAAACACTATACACAACTACGATTAATATAATGTATGTAAACAAAAAATTAAAATTAAATAATATAACTCATACATATAATGGAAATAGGATCATGGTCAATATTTTTATGGCAAAGTTAGGATCTTATTTAATAAGATTGTTTAATTGACCCTATGTAGACACCCCATTTTTGCATCCGCCTAACTTGGCGATTCGTCACCCAATTGCTGTGGATTCCTAATGATAAGCGCAAAAATCTCGAAAGCTTGAGAAAAGCCTCCTTCTAATTTTCTTTTGTCTTCTAATTTTATTCCTTCCTTCTCCTTGCCATGCGATATAGAATTATGCACGCTTAAGATGGTTACATCATACACTCAACTTAGCAAGTATGTACGCTTAGGTTCGCTACACATTTGGATAACTTAGAGACCTCGCCACGCTAGGAAAACATTACCTCGAGACTTAGAAATAATCACATTACGACTAAAAGAAACTTCACGTCAAAATTCACCAAAATGAAAAAAAATTGAGAAAATAATGAAAATACCCCTCATGAATTTCAGACCTTCTAAAAATCTTGAAAATACCTCAATTACATTCAACACATGATTTTGAGTTTAACGGGACCCAAATTGATGAAATCGGAGAAATTTATGAAAAATCGTAAAATGACCGTAACGCCCTCGATGTCCGACTCTTAGAAACATTAACGCTTAGGAAAACACAATTAAAGAATTCCAAAAAAAAAACTTCAATAAAAACCTTAAATAATCAAAATTAAATTAAAATTTAAAATTTAAATCAATTAAAAGTTACAATCAAATAAAAAAATTCAAATTGAAAATAACCATTAAACTAAAATTAGAATTTAATCGACAACTTAAAATTTAAGACTAACTTGAAATTCAAATTAAAATTCAAAATTAAATCAAAAATAAATTTTAAAATCAAATTAAAGATCAATTAACCAATCCGAATTAAAATTCTATCAAAATCCAACTAAAGCCAATCAACAAATTAAAAAATCAAAATTCAAGCTTAAATTAAACTCAATCGACCAATCAATATTCAAATCAAAACATAATTAACCAATCGAATTAAAACCCTAATTTAATCAACAATCAAGATTGAAAAGAGAAATATAATTAACCCATCAAATTAATTAAAATCAAATCAAAATTAAAAAATTGTAACCTAAACCATCAACTAAAATTAAAAATTGAAATTTAATCAATAATTCATCATCTACGTATCATGGGTTGCGAAGCGTGGGATCATGGTCCCATTCTTTCTAAACTCAAAAAGAGAGACATTCTCTCTTTGGGTTCGGTCAAAGAATAAGCAAACAAAAAAAGAAACAAATAAATGAAAGAAAGAAAGAGAATAAAAGAAAAATAGAAAGACTGCTATAAAAGGGGAGATGGTTTTGAACCCAAAAAAAAGAAGAAGGCTGACATTTGGAAAGAAACAAGAAAGGTTGACATTCTTGAGAAGGGGGCAGCAACAAAAGAAGGAAAAAGAAAGAAGAAAAAGAAAAGAAAAAAACAAAAAAAACAAAAAACTTCTTCTTCGCCAACGTTGGGGGGCTGCCCAATGGACTGAAACGTGGCTGCTCTCTCTCTTTCCCCTCTACTCATTCTTCTCCTTTGCTGCCCCATCTTCTTCTCCCTTATTTTCCCATCTTCTTCTCCATAAAAACCAGCAACCTCGTCGTCCATTGCAACCCCCTTTGCTGTCCCATCTTCTTCTCCATTCAATCTGCAACCTCACCGTCCATAACAGCCCCTCCAACAATCCCTCTCCTTACTATCTTTGCCACCCCAAACGTCCTCCATTGACAGCCCTATTTCAGCCCCACACACACTCTCTCTCTTTCCTTCATGCCCTTCAGTCCAAGACGTCCTACTGCTGTCCATAGTCCCATCCCCCATTAAAACCTGCAACTCATTCCTCTCTTCTCCTGCTTCAATACCCTTGCACCATTGCTGCCTAACTTCTGCTTCAGCAACTCCTCCAATAGTCTATTCTCTCCCTCTTTTACACCCCAACGTAGCAGCACCTTGCTGCCCTTTCTTCCTCTCCACTAAATCAGCAACCCCACTGTCCATTACAGTCTCCATTAATAGTCCCAAACGCCCTCTCCATCAGCAATATTTCAGCCTCCATTAATAGTCCTTACAGGAGCCCAAATACCCCCTCCTTCATAACGTGTTTCAGCCCTATTCACTTAGCTTCAGCCTGTAAAACAGCCCCTCCTTCATCTCCTCTCTTCCCTTCTCATACGGACAGCAGCCATTTTATCTTGCTCATTCTTATCATACTCATAGCAGCCCCATCACGGACCCCTCCCATATTTCGTTCTCAAGGTTCCTTTGATCCCGGTTCTACTCAAGGTTTTTTCGAGTCATCATTACCACGTTCCTCTAGAGAAGCCGAGCTTTCGAGTTCTTTGAAGGAATCACAATAACCAAGGATTTGGAGGGACTTCTGATCTTAATAATCAAGGTATGCCTTCATGTGTTTCAAACGGGCATCAATTTGATTGCTGATTTTTATTTTGAATTTTCTTATTTGACTTAGTTTGCTATAATGTTCATATTAATTTTCGTTTTGATTGAGCATTCATGAAGCTTGCACACATTAACTTAATTAGAATATTGATGCTGGAATTTTTGGAAACCTCAATTAGGTGCATGTTTCATATTTGTGAAATCAAGATAAAGACTAAGTTTTTAATGAAATTAACACGTGGGCTGTCATTGATTTTTTGTGCACATTGGGAATTCAAAATTGGATCTTCCAATAAAATGGACATTGAATTGATTCACTGATTTGTGTGAGTATGGAAATTTAAAAATTGAATTTTTAATAAAGTTACCACATGAATTAACTCACTGATTTCTATGTACATGGGAAGTTCGAAATTGAATTTTTAATAAAGTTGTCACGTGAGTTAACTCACTGATTTCTATGTACATTGGAATTTCAAAAAGTGATTTACTAATAAAGTGGCCACGTGAGTCAACTCACTGATTTGTGTGAGTATAAGAATTTCAAAATTGAATTTTTAATGAAGTTGCAACTGAGTCGACTCACTACTTTTTTATATACATGGAAAGTTAAAATCAACTTTTTTAACAAAATGAGCATGAGTCAACTCACTGATTTGTGTGCACATATGGGTTTAAAATCGATTTTCTTTTTAATAATAAGCATGTGCATTGACTCATTGATTTCTATGTACATTGGAATTCCAAAATTGATTTATTAACAAAATAGACGTTGAGTTAACTCATTGACTTGTATGTGTGCATAGGAAACTAAAATTGAATTTTTTATGAAGTTACCACGTGAGTTAATTCACTGATTTTTTTGATGAAATGGACATATGAGTTGACTCACTGACTTTGGTGGATATTGGGGTGTGAAAACTTATTTTACTTTTCAAAATTTTGTTGATGAGTTGACTCGCTGATTTGTGTTCACGTGGCAAAAATGGGTTCTTGAAAATTCACAACTTGCTAATTTTGGGGATTTATGGGTTTTTCTTTGATTTGGTGATTTTCCTAAAATCATGTTTTTCTATTTTTGAAAATTTGATATTTATAGATTGCTAATTTGGGAAACCCAATTTTGATAATTCTCTAATTTGGAAAATCCCTTTTTTAAATTTTTAATTTTGAACTCTCAATTTAGAAAATTTCTAATTTCTAATTTAGAAATTTTGTGAACTCCCAAATTAGAAGTTTCATATTCTCAGTTTTCCACTTTAGAAAGTTTTCACAGATTCCTATTTTGGTCGATTTGGAAAAACTTCATATATTTGGATTTGTAATTGAAATGTTGCCTTGGGAACTTCGAAGCATAGACCGAAATTAAGGCTTTTTCAAATATTTCCATCTTTATGCGAAATTCGAGATTATATGATATTTGGGGAATATTGGCCTTGAGATTCGTTTAACACATTCGATATAATTTAATGATGATGGTGACGATGATTGGACCATAATCTTGACTTTAGTCTTTATCCGTTGACCGTAGGACAGTTTGGATCGTAGTAGAGACCGATCATCTCGATTGGGCGGGTTCGGTGCCTAACACCTTCCGAAACCCGTAATCTGACCTCTTACCCATTTCTCTGATCTGTGGACCTACCCGATCCATTTTGGAGTTATTTTTTATTCCTAGACCTAAACTAGGTGGCGACTCCTTATTCCCTAAAAGTCCCCAATTTACTAATCGAACCCCTATCCACAATTTGGTGGAAAACGGGTCAAGGCGATTTCACCCTATAAAATAATGAAAACATTACGATTATAAGTAATTTTTTCAAAAACAAAAATAAACAATTTGACCAAAAAAATGACATTACTTACGAGGGATTTGGCCAACTCAGGAGTGAGAGCACTACCATCACTCCTCGTATAACTATAGTTGAAGAGCTCTATTTTTGTGGGATGCCGACCACTCGTCTTATATTTTTTCTATTTAAACCAAAAATGTGCAAAATATTAAAAAGCAAAAAATGCATCTATAAAAAGCAATACAAATTAATGAACATTTGAAAGAGAGTATATAAATTAATAATTAGATTAATACTTATCATTTCTTCTGCCTTTTTTGCTATACCCTTTCTACCGGTTGTGTGTGAAGTTTTATGTTTCTTACGAAGTTTTTTCATTTTGTCACACTTTTTTTGGTCAATCGATGTCGATTTTAAATCGACAAACTTCTCCCAATCGTCCTATTTGATCCATCTACTTTTGGGCTTATTCAACTTTCGCTCTGCATCAGTACTACTAACTCTGCAATATTCCTTTTCCAATTGATATTTCCAATCTCTCCATGCATGGTCGGCTTTTTGTAGGCAGAACTTCTTATGGTCCTCAGAAATGTCATAACGGGACTGTCAAAATATGAAAAAATAAATCAATTATAATATAATGAAAATATTCATCATTATAACAACTAATCAATAGAATATTTAAACAACCTAGAGGAAACGCCAAATAAGTTCAAGTAATTCCGTCGGTACCTTTCTCCAAGAAGAATAGAAAAGTGGCACGTGTGCCATCCCATAACGGCCTATATTAGTCAAAAAGTCTATCGAATTCTCCCTAATGCATTGCCCCATAAAATTGAATTCCAGATGGAGGCGTGAATTAGATGATGACTGTGGATCCGATGTCGACGAGTTATGATGACTATCTCGTGTAGGAATCGAGGGTGCCGAGCTATCAGAATCTAATGTCGACAAGCTGTCAGAATTCTCCATTGACAAGCTATTAAAATCCTCTATCAACGACATAATACCTGTATGGAATAACATTAAAAAAAATAGTATAGATATTTGAAAGCAATAAGATTAAAAATAAAAGTAATAAATCAAATAGTGAGTTAAATAGTAACCAAAATATAAATATTACACAATATCAACAATGAATTTGTATTTGAAAGAAATAAAAGTATATCATTACTATTATAACACACTATTTTTCATAAATAAATATCTATATATATATAACGTACCAATATAGTTAGTTTTCATCATCGTTTTCAATGATATCTTCTTTAAAAATAAATGATAAAGTATTCATGTTAGTTGTCGCAAATGCTAGAGGATCTTTAAAAGCGTATACATCTTTGTTCAATCTCTTCGGATCTTCTAAAACCACATGTCAAGCTTCCATAGGCTGACTTTGATCCTTACAATAAAAAACTTGAGTTGTTTGTGAGAAAAGAATAAATGGTTTATCGTCCACTTTAATATTTCTCATCAATGTCTCTAAGTTAACACATCGTAAATTTGTGTCTTGATTAACCATATACCCATTTGAATCTCTATGCACACCAAATCACAATAAAATACTATCTCTTTGAAATCTAGGTAGTCCAACTCAAGTATTTTCTTTACAATACCATAATAGGTAACTTCTTCATCTACATAATTTGTATCTCTAGCATTTGTCCGAAAACTAATTACAGCTTTCATTGACACCCCAGAGTTTTGTGTTGATAAATTCATTTCATATTCCGCTGTATAGAAAATATACTCATTTACTGCATATGCGTTATATGAAATTATACAAGCATTTGGACCGCGAGCAAGCTTTTTTGTGATTGAGGGGTTGAAATCGTCATGTAATTGTTCTCTAACCTAATGAGCGTATGGCATTTCTTTCTCTGCTTGTGAACTAGTATTTCGACTATTAGCCCTTAATGCAAGACTTTGAAGGTATTCATCATATTTTCTATAGAAGATAATATGAATTAATGGGATTTAAATTCATATGATATAAAAATAAATTTGAGTTGTTGTTGCATACTTTTCCCACTGAGAATTCTCAACAGACTGACAAAATACCCATTTGAGAACTTGCTCGTACTCCACATTGTTCAAAACATAGCGTTTCTCATTCTTATCAATAGGGTATGCAGGTTCACAGTCATCATTCATAATCATATGTTAGCCCTGTTGATGACTTCTATCCTACGTAAATCATCGGGCATGTAATGCATATCATACATCATTGCTTCTTCCATGAGATAACATTCTATGATAGAACCTTCTGGGAATGTTTGGTTCACCACGTATCGTTTATAACTCTTCATCATCTTAATAATGTTTTACAAATTAAACAACGATAAAACAAATAAAAATATTCATTGTTTATTGATCACCACATACCGTTCAAAAGGATACATCCATCGATATCTAACTGGTCCGCACATAAGCGCTTCCTCCACTAAGTGCACAAGGAGATGTATCATAAAAACAAAAAAAGAAAGTGGAAAATATTTTTTGAATACATACACTTTTTCTACAATACGTCCTTTAAAACTTTGTAACTTCATAGGATTGATTTTTTCTAGCATAAGACATTGAAAAATATCGAGAGTTGTCAAATAGCGACACACAACAACTTTTTATTCTTCATCTTGAACGCATGCGTTAGCAACATCAATAATAAATGTTGCAAAAGTATGTGATAATCATGTGATTTCAAAATTTTCAATTGAAGTTCTTGTAAACTCACATTTTATTTTCAATTTGAATTATATCCGACAGAAACTTTCAAATCCCACAAGGTTTTACAAATTAATTTTTTTTCCTCATTAGACAGTTTGTAAAGAGCTTTTAGTAAAATCTCATTGCCATTAATGTTCATCGACCACAAAAAAAAATTATTTTCATTTCTTTCAAGTCTAATCGAGCTTTATGGCCATCCTTAGTCTTATCATTTGTCTTCATAATTGTTGCGAAAAGATTTTCAGTCACATTCTTCTCAATATGCATCACATCAAAATTGTGACGAAGTGGCAAATCCTTCCAATAAGGCAAGTCAAAAAATATTGATCTCTTCAACCATTGAATCTCATCATTCATAGAGTTTTTCCTTTCCTTACTTAATAATTTTCCAAACTCTGTATGAATTATTTCCAATTTAGCTAATAGATCAACTCCGCTCAAACGACGATTCTGCCTATCTTTTTCTTCATGCCCATTAAATTAAGATTTTTGACTTCTAAAAAAATGGTTGAGATCAGTTAAAAAAATTTGGTGCCCCATATAAGCAAATTTTCCACCATGTTTTAACCATATTGAATCTGTTCCTTCACTACAAACAGGACATGAAAATTTTCTTGCTGTTTTACAACCTGATAAATGACCGTACGTTGAAAAATCATGTATAACCCATAACAAAATTGCTCTCATTGTAAATATATGTTTAGTGCTAGTATCATATGTTTCAATTCCTGTAGACCACAACTCATTTAACTCTACAATCAGTGGCTGCAAGTACACGTCAATGTCATATCCTGGACCATTTCTCCTAAGAATCAAAAGTGTCAACATCGTAAACTCCTTCCGCATGCATAAAAATGATGATAAATTATATGGAACAACCATAACAGGCCAACAACTGTATGAGTTGTTTTTCATCCCAAATAGATTAAATCCATCTGTTGTAAGTCCCAATCGAACATTGCATGTCTCAATAGTAAAATCTTCCTATTTACTATCCACTCCTCTCCAACAGGATGAATCCACTGGATGACACATAAACTCTTTTCGTTGTTGACCTCCTTTAGAATGCCATTTTATATTCTCCACAATCCATGACACACTATACATTTGTTTCAACCTTTGCATTAGTGGGAAATACATCAATATTTTCACTAGTAAAAGTTTTTTCCTTGACTTATTTTCACTAACTGGTTTCCATCTACTCTTGTCACATTTTGGACAACTACCTCTATTTTCATTCTCTCTCCAATACAATATACACTCATTAGGACATGCATGAATAATCTCGCACTTCATCCGTAAAGTCTTGATCATTTTCTTCGCGAAGTAGGTGCTTTCTAGTAAGAAATTATCATGTGGCAATATCCTTTTAATCATTTGTAATAGTTCATCAAAATTCTTTTGAGACCATTGATGTCCAGTCTTCATACTCAACAACTCAACTATAACTGACAGTTTTGTATCCTCTTTTTGACATTAATGATATAAGGGTAGCATCGCTTCCTCTACCATTTGACGATATTGAGTATCATCTATTTAATCATCATGAACTTGGTCATCATTTCTATCAAGACACTCGTCCATACAAGTAACTTCATCTTCTTTGTTGGAAAAACATCCAAGCTCATCATTCAACATGTCTGTCATTCTTGGGACCATATCTCCATCACACTGACGAACAGACGTACTAACCCCGACTATTATATGATCCCCGCCCCTCCAATATTCTCCATGGAATATTCATCTCGTGTAAGAAGTATCTACATCGTCACAAACTAAGTGTTCTGCGATTATTTCTATATCTTTCCTCCTCGATAAAGTATTACGACATTTGACACAAGGACAAAAATAATGATTATCATAACCGAAATTATGTTTATTCATTTTCAAGTATTCAGTAAATGACATTACACCATCAATGTATTCCGTTGATAACCTAGGTTTCGACATCCACTCTTTGCTTGGAACTTCGAGCCTCTCCATCAAACATACAATTGATAAGTAAGAGGAAAAAACAATATATAAATTCACAAAATAAGCTGAAAATAAGAAAGATTGGACCTTAAGCGATGAAGATATATACTAATACTTACTAAGTTGTGCACGCACGCATACACATGATTTAAGAGGGATAACAATGTGGACCAAAACCATCCCTTGTAGACAACACATGGTAAATTTACCTATAAAAATCCATCGTATATATGGTTTAAAAGGGACCACAAGGTGGATCAAAACCATTCTTTATAGACCAAGTTTGTCTTTCCCACTATTGGACAAATAGAGCAAAATAGGCATGGCATAATTCTAGGAATTAGATGGTAATTAGTCATATTGGATCTAGATGATCTATTTGGTAATCTATGATTAATGGATGTACATGTCCACCTTTTTTTCTTTTGCTTTGGCAGGCCGCACGAACCAACTTCCCTAACACGTGTTCAACATTTTAAATATAACCACGTTAAAGTGGATATATGTGTCCGCCTAAAACAAACTTATTTACCCAAATATATACATGTAAGCATACATTCTCTCTGCTAGTAGATATAAATGAGACCAAAAACTGGGAGAATTTAGAAACATGTTGAGATTGATCCAATGTTAAGACCCATGTGCATTATTTCATTTTTACATTCCCAAGGGGATAAATTGTGCAAAACCTTTTCTAATCAGCATATCATACTTATTAATAATCTCGTGGGTTGTATTGTTCCACCATGTTCATTTCAACTATGTATATGATTATTTTAGTATAACTCCTTCACATGATATGTGTATCCACATATATGGATGAATTGCAACCCTTTTAAAATACATAATATCATGCAAAAACAACACAATGACTAAAGTCATCATAATATCATTGGATTGTGATAAATTCTACAGATTTTAGAGTTCTAATAGTATCAAGGACAATATAAAAATTAGGTATAAGAAACAAAGCTCGTTTTAATTCTATTGATCTTCAAAAAGCAAACAAGACATTAGTTATAAACTTATAATATAATGTGAAATGTCGGTAGTTAGATAAGTACACATAATCTCTAATTAGAGAGGCATGTCGCTCACCAACCATGCTAGGGGATCTAGCAATCCGATACGCCACTCTAGCTAACTCGAAATTCTTATCCATACCACTTTTGCTACTGTCCCATTGTAGTACTAGTCCGGGGGCTTCAATTGGGTCAATTTAAGCAAAGAAACAAAAGCATGTGCAAGATCTCGTGGAATACTGTTCTTGTTAACCAGAACCTATTGGGCTTTTAACTGTTGGTAGGTGAGACTGTTTAATATGGTGTTGTCTAAAACAATTGTTATTATATGCAATAACATTGAAGTATTGGGTACTTAAAAACAATAGTTATTAAATACGATTATGGTATTAAGCAATTGTTAAGAATCAACTATGAGGAAGTCATAGCCCAAGCATGTCATGGACTCAATGCCTCTACTCATTAACAATCACATAAAGGCTGAAATGTACAGATTGTTAAATTGCTTATTAATTGATTAATGTTGTTTTATTGATTAAATTTTCTATGTTTTTTGTGGTTGTAGTTGATGCATATGATGAACAATCTAGGGGAGAAACTAACAGATGATTAGAGAGGCAGACTTGGATAGTGATGGTCAAGTTAACTATGAGGAATTTGTTTAGATGATGATGGCAGTTTATTACCAATATCGATAAAAATGGATGGAATTGAAAGACATTAATTTGCTTTCATCTCTCCAGGATTCATAGATTGTAACTATTGTTATAGATGATAGAATCAAATTACCCAAATGTTCCTCTATTCTGATATCTTCAAGGGGGAAAAAACATTCACTTTATCAATTATATTGTGTGTTCATGAGCTTCTACCAAAGGCTATTGCCACAAAATACACCTCAACCCCCCTCCCAACAATCCTTTCTCTTGAAATGAAAGGTGACTGCAAACATTGAAACAAGGCCAATATAGGAAAAAGAAAGCACCAACATAAATTGAAAAAGTAAAGCAAGTGGAACCAAATTGAAGCAACAAAAGAGCAATGGATGAGCATGAAAAACAAAGACTAAACAAAATCAATCAAACTGTTAAAAAAACCCTAAAAACAAGGGAAAATTGATGAACGATAAATAAGGAGAAGAAATATGAGACAATACTTACTGGAACTGAACCAATCAAATGGATATCTCAATTTGAGCTTCGAAAATAGTTGGCAGAGAAAAGAAGATCAACGATTTGAGCTTCAATTCTTGGAAGGTATAGATGACGACGAGATCGAGAGGATTTGAGCTTAAGTCGAAGAAGACAATCAACAATTTTATTAATCGATCGATCGAATAGGTGACAGAAAGGTCAAAAACAGAGAGAGAAGAGATCGAGAGAGACTTACAGAGAGAAGAGATCGAGAGTTCCATACAGACTGATCGAAAGGAGAGAGGAGAGACTGTAGAAAGGAGAGAGGAGAGAGACTTAATTATAGAGTAATCGAGAGAGATTTAAAGAGAGAGGAGAGATTGAGAGAGACTAACAAACTGATCGAGAGGAGAGAGGAGAGTATGTAGAGAGGCTATAAAGAGAAGATATAAAAATAGAAAGAAGGAGAGTTCGTTAAACGGGTCAAGTAAAACGATAGAAGAAATTCGATAGGCTAAGCCCGTCGAATTGTTTGATGGGCTTAAACGTGGGCTGTGGACCGACGGATTATAAACGACGGGTTAGGACCGCCGAATTTATGCTACAGTAACGTCGAAATGTTACTGTTTTGACACAGTGAATATTGGTTAGCACTACGTCAAAAAAGCCCAAATTCTACACTTATTTAGCGTTAAAATCGACGGCCCAAATCTCACGTTTATATTCGCCGGCCCAAAGCCCGCATTCAAGCCCAAGAGAATTATTCGACAGCCCCAGCCCAACGACCCACCGGTTTTTTCTTTTTTCTTTTTTTATTTTTACTTTTATATCGATTTTCCTTCTCAACGAAAACCATCTCCTGCGCTAAAATCCCATTCGAAATTTCTTCTCAATCTCTCCCTCTTCG